>NC_089875.1:69125612-69748945 GCF_040182565.1 Anser cygnoides
TCATGACTTAAATTTTCTTCCCAACTATTCTTTTTTTTTTTCCTAATCTATTTCTGTCTTATTCATCCAGCCTGTAAAATCTTGCTGTGAAAAACGTATGCCCTACATTTGCACAGCACTTAAAACAACGGGCATTTTGTTTTACCCTTTGATTAACTGTAGTCACTTTTTGGTCATGCTGCTTTCCAGGTCAGAATGGGAAACAAAGAAAATGGAATTTAACTATTTAACTTCAGTTTATTGTTTCCCAGAAAGCTTCAAGACAAAAAAAAAAAAAGAAGGAAAAAAAAGGAAAAAAAAAAAAAAAGAGATCATGGTTGTTCTCCTTCTGGAAGCTCCCTTTCATCTTCTGATTTTTTTTTTTTTTTTTTTTTAGTAGAGAACATTTGAATTTAAATGTAATGGGAAGATAAAACGCACACTTAATAAAACAAGTGCTTCTATACTTAGGAAAGACCCAATTGTTATCAGTGGAAAATTCCAGGCACTGTTGCTTTTAACGTCACGTTAAGTGGCACCTAGAAGTGTTTTGTGTTCGTAACGTTTGCCAGAATATAAATGGAAAGGATTTCTGACAAAAATAATATTGGCGTTGTGCGGAGCGCGAAGGAATGTTATAACAACACACAAAAGCCAGGGGCATGTAATGGTCGGTGGGAAGATAGGCGGCAGAGGGTGCCCCGTGCTCTGGTGAGCCCGGTGGTAGCTGCAGGTGCCCGAGACGAGGGGCGGTGGGGACGGCCGCGTGCTGGCACTTCACAGGCAGACCCTCCTCCCACATGTAGCAGCAGGCACCTGCGGGGATCCTGCCTGGCCCTCCGAGCTGATATTTCTTTCAGCTGCCTCGTTTGCTGCTGGAGGCTTTTCCCTAATACCCCTGCAGGTGCTAGGTGGGGCGAAACCTCCTCAGGCAGCGGCCGTCGCTGCAGCCGGCCCCCTGTGCTCGCTGCAGGTCGTTGGCTGGTACCGTGGCGGTGTCACAGTGTCACGTAGCAGTGGTCTGTTCAGATTAGGAAACAGCCCTCCGCTGTGGGACAAGGCCATGAGGTCCCTAATACTCAGGTCATGTCTTGTCTGCAGCACGGCTTTCGTTTGGGAAGGGGCTTCAAACAGTCTGGGGAACGCATGAGCGTGCTTTGTAACGCCCTGACTGACTCTGCAACGTCAGCGTGGATGTGTCTGATTCTACAGCGGCACACACACAAAAAAGGGGGGGTGATTGCCCTTTTTTTGTTGTATCGCTTAGCCAGTTTTGAGACTCCAAATGACCACCATCCAATTAGCCTTCTGCAAATGGGGATACCAGTTAGTGCATCTGTCATGCTGGCTGGCTGTTCTTTGGAACGCCCTTGTGTAAAATCCATGCAGTTCAGCTCTGGCTGTGTATTTTTGTAAAATCAGCTCCTTCTTAAACGAGTTTTAATCTTGTTTTTCAGCCTGTGAGGTTGGTGCCTAACTGCCATTGTCCTGATGGGTCATCAAGTAAGGGTGGGCTTGCCCTTTAGGTCCTGAATTTTATTCATTGTAGCTCTTAAAATTTGCATCTTCTTTCAGCTGTTGGTGAGATGCTTTAGCTCCTTTTCCCTATCTTTTTAGTTTATTCTTTACTCTCTTGACACTCTTATCCCAAATTTCATTCATTCTGTATTCTCCTGATACTCTTATTCCAAATTTCATTCCACCAGTCCTGGTCCGATATGTATTCTCAGCCTGGGAAACAAAGTATTTGCAGGCTTCTTCTGTCTCTTCAGCCCATGTCCGTGGCGTTTAGCTCTTTATTCATAAATCAGTTTTTCTTAGCTTCCTAATATTAGGCTTGCTCTTCTTTGAACATGTTCTACTATTTCCGTGACTTTCTGGTGGTATGATGCCCAGGACTGAACGTGTTTTTCCAGCTGGGTTTATGCCAGAGCTATTTAAAGGTGCTGTTGTATTCCTTCCCTCTCCCCCTTTCTCCGTGACCTGACATATCGTATGTAGGCAGCCCAGACTTACATTGAGCTTGTTTTCAGGCAGGTTAAATTGTGAGCTGCTGGCGGGTCTATGCTCCCTGTTAGTCTGTGGTCCCTCTTATATTCATTACTTTGCAGCTTACATATCTATATAGAGTGTGTTTTGGATTTTTTTTCCAAGCTTTATTGATTTTTGGTACTTTTTTGATGTTGTATTTCACCGCTTCCTGTCAGTGTGATGCTAACCTAACTCTGATACATCTGTGTCTCTCAGTACCTCACAATTTAATGTTTCAACTCTGACTTCAATTATCTACTTCTCCTCGTTAAAAATTCCCCAAGGAGCACCGCATGTACCACTGATGGAGAAAGGGTGCGAGGGCGTGACCAGACGTTCTCTCTCTCCTCCACGACTGCTTCAGGTTTGTAGAAGCATAGCAGGACGTGATGCAGCCAAGGTGCTACTGCCAAGAATTTTACGGATTGCATTAGACCGAGCAGAACCACTGTCTCCCTCCCCTAAATGGCAAAGATGGAGCAGAGAGGAGCAGTGAGTAGGTGGTGGTGAAGTACAGACACCACAAGTCAGGGTTTCTTAATTCAGACCACGGTCTTGTTTTTAGCCATCTGGGAGTCTGTTTGTTTTTGTGGCTGTTTTCTCTAGTGCATTTCGGCCAGGCACAGCATCTTTCTGTAGAAGTGATTCCTTGCAGAAATAATTCCTTGCTTTGCTTTAAAGTGATTTCAGAGTTGGGGCTGACTCGACCGTTGCAGCCTCATCTCATTTCTGCTGCGCGAAAGTCCCGAGCCCTGCCTTGCTGTGCTGGCAAGAAGACGGATGGCCTTGCGGGGTTGCCTGAACTAAAGTTGTGTGCCGAAGCACTCCGCCTGATGTTGGGAGGAGGTCCGGGTGGGGAGGAAGGGATGGGCGAATCCTTCTTCTCTTGCTGTGGGCCAGGAGCGGTGGCAGAGCTCATCAGCGACCACCGCGCTGGCTTCACAGATCTGATCCTTTTCCCATCACAGGGGAGGAGCGAGCAGGAGGCGTCTCTGCGATAGCAGCTTTGCTGCTGCCACATCCGCCTCTTCCAGTGAGCAGGGATGGATGGTGGCAGGCCCTCGGCCCTGAGGCACAGCCCACGGAAGGAGCCGCTTGCTTTCTGGTGGCCTTGGTTGCACCCGTTCGTTGCGGTGGGCAGGCTGTGGATGCCCAGAATTGTCTCTCTCCAGAACAGTGAATGCCTGCAAAATTCGCCAAGAGAGGACCGGGGCCTACAGAGTGGCTTTTACAGTAGTGTGGGGCAGCGCAAGCCGCTGGCCAAAAGGGATCGTTCGCTGAGCATAACTTCTGGCTCTCTTCCAGCTGTTAGCAGTGGCCTGCAAAAGCTTTGCTGATGTAGTATAGACGGCACTAAATTACTTGAACTGCAGCTTTCAGGAAAAAAAATCTTTAAAATCCACTTTTTTTTTTTATATCGTTAGTTGTCATTTCGACATTTTCAGATTCCCCCTCTCCTCTGCGATAGGCCGTGTTACTAGGTGGAGCGGTGTGCTGCTCTGTGGGCTGAGACACTGAGCGGTTACAGGCAGAAGCCACAAGCATGTCTGGAGAAGATAATTTTAATTAGTGCAATTAAAATCCCAGCCGTTATTGGCCTAAATTACCCAAATGTTGTTATCCTCTAGTCCAGAGAAAAGTTATTTTCCCACTGTTAAGGAACGTGATGGAATCGGTCAGCAATGTGTGTTCCAGAAACAAATACTTGAGTATAGGCTAGCACAGCAAAGGCTTTTTTATTTTATTTTATTTTTTTCCCAGCAGCTAGCTGTGTCTCAGCAGTGACTTGAAGGCTTGCCAAGTCATGAAAGTCAAGGCCAGGACCTTGTCAAAAAAACAGCCTAGTGAGGACCTTTGGACGCTGCTGTGCAAAGGATACAGCTTTAACAGAGCAGATGTTCCTAGTCCAAGCTTGATACGCTTGGAAGAGGTGCCAGTCGACAAAAATAGTTGTATTTTCTAGGGTAGATGGGGCAGATGGAAAAGAATGCCGTCTGTTTCAAGCTAGTTCTTTTTGTGTGTGTGTGGTTTTTTTTCTCCATAATTGTGGAGGATTCAAGTTGAGTACTTGGAGTTGTGGATGGCTCACTGTATAGGAATCCAAAAAATGTATCTTGCTTCGTTATTTGGTTTGATTTCCTTAAGAGACAAAACACTCGAATGTAAGCGGACCACCTGTGTGTTCCACACCATTCGAAGCATCTAAAAAGTTTGGAAGTCAACACCACGTGCTCACAAATGAGTAAAGTGTCTTGTTATTCTGGGCAGCACTCAGAAGTATTTTTAGCTGTTTCTTTTTTTTTTTTTTAATTGCTGAAACGTGATAACAGAAACAGATCTTTTGTTGTTGTTTTTGTCTGTTCAGAGTGATGACTTGAAGCACACGGGCAGTAGAGATAATGTAAAATAATGTTTTACGGGTTGTTGTACATGTATATCCAGCTGCCATATGCGCCGTAAGATTAGATATATTCCGAAGGCAAACCATCTTGATCAGCAGCTAAGGAGGCCTTACGTATTAGACTTTTTAAGAACTTAGGAGCATCTAATTGACAAAATGATACTCAGTTCTTAACTTTGCAAAACGTGTTGCCTTGCTTTTCAGCACTCTTAATATTTCATTGACTTCTTGTGCAGTCATTTATTGTACTGAAGTTGAAGGCTTTCTTTTTAATTGTAGTGCAAACTGTTGAGCTTACTTAAAGCTAGCACATAGGCAATGTGCTTGCTTTGACGTATTTTGCTAGGAAACCACTGGTGGCTTCCAAAGTATTCTCAGTTATGATGGGTTCATATTTATATAACTGTATTGAGTCTCATCCCCTCTGTATCTCCTCTTAGTTGCTTTTCTGAAGAAGGTTTGTTTTTATTGTTCAGTCTTAAAAAACAAAATTTGCCTTGCTCGGTGAGTGGGATGATTTGGCTTTATAACGCCAGAGATCTCCTGTTTATCCTGTCAAACTCTTGTGGGTTGTTGATTTTTTTATTTTTTTTTGGTAGAGATGGGATTTCTGGCTCAGAGGAGTAGGGAAAATAGAGCAAGGATCTAATCCGACAGCATTTAGGACTGTTTCATTCTTGTTTACTGTACCCAGTGCTGCCGAGGTGGATATATAAAAACAATTAGCTATGGTGGGATGAAGCAAAGGAAGAATTTTCGTGACACCAAGTACAGTGATAGTGATGTTGTCACTTTATGCTGCAGGACATGGCATGTGTGACTAAGCGAGACTTTCCCTGGAGTAGTTTTGTGCTGGTGACTATTAATTCGACCAGTCACAAGTACAGCTGTCATACAGAACAATATGTGACAATCCTGAGGTATTCTGTAAGAACCGAAGACTTCTTTGAAGTTATCTGGTCTGGTTTCAGCAATGCAGACAAAGTTAATTTGAGATTTGTAGATCTGTAAAGATAATGCATGTGTTTTACTTACAGGAGGAATCATGACTCGGTTAACTCATTTGTAGTAGATCTTAATCCATGCAGCACTTAGCTTTTCCTTTCCCCACCTCCCAGTAGAGTACGGTGCCATCTTCTTAGTTTCCCTGAGCAAGCGTAGGTTTAGTGGACTTAGTAGAAATGGCAGATGTGACAGGTTTTATTCCCACATCATTTTCAAACATAGACTATACTCCAGTAAGCAGTTGTATGAGACACCTTTTTTAGGCACGACGTTGAAGAGAATTTCCAAATGCCTTCAGTGTTTTTTATTGCTTGGGGGATGTAATCATGAATGGGCATAGGGCAAGAAATAGTAATCATAGCAACCAGTGAACCGTTTCAGGGTAAAGTTTGATTTTAATATTATTTCACATTTTACTTTTCCTCAAAATGATTCTATGAAAAGGAACTGTTTTTCATGTCAATATTGCCTTTTCGATAACATATAATGCTTAATATTGTCCAGCAAGGTACACAATCAGCCCTAAACCATCTACGTGCTGGATTCTGGATGTGTGTGTTGATTTTTTTTTTCCTTTGTTTACAAATGACTGATAGTATTCCATTAGCTGTTTTGTTGTTGTTGTTGTTTGGTTGTCTGTTTTTCCTCAATAATTGACATTAAATGTTTAATGTGTAGAATTGGGGGGGGATTGGTTTCTTTTTTTTTTTTAATCATTCCTAACTAATTATACTACTCAATCTATCCAGCTTGTTAAGCAAAGGAAGTATTCTGTGAAGCAGATCAATAGGATTTGTTGGGATTTCTTTTTTTGTGACAGTCTTAAAAGGTTCTTTAACTAGTTGATCTTCTATCTAGTTTTAAATTATAAATTAAATGAGGGAAAATGTATTTTTACCTTTTCAGGTTCATTTTATCAGTAGCAAGCTAGGTATTGAACCGACCTAGACTGAATGGGGAAAAATACTCTTTCAACATAGAGGAGAGACCACAGCTGTCAGAAGTTCATGACTTCAGCGCATCGTGGTTCTGGGGTTTAGGCAGTGATTTCTCTCCATTCAGTAGAGCTGTGACAAGAAATGCATAGTGCTCGAATATTACATATCTAATTTTAATAACTGATGCTATGTTTTGGTCTTAATATAGTTTTTTATAATCATAAATAAAGTTTTAAATGTTTAGAACAATGCAAATAAAAAATATCCTTAAAAGTCTGTTTAAACTTTTAAAACCAAATTGAGCCATGTTTTCACTTTCTTCTCCTGCTGCTTTCCAAAAACATAGAAGGAACATAGTCCAAGGTGACTCCCAGATAATAAAAAGAGAAGTCTCTTTCTCCAGTGTTGAATAAAATGGTGGAAGATGAGATGATTGCTTATGGCAGCTGATGCTGGGATGCGTCTGTCTGATCACTGTAGTTCTAACTTAAACCTTCCACCTTATGTGAATTCCTGACACGAATGCTTGTAATACTTTTTATGTTCTGAATATGAAAACACTCCTGATTAAACATCCCCGTTAGTTGTTTACTCTTCTAAACCATGATGTTGTTGGCTCCTATTCAATATGACTGTTGCCTTCAGATCAGTTTGTGTTGAGATGCACAGCCTGGCTTTTGTGGAGATTAATGGAAGTCTGAAATCTGTTACTTCCGAAATTTTTATTCTTGAGAACAGTTAGGATTTAACCAGAATTGTATTATCATATTCTATATTTCAAATGTACATGCTTATAGAAAGTATTTCTCTTTCTCTATCTGCTGAAGTTACAGGTGGGAGTCGAACAAGTGAAAGGAATGCTAAGCATTATCTGCAAGTTATCAGCCAGTCTAAAGCTATCTCATTTGTAGTACTTGAATAATTGCAGCAGGATACGAACATTCTGTGTTGTTTGCATTAATAAGTAAAGATGTTTGTTGCCTTAATAAGTATTTAAGTTCTAAATGAGCTTTTCATCTCAAACTGCTTTCAGAGCTGTAAATTCATTAGTAGAGAAATGATAAAATGGTGTTTAAATCACTGATGCTGAAGTTTGTTAAAGAAAGTCCTTATAAATCCAATTTTTTTATATAAAGCAAATCTGATTAGATTGCAAAGCATTGTTACGTTTCTGAAATAACAGACTACTTTGTAAATTCCCTAATATCTAGGAGATTATTTACCTTTACTGTTTTGGAGGCTAATGATAGAAATGTTTCATGCAGGTTCCAACTGGAACATCTCGTCAGAGTTACCCAGCTACCAGCTATCAGGACTTCAGCAACTGGGAATCTCTAATGAAAATTAAAGAGGGGCTGCTAAGACAGAAAGAGATTGTGATCGATCGGTGAGTAAGCTGCTCCTGCTGCATCTGTTAGATTAGATGACATAAAAGCTATGATGTAGAAACTGACTTTCAGGAGAGCTGTTTATTCAGTAAAGTTGTTAGGTTTCAGTCCAGCATATGTTTATGCACAAAATATGTGGTGCCTAGACCTTGCCAGGAGAGAAGACAGGCCGCTTGCTAAAAGCCTTTTACAGATTTGGGAATGTACTTAGGGGTCTGATGCCTTTGCAGTGGAAAAGAGAGACCAACAGCCAGTTCTGCTGTCAGCCTGCCCAGCCTAGCTTCTTACACATCTTTGTGTTCGTATCAGACATCTTTCTGCTTGCAAACGGGTCTTGGGGGTGATACAAGATGAGAAATGGTAAACGGCATTGAACTGACTTTCTTCTCCATGACCAGCAGAGAAATGCAATATATTTGAAACCAGCTGGTAAAGCTTTGAGAATTTGGTGTTTACAGAAACATACAGTGGTAAAATCCTATTTAAATGCTCATACAAATTATGTAGATAATAAAATACTAAATTCAGTACATCAAGAAATACATTGTTTCTAATTAAAATTGATACCAATCTGAGATAAGCCTTGGCAGCAGCTCACTGCTGTAAGTTTCTAGTATCTTTGAAGTAATTTCTGGAATTTTTGAAGTTCTAACTTAATGATGAAATGAAGCCTTAGTGAGGAAAACGTGCTTTTATTAAAGGGCTTGAGCTTAATGAAGCTTACACTAAATTAGCAGATGTCATCAGGAGCTGCAGTTTGGATGCAGGACATTGAGGAAGGGCATTTTTATATTTGATATAATTATCATTTGGCTTAGTCTGTGTTTTAATAATAAACTCTTGGCTCGTGGCTGAAAGAGGAGTGGTTGTTCTGATCTTGAAATAGTTTTGCCCTCTTACTGCTACTTTGCTCCACAGCCTGAGGAGAACTGTGTAAAGTAGGTGTGTGCTAATCACAGGAACGCCAGGCATCCTGATGAATGTTTTCGTACTTCATCTGATAGTTACTCTCCCTTAATGGGTGGAGATGGACAACTTCGGCACGATTTTCTTTGGCAGCAGAATTATGCACAATCTGTTCCTTCCTCCGTTGCAACCGAAGAAGGAGCTGCAGTGGTTTACGATGTTTCTGCCCCCTAGCAATCCGACCAGTACCTCTGCTGTCACTGCGGTGATGGTCAGCATCAGCTTCCCCAGCTCAGCTAAGGCACGTGCCAGTGTGCGTTTTCCTGCCTCTGCGGTGGGCGATGGTGCGCAGAGCAGGAACTGCTGGGGCGTGGGCACAACATCCCGCCCTGCTGCGGAGGTGGGGATCTCCCAAGGGGACAAGCAGTTAAGATGGAAACATCCTTAACCGTTGCATAGATCTCTTCTGTCAGAGCCTTTTGATCAGCTGCTTAGGGGCTGTCTAAATCACAGCAGCTTTTCCAGGCTTGCTGTATCAATAGTAATGCTGTATAACATGCAACCCTCCTTTCAGTGCCCAGGCTGTCACCAGCATTTGTAAGCACGTCGCGCATGATGGCCAGGGGCCGTCTTTGGTGCCTCTGCCGAGCACCTACGCTCTACGTGAAGGCTTGTTATACAGTGGCAACCAAAATGTCAGTTCACATTATTCTTCTCACTCCGAAAACGGATTTATAGTCAAGGGTGAAGTTTCATTTTACTGAAGTGACAGTTTGCAACCTCGTTACCTGCTAATGTTACTTGATACTGTCCATCCTGAGGAAGAAAAGCTATTTTTTGACATCCCATGGCAATGTGTTAGTTCTTTTTTGTACAAAACATACTCCTGAATGACTTAGAGATAGTGAATACAGTTCTCTCTGGATTTAAGGGGGAAGTCAGTTGAGGTGATTCCTTTCCATTCAGCTGAAAAGGCAAAATACGCTCTGAAAGCTATTGAAGTGAGCAAAGACCACTTAGTGATACTACAGTCATTTGCTTTAAGTAGACATTGGGTGTTACAGTTAAACACAATGTGAGTTGAAATAATGCAGCATAATAATGCACCGCAGGGAAAGCGTTCTTTTAAATATTGAGCCTGCATTTGAGCAAAAAAAAAGCCTTAAAATTTATGATTTGAAAATGAAATGAAATAAAATAATTTCAAATAGATCATTTGTGTTACTTAAAGTTAGTACAAAATGATAGTGCATATTTGGAAGGATTTTGCAAAAGATTTTCTTTTTTTTTTAATAAAGAAATACTGTTTTCTATGACAAAAAATATTGATGATTTCACTCATGGAGAAAATAGTACATACTTGCTGTCCAAAATCCTAGAAACAGAGAACCAGTATAAAGTGTTAGTGTTATATTTATTATTAGATGGAGTATTCACAATACTTACATACGAGTAATATCTTTTTTCAAGGCTATCTGTATTTTGCAAGGGTAGACACAAGGCACTGCACTGAGAATCAAGATGATGTTTGGGACCCAACCTAGGTCTGCTGAGGGTTGTGCTCAGTGGCACAGAGTCTGGTTGGAGGCCTGTAGCTAGTGGTGGCCCCCAGGGGTCCGTACCAGGTCCAGCCTTGTTCAACTTACTCATCAATGACCTGGATGAAGGGACAGTGCACCCTCAGCAAGTTTGCTGATGACACAAAACTGGGAGGAGTGGCTGAGACACCAGCGGGCTGTGCCGCTGTTCAGAGGGACCTGGATAGGCTGGAGAGGAACCTCATGAAGTTCAACAAAGGCAAGTGCAGGATCCTTCACTTAGGGAAGAATAACCCCAAGCAGCAGTACAGGTGGGGGCTGACCTGCTGGGGAGCAGCACTGCAGAGAGAGACTTGGGGTTCCTGGTGGACAGCAGGCTGACCAAGAGTCAGCAATGTGCCCTTGTGGCCAAGAAGGCCAACGGTGTCCTGGGGTGCATTCGGGAGAGTGCTTCCAAAAGGCTGAGGGAGGTGATCCTCCCTCTCTACTCAGCCCTAGTGAGGCCACACCTGAAGGATTGTGTCCAGTTCTGGGCTCCCCAGTACAAGAGGGACATGGAGCTCCTGGAGTGAGTCCAGAGGAGGGCTACAAAGATTATGAGGGGACTGGAGCATCTCTCTTATGAGGAGAGGCTGAGAGAGCTGGGCCTGTTAGCCTGGAGAAGAGAAGGCTGAGAGGGGATCTTATCAATGTGTATAAATATCTGAAGGGAGGGTGTCAAGAGGATGGGGCCAGACTCTTTTCAGTGATGTCTGGTGACAGAACAAGAGGCAATGGGCACAAACTGAAGCACAGGAAGTTGCAGCTGAATATGAGGGAGCACTTCTTTATTGTGAGGGTGACAGAGCCCTGTCACAGTTGCCCAGAGAGGCTGTGAAGTCTCCTTCTCTGGAGATGTTCGAAACCTACCTGAGCGTGATCCTGTGCAGCGTGCTCTAGGTGGGCCTGCTCGGCAGGGGGTTGGACCAAAGGATCTCCAGAGGTCTCTTCCAGCCTCAGCCATGCTGTGAGGCCAAAAGGCTACTGGTCTACCTGGTCTTACCATAAACTTCTCAAGCCAATTCAAGTTCTGAATACTGGCCTAAAATAATTGTACAAAGCCTGCTAAATTTTGGTTAATTAGAATTCAAGGTGATGGTATTTAAGCTGCATATGCTTTTAGGAAGTGGAAGAGGAATTCTGCTGTTGATAGAGGTCTTGGTAGTAGGTGTTGGCCGAAAAAGCCGTTTATGCTTGTAGTTCTTGAAGAGTTTTAATAGGTGTGGTCTTCTTAAAACATGTCTCATGTTGAATTTACTGTCTGATAACTGGAAGATGTCAGCAAGACTTGTTTAATTCTTGAGGGGGATAGAAGCTTGGGAGAGCTGGGTTACCCTCCTGCTGTCTGGAAGCTGAGGAGCAGCACAGCAAATGGCAGGAGGATACCGAAGAGTGGTGCTCTGAGCCCTGCTGCTCCAGCCTTAGCTGTTTGCTGTTGACAGGTACAAGGAAGAGTTGGATGAAAAGAAACATCCCGGGAACACCCTTATCTTGCTCTTGTCACCAGCTGCCCTTTCAACTGCATGGTTGCTATCCAGTTTATTTGAGGTTAAAACGCACTCTTCTGCTGTGAATTGCGCCAGGAGCCAGGAGGTGGAGGAGCTGAATGTCACTTCGCACCACACACCTTGTTCTGTGTGGGGTGCTTAAGTCTGTTAATATGCAGGAAACAGAGGCTGTGGATGTAGCAGTCTCATCGAGCTATTTCACCTTTACCTTGTTATAAAGGTGGGGGGAGGAAACAAAAACCTGCTGCCTGTTTCCCTTCTTGCCCCACAATGACAAAAAAAAGCAACAGAAATCCAGCTCTTCAGGACTAGATTATTAAAATCCCATGTTTTGCATCAGAAATCTTACCGGTTTGGAAAAGCTGCAAACGAATTATTGTTTAAAATGATTCAAGGAATAGTACTTACTATGTAAATCACCTCACTTGGGTAGGTTTGTGTGTCACTGGAAATTCAAAGCCATGAACAGGATTAAAAAAAGCAAAACAAAACAGAAAAAAAACCACAGCCACTTGCATTTGTGAATAGAGTAAGTGGCTTGGTATGTGTTCTATACATTGGGGTGAATATCACATTTTCTAATAGATGACTTAAAATCAATTTGACACGTGTAGTTGAACAAGTATAAATGAACGTAGTTGCAGAAATGGGTGGGTATAAAAGTGGTTTTATTTTGCCTTTAAAGCTACGGTAGGAATTGCTGCCAATTTAATGAATCAGAGAGTGAAATCTGTTTTTAAATCTGCTCTTAAAGAATGGGGAAGACCTCATTTTCAAAAAGGGAAAATGTGGCATGAGGGAGGAAGCCCAGCGTGTGTGTGTGCACAGGAGCACGTTGGCACTTCCTAAAGGTGTGTATCGCATTTTTTCCACTTCAGCTCTGTTGGTACAGGCTGTGAATAAGGGTTAAGGGTCTTAAGGGTTTTGTCTGTAAGAGGAAATCTGCTGCTGTAACAATTACTACTAGAATGTCACCCACTGTACAAAATAATTGGATTATGTCATTGTCTTACTTCTTCCCCAGTTTAATATGTAACACTACATTATATTTAGCACCAGAGGGAGCCAGCAGTGTTTGTGTTGGTTTAGAAAATTACAGCATCGCGTTCTAATTCTTTGTGTTGTTTCTGTATTGTGTACTCTGTTCAGTACATTAACAATACTGAAATTACAGTGTTTTGGTACAATTGTGAGTGTATTTTAAGACTGGCCAGCCACTGTGGATGTCTCCAGTGTGGTATTGGCACTGTTTGTTTGGCAGGGATCGCATATAGGGGGGTATGTGAATAAATGCCAAATATCTGAACATATGACATAAGCTGCTGAGAATAACACTCTGCATGCAGTGTTCTCTTCCAGGCAGCTCGAGGGCATTTGAACTGCTTTTTAAGGAAAGGTAGATATAAAAGCATAATTTTAGTGAATAGCTGTCATTCCTCGAGGCACAACAACATTTGCATTCTTAAAACAGTTGCTAAATCATTAGCTTTCCATCCAGAGTTGAATTACACTTAAATGTTCTCATTGGGACAGTTGTATTAGGTTTTCTTTGCCTCCTGTCAGATTGGCATGCCTTGATTTGTTGACATCAAACTGCATGTGAGCTGGTAGCGTTCGTGTTACTGCTAGCGTAAAGCTGTAATTTGCCTAATTTGAGGATGCTCTGTTAAGATTTACAGCATTAGCATGTCCATTTGAGGGACAATTTGATGCCATTTTTGATGAAGTCACACTGAGGCTTTCTGCCACCCTGGATCTGAGCAAGCACGTGTACAGTGGGAGTCCTGTGCAGGGAGTAAGGCTGCAGGGAACCTTCTTGGCTGCCTTGCTGTGTGAAATGCTCTTTGCTTGCAATAATACCTTGAAAAACATGGACTTATCTTTTTTGGATATCGGTGATCACTCTTAATTTGTGGTTGAGGTATCTTAGGCTGGTAAGCTTTTGGGAAGGTTTTGTTACAGGGTGATCATTTTCGCAGTATTAAAAGTTCACCTTTTCAGGTGAGTACTAGTAATATCGATGGAACGGAATGCTAACAGCTCTTCTTTAGATAACAGCCTGAAATGTGGCTCTAATGAGGGAAAGTAGTGCTGGAAATGACCTACCTGATGTTTGTGCCAGGCCATGGAGGAGAAGCTGCAGTGGTATCGCTCCTGATCTCTGTACCCTGTTCTTGAAAGCCTGCAGTCGCAGATGGTCTGCAGCCTTTCTAGGTAGGACAGTTTGCTGATTAATGAGCTTAAACATTAGAAAAACATTAGAAAACTTTTCCTAATATGTCCTAGTCTTTCCTCCCAGGTCACGTTTCCTAGACCTCTGGTAGCTTTCATTATTCCTTGAATTCTCTCCAGCCGATTTTACATCTTCCCCAAAGTGTCCGAAGCGGACAGCTGAGGCCTCCCTCCTGCTGCCTACGTGCCTCTCCCACAGGCCACCCCTCTGCAGTGCCTGGCTGTGCAGTACCGCCTTGTGTAGTGCTCAGCTCTAATCCCAGACCTCCTTCTCTGGAACTGCTGCTGCAACATTTTCTGTCCTGTGAATTTAAATGTTTTTAGGCAGTTTCAATATTTGGCAGAAATGGGAACAGCAGGGGAGCGGCACGGCTTGCTCTGTATGCATCCTGTCAGGAGTCTGCAAGAGTTGCAATTCTCCTGCCATGGAAATGAGGGTGCCATCCTCTGTGGGCAGACAGACGTGTATGTGTCCTGCTCGTTCCTTACACCCGCTTGGTTAAATAGTGGAGATCATTTGAGAAAGTTAAGTGAGTTGTTGACCATGCTTTTGCCTGGCCTCCCTTTACATCAGTGCTAGCTTACCTCCCGTGAGTCAGGCTAACATGTCAAACTTCAGTGCAATTCAAAATAATCATTTAAAAATGATTTGAGGGAGAAAAAAAACACACAAAACCCCACCAGACTTGATTGCATAACAAAATTGGAGACCATCTCTTTTTTTTTTTTATTTTTTTTCTTCATGAGCTTCAATGGTATCAGAGCTCTTTGGCTTTATCTTACAAGTTATGGAAAATGTATTTGCATTGTTCTTAAGACTTTGTTTACTGCTGATCTCTCTTCCTATCAGTACTTTGCGCGTTTGGACTAGTGGTCCCAAGAGATCATGCCTTTAAAACAAAGGGACATAAAAATCAGTATCCAGCTTCTTAAAGGAACAAAACAAAGCAGTATTATCTTTAACTGCAGTGTGGAATAAGTAATATTGGTACTACAGAGGGACCCTTTTTACATTATACTTCACGGCCTGATTCTGAGGAGATCTGTTGAAGCATTTTCATCTAAAGCAACTATTTCTCAGTAACCTTTGAAGGTGAGCATCAAATGTCATTTAATTCATTATGAAGTTACTAGCATTGCTTTGGTGAGAGAAAAGGCTGTTTTCTGCAGTCCCTGAAGTGTCTGAAGATGCTGGACTTTTATCTTCACTTGTAGTCTAGGAGTCTTAGATTTATGCTAATTTAAGTCTCTTAAAAGTTGAGGGGAGGAAATGCTTCTCTGGCCACTGTGGGTTTTCATGTTAGAATAAGTGGAAGGTAAGATGGTTTTCTAGAGGACAGATTGGGTTGGTCCCAGGTTGAAGAAAATGTGGCTTGTTTCCAGACAAATGTAGATATGAGTGTCTGCCTAAGCATGTGTGCGCGGTTAGCTGGTCCTGTGTGAATACAAGAAAATGATGTGAATGTCATTTATGTTGTAGTAATGTTCTGAGAGATGCACAGAAGCAATTTGTATGTTAAACAGTTTGTTTATTATTGATGCTGGTCTCTGGAGGCAGTCCAGGCTCTTGCATACGGAGCTGAGTTGTATCTGTGCTACCCCATGTCCTTTGTGCTGACGCAAGTTTTCAAAGAAGTTTGTATGAGCCAAAGGACAGAAATACAAGAGAATTAAGATCCCCCTCAGCTGATATTTCACAGTTATGGCTGTAATTTTCTTTTTGTTCATAGCTCTAGTTGTGTCACAGGACACCTGTAGTTTTCCTCTGGATTCTGACCAGCTTCAAAAGTAGAGTCCTAGTCATCCAGGACAAGGTGAGCTTGTATGGCATTTGGTGGAGCACAGCATCGTATCTTCTCCGTGTCAGTCTGCGGAGAGTAGTGACCCAAGGATTACATACCACCAGAAGCAAGCAGCCCCTTGCTGTCTGTAGGGCAGAGAGACTACAAAATGAGCAGCCTCCCCACTAGAGCCAGGGGCTCCTGGGGAACGAGAGGGGGAACGGGAAAGGGTCCAAGATCTGATGAGGGACTGAGCCTCTCCCGTTACAGATCGGGCAGCACAGTGTTGGTGTATTCTCTTCTTGCAGCCTGTATGTACCAACTGAAAGCGAGCTGCTGATTTACAGACCTGGCTGTAGGTGAGCTAGAAACAGTCACTCATTATAAGAGAAGAGCACAGATGTTGGACTGTTCTGCTGTTTGTGAGGGATTTAAAGAGTGGTTTGTTTCTTTACGTGCATAATTGCTTGAAAGTATTCTGGGATTTTCTTTTGTCCCCCATCCTCTTAACATCAAAAGAGAGACATTTCAGACTGATTTAGTGAACCACTCTTATGCTTGATGCTCAGAACTGACTTTCTCCCCAGACGTGGTGACATTCAGAGCTTTTGCTTTCTTCTGCAGCAAGGGACATTGGCAGAGACCTGCCCAAAGCTTGCAGGCAAGTGTCACTTCATCGGTTTCAGTCTTCTGAGTGTGGGATTTTAGCTTCCTGGTAATCAACATGCTTTGCTTTGTTTTCAGTTGTTGGGCTCAACACAGAGAAAGCTGTGTGGAAATATTAGTATTTTTAACAGACAGGCAGTCAGATAAGGTGAATGATTCCCCTTAAACTCCATAAAAATAACTACAGTCTTCATTATCTTGATCAGGTAGCCTAGGCTCTAGTGCCAGTGGTTTGTGCAAGGATAGTAGTTGGTAATTCCACAGGAAAGGCGAGACAATTGCATGAACTACTATGACAGGTTTGTGACTTTTCGTTAACTTACAAAGTGTCATTGATCTGTGGTAGTGAAACATGATTGAAGGCTTGCAATTTTGCATCAAAAAGAAACGATGCTTGAGGAAAAGGAAAAAAAAATAGATAAAGGTGGGGAGGGGGACAAAAGATGTGTGCATTTTCCAAGATCTGCAGAGTAGGCAAAGTCATTACTTTGTGGAAATGATAGGTCTTTCTGTAAATAAACTAGCTAGCATGTAAATAACTAACGTGGGGGAATCAGGAAAAAAAAAAACAACTAGATAGAGGGCACGTTAGAGCACGTAGCCATCAAGTTTCTTGGATAGCCTGTCATGTTCTTTGGATAACCTGTCACTGCTGCTGAGTCCTGTCAGAACAAATGTATCTGGGAGCATCATAGGGAGGATTTGGTCTTAGGATAGCTATAAATTATGGCTGGAAGTTCAAAAAAAGGCAGTGAAAAGGCATAGGGTGAAACTCCAGGCCATCAGAGGAATTTGTAGAAGAAAAATAGTAATGAAAATATGGATAAAACAAGCAGGCTACTTCTGAGGAAAAAAAAAAAAAAACAGGCACCTGAAAAATCAACTTATCTAAAGTAAACTACAATACAGTGTCTTCAGCATCTTCATTTCAGAACTCTTCTGTGGGCAATTGAAGTGGTATTCTTTGTACCACAGTCTTCTTACTAGTTAAAAAAAAGGTTTGAACTTTGTTTGCTCCTGCACCCCCTATTCCTGGAGATACCTGTACACCTTGAAGGGTAGTTGGAAGTATTTGTGCCAGAGGTGTTTCTGGAGATGATGTTGTTAGTGCCGTGTTTGTATTAATTGATTGGATAGGAGAGTTAAAGTTGATACGTTTCTCAATGACATTTTCTTCTGAAACATCAATTTAAGTAAGGAACACTAAGGAGATCCTGCGAGAAGTTTTGTGGTATTCATATAACGTGCCAATAGCTCTCACTTAACGATCACCATAGAATTGTAACACTTGATGATAGAAAAATGGAATTTGTGAATTAGAGTAATTTCTGTGGTATTAGACATGGTGTTTCCATCGAACCTGGCTGTGCTTTGGTGTCTTTGCTGAGATTGGTCAAAACATGTAGAGAGCTTCGGCCCGCTCTGGCCTGGCCCCCGCCAACATGGAGGACGCGCGTGAGGTAAAGCCTTCAAGGGGAGGCGGCCCTGCTGCCCCGAAGGTGAAATCTCTCCATCTCAGGATTATTTTTATATTTGTGGCCTACCCAGAGCAACTGTCACTGCATACCTGATCAGACATATGAAAGCATCTGAATGCTGAATGGTTTTGGTTTTTTTTTTTGAAGTAGTAGCATGATGGATTGGTAATAGGGAGGCTTGTGGGGACACTGTCCATGCTGCAGCATGCAGGCCGTGTTTGCAAGAGTGCTTGAACTTCTCCACACTCCTTTTAAATAACGCTTACAGCCTGTGGTTATGCAGCGGATTAATAGTAACAGCTGTGGGGTGACAGAGGCTTAAAACTGTCTTAGCATATGAGAACATCAGTGAGAAAATGCATCTGGTATGAAGCCTCCAGAGACTTATAGGACTGTATGTAAATAGTAAATATGTTTCTATGGTGCTTATCTTTCACTCAGCTTGTGACTGCTGGGCTGTTTGCAGGATTTTTGTTCCTGGGTGCCATGAGGTTAATGATATTTTGAGAGAGGCAGTTATGCGGAGAAGCTGTGCAGGATCCACACAGACGTGAGACATTTGCACGGCATGTTTTGCTGGCCAGGTTTCAGATGGGGGAGAGTTTCGTGCTTTGCAGAGCAAAAAGAAGGAAAGCGGTTACACTCTTCTCTAGCGCAGCTCTGTTTCATCACGGATTAATTTGTCTCACCTTTTTTCCTGCATGGATTTGGTAGGGTAGGGAAAAGATTATGAAAGAAAATACGGTAATGTAGTTAGAGGTTCAAAAATATTTTAAAACGCTTACCCCGCTCTGTAGGGTTTGGTTCAGGCTACTGAATTCCTGTCTGTTAAGGAAGGCGCTGCTAAGATGAGCCACAAAGAGAAAATCACGTAGTGTCTTCAAGGGATGAGTGGCAAATGAATAAATAATTTTAAAACAAATGGGGCAAGGATATTTTAATAGCTGTATCTAGTAAGTAATAAGGTAATAAAAAATGAAAAATGACTTCTGTTCAGAGGTTAGGACAACTCATAGTAAATGATCCTGGTGTCTGTGATCAAGCATGCAACAGTAGTCAGCAAGGCTTTATATTTTCTCACATGATTACACAAGCTCTTGAGCTCCTGTACAAGTTGTGAGCATATTCTTTTTCCTGATCTTCAAATCTGCTTCTTCCAAAATAAGTTTGAAGCTTTTTGTCTGTAGTGCCATTGTACAGAAAGACAGCAACCAGAATAGTAGAGTCTGAGTACAAAGTTTTTTAGTGCCACATAATCCATTTATGTTTATAATGGCTCGTTCCATCTGGATAGTAAAATGCTGAAGGGAAGCCTCAGAATCACCTGTGGTGATACAGAACATTTTAAAACTTGCTGTGGAGTCATGCAACTACATTCAGTTGCTCTGTTTTATGAATTATGTTGAATGAATATGAATATGAATTATGTTGAATGTCTTAAGATGCATGGAAGTGCGGCTTACTTACACTGATTTCCCGTTTGTTACAATTTTTTATAGGTGTAGAAATAGGGGAACATTAAAAAGATGTGTTTTGTGGGCTTGCATAGTCTTTTATGCTCTCCTGGTGTAAGAAAGACAATAAAAAACAAAAGAAGAAAATGGAACTGAAGGAGTACGCAGACTCACAGAATGGCTGAGGCTGGAAGGGGCCTCTGGAGCCCTTCTGGTCCAACGCCCAGCTCAGGCAGGGCCACCTACAGCTGGTTGCTCAGGAAGGACCGTGCCCAGGCAGCTTTTGAAGATCTTCAAGGAGGGAGACTCCACAACCTCTCAGGGCATGAATGAATGAAAGCTGTTTGTAAATTGGTTGAGAAGGTTGCTATGTGTTTCTGGTGCAAACTCCAGTCCGGTTACTTACTGAGGTGCCCATCTCTCCCCAGGGAGTCTCTCCACAGCAGACCTCAGAGTCTTTATTTCTCGTGTAACTTGGGCTGGGGTTGAGACCTGTCTCGTATTTGCCATCTAGTCATGCTAGCTCAAATGCAGTCATGATTTAAATAGTGATATAATGTATGATATAATTAAATAGTGATAGAATAGCGATACTGTTTCTGCTGTACACTGGCCAAATGATTGGTGTAAGAGGTTTAATTCTGTCTTAGTTTGCAGTGCAGTATTTTACTGCAGGGATGGGAAATACCTTACGTAAAGTAACTGAAAAAGTCTTAAGCAGAGCAAAAAGAAAGACATTACAAGGGAGAAGGCCATGCTGTCCAGTTAGTATAGTCACATTTTCTTTTAATCTCTTTCTGCTCCCCATGATTTCTGTGTCTTTTTAAACTGTATCAAAAGTCAGCACAAAGAGAGGGGCCAGAGCAGGAGAAGCCCCAGTGAAGTGAAGACGTGAGTTCTGTTTATTTGCATTCTACTTTCCAGATGCTTTTTTCTGCTTACGTTTCTGTCTGTAGGAGCAAATGACAACAGAAGCAGCTCTCCAGCTCCCACAAAACTGTGGTAGAGTTTTCAAATACATATTTATAAAAGATTAATTTATATGATTCCCAGTTGGATGTAGGCCATTTGAGGTATGCTGAAATGAAAGGTACATGGCAACTTCAGTTTAATAGCTCATATCCTGAAGAGATTCCAGTTCTAGTGTTAAACTAGGCTAGTAGCAGTCTGGCTGCCTTGGAAAAAAGCCCACAGCTAAAGTAGATTCAGGATTATGAAATGCCTAATCTGATTCTATTGAGTATTCGTTACTGCTTCATTTGACAATGTGGAAGAGAGAAAGTAAGTTGAATAGCGTTTTTACAGCATTCTGTATAAGTCTAAAGATCAGTGTTTTTAAAATCTGTTCTATACCTTTTCAAATAAAACCTATTTATCACAGGCAAAAGCAGCAGATTAACAATTTACATCAAAAGATAAGAGAGAATGAATTACGAGCTCAACATGCAAGACTGAGCCATCTTGTGAACTGCGAAGAACCTTACATGACTAATTTGCAGGTAGGATGGATGTTTTTCTTTTAGTGAAGCTTTCCATTACCCAGTAACTGCCACTTAAAAGGATGCTCACAGTTTACTGCAGGATAAAATACAGAGCGTTTATGTTTGATGGCTGTGTCATTATATAGCTGTAAATTGCATAGAGTACAATATCCTGTAAATATTGTAGTTTATTTCAGATCTGCAGAAATTTAAGTTATGTTAATACAAGTATGTACATACCTGTTTTGAAATCTGATAAAAATAAGGTAAGAATGAGGTATTGCAGCACTGTGCAAGAATGAGGTTTTTAACAGCATGCATGTAGCACAGCTATGCAAGCAAATATTAGGAAATAAATCGTTTGATAAGGGAGTATCCGAAACCAACTGATGAAAGGTTTTCTGAAAAGGAGAAGGAGGCAGTACCCAAAGAAATAGTTAGGGAGATAGTGTCGATAGAGTAGGTGGAAGAGAAGTCAGAAGACAAAGAGACTGATTGAGTACTTCTGTAGAAGTCATCTGAAAAGGATATGCATTTTAGTATATATGGATATAATATTTACTCTGAAAGGGAACATGTTGAACTCTGAGTACACCTGTCCTAATACTGATCTGTGCTGTACCACACACAATCCATCTCAACACCTCCAGGTATCTGAAAGGCCACACACAAAAAAAGAATGTTAAAGGCAGGTACGCAGAGAAATAGCTTTTTTGTCCCTCTTGTATTACATTATCATTTCTGTCACAAACACTGTACAAGGATCTCAGCTAACGTACTTCGGCATGACATTAATATAACACAGATGTGCATCAGGTGAGAATCTGTTTTTGAGAAAGGCAAGAAATTCAGGTAGCACCTCAGTGTGAAGTTGGGTAGAAACTTTTTCAGACATCTTAGAATGTGGCTTTTGGTACTTCCAGAAGTTCTTTTTAAAAAGTATGTAAAAAATACATCTAGATTAAGATTTTGAAAAAAATATTGCAGAAACTGAGATGTGAACGTACATACATTAGTATACCATGTTACGCTTCAAATAAGACAGCAAATGCTTTCATCTTTCATAATTTATAAAGTACAAACAATTTATAATGGCTCTCAGGATTTCTGGTTGATTTGTTTGCCTTCCATAAGATTAATTTACAAATGAAAATCTCCTTTAATGGAGATTTTAATCTCTTCTAATGCTTTGCAGAAGGAATACTATTATTTAAAAAGCTCTCTGTATAATTTCTTTGAGGATACCGGTTTATGTTATTAAAAGAATATTGAAACTGAAAGACTAATGGGATGCGTCTCCTTTTTCATCCCACATGCCGTTGATTTCCATTTTGTGCTTGTCTCTCTGTGGGCAGTGGGAGTTGTAGAATAATATTGAACTGCCTGAGATGAAAAGGGAGGAGGATTTTCATAGACACAACAGAAGGCGGGAGGCCTGCCGTCTGGTTGTGGCTGTAATCTCAGGCTAGCCCTGCACCCTTCTTATCTCAGCTGTAATAGCTCTAAGGTTTGACTAGTTGTCTAATGTTCTGCTTTAGCAAGATCTGTGAGATTGGAGCGTATTTTACTTTAATATATTCACAGCCATTTTATGCAGTGGCTTTCTTTTTAGGGGAGAGCATGGGAATGTAGTGGCAGTGAAACATTTTTTCTTTGGATTTTGTTTTTGGGGGAGGGATGGGGGTGAGGAGAGTCATACCTCTTCCATAAATTTGAGGGAGAAATAATCCCACAACGTTTATTTTCATCTGTTGTGAATGCAAGAAGTGTCCAGCTTTTTTCTTTTCTCCAGAAGATTCCTGAAATACGTGCTGTTAGCACATATTTTAATGCTCGAAAATCAAACCCCACCCTTCCTGACAGTGGAAAAAAAATGCAGGATTGTTTTCTGCTCTGCTGCTGAAGTATGCAGTGGTATGTGCGTGTTCATTTATATGATTTTCTTTCTTTTTGTAAGCAACCACAGTATGAGGGCACATCACTGCAACCTCACGTGTCAGAAAGATCAACATCCCACCTTGAGGAGCTTGAGCGAAAGATTGCAGCAGCCGAGAATAAGGAATTACAGCTCAATGAATTTCTAAAACAAATTTCAAACAAATCTAGCGAGGAGAAAAAGAAGATGGAAGAAAAAGTAAGTGTCTTTCATGTTCCAAATTTACTTTTGACATGGTTACAGGAGCATGTGTTTTGCTTGCAAGAAAGCAACTTAGTAAGTGGGTTGCAGAGCTGTTTTCAAAAGGAAGCTAAACTTTATCTATGATAAAAGTTAATAGCGGTAGTATAGGTGAACTTGTAGTGAGTACATTCTAAAAGTGATACCAGAAGAAAAGGCAATCAAAATACGTATTTCAGACCTGGTAATGACAATTTTAACAATCTGTTGGTTAAACTTGCTGTGAAGAAAAGCTGCTCACCTTCACTAAGAATTTATTTGGGTTGAATGTTTATTACAGTAAATAAAACATCGGAAAAGCGTGGAAATTAAATTACCATTTTTAACATGGCCTGTAGAAGCAGGCCTCATGCTGTGAGATGCACTTACCAAACTGAAGGTGCCTACTCAGCAGAAGGGATTCTCCTGCAGCTTTCCTAAAACATGCAGAGTAGACTTCAGTCTGAGACAAGGAGGGGGCTTAGATGGCTGTGTTGTTGGAACCGTCATGACAAGAGGTTTCTTTGGAAGCTGAACCAATACCCAGGGTGGCTTTGTATGTCCTGACAGCCTGCCTTTCTTGCAAGCAGGAATGCATCATTGATCAGTGGTTCCTACCTAATGTTTTGGGAGATGTCACGGTTACCTTTTCTTTGATCACTGGGCCTTACTGCTGGACTTGGACTTCTATTTATGCAGGTTCAAAAGGCAGGAGGACTATGGTACAGCGAAGTGACAGGTAGGAAGAAAAGGAAAAAACCATAGTTAGTCTTAAATTCTGTCCTCTTGAGTCCGATAAACCCTTGCAGTATGCCTTTCACTAAGGGTAAAGTTCAGGAAGGGCAGAAGCTGGATTCTTTTGTTTCCTCCTGTCTATTTTAGTGCTTCCAGCGCTTGTGTTCCTTCCTCACTGTGTCAGAACTGCTGCTGTGGGTGGTGGCAGTGGTGGGGACCTGTGCAGCAGCGCGGGTGTCAGCTGAATGGTTGGTAGCCAGGAGCCTTATTCACCCCGTGACACCCACCCCACCCATTCTGCGCACCGAACAAAAGGCTCTCAACAAGAAAAGGAAAAAAAAAAAAAAACAGGGAGGGAGAGCATGTTTTGGAGTAATAAATTCAGTATCCTCCAGTTTGAGGGAAGACTGCAGGGGGAGGAAAGAGAGTGGTGTGGTCCTGCAGCAGGCTGGGAGGCTGAGCAGCATGCTGGGTGCGGAGCCTGGGGACAGCCCTCTCTGCAGTTCCTCTGCTGTGCTTGCAGGGAGGTGAACCCACAGCCCAAAAGCCTGCGGTGTCCACGGTCAGTGGGACCAGACATTAGGAGGCAAAAAATCCAATTTCTGTACCGATCAAAGGGATTGTGGCTGTTGGCTGTGGTAGGGTTATTTCTGAGTGAATGCTTGCCTCATCAGAGAGGATAAGGTTTTTCAGTCCAAATCCAGATATGGCCAGGGAGCAGGGAAATGCTAGAAAGCTGAAGTGAATTAAAGGTGAGATGAGCTTTTCTTTTAAGTGCAAGCCTGAAGAAACACATAGTTTAGGTTAAGGTTGCTGGCACATGTATCTAATTCTCTGTCTGACTCAGTGTTGCAAATAATATTATCTTTTCCTCTATTGGCATTCTAAATGTACAGCATTTAAATACAGTATGTAGGTAGTACGGGACAACAAGGGACAAGCCGTGACTGTTCCGGTGCAGGTGGGAGGAAAGAAAATAAAAGGAACACTCCCGTTTCCTTGGCCATCAGTCATTAGTGGTGAGAGGTCTAGGAAGGTCTCCCTCATCACAAAAACAGGATGTGTTGGAACTGGAGAAGGTTCAGAGAAGGGCAACAAGGTAGATATCCATCAGAAGATCACAGAAATCATAACTGCCTCAGGAGGGCCACTAAGCTGAAAGCAACTGGGGGCTGGAGAATGTGTTTTCCTTGTTGTTTTCGCTGCAGAAGACATCTGTTTATGGCCACCGTTGGAAACAAGACACTGAGCTAGAAGACCTCTTGGTCTGAAGTGCTTGTGTCACCTCTCATGTCAGGGTGGATGTACTGGATGCTTTCCTTTTGAGAAACAGCAGGGCTGGTAGAGATAAGAGGTGCCCTTTGCTCACTGCTGGCATCGTACCTGTCTGTGCTAGCTGCAGATGTACCAAGCAAAGGGAGTATTTGTACCCTGCTGTGGATGATACTGGTGCCTGGTTTGTTTTCTCCAGGCTCCACATGTACTCGGTGTGGGACCGAGGGGACTGGAAGCACTTCACTGGGCACTGAACTTTCAGCAGCCTGAAAAAGCTTCTCTCTTGTGGCTGATCAGCAGCCATGGTAGCTCCTTGCAGCTTCTGAGCTGATGGGGCCTGCTCAGGTCAAGACTGCAGTGTCGTCCACAAGTGGCCTTGCACAATGCCTGGGTTCTTCCTTCTGCCAGGCATGAGCGTGCCTCTTGGTATCTTCAGATTTCACAGCACTCGCTTTAGTTCTGAAGCATTTATTCTGTAAACTGGACTGCTGAGCTAGAAATTATCCAGTTCAGATACCTCTACGCTGCTGGCTCCTTCTGCTCCTTCTGTTGTGGCTAGTTGTGAAGGACTCCTCTAAGACACTGATAGCCTGTAGTAGTAGTAGTTCTGCCTAATGTTTTCTATGGCTTGCTTTCATATTTAATTGCCAGGAGATGAGAACTTTCCTATTTTCTTCCTGCTTCAACAAATCATGTGCATGAAGGAGGAAATAATAAAATACAAATTTAAAAACAAACAAAAAACAGCAAAGCTTTTATTTCTCCTCAGCAGAGTGAGCAAGAGTGAATTAAAAATGTATATATTTGTTTTCATCTCAGGAGAGAAAAGGTAGAAAGAGCCCTTGAGCTGATGCTGGGGATGTAGAGAGGGCAGGAGGACTCCTAAAGCAAGCACTGTAGCTATTAGGAGAGAGGTTGCAGGAGAGGAAATTCCCTAGGGTGTGTATGCAGGACAAGGAAACAATTTGGAAACCATGTAATCTTTGTCAGCCAAGTACCGAAGTATTCGGACTTGTCATCCTTAGTGGTACGTGAGAAACAAAGGGAGGCGATCCACTTACTGAGCCGTCAGGCTGCTGGCAATTACGAAACAGTCTGTAACACTGGCTTACCTGTGGGCGTTTGCGTGCACACACACATGTTGGGTTTAGTTGGCTTTGTGTAACCTGAAAGATCTTAAAGCAGCCTGAAAGCTTTGTTCAGTTTTGAGGTCATGATGAACATGTAAAGACTTCTGAACTTTTGGCAGTCCTCAACTTTCTGGTCTTTTCAAAAGACTCTTTTTCTGGAAAAACTTTCCAGGTACTATCAACTTAAGCTGTAGGCTGTGTCCCAGACCTCTGACATTGACACTGTCACACACTCATTTCTCAGCGAGGTGGATGTCTCAAGCACCAAAATGAAAGTACATTTTGCATTTACTGCCATGACAAGTATTTATCTCAGAGTTGGTACACATTGTTTCAGGCAGTAGAGATACTGACTGTAAAATATTCTCGTTCCTGTCATCTTTCCTCCCCTTTTTTTCACATAGGTAATAAAGCAACTAAGTACCAGGAATGCAAGCAAACATGATACAACATAAAAAACCTTTTGCAAAGGGACAGACAATGAAGATGCCTGTAGAAAAGGTGCTTTAAGAAAGCAGCTGTTCTGTTCTGATGTTGTTTGGTGTAATTGTCAGGCAGCATCAAAGTCAGGTTTTTGGCTGCGGTTCGTGTTGGGTTAAGTTCTTAGGTTTCTGTGTTTCAAGTTGTTTTCCTAGGCCAAAGGAAGAGGAAGGACTAAAATATTTCCTCATTATTTTTTGTAGTGGAACAGGCTTCTTAGCAAAATGGTTGATGCCCCAAACTTATCAGTGTTCAAGAGGCATTTGGATAATGCCCTCAATAACACGCTGTAAATTTTTGGTTAGCCCTGAAGTGGTCAGGCAATTGGACTCATGACCTTTGCGAATCTCTTCCAACCAAACTATTCTAATATGAACATGCTCAATTATGTATTTTTTTAACCACTGAATTGTAATGTTTTCAGTTCACAAGGGAGACGGGTGCCTTCTAGGCAGAGGTGAAGCAGCTGTGGTTGGAGGTCACTTGTAGGTCTGGGACTTTGAGCTGCTGAGATTAATCATTCTTTGGTTTTGTTTTCTGCAGTAACCAACAGGTGCAGCTGAGAGTACAATTCCTGAAGAGTGACCAGCCTCTGGTCCCAAAGCAGGTTTATTTTCCATTGCAATTGTAAAACATGTACTCTTACTTTCTTCTAGCTTAAAACTAGAGACCGGTATATTAATAGCCTGAAAAAGAAATGCCAGAAAGAGTCTGAGCAAAACAAAGAAAAACAGAGACGCATTGAAACCTTAGAAAAATACCTGGCTGACCTGCCAACGCTGGATGATATAGAAGGTCAGACTAAACAGGTAAGGTGAAAGGAGCTGGCTTTACTTCTTAAAAATACACATAAGCTCCATAATATCTGTTGTGAAAGGTTTTACTGTTTCACTGTACATTTTTTCCCCATCTGCTTAGAAAGAAGTATTTCGGTGTTTAGGAACCACTGCAGCTACTAGGGCTTCCCATAGTTAGATCTAAGTGCAGTGGGCCTAAGAGTATACAGGAGGTAACCACAAGGCTGTGGCCTGCTGCAAGCCCTTCTGCTAATGTGGCACCATATCTAACTGATGTAATCTGTGTTAGCTGCAAATTCTAGAGGAGAAGAACAAGCAGCTTCAAGAGACTATGACTGAGTTGGAAAACAAGCTTGGAGAGGCTCGATCTCAGTGCAGAGAGAGAGAATTGCAGCTGGTGTGTCAGAAGAAGAAAGAAAAAGAGCTGGTCACAACAGTGCAGAGGTATGAGCAGCTGCCCGAACTGTGCCCTGAAATGGGTGTGCCTTCCCAGCTAATGTCAGGACGTGATGGTTTTTGCTCTTACAATCTAGTACAGTGCTAATGACCTCTTAGGGCGTAAATATATTACTGTGCAGAATGACAGAGTAATGCAATAGAAAATCCAACAGAACTGGATTTGTATCAAGTCACAAGGAGAAGAGTCTGTCTAGAAATCCTTCACTATCATTTCTAAAGATGTTTGACAGTACCTCAATGGCAGCAGAGTGCTGCCAGGCAGGGGACAGAGTAAACGTGTGCAGCAAAGGAGCACTGCATAGAAGCTGTCAGCACTCCTGCTCGATAACTAATCCTGTCACGAGCTGTGGAAAAGCTCCCTGCATATTGGCTGAAGGGTATATCAGGGAAGGGTCACAGATTAAATAAGCTGTTTCTTACCTTTTCGTTGGGGCTGGGGGATATTCACAGGGATATTTAGCTGTAGCTCATCTGCTGTCATTGAACTTGCATGACCGTAAGAAAACAGCAGTGGGACAGATAGCTGTGAGAAGATTCCAGATGAGACATTGGGATATTGATCAGGGGAGATAATTAAATCCTTATTTAATAATAAATAAACAAAAAGGGGCAGGGAGAATCACTTTTAATAATTTATGGGGATGTCACTGCAGTTCAGTGTCCTGCCATTGCGTAAACGTGCATGCCATAGCAGTCTGAAAGTGTTTCCATGATGAAAGGCAAGCTGGTTGGGACACCTTGCCAGCCAAATTGTTGACACATTGTTTCCATCTTACCAGTGAAAGGCCTTTTTTCTTCGTGCCCTCATAATCTAGAGGGGGATCATTTTGTCTTTTCTGAAAGCTTACACATAGCTGAAGTGGCCCTGGTTTCTAAATTAGACAGCAAGATTAACGCTAATAAAATGTATTTTCTTTCTGAGCGAAGGTGAGCAGGCAAAAGCTCGAGCTACACCTAGGAGCTTGAGCTGAGCTGCAGAGGGCCTGACGGTCATGCCCTCGTATGGGAGCAGCTGGCAGAAGTGGCTTCATGACCTCCCTGACAAACCAGGCATGGAGGATGGGCCACCAGTACTCAGAGCAGCCTACGGTTCTGGACTCCACTTAGAGTCGTACATGCCCCATTGGGAGAGCCAACTTTTAAGGCTCTCATAATTTGGAGAAGCTCGAAAACTGCTCTGACAGACACTGGCGGTGGCTTTACCTCCCACAGCAGCACAGAGCAGCTGTGTACACCACAAAGGCTTTCCTTGCTCCTCTCTGCCCTCTCACTACGCCATCCTGCCGGAGCTATGCCTTTGGGAACACGCAGCTCAGAATCTGGCACATAAAGCCATTCCCACATGAGTCAGTTCTAGCCAGCGCCACAGTAATTTCAGTAGTTCAGGATTTTTATATCATTCATCCACTGTTGGTTTGCTCATTCGTTAGGCTGGATTCTGCTAGATAAGGTTTTACAGTTTTGGTTGGAAGATGGTGCAACTTTCTTATTTTTTTTTTTTGCCAGAACACACAGCCCTTTTGGTTTCTGTCAACATACTCATTTTTCCTTTCATGTTGAATGACAGCTTGCAGCAGAAAGTAGAAAAATGCCTGGAAGATGGTATTCGCCTTCCCATGTTGGACACAAAACAGCTTCAGAGTGAAAATGAATGTCTCAAAGAAAAGAATGAGAAAGCCAGTAAGGTTAGTTTGCAAATTATCTTTTTGTGTCATCTTTAACCCTGCATTCTCTATTTTTTTTTTAACTTCAGAAATCAGTATCTCACTAAAGAATTATACATCCGTAGATAAAACAGTTTTCTCTTCAATACCTCTGTTTCTGTTTGAGGGAAGTATTTTGCATTTGTTTCCAGTTGTGTGAGAGTTAGCTATTTCTTGTCATTTATGTTTTCAAAGATTCTGTGTAAAATCTATGGCTATCACCCGTAAGTTGATTTTTTAAAAAAATGAGCAGAAGAGATTCAAGCCTTTTAAATTACTCAATTTTATATTCTAGGTCATAGACAATCAACAAAAACAGATAGCTGGACTGATTTTAGACATGCAGGTAAGGAGGAGTGTATATTCTGTTATTTATTCTGTCCATTTTTAGTTCATAAATATGACATTATTAAAATTAAAATTTGTTCTTTTATCCTCCAAAATAGGAGGCAAAGACAGAAAGGCCAAGAATGTAGTCTTATGGTCTGTAGTTGACCTGCATTCTCTTGCAGCCTTACAATGTATTCATTATGGAAGTTTCTATGGTTTAACACTTTGCAGGTATTTGCTATAAAGTAGAACTGTTGCTGTATAGCATCTTTATTCCGCTGGCTTAGTAGATGTCATATCAGAACTGCCTGTTGCAAGTCTTGAGATGTGCCTTTGTAACAGTGAAGCCTTCCCTCAAACTTTGGGGTTCAGATGCTAATTCGAAGTATAAAAAGTGACATTGGTTAGGAGCTTCACTGCTGAGATCCCTAGCAAGGCAGGTGCCTTTCTAAACCATACCGCTTCACATTTCGCAGAGCTGAAGCAGGTCCCTCTTCAAATGGTTTCTAACATGTCACTCACTTAGGTATCTTAATTTTCTTGGTGGATCTTGGGCACCCAGCTTACAGCCAAGGTCTTTCAAGACAGCAGAGGTTACTAGGAGTCAGTTGCAGTACGGTGGATCAGATTAACACATCAGGCTCTTGATCCTTGAAAGGTACTTAGTGACCAGTGTTTGTTGTGGAGAAAAGGAAACATTATACAGGTTATAAGGAAGAAGGTGTGACTTGCTCTAGAAAAAAAAAAAAATGGGCAAAAAAAAATCTGTTTTCATTAAAATTTTAAGCCAAATTCAATAAATTCTAGTTTCTGTGTTCTTCTTCCAGTTTGGCATTTGTCTCCACATTTCTTCTGTCCATGCCCTGCAGCAAAAATGAAGTAACAAGGTTTTCCCTTGAGGATAAAGAGGGTACTTCTGCTTTGGCTCAGTGTACTTTATGCTTGGAGAACAACAAAATGGTAGTAAACAATCAGCTGAATGCCTGCTTCTTCTGAAGTGGAGCTTCTCTGTGGAGCTAGAATCCAAATAACAAAGATACAAAACTGCTTGTGTAATGCTTGGTAGGAGAGAATGTTTTCTTACTTGCACTTTGCATGCTGGAGCAAGGTTTGCTGATTTTTAGCTATTGAAAGTAAATTGTCTTCCCCTATGAAATTGCTCCCTTTTTGAACTATGCAGTTGAAAAAGCAGGCCTGGTGCTTGTTGACAACCATATTTTTGCTTAATTAAACTAAAGTGTTTAAAACAGACTGTGAACGGAAGAGTGTTCTGTTCTCCAGGACCTTCTTGTACCTTTCCCGTTTTGAGGTATTCTGTATTATGCTCAGAAAATAAGATTTGAAAGTGGTGTTAGCCCTCAAGTTACATGTAGACTACAGTAGTTTCATTGTATCCTTGATCCTCCTTGCTTCCTCATTTGTTCCCTGGGAAACATTGAAAACTAGCTCATGAGAAATTGAAATCTCTTATCAGCAGGGAGACATCATTTATCTTCAGCTGAGATCTTACTTTACTCCCTGTCTTCTGCCTCATTGTAAGGCTATGCTTGAAAACGTGTTTCAGTTCATTGTTATTAACTTGCAATATAAAACCAAGGAAATCCTGCTTCAGACAAGAGTGTATCGAGCAGTACTAGTTTCTATTTGCTCATAATCATGACGGAGTGATTCTGTTCTTCCTTGTGTGGTTTGGCTTGGTTGATTTGTTCTCCTGAGTGTGAGGGCTTAAAACTGTTGTTGGTCTTGACAAGATGTCATGCTGAATATAAAGCGCGTCTTCCAAAAGGCAAAAATTACAGATGAGAGTGGCTTTTTAAAACAACAACAACAACAAAAGCTTACTTACATGATTAATTTAGACATTGCAAAAATAGATTTTTTTTTACAAAACAGATAGAAGTCAGCTTGTATGGTGCATGTGTCACTCAAAATACATCTGCCAATCCTGTCAGTCATAAGAACCCAAACTGTGGGTTTTGGGGCTGGGAATAATGCCACCAAAATGTAACTTCGGAAAGCCAAAGGGAAAAGTAAGGATGAACTACAGAGGACTCAGAGCACTATGGGCTCTAACAAACTGGTAAGCCTATGTGCTTTTTCTGAGCTTTAAGATTAGGGTAGCACTGAGTGATAGCTAATAGGAATGCCTCAGAAGTAAACACTGATTTCCACTTTTAATAGCTCCTGTTAAATGGTGCAACTGATGAGCCGAGCATGTGCACGTTATATGGAATATTCTAGAAGCTGTTTTTAGAGCGGCTTGAATAGCTGTGCAACGTTAGTGACGGATGAAGCTCTGAAAATACTCTGGGGAAGGTAATATTTCTGAGCACGCCTTCCCCAGCATGTACCCCCCCTAAGGAAGGCTGCGTGGTCGAACCTTTCATGTCTGTCGTTGACACAGGTGTGAAACGTGTAAATGGTACTACTAATGCGCGTATCATAGCTGGCTCAGGGTGCTCCTGAACTTGCTCGTGGAATAGAAATGCATCAAAGACTATTAAATGTCAAGATACTCAGAAGCTGGGGGGGGAGGGTTATTTGGGGGGCCTGCCATTACCGTGTTGTCCCGTTCTCCTCCTTGTCCCTAAGCGTCTTCTGTTCGGCTGCTGTCACAGACAGAGCTAGATGCTCCTTCAGTCTGACAGAATATGGCCATTTTTTTCAGTAGACGATGTTTAAAACAGTTGAAAGGAGACTGTTCAAAACCACTGCAGGTTACACTCATCTTCAAGCACAGCAAAGGAAATACATCAAGCAGAGCTATTTCCTGCTCTCTCCCGGCCCAGAGTGTTTCCTTCGATGTGGAGCAGGGACCTTTTTCTTCCTCCCCTTCCTCTGCAGCATGAAGCTGCACTTTCTAGCAGAGCTTATCTTTAGGATGCACACTATTTCAGCACTTCCTTGCTAGGGGCATGGTGTGGGTGAACAGAGGCACATCTAATGTGTGAAAATGCTTTAAAAACAAGTAGTCATTTCTGGGTTCAGCCTAATGATTCTTATTACTTAGTTGAAAATAAAGTTTTTTTTTTTAGTCCACATTAAATGTGTAAATTTTAGCACCATTGTTTTGCATTTTTGAAAAAGGTATGAGAAAGTACTGGCTTTTACTCATTGCTTGTGCAGCGTTGAGCTGAATGTGCTAGGAAACCTCATCAGGACCACATACCCCTCCCTGCTGGCCCTGCCTTGCTCCTCACTGCTCCATGCCTCCTTGTCAGCAGCGTTCTTACAGCTGGCGGGTCAAGCAAATGGCTTCTCCTCCACTCTGCGGTATAGGGCAGGTCTACATATAGAGATGGTCTTCCATGTGTTACAATCCATGGGATCAGTTCCATGAAATTTCCATTCTGCATACCATTTAGGAGTAGTTCGTGGAAGGGTAAGTTTGGCTTTCTTCCCAAAGCTTAATCGCCTTACTGAGACCCCAAAACCAACACAGTTAGACACAAGTTGCTGTGTTCTTTTCAAGTGGGGAGCTTGATTTCTTTTCTATCTTTGAATAAAGTCACAGAGTCATAGGGCAGCAATATGAACTTGTCTTTTACTGAAGAGTGACTTTGATCTTCCTGTAGCGTTTTATTTAAGCCACCACGTAGAATTCCATTTAAGAGAGTTCTCTGCTTTGGAAGATGAATCTTTAGAATTTTAACTACAGAACTTCAAGAGAAAACATTCTTCTCAGGCAGTGTCATTCTGTAAGTTGAGATCCATTGGTTCATGTAACGTTCCTTCTCCTCCTCCCATCACGGTCTCTGGTTCCACTCTGTGGAAGGTTAAAATCAAAACGGTGCCAAAGCATGCACTGTTGTCACTAGTGCTCCAGCTGTATTTTGAGCATGATGGGGTTGGATTTACATCTTATAATTGAACTTGGGCAACAGGTTTTACATATTAATGTGCTGAGCTAGGGATGGGGAAGACACTTTATATGCTCTGTGGTAGCACAGCATCAGATCTGTGAGTAATACCATCAACGACAAAAGAGGATTTTTCCTTGTGAAAGCTGAAAAGATCTCTTTGTTCTAAAGCATCAGGAGTTTATGTAATTAGCATAAATTGCTATTCAGGTAAACTGGTTGGAATATTCCCTTTTCTGAATTTTGCCAGCTGACTTTGAAAGACATACTTACAGATCTGAAAGCCAGGTAGTGGAGTGAACGTGTGTGCTTTTGACATCTAAGATAACTGTGGTCATGCTGAATTCATCAGGAAAAAAAATCTACTTTAGAAATATCTCCTGATGCATCAGTTTCAGCTCTGCAGGTGGAAACTGGGGAATTGGCAGCAGCCGATTCCTTGCGCAGGGGTTGTTGGTTTACTGCTGCTTGTGACTCATCTGGAAATCAAACCTGGAAAGTTCCAATTCTTAAGTACAGCACCATCCTAGAAACTTTTTTCTGATATTGCTGAGAGTAATAACTATTGTATCCATTAAAAGTGACACTATAAACTACAAAAAAGTTACTTTTTGCCGGCAGTTGTTGTTACTTCAGCACCTAAAATTGTATTGTGCTTTTCTGATTTATCCTGTGTATGACTGATTTTAAAGAGGTCGGTACTCCGTATCAACTATCAAAGCCTTTTTTCTCAGGTATATAGCAGATTCAAGAGGTAAATCCAGTGTTCTGAAAGGTTGTAGGAACTCCTATGGTTTTCCTGGAAAATAGAGGCCAAAAAAAGCCTTAATGTAACTTGACAAGTACACAAATGAAGTTTAGTTGTCATTAATCTGCTGCTTATTTCAAGTGAAATAATTTGGATAGAAAAAACAAGATTACATGGTTATTTTAGACTTCATGAATCCCATGTTGGAGTGATATTTTGCATACACACAGTCTTTTTGTTTATAAACAGGTACTGCTTGTCTAAAGGGTTTCACTGATATTCGGAACAACTAAGCTAATATCCAGAGAGCCTTGGGGTCCAGTTGAACATCATGAGGTGGAACCTGGTAGAAAATTAAAAAAACAAAGGTGTAATCCAAAAGCAATGAGTAACAAACGAGGAAAATTATTGAGGACGTGCTTTTTTGTCAGTGCTAACCTGCAGTATGAAAATGTAAAATCATTACTTGTGCTTTCATTCAATTTAGTCTATGCAAGAGAAGCTTTTGCAAGAAAAGCGGGCGGTTCAGAAGATGGCAAATGAGCTTGAAGAAAAAGAAAGGAATATAGAGCAGTTAAATAAAACTTTCTCTGAAGTAAGTAAAGACTCTAAAAACCCAATCCATGACTACACCCACTAAGAACAAACTTAGAAAACCATTATGATACCATGTGGTGGGGCTTTATGAGCTTAATACATACTTAGATGCTGTGCCGAAATATGATAGATGCCATCCCTACCTCAAGAAGTGAAAGTTTTAAGGGTGAAGGCCACTGAGCAATGGTAACATGAAAGAGAACTGTGTAGAAGCTGTCTATCTACCATTCTTTGAAGGGGTACAAAACTATTCTTCTGTGTGTGGAACTAACTGGTTTTAGTTAATATTGTTTGTGGTTTGAAACAGGAAACTTTCTGCTACTCTGCATGCTGCAGACTAATTTGCCCCTTTTTTTTCCTCTCAACTTTTCACAAAGAACCAAAGACTGATGGAAGAGAATGCCTCTCTGAAGGAGCAGATACGGCAGGTGGAGCAGTCCCGGCAGCCAGTGTCTGAGAAGATGCCTGTAGCGGACCAGTTGTTCAAGGAGATGTCCCATTGCTTGTTTGACTTGAAAGCTCTGTGCAGCATTCTCACCCAGAGAGCTCAGGGCAAGGAGCCTAACCTTTCCTTACTGCTGGGAATCAGATGTAAGTGATCTCATTCCAGTGCTTATTAGTGGTTTGGACACAGAAGAGTAACAATCTTTGGGGGGAGGAGGTGGATGTTTGTGCGTGTAAGTCTGAGTGCCTGGCAACTCTATCGTCTGAAATGCTAATTGCACATCCTGTCTTCTGTACCTCCTGAGCTGTTAAACCAGGAGATGGAAAGCACATCCTAAAGCCTGTCAGGCGAACCTCCAGTGTAGTGACTTTGTGCTGGGTTTTCCCTCTTAACAAGATTAATAAATTATTTTTTTTTTTTGCACTTGAATATATCATATACAGTTGCTTTCTGAGTGTTATTTACAATTAGATAGACCAGTTGCTGAACTGGGCCTTCACCAAGGTAGAGATGTAGAAGTACAGCGTCCTGTACACACCACATAGATTCATCTGCACTGGAAATCTCTGAAATGCTGGGCAGTGCAGCATATACCAAGTCACCAAGTCCATGAGACCATCATCAGCCAGCAGGGTGAATAGTACAACATATCTGTAGTACCACCTTGTAATCTTACCTGGCCTCATTTCCCAAGCCCTCCTACCCCTTTTTTCGGAGTGTCTAGGAACTTCCGAAGTCTCTAGAAAATGGTTTTCTTTCCATTTATTTATTTATTTATTTATTTATTGCAGTTTTTGAGAGCCATTAGACTTTACCAAGCCTAGATCTTGGTGCAGTCAGAAAAGCATGTCTTTGCAGGGGTGGGCTCTCAACTGTCTTCAAGTTCACACGCTACCTCATTTTGTTGCCTTACATCATAGTGAAGCATGATTTGTCTTGAGTTAATTAAAGTGACTTCCCCTTTATTTCAAGAGGGGCTGACCAGTTTAAGTATTCAGAGCACAGTTGTAAGAGCTTTAACCTTGGGTTTTGCTTTTCACAGCACTGAGCTGTTCAGCTGAAGAGAACGAAAATTACCACAGCACAGAGACTCTTTCGAAGAAGCTCTCGGACGTTTGTCAGTTACGAAAGGATATCGATGAATTAAGAACTATAATGTCAGACCGTTATGCTCAGGACATGGGGGACAATTGTATTACTCAATGACAACATTTCATCTGGTAGCAAATGACTTATTAAATGCTGCTGTGTCACAGGTCTTTGCATTTCTATTAAGGAGCCATATTGGAAGATTGCAAATAGCGCTGCACATGCATCTCTGTGAGGATCGTGCGTATTTAATCTCGGGAGTCGGGTGAGGAGGGGAGAGTCATGGTTGAAGTAGAGTGGTACAAACTACAAGAAATCTTTTCTCCAAACTACTGAATGTAGGAACAAGCTGTGAAGAATGTTTCAGTTGGACTCTGTTTCTTCCATTAGGACTCATTTTATTGCTTCAACTAGTTTCTGGAATCAGAGCATCAGAACAGCCATACTGCTGCTGCTCTCAGTCCTTCCGTCCTTCAAGGGTTTGAATGGTATTGCCTGTATTCTGAAATCAGTGCAGACGGCCAAGGGACACCTATAGCTGTATGTGGTGAAAGACAGGGGTTCTGCAACTGCAGGAATTGCAATCAGAACAGTCTTAGAATGCTACAAGCATTAGCCGCTCTTCAAGTTGCCTAAAGAATTTGATAGAGGAAATACATTGGTTTTAGTAATGTATGTCTGGCTTGTTTTCCAAATGGTGGAAGAAAATCAAGTTTCAACTTCTCTATGCACCTGAAGTCCGTAAAATTTACCACTATCAAATTGTTTTAAGCACTGTCACGTTACTTTGAGAAGTTTCAATGACATGAAGTCTGTAACAAACCCAAGAAGCTGGGAGGCAGGAAACTGCAGTATATAGTATGTGGCTGTCTGAAAAAAAAGAATAGACTGTATTGTGTTCATACCACACTTACCTTTTCATTCTGTCATCTCCATTTTAAAATGTGGCTGGTCTGTATCTGTGTCCCTAAAGACCTCTGACAAGGTTGTGAACAACTTCAACCATTTTCTGCTGCAGCTACAAAATGAGTGTTTGGCACTTGTCAAAGTCAGGGCTCAAAACAGAGTATTTCCCTTTACCAGTATTAAATTCTGTGTTATCTGAGGGCTGCAAAATTTTCCACGTTGTTTGGTAATTCTTGGTTTCTCCCTTTCCGTAGGAAGAGATTACACTGTAAAAAGAAAAAAAAAAAAAAGATCATGTTGCATAGTTTATTCAGTGAGTGTCACTTGGCAGTGCTATTTCACTGCTGTGGTGGGACAGATGAAATATTAACACTTCCAGTTTCCTGGAACATTACTGAAATACAGCTGAACAGTTGTGCATGATGTAAAATACTATTCAGCTGAAGGAAGCAAAAACTCAAGAACTCATAAGGAGCAAAACCACTCTCAAATCACATTATTTAAAAAATAGATGAGCATCAGTCATAGTTGTGATATTAAAAGAAAGTTTCAAGTGACTGCGGCACAGGTCACGGTGTGCTGACCTGTAGTGTGGATAACAGCAGAAATCGCTTAGAAAACATAGCGGTTAGAGCAAAGCAAATTCTAGGGTAACGTTTTTATAGCAAAAGGGTCAATATCTTCAGTTTTCTGATGGTATCTATGTTAATAGAAAAAAACGGTTATAGCAACATAGACGGCAGTTAACTAAGTTTAACTTGGTGATGTTTTGCTTTCTGTTCATTGTTACACAGTTAATGTTTTTATAATTTAGTGATTTCCTTTTTTTTTAACTATATGGAGTTATTTATTTGATGTTTTTGTCTCTATCATGAACTTACCGTGAACTAATCTGTGAAAAATAGCGTTCAATTTGTATTATTGCTATGTGGCATTTTCAGATAGATTGCTCTGACTGGTCCAGCTCCTGTCAGCACTGAAACGTTGTCTAGATGAAATCTCCAGTGAAATTGCATAGTGTCTTGTACTGTCAGGTAAGAAAAAAGAAAGGAGGCAATTTTATTTTGTATTTCTATACGCTGCTCTTTCCATAGTTTTGAAGGTGTACTTTTATAGTAGTGCAAAACTGAAAACAAGGAGCTCTGCACAAATAGGCTTGCCCAGTTACCTGTGCCTCTGACAGTATGGGCTTCTGTGACAAGGGCCTCGGCTTAATTCCTTTCACATAGTTCATTGGTTTGGGCCCTGCAGTGAAGGAGTAGTCCCCAGTCTATGGCTGCTCTCTGGTATCAGAAATTCAGTAACAGGATTTCAGATAATAAACTAGAAGTATCAGGGAGAGACTAAATACCTAAGTAGCACGTTATTATTTCCTTAGATGGAAATGCACCTGCAAAAATTACCACGCAATGCATTTTTCTGAATTTTGTGGAAATAAGAAACAAGTTCAGTAGGGCAATTAGAAACAGGAGTTTTTTTTTGAGTCACTGTGTCCTATTAAGCTGGTCACTTGACTGGTGTGGCTCCACTGTCCCCGCTGTTAAATGGTGTTACTGTACAGCAGATTCGAGATCAGTAAGTTAATATTTTCAAAGCACTTCACTTCAGGAGCTTTTCTGCTCGGTAAGTATTAGTTGAAAGTCCCTCAGGAAGGAGGTCCCATTTTATTTGTAATACTTGGGTTGCAATGCTGTAATCTTGCATTTTAATATGTTTTTAGGGAAGCTGTAATATTTATGTTAACTTTAAAGCACTTGATATAAAACAAACAACAACAACATCACAACTGAGTTTACCTGTCTCAGTCAGATTAAAGTAGGGAGGTAAATGATGGATGTTTGAGCCAAAGATACAGGCTACCGACTGAGTATCTAGAGTGATACAGTATTTTGCTTTGATTTCTTAAAATTTGGCCTGTTGTAGTAGTAGCAATTACTATATATGCATCAGTTTACAGATGCCTCTAAATGGAATAAGCTTTGTCTAAGATATGCATGACAGTTTAATTGGTTAAAATGTAGTGTGTGTGGTCTCATTCAGCATATTTAATACGCAGTTGATTAATGAATGTTAACGTTGGAATCGCTTAGATTTAGTCATGACAACTTTTTGCTGTAGCTGGTAGACAATCTCAAGGGCTGAAAAACAACTGCTAATGAATGAATACTGTACCGGTCTGTCTGTTAGCAAATTTGTACAGTGGCTTTTTTGTATAGTTTCAGATGGAATTTATACAGTCCTTTTAGAAGATATTTACAGTAACTACTGTATTCAAGAATGTATTTTGAAAAAGACTTGGAAAGTCTTGGGAGAAGCTATAGATGATGCTATGTATTTACTATATAGAAGTAATGCAGCTCGATTGTGTACACGTGATTTAGGTTCCTAGCCTCAGCTGTGTAGCTTTATAGTGCGATAGTTCTGTGAAGTTGCTGAGATTGCTGTCACCACCCACTCAGACTTCGACATTTGAGACTGCCAGTGGCTCTGAAATAATGGCAAGAGCTGAAGTTTTGTCCTTTTCACTTCAAAAGGGTTCTTCCCTTCCTTTGCCCTCACTACCTGCCTGTTGTTGCAGATATTTTTCTTGCAGGGTAAGAGCACAAGGAAAGAAAGAAAGAAAGAAAAACCCTTCCTCCACAACCCGTTGCCCTAGCACTGGTAGCAGTGGCACGCTGCAGTCTGTCAGCACGGGCTGAGTTTTTGTCCCTGTTGCTGCTGGTTACATAGGTGGGGTTGCAGGTGGAGTTGGGCTCTTCCCGCTGGTGTAACGAGTCCTGTCAGGAGTGGGGAAAGATCTTCAGAATTAATCTGCATTCATAGGCTGCAAACAAGTCAGTGGTTAGTACCGAAAGGGATGATTTTATTCCAGTAGCTCATTAGCAATATTAAATCCACAGCTGCATACCTTTGTGCCTTTTTTGCCTGATGTAAGTGTATATTCCCTTTGAACTTCACGTAACTCGTTAGAATGCTGATGACTGCACCTTGTTTTCCTCTTACCTGCCTATATTTTGGTTCTAGACTTTTGTAGTAAGAATTCTTGCGTAATATCTAGAAGCGTAAGTACTCGAAATAGGTACTCGGTGTACACTTTGAGTGTGAGGCTGGTTGTAGTATGCAGCTTTCTTGAATATGAAGCGTGAGCAGGAAACTCAAACCATAATGTGTTTATTTTGTATATATTAATTACAGCCTATCATTAGTTCAATGGGGAGGAGTGTCTGGAGCTATCTTTTAAAAGCACAGCTGACATATGTACTGGATCAGTCTCTGCAGACTGGTAGTCTTGTAAATTGGGTTCAATTTTTGAACCGCTCAGAATACCTCATATGTAAATAGAGTTGTCATGACTTAATCCAAATGTGTTCATTGTAAAAAGTAAAGGAGCCACTGGCTGGCTCAGCTTTAGGCTTGTTGTTCTTGCCTCTTTTTGTAATTTTTTTTAAAGTAGGGTTTACAGCTAGAATTTTGAATGCCAAAGTTCTATTTATTAAATAATAATAAAAGTTTTCATTGTTAATGACTGGTATTTTTCCACTGGAATTTGTTTGTTGATGTTTGGGATTTGTATCCACAGAGCAAAAATAAATTTTGTTACAAAATTGATTTCTTCATTGCTGTCATTTGTCCAATATGTGGCATAAAGTGGAAGGGACCAAAGCTGGACTGATGGCCAGAGGCAAGGAACGAATCGTTCAGGATCTTCCCAACACCCACCCAGCGTTCCTCCAGTGATCTGTTTTTCTGCCTCATTATCAGCTGGCCAGGCTCTCTTCCTGGCATTAGTTCTTGTTTTAAAACCAGGGCATTGGCAGCAAAAATACTCCTTCAGTGTGTAGTGAAAGGATTTTAGAGCAGAGTTGCTTGTGAAGTCCCTGCTGCTTTTCTAGGAATTGCTGCCGCTGTTCTGTTTCAGATCTAACTGGAGAGGCTATAGGCAGGACTTTATAAAAGACTAAGTCAGCACAAAATGGTAGGAAGAGGTGTTATGATAATTAGTTTGAGCTGCTGAAAGATTCATCACTTATTCTGGAATAAGTGGTTGTCTGTCCCGAAGCTGGTCGCTCAGGGCAAAAAGTTTTATATATACATATATACATACACATACATATATATATAGGATGGTGAAGCAACAGTGTGTCTGGTACCAAGGGGAAAACCAGGGATCAGAAAGGGCATGTGTTTTTAATTATTATTTTTCAATTAGCATGAATGAATGACTGGTCGTACTGAAAAGCAGTTAAGGTAAACAGAGATCCTTTCTGCCTGAAGCACCACAGGTCACCGTAGCCCAGGGTAACCAGGCGATGTCGACTCCCCTTCAATGTCAAGTTAGTACAGTCTGAGGAAAGTGAAAAGTTACAATTTTAGAAAATCTTAGGAGGATTCTTTCCAAGTGTTGAGGAAAGTGTGGTTACCCAAAAACGGCTTCTTTTCAGGCTGTTCCCAGTGAGAAATCTAAGAGCCCATTAGCAGCGCCGATTGCTGGATGATCTCTGTGCCTTGACTCGTCTTCTCTCATCCCCCAGCGCACGGCACTGTGCGGAGCGCCGGAGCTGAGGATCTCTGCTCTTCTCTTCAAAGGTGCTGGGAAATTCATTTTAATTAGCTAATGCATTATATATGGTACAGCTCACTTGCCTTTCTCAGACCTTGTGACTGAATGTTGAATGATGTGCTTCTCATTCAATTAACCCCCCCTCTGCCCTGTATAAATGTATGTAAAGGGCTGCACAGGTGCCAACTTTCCGTAAGATTTCTGAGGGTGACCTTTTGTGAACTGTTCGAAGTCAGGTTTAGGTTTCAAAGTATCATGATTAAAGCACTGCTAACAATAGTAGTGGTAGAAAATGTTCTGTTGCCTTTACACCGCAAACAAAATTCAAGTCCAAATGTGGTTAGAAATAAAACTTCAAACAATAGCGCTGCAGATAACGCTCCAGCCTCTTGAATGAGGACAACTTGCAGCAGCTAAATCTGCAGTGGATCACCTGCTGGATGTAAATTAAACAATTCTGCAGGACTTGCTAACAACCCTGGGTCATTTGTTTTGTAAATGAATGGGTTCGGTGTACTTGGAGGACTTCCAAGTGGTGAGGGAAAGCGTACACGATGAACTATGATACTTAATTACGTTATAGTATATGCATATTTCTCTTCCTCTCTGTGAGTTACTCCCCCTTTGGGGGACGCTGCTGCTGTTTTTCTGTCTTTTCTTGATGTTTCAGGTCCTGATTTCATGGAGGTAAAGCCACACTTCAAGCCGTGGAGTTACAGCCTACTCAGCTTGTAGGGAACCCGATAGGTTCAGCTAATGCTTCTCGGCTCTTTCATGAACAGTTTGGCAGCTACGCCGAAGAATGCAGCCCGTGTATATTAATAGACCAGAAAACTGATTTACTGGTCTGTGTACCTGTGAAAGCATTTGCCTAGAAGAAGAAGAAAAGAAACCTTTGTCAAGTGCTGGTCTGGAGTGAATTGTAATGCGAAGGGTTCTGGTAAGAGGGTTTTCTGACTGAAGTTTTCCCGTCAAGGGGGAACCGAGTAGAATTTAATATCATCAGAGCTCATCTCCCTTACGTTACCAGCTGAGAACACAGCAGCACCAGAGTGCCAGATGTCCAAAACCCCTCCCTGGCCACTCTTTTTGCGCTGAGCTTAGTGGTGCCCCCGGGTACCAGGCTGGGAAACTGGTTCAGCCCTGCTGCTGTCAGCCGCTGTGACAGAGGGGACCCTGCCCTGCTGTGGGTCCACCTCTTGTCACCCCAAAAAGTCCTTTCTGGCAAGGTCTGGCTTACTGGGGATTGTGTTTGCCTGGGACTTGAGTCCAGCAGCAAATTGCTTCAGCCAGGGAGCCTAAACTTTACTCCACATAGGTTAGCATGCAGAGAGGCGGCGTAAGAAGCCGGATTAGCCTTCTAGCTGTCCCCAGGACTGCCATACTGAGGCAGGAGAGAAAAATTGTTCAAAATACTTTGGAAAGTGAAGAAGCAAAGGTAAGGAAAACAGGACCCAGACCCCAGCTTCCTCCTGCCACTGACGCTTCCTCTGATGAGACGAGATGTCTTCATATTTATAAATTGTAATGATTTACTATTAGCAAAAACAAACAAACAACTTTAATCACCACATTTAAACAGGTTAAAACGTTTTTTCCCCAGCCTATAGTATTGATTCTCTGACAACAAATTGCTGTTCTTCTTTTATGATGCCTGTGTTGTGGAGAAGGCACGTTGCAGAAACCAATTTGGCTGGGATCTTGGAGCTAATGCGATAATTTGCGCAATGACTCATTGTGCTCTCTATAATCATACCCACCTTCATTCATTTTCTGTATTATTTTACAGGACTCTGCAGTCATTTGCAGACACGTTTGAATTTGCTGTTGTGTTTCTGACCTCGGCGGTCGGGTGCTGCCTGCCTGGATTTGGGGCTGGGGGGACAGGCAGGAAGCTCCCCGCTGTGAACAGGGTGAGCTGTGCCCCGCAGCCAAGCAGCGAGCCTTTCTGGAGGCAACGCGGATGACGGGACTCGGTGGACTTCTAACCTTTCTAACCTTCTGCTATTTCTGATCACAGAACGGTTAAATCAGACGCCTAATTTCTCATCAGTTATCACGGGGGCAGGTGGATCCAGCGGCAGAGAGAGCCCAGACCTGCAAATGTGAGCATGCCTGCCCACAGTGCCTGCTCGGCCCCGAGTTATAACAGTCACGGGGCAGTCACCAAACTTCAGGCACTCGCAGGCAAGCTTCTGCCCACCTCTAGGGAGCACGTTGCTGTTGGGAGAGAGAAGAAAGGTCGCAGCTCAGAGCGAGCTGGCGCAGGTTCGCAGCTCCCCTGCAGGGAGCGGGGCCGCACGAGGCAGCGCCGGGAGGTGCTGAGTGATGGTGCCGTCAGCCCAAGCTGAGCTTTATTCCAGGAGCCCGTGACAAGCAGGTCATCAGTTACGTTACCTCCTCCTGCCTTAGTGCCCGTGAGATGGTGAAGATAAGTAATAGGATATTTTTAGTTTAAATGATGGCTCCAGCGTTTTAATTATAAGCCGATTATAATCAATCTGTTTCTAACACCCTTTCCCCCCACTTGCAGTCATAAAAATTAATTACCGCCGTAATGAGCCAGTGAGTGACTGTGCCCTGTTCTGGCCTGTGACAGCTTCAGAGCCCAGGTCTGCGGCTGCCCGGTTGGCTCCGAGCACGGGTCCTGCCATCTCAGCAAAGCGATGGCCTGCTCGGACGCCGCTATCTCAGAAACGTCCACTTGTGTCTTGAGGGGAAAGGAGCTGGATGCGCTCAGATTTTCCCCAATGTAAAAAGAAAACTGTTTTCTCAAACTGCTGGCATTTTCAAGAGTGTCCCAACCCTTCCCCAAAGCGCCGCTGCAGCAGCTCTGAAGGTCAGCACACAAACTGCCCCAAATGGCTGCAAGAACAGCTCTGGCATCCCACACCGCTTTAAACTCTGTGCAGCCTGACTTCAAAATTTATTGAGAATGTAAGAATAAATACAAAACTGATCCTTTTAAAAAAAGAAGAACCCAAGTCATTGGCTAAACATCGCCTTGACCTTCAGAGGGCTCATCACTGATCCCAGCCTGCATAAACAGGAGATTTGGCCCTGGAAATACCTCATTTGGGAATTAAACTTTTTCCAGCAACTCTGTACTCCGAAGCAGAAATGCTTCCTCTGCCAAAGAGAAATCAGCAGTTTTAACAGAGGGCTTTTCTTAATTGTCAGGAAAAAAAGGATGCTGCTGTTATTTCATGCTGGAAAGGCATAAATTCATTGAATCATTAAGGTTGGAAAAGCCTTCCAAGATCATCTGGTCCAACCATCCCCCTACCACCAAACCACGTCCCTAAGCACCACGTCCAACCTTTCCCTGAACACCCCCAGGGACAGTGACTCCAGCACCTCCCTGGGCAACCCATTGCAATGCCCAACCACTTTTTCTGGGAAGTTTCTCCCAAGCATTGCACAAGGCTCTTTGCTGTCGTTTTCTGACAGTACTACAGCAAGCTCTACGAATGCTGGTAACTGACCCTTACCAAGAGATGGGCACTTTTGGGCCAATATTTGGGCTAAACATAAGAACATTTCAGAACTTAATCTACTGCATCAGATTTCGTTTTCTGTTTTAGAATGTTTAAAGCTGGCCTTAAGCTGCGCGATGTGCTTAGGATCTAATGCTAATGGTACTAAGAGGTGTAAATATCCAGCAATCAGGCAGTTTCTCCCTACTTTTCCTGCTGCAGAAGGAAGGCCACCAAACTCCCTGCTCATCCCATGGGCGCGCTGCTCCTGCTCCTTCTTCGTTCACCAAAGAAGAATGAGTTTCAGAGAAAGCTTCCTGCCCACAACCCTCATAGCACAAACCCTTCCTATAAGCATCCAAGTTGCATTTGCAAGTTGCCACATCTGAAGCAGGACTTTAGGCATTGGTGCACTCCATGTGGAGGTACCTTTATGGCTGAGGCCACTTGCTGGGTAATGAGAGGGTCAAAGCTGTCTGGGGTTAGGACAGCTCAGCTTCTTCGAGCATAGCAATTTTCAGCCACAGTTTTCTAAAGCCCAAGTAGTTTTGTTTGTATAACATAGAATTGGTAACAAAACCATCTGTTGTTTACCTGGAATTAAACTCAGATCATTTGTAGCATACATTGCAAGTTGTGACCTTACAAAGCAAAAGAGTAAGCTAAAGACTTTGATCACGTAAAGTAAGAACGTCTTGTACAGGAGGAGAAGCTAGGTCTTTTTCTCCAGATAAGCAAAGAAGCACGCTGCTTGGCTTACACACAGATTATGTGGTAATTGCAATAGAACCTGTAATTAATCAGTTTGTCTATGAGGCTGTTAGAGGAGACAGAGCTGAAAGCCTTGCTGAAGTCAAGGTAAGATCATTCATTGCTCTCCCCTTGTTCACTGAGCAAATCATTTTGTTGCAGAAGTCTATCAGGTTGGTTAAACATGATTTCCCCTTCATAAATCCACACTGACTACTCCCGATCACCTTGTCTTTTATATGTTGGGAAACTGTTTCTAGCATAATGTGCTCCAACACCTTGCCAGCGATCAAGGTGAGACTGACCAGCATATAGCCACCTGCATCCCTCTGTCTTGCCGTTCTTGAAGATGTGAATGACGTTTGCTTTCTTCCAGTTCTCAGGACCCTGTGCCGTGACTGTCCAAAGATAATCGTAAGTGTCCTCTCAGTGATTGCTGCCAGCTCCCTCAGCGCTTGGGGGTGTACCCCATCATGGCCCATGGATTTGTGCGTGTCCAGCTTGTTTTAATGCCTAACCTGAGCCTCCTCCACTGACGGTAAGTCTTTATTGCTCCATTTGACAGTGAACAGATCCCGAACTTTGAAAATGAACTACTCTCAGCCAGCTACAACTGCACTTAGTGCTGCTGCTAATCTGTTTGTATGCACCTTCCATTCGCTCACAATTAAGTCATTCCCCAAGCTCTGAGGACAGTAGACATCGCAACAATAATTTAGCTCACTTATTTAAATAAGTTAAAATTTCAGGGCATGTTGCAGGTGGTAATGCTAGCTTGACTTTTTCCCTGTACTGTTTTTTTTACAACAACTTGACCCTAAAAATCAAAATAAAGCCCTCTTAGAGAGCTTAGTGTTTCTGTCTGAAGTGTGAGCGCAGGACCGAAGCCTTCCCGTACGTCTGCAGGAGACGCCGCGCTGTGGGGCCATTCCTGAAACAACCTGCAGCAACTCTAAGAGACCTACTTTCCTCCGAGGAATACTTTACTTCCTTTGAGAGCTAAGCACATGTGCTTAGCATACGCAGGGCACCTTAATGAGCAAAACAACCCCCTGGTGTAGTCTTCCATTGCTAAGCACTGAGCCAGCCACGCTCACGCTGAGAGCTGGCGGTGCAGGGCGCGCTGGCAGATCCGAGCCAGCCACGTTGAATATACATGAACGAGGTAAATGGCTGCTCCTCTTCACCAGCCTGTGGTGGAGCGATTAAGCAGTAAATCAAGCGCTCGCTGCCTTGCCATCTCACAACTTGGAGCATTTGTAGGCTCTTGATAAAGAACTGCGTTGCAGAGCTCATCACGTGGGCTTCTTCAACTCAGAGGGGGCGAGTTTCTTCAAATGTGTGTCCCTCCCCATCCTCCAGCCTCGGCTGGGCAGCAGCGCATCCCTGCTCTCTGAGGCTTGAAACACGTTTGTACAGTGACAAAACCGGCATTCGAAATGAAAAAGTATTGAGGCAGGAGTCCCTCACACCGTGTGGCCTGGAAGGGGAAGACTGGCCAGGCACCGAAACACAAAGCCCGGGGAGCTGTGGCAGGAGAACAGGGAAGGGAGAGGTCTTCACCAAGTGGTGGGTGGGCTGTGTCAAAGCTTAGCTCTGCCTTGGGTGTCTATAGACAAACTGCTTGTGGGGCAATTCCTTCTCAAACGAGTGAAGCACAGGTAGAAGGAGGCCTCTGAGAGGCAGTCTGGAGCAGCAGCAGTGGCATTTTCTGTGTCTTGGGCTTAGGGCTTCACGCAGACGTTCAGAAAGGATCTTTAAAAATATCACAGCACCGTAGTACTAGTATTTGTTTGCACGTTAATACAAAGATACAACATGGTTTCTGCTTAATTAAAGGCCAAAAAATCTGCTATGTAAACTGACCTTTTAGTAAAAAGAAATTAATTATCCCTTCACTTACACATTCTAAATCTGAATCTTAAATGCTTTGACTTCTTTGACTGTACGGTCTGAAGAATGCATTTCTTCCTGATCCAAACAAACCAAGAAGAGCTTGACCTTGCATCTGTGGCATGCCTGAAACATATTTCAGAAGCACCACATCCTGAAAAAGAAGAATATTTTAATAGGGCACAAGTTGCTCAAATGCAATGCTGTCTGCTATGTTTCAGATGTGCTGGACAGCTTTGGGCAATTGCTTCATCTCGGTGCCTTGGTGTATGCATATGTCAAGTGGAGATTGCACAGCCTCCTTCGGAAAGCATTTTGACACATCTGGATGACAAATTCCACGAGAACTGAACAGCATTGCCTTTAATCAGTGTTTGCATGTAAGAAAATTGAAAATGCATGAAATTAGATGCTAAAAAAATACAGTGGTTTTTGAGATCTACCCACAAAACTGGGGTATTACTTCTCCAGTCTCGAATTGCCTACCACCCTGTGGCAGTCAGCAACACAGGAAATCTGTGTCCTGCTTCCAGGATCAGGATTAGTTGAGCTGCACAAAGCTAAATCAGTTCCTCATACAATGGGAGTGAAAAAAACTTCAACAGTTTTCCTAACTGGACACAAAGGAGCCAGGTTCAGCCAAACAGTTGTCATTTTGTGTACACACAGCACCATTCCCCTGGATCCACAAGGACCTTGTGTTTGCACGTTGTGGTGGAGTGTTGTTGCCTCACATCCTTGCAGAGGAATGACCAAGAGAGTGGAAAAAGCTCGAGCATAGCTCAGGCATCTGGCTTTTTGGGGAAACGGGTCCTTGGGAACCGAGCACCATGGGAGAGCATCATTTAACACTGTGCAGCTGCCTGGAGCAGAGATTTGCCTTCTGCTCGGCAGCTCCTGCTCCCTTTCTTTCCGCCTGCCCCAGCCTGGCACAGGCCAGTCTCTCCCATCCGCCCCCACCAAGCCTCCTCCAGGGCACGAGGCCACACACCGAATTCTCAGAGCAGCAGCTCCACGTGCCCCTTCCCGTCCAGTACCCAGCATTTCCTCCCCGTCCTGCCAGGAGCCCGCGGGTGCCCCTCGCTGCTCCAGCAGGACACGAGTGGTGACCACCACCACTGCACAGCAGCTGCTGTTGTGTGCCGGTGCTACTCCACGATTCGATTCTCCCCACTGAAAGGACCCTGCCCAAGTGTTCAACAGCCCTTCGGTGCTTGGTGCTGAGTGCGCACGATGTTAAATGGAAGAAGAGCTAGAAAATGTTATGAGAAACTTCCAAAGCTCGGGCACAGCTGTTTGATCCTTTGACAAACAGCAGACAGATTACACTCTCTCATTTCCTACAGGGAGAACGAACATCAGGATTACTGAAATGAAGTAGTTTCACAAGGAGGAGTCCCAGCCAAGCAAACAGAGATTCACAGCAATGATTAGGACAAAATGCACAGAATGAAATGTACAGGATTAGTTTAAGTGGATGGATGCCGGGATTGCAGTGATTGCAGGTGGCATTTTTACAGTGCTCTAATTTCCTTTAGATTAAAAGACAAACAGCTGTTGAAGCTGACCCCCTTGGCTCACACACAAGTGCCAGCAGCTCCACTCTTTTGGGAGCAGAAGACCCATCACGAGGTCCTCCCACCTCACATCACTTTAGGAACCAGTCTTCAGGGGTGACAGATGGAGAATTGCCTCGCTGATGCAAACTACACTTCCAGCACTGCCAGCGTAAAGGGCTGCTGATGCAGTGCCTTCCATGCTGCAATCCTTGCTTGCTACCCACTGTGCCTGCCCACCAGTGACACGGCACACACATCAGCACGTTCACTATTTACTGCGAGAGCTAAGGGGAGAGATGCAGAGATGCTTGAATGGTTTGGCCCGAGCAGCAGGAGGAGTGGAGGGCAGCTGGGCGAGCTCCTGTCACCAGTACCTGGCACAGACAAACCAAAAGCTGTGGTGCAAACCAATCCTGACTTAAATCCCTGTGCATCCTGCTCTCATGCACCTTCTCCGTGTACCATCGATCGCTCCTCTGCCTGCTTGACATTTTGCTGGCTAATGAACAATGTGCCTGGCCTTTTCCTAAGGAAGACTCAGCAGCACAGCCCTATCCTACTATATCATGCAATGGCAAAAGGAGACACTATCACAGACTAATTTAGAAACATCCAAGTGTCTCTGGCTGCAGCAGCATGGACTCCGTTCACATAAAGGGTTCTCCTTTATAGAGGGGCAGCCTTGAGGAGCAGAGCTACAGAAAGGCTTAATGGCTCATCTAGTGACGGACTGCATCTTCAGAATGCAGATTTTTGTTTTTGAGTGCCTTTGGGTCAGCATTCAGGGCTGGCAGTCATCACTGGGCTGCCCAGCGAGGAGTCTGTCATCACCACAGACTGTGCTTGTACCATTGCTTGGTAGGTAAGGGCGTGTGAATACTGATCAGGAAGGAGTATATTTACTCTGCAAGTGAAATAGCTGCTGCGAAGGAAAACTGGAGAAATGACTATATCACCTTGTGAAGAATCAGTTTATTAATATGTACACATCGGTATCTTCCGAGATGATTATGAAGGGGCAAATGAAACAGGAAACTGTTGGTTTCGGACCAGCAGTTTCTTTAGAGCAAAACAAGCAAAAATTAAATTGAGGAAAACAGTATCCAACAGTACAGTTAATAAAATAACATACTGTATTCAAGTGAAAAAAAAGCGAATTCACCTGAGGAATAAAGACTACCCATTCATGCCAAGAAAATCCTGTGCAATACAGCTCCCTAATTCAAAGTGCAGGCAGTGTATGCCATCAAAGTCTTTCTAACAAGCAGATCCTATTCTTTCTCCAAAGGGAGAGAAAGAAAAGGCTGGAGAGGCTTCATCAAAAGCATCACTAACTCAGAGATAACCCATTCAGTACATGCCAGGATTGCTCATTCCTGTGTGCCTCGCTATGACTCAGAGCTTCAAAAGGTAAGGGACCTTCCTGAGGGGCCTGTCATTCGCGGAGGCATCACCTGCAAAAAGCGCGGTGTGGGGGAGGAAGGCAGATAAAGCAAAGGGGGAAGAAAAAAAACACACAACAACAACTCCAAGCAAAGCCTCAAGGTTCGAAAGCACAAACCACGGATGTTATGTGTCTGGTGCCTTGAAAACCCCAAAACTTAAAGAAAGAAATAAAGAAATTGAACGTGTGAATGCAAGGATTCCCACAAGTGATGTCTTTGCTTGTGAATACGCAGGCCTTCTCGCACGTGGCACAACAAGCATTGAAGGCAGAGCTGGCTGTGTCCACGAGCCTCTGGAGTGAGACCCTGAGGCATGCCAAGGCTATAGCTGTATCTCTTCTGCTGCTCAGCAGAAGATGCTGCTCATGGCCATCCTGCTCATGGCCATGACGGAGAGCGAACTTCAGAGTGGGAGCACCGTGACCGTGGGGCACCGTCACACGTGGGGACAGACCACAGCTCTGGCAGCTGGGGCACAGTAACTCTCACCATGGCCACCACCGTCCCACTGGCTCTTACAAACGTGTCCCCGTGTGAAAGTCCCCTCATGAGGTGACCTTTCTCTGTCAGCTTTGGTGTCCCCCTCAGAAAAAAAGATTGCTACGAAGAGCCCCCAGGCGAATGGAAAGTCTCAGAAGGCCCTGCCATACCAGGGCCCCTTGGAAGCAGCGGTGACACGAGGAAGCTCGCTCCCTTCGCCCTTGGCCTCCCCCACTCCCTCACTCGGTTGCAGGCCGTGCTGTGCAGCCAGGCTCTCACACTCGGCCCCCTTCCTGTCCCTGTCCGAGTGAGGCCCTGCACAGGAAAATGGAAACTCTGGGCGGCTGCCAGACACGTCTGGGGTGAACCCAGAGCAGCGCTTCCCCCCGCGCTCCTTCCTGTCATGGAAATCTCCTGGAGGGGCCTTTTTGGGTACAGGAAACCAGCAGGGCTTCCCGCCGCTCTCTCCTTCTCCCACGGAGAAGCTCTTCAGGTGCACTCGTGCTCCTGAAAGAAAACCCGCTGTTCGTGTGCTATGTCCCCGGGCCAGGTAGCTGCTGTGGCTCTCAGCAAGTGTCCCAGTGGCCGGTAGCGGTGAGTGGGAGCAGAGCTGGATTTCTGGGCTCCTTTGAGTCAGCAGTGCTGACACGGCTGTGGAGACATCCTTGGGAATAGCAATAATAATAAAGATAATAACAATAATAAAGATTCTTTCTGCATCCTTCAAACTTCATTTCTGCTCTGCAATTTTCCCTGAGTACTCGGCAAAACTATTCAGGTGCTTGGACTCTACAGGAAGAAAAAAAGGAGGCTGGGATCACCATTTGTCTCGGGTTAGTATTTATTGGTATTAGTGATTTATCTCCAGACACTGTTTAATCACCAACAACATTTACCCTAGCAATGGGCACATCAGCTACATTATCAATGCGGTAAGGAATTTTTCCTCCTTTAGCTGCCCTGTTCCTCTTGCAGAGACAATAAATAAAGCGTTTAAAACCAGCCTTTGGTCCTAATTTATCTCCATAACAACAGCTGTAAACTTGTTTTTCCCGACGGTAAGCACGTGTGCGGCTGGGCCAGCTGGCCAGGCTGACCTGCCCAGGCTCCTGCTGGTGTCTGACGCCCGGCCGCGGCGTTGCACAGCCAGCACTTGGTTGGGGAGCGCTGCCCCGTTCCTGCTGGGAATGGGAGACACGGGAGCTTTACTCAGCTTACCAAACCCTGGGTTGCAATGCAAGGGGAATGATACCTATAGAGGGGATACCTGCAGCTTGTCAGGAGCATGCATCGTGCACGCTCATTTGTATAGCAGACTCAGTCTCTCCCTTGCTGAACGTTTGACCCCTCTGATGAGGCATGGGATAAAGAACGGTGAAGTGCAGAAAGGTGTTCCTCCCAGGGGGACGAGCGCTGTGCTCTGCTCTCTTACAAAAAGAGATTCAACATTTGTGCAGGATGACCCAAATTTCTCTTTTAAAAGATGCATGAAGTTTTAATCTTTTTTTTTTTCCCCCCTGACATTTCATTAAAATTCAGAGCAACGGAGGTGTCTATATTCTGACAGACACTCAGCCTATTTCATTCAAAGGTATTCATAAAATATTTCACACACTAAAGATGGCTGTCACTACAAAGAGCAATTCCTACAAAGCAGTAGAAGTTATTAAGTTAGCATTGAAATTTATATATTATTTCACTTTTTTTTTTTTTCCTTGCCAGGCTAAAGGTGCTAAAAGAAAAAAAAAAAGTAGTATCAGACAGGAGTGGAAATGACTTCACATTAAATACCTAAGTCTTCATCCTGTAAGTTACCGACAAAATTTAATCTATTTGCTCTTCACATCCACAATGGACCTCTCTGTTTTCAGCCACTGTCTGGATAGTCCTGGAGGCAGGGACAAGGTCTGTGGCTGCCCACCTCCAGCAGCTGAATGCAGAGAAACAGCCACCTTGATGCTGGCTCCCCATCTGGGCCTGGAAAACCTTGTGTCCTGGACCACACTCACAGCGACTCCCGAGGTTACGTAGTTACTGGTTTGCAGACTCACCTAGGGTACCAGGGTAAAGATGGTGCAAATCCACTTTGACTCCGAAGAAGGCAGAACACAAGATATCCAAGTCCCAGGCAAACGCCCTTAGGTTGTTACAAGGGAGGAGGAAAAAAAGCAAAACACAAAAAGCCAAGCTCTTGCCTCCTTGTTACAGAGCTACTCTGAAGATTCATAGAGGTGTTTTGTGAGGCCTTGAACCAGGCAACTGTTCAGATCTATTTCCGTGCCCAGGACAAAGTTAGCAGAAGGCATCCATGAATTCACTGCTTCCAATTAGGTCAGTTCATGGCACTCACTCTGTCTGTGGACAATTTCACCCCTGACATGAGGATCTCCATCATTCCTAATAGCTTCCAGGAACTCTTCAATTCTCCATTGGTTATACACATTACCCGAGCCGCATCCACATTTTTAAATAGTAGAGAGAGGAGCTCTGAACTGGTAAATATATTTAAGTCCAGTCCCTCTGGACTCAACGACCATGGTCCAAAAAAAAAAAGCCATCTAAAATCCATTACTTTTTAATCTACTTAACTCAATGTAATTGAAATGCAAATCTCAGCAATACATCTTGGCTAAACTAATGAATTTCTCACATGATGATGCCATTCTTACAGAACAGTATTTGACACAAAGCACACAGGCTCTGGGGACCTCAAAATCTACCAGCACTTAAGCTTATGTATGATAAAAATTGCCACATCAAAACATGAGAAATGAATTGCCACTTGCAGCAGGACTTGTCTGATGTATTTAATTTAAACTGTACGTCTTTCAGAATCATAAGCATTGCTCATCTAATGGGCTTGTACATATGTCATGGTTCTGGCTGGGATAGAGTTAATTTTCTTCATAGAGGCTCATATGATGCTGTGCTTTGGATTTGTGATGAAAATAGTGGTGATAACACGCTGATGTTTTTAGTTGTTGCTGAGCAGTGGTTGCACAGACAGAGCCAAGGATTTTGCACAGTAAGGTTTAATTAAACAAAAGTAAACCAGCAACTTTTAACATGATTCAGAGATTCTTGGATATATATATATCTTTATATAAAATATATGAAGATGCTTGAGTTCCTATTCAAAAGCTATAGGACATTTGGATGTTGGATTGCTCTGTATTATTTATATGGTTATATCTAATATTCTTTTTCTTGTTTTAAGGTCAACACCTGAAAATCTCAAAGGCAAATTCTTTGCACCATAGCTTTAAAAAGCCAAACCACACTGCACAGCTCAGTCCTATCCAAGACAGCCCCCAAGCTGAGGAGCTAACAAACCAAACAGCCAAGATAGTAAACAAGCAGAAGGAGGGAGTATGTTTACTACATATAAGAAACACAAAGGCGGAATTCCTTAGCTGTTACAGAGCAGGCAGGTGAATCCGAGTGTTGCTTAGTGCAGATCTAGTGTATTAACCACTGTGAAGTCATCTTTCTTGCCTAGATGGAAAGAGAATTTGCACTGACTGTCATTCAGGGCATTTCATGAAGAGTATTGCCCAAATTGGAAATAATTTGCTGTCACATGGCATTAGAGATGTAGGTGAAAAAGCACAACCTGTGCTGGGCAATGCCTGGTGCTCATGATAGAGGACTTTGAAATTGAAGCTAGAATCAGAAGAAGAAAAAGAAAAAGAAAAAAAAGTTAAATTATGCAGAGATCCTCAGAGGAAAAATGATAGGAACTACATTTTTCAATAATAGGATATTGATTTTTCAATTAGACTTTAAAGTGCTAGAAAACACTACAAATTCATATCCTACAAGTGGATTGTCTACTTCACCTCATGCTCCACAGATACTTTTTGTGCACACAGCGAGGGAGCAAACAAGAAACAGCAATCGTGACCTGCAGAAAACAAGCTGCCACAGTCACAAGAGTCACACCCACAAGAGAGCTTGTGGATGAAACCATTGCAGTGCTAAGGAGATGCTGAATCTACAGAAAAAGAGCCCTTTAACCAAGATTAATGGAAAGGCTTCCACTGCCTTCCCAGCTAATGAATGTTTGTTACTACGTTCCAAGAGAAACAAGCGATCCGTTGATCTCTGACTAACGAGATGTTCACGTCTCACAATAGAGGTATTGTATATTCCTCAATATCCACTTTAAAACTTCTGGGACTTTTTTGACATCTGAAAGGCATGAAATAGATCAGGGCAAATTCACCTGTGGTGTAAGCCTATTTATTTCATTCGATTTAGATTAGATTTGAAATTGGTTCCTGCTGGGATTTTAAATGATGATTAAATTTGAAATGTCACTATCAGGCCTCAGAAAAGCGAGTGCCCCTGCACACGTGTACTGCCCAGGGAAGGAAGTGGTTCAGAGCCACTTGGAAAACAGCCATCTGTCTTTGTGAAAGAAAATCATTAAACTCTTCAACCAGAAGCTTATCAAGTTACAGGAGTTTTAACAGAGTAGTTTTCTCAGTATCATACTTTGTCTCCCTGAGAACAGAAGTTGCCAAATTTCGTTACAGCAGGGATAAGGTGGTTGGACCTTGTGTCCAACGAGCTGTAGCAGCTGTACAATACCTGCAACAACCGCTGCTGGTAGCAGCACGATGGCTCACTTCAGTGCTGCAGCTGGCTGACAAATTCATGACATGGCTGCAGATGTTGGCGGACAGCTGTTGAGCAGTGCTCGGGGTGGAATATGGTGTGCAGATGTTCTTCTGGCTTGGGTATCTTCAGCCCCAGCGTCAACCTCTGTCCACTCTCAGGCAGGCAGCTTTCACTGTGGTGCCTCACTGGTGTTCATCAGTGACACGGGCAGGAAGGCAATGCAGTTGTGGCTTGGTTCAGATGGTTGCTCAGCATGACCCAGGCTGCAGCTGCATTCTTTGCATGGTGAATGAATCGCTACTGGGGAGAAGAAAATGCTGAGACCTAGTGATTGTCACTCCATGCCCCAAACTTTTAAACACGCTCTACTTTACTAGGAAGTGAAAACAATGATAAAACTTTTTAAAAAATTGATAAAACTCCTGCCTTTACAGCCCTATTAAATCACTGCCCACCCTAACCTTTTGTGACAGCAAGTATTGGAAACTTGGTTTCAGTATCTCCTTTTCCAAATAAAAATTAATTCTCCTTCTTGTGTCAGTAGGCTGTTATGTTTCCCTCCCACTGAAGATTAGATCTGCTTTTGTGTGAACACATTACCCCCAGCTAACGGCATCATGGATTTGCATTATGCTGCATATTTCAAGTGCCTGGTCATAACCCACCTTGCCTTTTCCATGAAGCTGAAGTATGTGTTGCAGAGCAGCTTAATGTACCATAGATTCACATCTAAGCTTACTTGCTCGTAAGCCACAACAGAGGCGTTTTTCCCTTGCTGAATGTTATTTCATCCTTGCTGAATGCTGAGCAGCTGCAGGCTTTGTTGCTTCTTTGCCAAGTGCTGGGTTGTCAGTAGTGAAAGGTTTTTGGAGGCACAACTGCCCGTTGCAAAATGGGGAGTCTGAGGAAGAACAAATAATGGGCAGATGGGAACGCTATAGGGTGATGGCAGTAGATGGGGAGACCCTGCTTCAGCAAGGTTTGTGGGAGTACATTTTCACAGAATCATAGACTCACAGAATGGTTTGGTTTGGAAAGGACCTTAAAGATAATCCAGTTCTACCCCTCTGCCATGGGCAGGGATGCCACCCACTAGATCAGGTTGCTCAGGGCCTCATCCAACCTGGCCTTGAACATCTCCAGGAATGGGGCATCCACAAAATATATTCAAAATATATTTCAAAACATATTCAAAATATGTTTCAAAGTATAGTCAGGGACTGACAGATTATGGGATTAGTATTTGGACTAGAAGTTTTCAAAAAGCTCTTTGAAGTTGGTGCAATGCTGCTCCCTATAAAAATGAGAGCTTTCTCATGAACCAGGATAGGAGAGTAGCTTGAGGTCAATGCTTAATTCTTCTTGAAATGGTCCCCCAGGGAGTATGGAAATAGCCTGGCATGGATAAGTAACTTGTTAGAGGATGTGAAACAGAGGGCAGAGCTGAAAAGGTATTTTCCACAATAGAGTGAGATCTCACATATATCTGTGCTCAAGCTGATAGCATATAATATATCCACACATGATTTGGAAAAGAAAAAATTTAAAACAGTTTTCTTCCGTGCTAGAAATCAAGATATTATAGATGGGGGTCAAGAGAAGAACTGTAGAGGGCTGTTAGAGGACTTTGTGATGATGAGCAATTGCATTATGGAACAGAAGATGAAGTGCAGTTTCCCACTAGAATGTCAGCCCAATAGTAGTGCCAAAAAAAAGGGGGGGGGGGGGGGGGGGTGGGAGGGGGAGAGAAAAGAAAAGAATAGACAAAGTTGTCTGGAACAGGATACAAGCCCCAAACATACAGCTGGGATACTGGGTGCATCTGTACCCTGACTCCTGTGGGAATTTCTCAAAGATGGCAAAGTAAACCTGGGTAACATTTCATAGGAGGACACTCAAATGTGTGGTGCAGCTTTCAGATGAGGAATAATTAAAGTTACTAAGACTCTTCAATATAGAAAATAAAAAGAGAGACAGAGAGAGAACTGTCATCTATAAAATCGCAAGTGTTGTAGAAGAAACAAATAGGGATATTTGCTGTCCCTTCCAATACAAACAAATGTGGCATCAACAGACACTATCAAGTGTCTAGCTCAAAAACAAACCACAAAGAAGAGTTTGATCCTCACACAAAATGGAGACAAGATAATAAACTTGATGAGTAGCATTATGGATGCCACTTCTAGACATTCATTATGGATGTCAAAGCTTCTTTGGGCTCAAAAAAACATGTGGAAAAACTGGCTGAAGAAAAACCTACCATGTTCTACTATATACAAGTTACCACTTCTGAGTCAAAGTACCCACACAGCATTTCTGCCTGTGGCTAGAAATATGTTCTGGGAATTATTGGTCCTAGCTTACCCTGCCCTTTATCCTCTCCTCTAAGCACCTGCTGCTGAAGGCAGGAAGCTTGGTTATGGGTATTTTTGCTGTAACCAAGGAAAGCCTTTCTTCTTCTCTGGTTAGTCTAGCCAACAGTAAGCACAGTACAGACCTGTCCTAAGAAGAAAAATAGCGAGATGCATAAATACAATTAAAGAAATCTATTATCCAAGTGCAAGAGAAAAGACCACATTGCATCCATGAAGCACCACGTAAGCAGCTTCTGTTTGTATTTCTAATCAGCTCCATTTTCATCTTTCACTTTGGAGTCTCAAACCCATTACTAAATTTCAAATAGGATACTAATCACCGGAAGAGGGTAGATGTGTAATTTTTCCAGAATGGGTCAGAAACAAGTACAAAGAAGGTTAGTTGGTGGTGAATATTAATTACTCCTTCCAGTGGCAACCTTATCCAGAAGATGTCACCAAAACACAAGTAGTGCTCAGCATTCCTAGAACAAGGAACGTAAATGGAAGGACTTTGAAACTGTATAACAACCACAGAAAAATCAAGACGGATGTTGAATGAACACCTTAAATAAAATTACTGTTTTTCAGGGAGAAGATTAAACCCTTATATCATCATAGCAAGAAGTCTGGAATATAGAATCCATGTACAAAGGGCAAGTCAGGCACACAAAATATCATGATGTTTTGAGCAGAGATCACATTCTTGTCAAAATTCTTCCCTTAAATCGACAAAACAGAGGCATAGCAGCCAAAAAGCTGATTGCTCTATTTTTCTACCCTCACTAAATCCTGTCACTATTTGTCTTCTCTGCTTCCCCCTTATTGACACCTTCCTTCCATCAGGGACTTGCATAGTAACAATGTGCTATTTCAGCTACTGTTAGGGAGTATATCCACACACATACTGAGTCAATACTTAACGCCTGCAGTATAGTGATCAGCTACATGCTCCAGAAGATCGTGTTTGCCAACTGGAACTCTGGTTTTGCTATTTGCCCTTGCGCGGTGACTGTAATTTTGAAGTGCCGAAGATAGTCTTTGTCTGAATACAAACAAAAATCCAGAAAAAAAAAAAGAAAGAGATTTATAACCTGAAGGAAAGCAAAATGCAGCAAGTAAAAATATTAGTTAACACAAATTCAGAGCTATTGTAGTGGTACCTGTTGTTAGTTAAGGCCAAATCAGTGCTTGGAGCAAAGTCTCTCTTAGCACTTCCAAGAGATTGGTCTAGAATGACAGAAATGTCACTGCTCTAACCTCAAGCAGATAGCAATCAGCCCCTGATATCTGACAAGTAATTATCATTTCGTGTCCTTGTGACAGCCAAGCACGGGAATGAGCCAGCATGGGTCGTGTTAACTATGCTGACTGTGGCTCAGAAGGAGATGCTACTGTGGGAATAGGTAAAGTATAAAGCACATGGATCAGGACAACAGCATGCAGGAGTTGCCTGAAATCTTTAAATTTGTGTTTAAAGGTTCTCTTGACCCTCTCTGGCACCAGAAGATAACCCCATGCCACGATTCTTATCCTTCTCTAAGAAGAAACCAAACCAAATCTAGCTGGCAATGACAAAATCCATAGATGCTTTAGGAATGACTGTAAGGACAAGTCACGCTGAGTACCACTTTCCATGGATATCCCTGATGAAGATGTTCTAGCAGCAATAACAGAGTATGAACCACAGAGCTTTTTAAACTCTCTTATTCAGATTTTGTTGGTGACTGCCTAAATGATTTACACCATTTTGAGCATGAAGCTAAAAATGATACTTGCTCTAGTGGTATTTGCACTGTTATAGGAAGAAGTTTTATAAGAAGTGCTGCTAGATAATAGGTGTATAATATGAAGAGTAACATTCTTATAATTCAAATTGATGGATTTAGCCTAATCTCTAGGAACTTTAACATAATGGAAAGTATGCCCTTTCTCATTTTGCATCAGTCAAAACAATGGAATGGGGCCAGGTCTATACTAAAAAAAGTTTCTGTTACCTTGAAATCTGAAAGAATTTCAGCATGAAGTTCCAGTGTCCTGATGATACCTGTAGTCTAGACAGATTTTGTTATAGGCTTCAAGATTATACACACACTGCTAGGAACAGTCCATTTTCTATAATTAGATTTTCCATCTATCCAATGTAATATGCAAGTCTTCAGTAAAAATAAACAATACTTTAAAGTCCAAACATCTAGCACCTATTGAAAAATAAATGTTTTTCTTTTTCAATTTCTAAAAGTTAAAAAAAAAAGCCAGTAATGAGGGGAAATGAGAACTCTTCTTAAAGAGGAATTTATTTGGATTTCAAAAAATGAGTAGTATGCTGAAGAAGTTCACAAAGCAGACAGAGTCCTTAGACAAAATCAATGCATGGAATCTAGCCTTGTTGCTTGTGTCTGAGCAATTAGAGCACTGGTTTGTTCCCGGTAGAAAAGCAGTTTCCCTAGCAATCTGTGGAAGTTAAAAAACACAGAAACAGAAGAAAAGGTTTAGTGGCATACATGCTTAAAGTAGTAATAAAAATGCAATTGAACTTTACTAACATGTTGAATCCCAAGTCATGACTAACAGATTAAATCTGCATCTAAGACACCACTTGAGTCCCAAGCTACCCCGTAGCGAAGAAACTCGACAAGGAGAGAGGGTCAGGAAGTTAAAAGCAATCCCTGCAGAAGTCAATGGTGTTATAAATGTCATTCTCCAGTGCTAATGGCGAGCACTTGTCTGGTTCAGAGAGTCCTCTTCAGAAAGGTCTTCTGATTTGCCTCTGTCTGTAACAGGAGTTAGGGCTGGTTTTGCTTAGTGAGAATAGAGGTGGAAAAAGGGGGGTTAGCTGCTGTTTTAATGTAAGCTAGGACTGGAGATCAGGTTTAGTTACTGACAAAGATTCTTCTTTCTGTCACACATTAAGAAGATCATATAGCTTTATGTAAGGGTAGATTATACATCAAAGTCCAACGCCTGATTAGATATAATTTAGGAAGTCAGGCAATGTGAACAGATATCCAGCCTGACTGGGTGGAACAAAATCAGAATTTCATGCTCTGGAAAGTTCTGTTTACAGATCTACCAGGCAATACATCACTGGAAATGCACAGCTTTGTTTGTTTTGTTTTGTTTTTGACGGAAATCCTCCTCCATCCCATAAAAACAACTCTTGTCTCTTTGTCATAGCCTAAAAGAGAATGCTCAACTGTAAGCACACTTCTCACTAATTTGCTGCAGTTTGTGCAAAACCTTTCTTGTTTCCCACAGACTTGGAAAAGCAGTATGGTTAAGAAATTAGATGTTGGGACCAACCAGAACTGACATGGTTATCAGCTGGGTGACCGCTGAGATCTCTGCAATTTCTAAATTCAATAAGCTTTCAGTATATACTTCTATGAGCAAAGATATTGCTACAGAGCGATGAAAAAAAGCCAGCAGATGCTGAAATCCACTTTTTTTCTTCTGTTATGTTGCAAATGGATCCGTGTCCTGCTCTCTGTACACATCACAGTTGGGTCTGCTGGTAGAGCCAAAGAAGATCTACCACCCTAACACACACTGGGGGGAAAAAGTGCTTCCATATGTAACAGCGAGTAATCTGAGCTACTGTCAACTAAAAGCAATTGAAAAGTCACATTTTACTTCACATGCTGATCATTTAGTCTTCTGTATTTTCATCAAGTGCTTAGCAGTATTCACAGGCTGTCATACACATTGCAATTAAAAGAAGACACAGTTATGAGAAAATTACTAGTTCTTTACATCTACTTTTAGTTTCTGTGCTGTTTTCCATGTCGGTGGAGAATACAACATTACATATTGCTCTTTTATCAAATTCCATCAAGTAGCATTTGCTGGTACTGATTTCTTATATCTTAAAACTCTTCACGTTCTAGGAGCTACAGTCATGACATTTCTGCAGCTGGCATACCCACAGTACTGATTATTTAAAAATAGGATGGAAAACGTGATTGCCTGAGTGTACCTTCAATTTCCTTCAGAGCCCTCCTCTTGTTGAGGGACCAAGGTTAGGTTAAAACTGACCTCCTGGCCTCTTCTCTGAATGTTTCTCTGCAGGCAATGGAGCAGAAGTGTCAGTTCAGAAGCAATACCATCGTGGGAATGATGGTTCAGTGCCAAATTTGGCACTGGTGCCAATGACAGAGATTCAAGCTGACATTAAGACGCAAGGTCTTTTAAATTAGTTTGGCATCAAACATCCAAAATGTTTGTCATCATTGTCCTGTAATGCAAACAAAACAGCCTGGCAGACACTAAAGGCTGTGGTGTTTTTCTCTGTCAGTCTGGTTTCTCAATGTTCACTTTTCAAATATACGTCCTTTATCTAAGTGCCTTGTTGGAGCTCTCAGAGGACGGAGGGATGGTTCCTACCCATGGTACAATGAGCAGGACTCTGGGTGAGCCTCCCCCTGGTTTGTTTCCTTAGTTGCAACACTGTGTTAGTGATTAGAAATGGCATGCTGGAGACAAAGATATGAAAAATCCGTATTTCTCTGACGAAGAGGGCCAATGGCCCAGCCTGTGATGGGATGTGGCTCTTACAGCCACCACCCTGGCAGTGGCGCCTCCAGCTCCAACCTTCTGCCTTTAAATGAGGAATTCCTCAGGGGCAGGTATCTCCTCTCAGTGAAGAAAAAGCTTTCTGAACAGCACTATACCTAATTAGATGCTATTAGTAGGGAAAATGGAAAAGGTTAACTGAGTTTCTGTCACCATTTAGATGCTTAAGGACTTGCTGGATAGAGGCTGGATAGCTCTCAGGCTTAACCTGAAGTATATAGTTAAGTAAATGTCTGCATGAAGACCTGTATCTTTAGCTGCTCTGAGTCACTGGGTGCATCCTGGTATTTATAACACTTTGTGATACTGAAAACTAGCCTGAAACCTTAGTTTCTTTTCCAAGCAAGCCAATGAAGGAACTTTGATTTTAATGATTTTCTGTTAGCATCAATGTAAGATGGGTTTAAATAAATCACAGTAAATAGCAATGCACTAGACAGCCTGTATCCTTAGCCATCTCAATTTACATGTCTTAAAATTAAAAAAAAAAAAAAAAAAGAAGTAGAAATATGCAGGAATGCGGGATCATTCCTTTCTCTCTTTGGTAAATGACAGCACTGCTTCATATTAAACAACAAAAAGAATCAGACTGATCAGCCACCCACACACTTTCTTTGAAGCTCTCATAAATTGGATCAACATTTAGAAAGCACGGCAAGTACTGGCATTTAAGTAATATTATAAAAACAGTCAAGCTGCGATAGTGAATATGTATCCTTCCTTCGTACATTAGCTTCCCTGTGCACACATGATGTTACGAGACACTGCTCAGCAATACAAGAACATGATTTTTATGGGAATTTTGCAAACAGAAATCTTATCTTCTTTTATGTACATGAGAAATGCAGTTAATCTCCCTCTCTCCCCAGCACCAGCTATTCACAAAGCTGCTCCCTCTGGTTCTCTAGTGTGCTCTGAGCCCGGCATCTGCATCTCCCAATGCAGGAGGTGAGCCAGGAGCTTCTGTGCACAGCCTACTTCTTGGTCCTCCCACGCCTCCATTTAGACTGGATTGGATCCTGACATGCCTTGGGAACAGCTACAGCTATTGCTGTGCCATATTCTCCCCTCGTCGAAAGTGACGGGCAAGTTCATTGCTTCATCGGTGGTATGTATCCTCTGCTTCCAAAGAAGCACAAATTAAATAGAATGAAACTGTTTTAAGATTTGTTCAAATCAAAGACACAAAGCTGCCTTTTCATCCTTTTTTTTTTTTTTTTTTTTTAATAAACAATGCAGCTCCTTGAAAACAAGCTTGTGTTGTTGTTTTCCCTCAATGATATTTCAAGGAAAAGTCGCTGCGAACAGGCAGTGGCGGTCTGTCATTCTGCTCTTCTGCCTCGGGCTGTTATTTATGATCTGTGTACACACACACACAGAAAGATTTAGGATGATCTCTTTATCATAAAGAGGCTGGTCAGATGCATTAATATCCTTTAAAAGAACACCTGGTCTTTAATTTTTACCCTTTGTAATGCCAGTCCCTCCGTAGCACCAGTCTCATCTCCATTCAGAAAGCATTAGTTTTGCTGTTGGGACTCTTTTTTTTTTTTTTTTATCCTTGAATTTTCAATAGAGAGGAAAGTTAGCAAGTTATTGTGACCTTGTTCTTATTTCAGCTGAAATCCTCCAAGCCAGCGTGATGAGCCCTTGTGAACGCATTGTCCAGGAACATGCATTGGTGGCCTCCTTCTGAAGCCACCCCACGGCTGGCTCAGAAACTCACCATGTGTGCAAGTCCTAACACAGAACAAAGCATTACCTTGTGCAAGAAATACGTCAGTTTGAGTCTCCAGCTACCTCACATCTGAAGCCAGGATATATAGGTTAGCACAACATATTGCAATCACTTGAATTGTGGGTTTTCCACCAAAGTCCTTGCCATCCCACATGGAGCACGTTGGCTCCTAAAGGAGGGCAACCAGCAAGGTTTTGAGTGTAGGGAAATTGCTTTCTGTGGAGACGGGTGCTGAATCAGTCCACAGCTGAAGAAGTTCGCAAGGCTCCCTTTCTTTCAGCTTGCATGCCGATGCCGTTTGTTAGCCTGACAGCTTGCTGCAGCTGTTTGCCAGCGATCACCAGAAGTCATAATTCTGATTTCTTTGGTCTGTATCATCTGACTGCCTCATCTGTGCAGGCTACGGGAGCCAGGCAAACGTGCACGTCCCATGAGGAGCCATGGCACACGAGACTTGCTTCCCCCCTTGCAGCAGTCAGTGTGCTGAATGAAGGGTTCATGGCGTGCAGAAAAGGCTCACCCCAAGGCAGTCAGCGTCTCCGGGCAAGACAGTGCTTCCTCCCCTCCGTCCCAACAGGCACATGGATGCTTTTTGCCTGGGAAGACTTCTCCAAACAACTGTTGCTTGTGAAAGTTAAGGAACAGACCAGGCCAGGGAGCATTTTCTCTTCGAACAGAAGTCACAATGCCCGCAGTGTCATGCTGGATCCTATCTTCTGCCCTCAAGGCAACAACATTTACCCGCTTATTAGGTGGCCAAATAGATTTGGTCTGCTTGGGCTAAGCAGAGACCATGCAATTCATTTCACTCCAAAGTGGAATTTAAAGCAGAGTTTAAAACTGCAGATCCAGAAAATTGATCTTAAAAAACCCACTCAACTCTGCGAAGAGCTCGTAAACCTAAAATTAAAGCTTTAAAATAAATGCAAAAGCCATCATCTCCTGCATTATGTTTCTCAGTTATACCAATTTGAAATTTTCACACTGAGATAATCAGAGCAGCCCAGCTCTGTGTCAGCAATATCACCTACACTAATGCCCTGCAAGCACCGTCACAAACCCTCTCAGGCGGGAGGCCAGGTGCCAGCATCAGCTACTGGACTTGAAATCAATTTTTTCTCTCAAGTGTAACTTCATTCTTGTACTCTATGAATCTATCACTGTGTATAGGGACAGCTGTACACACATTTTACAGAGATAAGTGAGATGAAACCACTGACAATGAATTCACTTTTTGTAGATGCACAGTACTTCTCCCCTGTGCATCTGTAACACAGTGCAGGACCGGAGCTAAGTAATGCAAAGCAGGAGGAAAGCAAAAGCAGAGAGATATTTAAGACCTGTTATTGCTTCTTGCTCTGGAAGGGAGCTCTGTTTCCCTCTTTTACACTTGCTGTCTTAGTGAGGGATTGTTCTGAACGCTTTCACTGCTGTTGTCTCAAGGGGGTTGACCCAACCCAAGCCATTCGATGATGATGATGATGATGATGGCTACAGTCTTCAGTTTCTCACTGCTGTCGCCCATGCAAGCAGCTGGTATTTATATTCCCAGTTCTCCTCTCCCACATCACAAAGGTTTACCTGGTCTTTAAAGTGCCCCCAAATAAGCTGGACTTGGAGAAGCCCCTGTAGTTTCCCAATAAAGGGAAAAGTACAGATGAACTACATAATCCTCTGAGTTAATAGATGGAATTAATTATTTCCAATACTGAACCACGTCATATGAATTCACTAACTAAACTGTTACTTGAAATTAGAGGGGAAGAGAAGAAGGAAGAAAAAATGTTTTCAAAATATAGAGATGGCTACAGAGGCCAGCAGTTAGTGCTCTGTTGATAGCAGGATGAATTATCTGCATTTATTCAAAATCTATCAAATTGTGAATAAGCAAGTTCTAATGTGCTACTGAAGTACTAGAAAATACCCTATTACAACCTTTTTTAGTCTTATCATTAATAATACGAATATCTTCTTTCTTCCTCATGTTAGACCATTTGAGCCCAACCAGAAATTCTTCGAGGGTCTTCATTCACCACACGAGCTAGCGAACGGCTCTCCCTAGCTCCAGGGTCACAGATCTCAGCTCAGTTCAAGATCACGCTTTTGGCAGAGGTAACCCTCCCAGCAGGCAGGTTTGCTCACCGCTGTGACCATTTGTCGATCCTGGAACAAGCAGAGACGTTTAGGCAGAAGTGCCGTGGTCGTCTTGTTCTAATGCCTTAGTTATCTGGCACGCTGCCTGGCATCTTTTGATGCCTCGTTATCTTGTAAAAGCAGAACAGCCGCACACGTGGTGCAGTTTTCCAATGAACGAGTCACAAGACTCTTGGAGATATAGCTGGTGAAAGACTGTTGAAATGCTCTTAGAATTATAATGACAACTTATCAATGCTTGGAACAAAATCATCCTTTTACTGATTAATTCACAGGCTCTGGGAAGAGTGTTTGCTTGTGAAATCTCTTCTGCTTTTTTTTTAATTATTATTTTTTTACTGGTGATCTGTAAGAAGGGAATGTTAAGAAGAGCACAGCTGTGGACTCCTCTAAATTTAGCTCTGATATCAGACAGCTGTCTTGGGAGACTAATAGATAAAAGCAAAACATGACTTTTCTCACCAAATAACAACTGCTTTGACATGCACAGCTTTGAGAGATAAGCTGCCTGTACAAGTCTTCATCTCCAGACCTGTGATCTTTATCCTGTGGCTCTGTTGCCCACTGGGTAGCCAGCTGTACAATGTGGGCATCGGACCACCTGTAGCCATGCAGAAAAGGAAGCTCTTTAGGACTCTTCAGCTGAGCAGAGGTTCCCTCGCACTATAGCTAGTAATATAGAAGAGCTCTAGATGAAACTGCACCTGGCTTTTATCAGCAAACAATAGTGAGAGCCTGTATTTCAATCAGTAGCCAGTAATGAAAGATTCCTTATCCAACTTACTTGACCTCAGGCAAAAAATAAAAATCCAAACCTGTATCGGTCATTAGCAGATATCCAGCTGATGAACAACCATTTTTAGAGATGCCACTCGCTAAAAATTACACTGTAAGAAAATAGAGATGAGCAGAAGAAACTCAATGTTAGATACATTTACACATGAAGAACTTCTGTGTCTGACAGACCTGAGTCACACTCTTGGAGGACAGACAACTCTGCTTCTTTCCAAAATAAGCTACAGCACAGCTTCTTTCAAATAGAGGAATGACTCAGAGGCACCCACTGTCACCCTGTCTGGTGGTGAGTCCATCAGAAGTCACGGTGACACCCCCTCTGGCTTTGAACACTGGACAACAAAAGCCAAAGCAATCTTCACACTTCAGGCTGCAGAACAGCAGGTGCTTTGCATTTGTATTTAATCCAACTGGTACAACCGCGCATTTAATATAAGCCCACACAGCTGAAAAATACCCCTATGATAAACCAAAAAAAAGCCCCAGAAGCGCTCTCTTCCCCTTCAAAGGCCCATGGTAAGGACTATGGTAGCAAGGGTCCGCTCAGAACAGCCCCAAAACCTGACACCTGGTCAGTCCCAGCACTTGTTTTGTTTGCAAGTAGATCACCAAGAGAAGAAAAGGACAAAAAGGCATGTTTCTGAGGAGGCAGATTAAAGACTAAGAGCACTAAATCAGTGTTTGCCCTGGTTGGAAGAGGAAGTGTGCCACAAAGATGTCTCAGATTTTATTCATTGCACTCCTACTTGTCTCTTGCATGGGAAAATGTCTCTTGCCCTGAGGCCAATACTACAAGGCAACCCTACGGTTACCACTAGGCTATCAGAAGTCTCTTGCTTTAAGTAGTGCTTTCTGCTTCTGGTCCAGCTACAGCACAGGATGAGTGTCCCACCTTTTCTCTCTCTCTTGCTAAGCTCCTGATCCATTTCATTTTGGTCCATTTTAGCAATTGACTTCACTTTCAATTCCAGTTGCAAATACCCAACACTACATTTTTGTTTCTTTGCAGAAAACCCTCTGTTTGCTGACCATTATCTATCTAGGGTAAATTGTCTGCAGATGCCCAGTATGTGATTTTGACAGATTAAACAAACAGTAAAGGAACAGCTTTACGAATCCAAAATGCCAGTGCTGACGATGCATACAATCATGGCTTTATTATTGAAGGGAACACATCAGTTTGAATATTGAATGCTGCACAGCTTTAACAGATCTTACAAGCTACAGTGGCTTTTTGCTAGTGTCTCACAGTGGTTCAGGAAATGAGGGAGACGCTTTTCTACCCAGTAATACATAACGGAAAATATATATATATGCAAAAAATAATGTCCTTGATACTTATTACTTCTCTTTGCTACTTACAAATGTGTGATAATTACTAAATACTGGAAATATATTAGAAGTATTTGAAAATAGCAACGCCTCACTAGAAAATCTTACTTGATGATCCTATTCCCTAAATTTGAAGGGCTTCTTTGATTTCTAAATTCCTAGTAATCTTAAATAAAACCAACACCTTTCTAAACACTCAAGCCAGGTCCCTTGAAGGTGAACAGTGCTGTCACAAAATATATATATATTATTAATAATAATCTATGCATTCATAGGTTAGAAAAAAAACAAGCAAACAACTCTCACATTTGTAGGATTAGCGACAGTAATTTCCCCCAGACTGGTTTGCTCATTATCTTTTCTGACATCCACACAATATGACAAGATGAGCAAAATCAATTCTGCCTTTTGCTGAGTTATGCAGCAGGTGGTTCTCTTTGGAATGTATTGACCGTCTCCTCATGCTTCATTTGTTTCTTTAGACGTTTTGGCTAGGTGGATTTTATGGATGTCCTTCAGAATAAGAGATACTGGGTGAAAGAATAAGTCTACAGTTGAAGAAAGGAAGGTAGAGGAAGTTGCATTTTCTCTACGGTGACAGAACTCATAGGAAGATAATCTATGCTGACTCAAATGGGGTCACCTACAGCTTTCTTTTTTGGCCTTCCCTTTCCTGAATCTTCTTTATGCAACCTTTGAAAAGTCTATGATACGATGACACCATATTGATAAGAATCACAGAGAACAAAGTGACTTAGTGGGCACTTTCATCTCAGAGCTGTTTCCAAGAAACGGAGGTACATATTGATTAAGATCAAAAATTACACTCTGCCATTTGAACACTGTACAGTTGAGAAGACAGAGGAAGGAATTTGTATTTATATACTACGATCAATATTGTTTACTTGCACTTTACTCCAAAAGATGTCAGTATGAGTAGGATTTTTAGTTTTTTCAATCCCTTTGGATCAGCTTATCTATGAAGAGAGGTGCTCCGGAGTCCAGAGCAAAGGGACTCACGTGGGCAGGGTAGCTCCAGAAACAGTTCTACATCTTGAAAAGATGTTCCCTATGGTCTAAATGGATTTTTTTTTTTTTATTTTTGGCAATAATTAACCTCAGTAAACTGGAAGAATTAATCAACTCAGTAAAACACTTGGTGAGACAATAGTGATGTTGCATTACTAATGGGGAAAAACATACATTGCATTAAGATATGAAATGTTTTGCACATAATCTGAAACTCACAGCTCACTGCTGACTTCTAATGAGGTTTTGCAATTGTGCCAGAAGAAGTTTCCTCAACAAGGGAGTAACATTCTGAGCTGTTTATAATTTACAATACATACAACTGTTAGAGACAGCTTCACAATCTAATATTGTAATATATATTTTGACAATGGTAATCTTGGGATAAACAATACTGAACATAATGTGATTAGTAGCTGTAATTTCCATTTGATGTGAATGCAATAACTCTAACTCAAATCTAAACCAGAAAATGAGTAACTATGACATTTTTGGCCAGCCAGTCCTGGAGATATAGTTAAAGAGAGTACCCATCTCCATTCGGAAATGATCTGAAGCTCTTGAAACTAGATCAGTTGGATCCCAAGAAATATCCCTTCCAATAAGGTCCATATAAATAGCTCATACTAATTTAACTGTAAATTACATGGGATGTTTTTGTTAGCAGAATAGGAAAGAACTTTCCAAAGTCTCTGACTATTTCATACTGTATTAGCTAGCATAGGAAGAAGAACTGGTTCCCAAATAACAAACGTTATTATTGCCAAACACCACTCTTGGAAATCAGAGACAACAAGCACCTGGTAGCTTATTGATAGTGTGGTCTAGTCAAAGAGATTTTCTTATCACATTCTTTCTTTCAGTTTTTATTCTTGAGGGTTTTTCTTATATAGCTTTAAGCATGCTACTTAATGTGGCTTCTTCAGCATGTTTTTGGAATTCATTCTAACTTGATAGGTAATAAATCCAATTTATCTGCAGGCTATTATTTTTTCTGTTAATTTAATGCCATTGATTTTCAAAATATCTCTTTCCTATGGGATTGAAGCCTCTCGGGTACTCAGGAAAGCTCCTATCAGTGGACAGATGGCGTGTTTTTGCCCACTTTTATAAAGCCTTTTTTTCTCCCAAAACAATCATCCCACATTTCAGACATTTCTGACAGTCCTTCAAGACTCCTTACCCTTTCTGCAATTACTCCAGTTTGCCAATACCAATTCTTTGGAAGTCAGGGATCAGAGTCTGGTCTTCATGCAGCTGTACACAAACTAGCCCTGGCTGAACTCTGCCTAGCCATACCATGCAGCACACATCTGAGGAAGAGAAAAATCTTTATGGGAGATATTGTTTGTTTGTTTGTTTTTAACATTTTTTTTCTCCAATTTTTCTCAAAGTCTGAAATTGAACAAGAAATTATTACTTTCTTAGGGACATAGTTGCTATTGTGGAGTGAAATTTAAAAAGCCTCAGAATTGAAGGATACGTACTGTAATACACAAGATGAATATGAGGAATGTACAAAAGGTTTCCAGTGGTGTAAGATGTTTCATTATGCATATGATATCAGATTGCAGGTAGCTGTTCAACCCTAGACATAAAAGGTCCCGTGAGACCAGCAGCAAGAGACAGTTTATCAATTGTCCTGACTATTCATAGTGTAGAAAAGTGACACTAATGACTTTGACAAATTGTTATCTAAGGATACAGTCAAGAACTTTAACCCGGGACCAAAGCCTTACATAAACCTGCAATGTACTCTAAATGTAGGATAAATTAATCTTTATTTAATAAGCATGTTGTGTAGTCAAGCACACAGCTCAAGTATCACCTCATTCTTATGCATCACTTATTGAGCTTTTCAGCAAACCACAAGCACGGTTAATTAAAAGAAAAAGAGCAGAACCATTTTGTAGGAATTACTTTGAACATTTCAGGTAACAGATGTGATGTCCCAGCTACTGCTGCCGTTCCCAGAGTGCACATCAGAGTCCTCTTGCTAACTGCAGTACACACGCGCTGCCACTACTTCTGCCTTGCACTTTATGTTCAGCTTTTTCTCAGCCTCATGGGGCACATGGTGCTGTGTCTCAAGGACCCCATACCTTCTGGTTGGGGACCTGCTGGAATACAGCTTATGGAAACCACGGGTAGAGAGAGATGGCACATGCCAGACCTTGTATCGGTGTGGAGTAGAGGTGTGGGTAAGGCATGCCTGCAACCAAAGCACCTCTGACTCCTGGCTCAGACAGAGCCTCCTCCCATCTTCCATTGCTTCTTCTCTCCCGCCATCTTTTTTCAGAAGACGCCTTTTTATTCTGATTTCTCCCCTCCTGTTGTTGTCTCCGCCTCTTCACAAACAGTCATGTGGTGCTTGAAGTGAGCAGGTAGAGCATGCATCCATGTGGTGAGCTACTGCGTATCCTTGCATGGCTGAAGAGAAAGAGGGGAAATACACATACTCACCCTCTTGTATAAGGAATATACTCCTTACCTATCCCATGAGAACCAAGATAAAACTCAGATGCTATATAGTTGCACTGCACAGAAATGCAAGAGGCCATTTTGTGCAAGAGCTGCTGAGGTTTTATTTCATGTTTAACATTTAAAATCAGTTAGAAAAATCGTTTTGTTGACTCATTTATACCTAAATGCCAGTTGTCATAAAGGCTTTAGCTACTTATTTCACTAAGAAAAGATTCTCTACCTAAGTATTTAAGCTTTCTGCTGCGTTTCTATTAAAAACAGTTGTAACTATAGGACACTAGGGTACTCATTCATGAACGTCTTAAGGGATAAATTCTCTGTTTGAATAATTGCAAATGAAAAGTTAAATCCTGAAATTCAATTGCAGTCTAAGTTTTCAGTGTGCGCCAGAATGTTCTAATAACCTAAACATTAGGAAAACTGAAAGATCTACACAGCAGTGTAATTTCCATGGAGAAAGGAAACTTCGTATTCAGCACAATCATTTATCTCTTACGACACATCTTGTTTGAATTTTTAATTTGCCATTGTTAACCCTATGTTAGGTTTTTTAACAGAATGAAGTGCTTACAAGTAAAAGAAAAAAAATAAAAGCTACCGTTTGATCACATAGTAAAGCATGGTCCCATCGCAGCCACTGTGGTAAACAATTAGAGGTAAACACAGATAAATTCAGATTTAACCTCCTCTTGCCTGCCTTTAACCCACAGATGATTTGACAATGATTCAGACTGAACAGCTAATAGACAGAAGTTTAGTGAATGCTTTCATTAATGCACAACAGGGTCTTCAAACTACACACATCCCAATGTGGGGTCAGAAGTTGAAATGATATTGAAGTAAGGGAATGGAAACTGGTTGTTAATTCTTTTTTTGTAGCAAGAGCAGGAACAATGCTTTGGATGGAAGCACTGGAAGAAATTTATAATCTCCAATGATGTAGAAAATAGACACATAATAACTCAAATATGGCAACTAACCACTGCATGGCAATTTATTTATTTATTTATTTATTTATTTATTTATTTATTTTTCCCCTAAGCAGATAGACCAAGCAGAAATAGTGAGTTCTGGGGAGATGTAAACATGGAGAGAAGACCTGGCTTTAATGACTTTCATTTTGAAGTATTAGACTTTATAATAAAGATGTTTTATTGGTGATGGATAAGAGTCCAATTCTTACATACAAAGACTCCAAAAGCACTGAAGATCATTCTAAGGTATTTATTCATTTATAAGCCAGAAAGAGTTCTAGTAGATAGGAGCAGAGAATGCTTTAAATTGATGGGGTGAGGGAAATGGTTGAAAAGACTTGTGATGAAAGAGACCTTAACGGCTCAAGCTTTCAATATTTCACTGATTTTTTGGGCTTGTGTTAAGAGCCAGAACTAAAGTCTTGCAGTTTAGTTCAAGATAAGGAAAAAAAAAAAAGAAAGAAAAACAAACAAAAAAAACCACAACAGGCCTTTAAACTCATATAAACAAAATTCCTATAGATCTTGGAAAGTTTAGAACCAAGACCCACAGGAGTGAGAGCTTTGGATGGTCTTCTAATCGTCGCTCTCCATATCTGCAAAACAATAGTAAAAATATTTTGGTTGAGAGAATGACTATATTGTCAACTTGCAAACAGACAGTTTAAGAAAGTCAGATTGGAAAGAGACACAATGTACATGTTTTTTGTCAAGAACACTGCTCTAATTATTTGATTATTGTGAAATAATAAGGTCAGAACCAGACATTTCATTGGAGGGAATGGGGAAGTAATGCTACACAGGTCAGGACAGTGGATAATGAACATCCTTCTATTTCTCCATGCATGAACACCTATTATACACATATCTTTTTTGATGGCAATTTTTAATAGGGTCTTACAGCAGGGAAAGTATAAAGCAAGCAGGTAAACAACAAAACAGAGCTGAAAGTCTACACATCTGGTTTATAATGGCAAAAGGCCAAGTGACCAAAATAAACTATTATAACCGCAAAATTTAGTTCTGCTTTGTTATTGAGACTGTAGGTACAGAAATATCAGTAACAGAAACGTCAAGATTTGTCTGAATGAAATATGAATAGAGATGCCTGTGTGTGTGAGGGCACCCAAAGAAACTGAAGAGAGCAAGGGTTAAAACATTGGCATATAGCAATAGATACCTGAGTATGCGGCAGACAGCAACCAGACTTGTAAACCTGGGATGCGTTGCCATCAGAATGCATGTCTGTGTGTGTAGATGAAAACAAGAGGGTGGCAACATCACACGTACCATTCCCACTCCTGTCACCCAAGCAGAAGTCAATTAACAGCCAGAAAGGTAACCAAAACAAGGAACTAAAGGCAATGGACAGCAACTGTGTGTAAGACTAATGGAAGACAAGACAAACAAGGTCCAGAGTTGAAAGCTCATTCCATGGTAACTGTAGAGTCCTAATGGGCACATCAAATCTATCAGGAAAAAAAAAAAGAAAAAAAGTCTTTTTCTCCTGAGAGATGTGTTCAGGACTTGGAAGGTGAAGTCATTGTTCTTGGTGTTGCTCACTACTGATCCTGGCCAGCTTGTGAGGGTGTGGGTGTGAGACAGTGAGTGGGTCTGATACTTGCTTTTGTTTAAAATATCTCCGTACTTTACAGACTCCTTCCACATTAATTTGCTGCAAGATTTCAGTTAATAGAGGATTGTTCTACTGAAAATGAAAGAAGTTACTAGCTTCCTTGAACTAGGGAAACCTTTAAAAAGAAGCCCAAAATATCACCTATTTGTCTCATGCCAGGTGAACACACTTCGGTGATAAGACTGAGAAGCCTCTGCTGCTGGAAACACTTGTGCTAATTACTTCCTCCCTTAGTTATCTCCAACAGAAGCATAAAAGAAGTGGAATTGATCTCTAAAGTGCTGTAGCCAAAGAACAACCTTTATGGAGAAACTACTTTAATTAAACCAAGGAGAGCTGCAGCGTTTCCTCAGGACAAAACTGCACACCCATCCAAAGGAGCGGTGCCTGCAGGACTGCAGAGTTCACAGTAATTAAGAACAGAGATGAGCAGCTCAAATGGGAAGAGACTGAGCAAGGCTTAAGACATGCTGTCACCCACAAAATGATATTAGAGAGGCCAGCTGACAGTTTAATCTGGACAGAGAATACTGACTTGAACTAGAGAGAAAGATCTGGGAGTCATTAACATTCCCCTGGCAGAGAGTCTAAGAACAAGTTTGAACAAAGGATAAGATGCAGAAGAAAGAAGGAGAGCAACCAAGGAAGTAAATTCTCCAAGACTTGAGGCGAGTTGGAGGGGGCACAGTTAAGAGCACCCAGAGGATTGTTCAAAAAGCTGAGGAGACGAGCCAAAAGAATGATAAATTTCTAGATCTCAGGAGAACATACAATTGCCAAAGAGACTTGCTGGATGATGTCAAGGTGCTTGTCGGTCAAACAGGGTGAGAAAGTACAGGATCAGAGATGTGTTCACATAGATCATCCCAAGGGCTGGGCAGGAGCCATCCCGAAGCTTCAGCAACATCTGGCAGCTGGGCAGAAGGCAAGGGGATCAGCTACTGCCTAGTGATTACACAACACACCTCCAGAAAAGGTCAACATTTGCAGCTGTCTGTTATTAAGTAGGCTTCCACAGAAGTTGTTCCATGTGTATGGATGCCTTAAGGTGTCATCAGGGGATGGGAATGAGGGGCTGGCATTCAAAATGAGAAAACCCATTCAAACAGAAACATCGGTTGACAGCTCAAGAGAGCACTACCTTTCAAGAATAATCTGTACGTTTTTTTACAGCAGTCCTCTTTTCTGCTTAAATGCAAAATCTATTAGGCTGCTGATATGTTTAAATGCAATGCATAAAACATTTCTCCATTTCATTGCAGAAACAGGTATAAATGTGAAACACCCTCAAGAAACCTAAGTAGGAGCAATTCAGCACTTATAGCATTAGTTTTAAATACAGCAGCATGATCAAATGTTGAGAGCTCTGCCACATAAAACTGAGAACGAACAAGCGTATTTCAAAAACTTATTCCATTTATCATTTTTAATTACGTCCTTTAAAGGCTTTTAGAGGTATAGGGCTGTTGAATGTATCCCCAGCAGAGATATAAACACATGAAGAAGTTGAATATTAAATCATGACAGTGTCTGTAATTCATCACCACAGCAAGACCAAGAAACAAGACTTGACTCTGCCATTAGCACTGATCAGTTGTCTCAGCAAGATGTATGAAGGCAAATGGGCATGGTATGAGTGTCACTCACAGGATACATTAAGCAACACTGTGTATACATAGCTCTACTACACACAGATTCTAACATACGGTTTTGCAAGCATAACAGAATCATTCAGGTCTAATTGTAGGTACCAAGTTTCTCCATGTGACTAAGTCAAAGTCTTAGACTCCACAAGGAACAAAGAAAATAGTATTTCTTTTGAAATGCTACTGGATAGCACAAATATCTACAACATGTGAGTGAGCATCCCCTGCCACATCCTCAGCAGGCTGAAAATTATTTTTGCTCATATCTAAGTAATATAAATACAAATAACTGTACGTTAAATTGATAATGTGAAAATCACGTGTACATAAGCAAAGCCCAAGCAACTGATTGCATTCAGGTCATCAAATGTAAATGAAAGGCCCCTTGGAAAAGCATTTGTTCTATAGGGCTGTGGATAAATACCATTGCCTCACAAGTAAAGCAACTCCTGTGGAAGTTGTGCTTTCATCCCCAGTAGGTGCTATTGCAGCCTGGGTTGTTCTGTGTAGGTATTTTCCATTTGGGGATTATACATTCTGCAGTTGTGAATGGATGACGTGACCGTCTGGTTCATATTCTGTGTACGACACCGTTAATTTCATGGAAATCAGAATACCCAAGCATTGTAGCTGTGTTATTTTTTTCAAGATGCATTAGTGACAATTACAGATTGAAACAACTCTTGGTTAATGGTTATAAGCTTCTGTTCAGTGCAATCTCATGTGCTTTTTTCTTTCTTCTCTCTATCAAATCTGTGTAACAAAATGGCCCACTTACCCTCTGCTATTAAAGACACTGGCACGTCTCTAGGTTGGCAAGGAAGGAGAGGAAGAGTCCAGAGCAGTCGCAGCTGTTACTGCTTTATGAATCCACAGTTACAGAGGTGAAGCTGTCACACAAAAGCCCAGATCCCCAACAGTTTTTCCTCCCTTTATTTCTCTCCCCTCATCTTTTCTCCTTTTTGCAGAACGAGCAGTGAAATGGGTGACACCTTTTTTTTTGCTAGGCCTGTTGCAAGCCAAGTACAAAGCAAACAGGAGGGGAAATGTTGAACATAAAATCTGGAAGTTGCTTTTGTCCAGAAATGTTGATATAATCAGATTGAGGTATTTAAAAAGTCTTAAAATTCTTCCAAACAAAATATTTTGAAATAACAAACAAAAAGTGCCTGGCACTTCTCCTTAGATTAAACTGTCACTGGCAAACTCCAGACACTCCTCTTACAGAGCCTCAAATACAAATAGTTACTAATTGCCATTCAGCTTTTGCAAAGGAAAGCCAGAAGACAGCCAATATCAACACTGTAAAATAAAGAAAAAGAAACTAGGGTGGGTTATTTTCCCTCCACTCAGACATTCTGGCCATCTCTTATGTTCACAGAGCTGTCAACTCCCCAAAAAACATCCAACACAGCAAAACCTTTCCCTCATATGTTAATATAAGTTTTTAAAAGTCATTTATGGGTGGGGAGCACTGGTAGGAAAAAAACAAACACAAACCCAGCAAGAAGAAGGGAACTTGAATACCTTGTCTGATAACAAGAATAAAGTCCTTTCCCATACTGGTGTTCTTGTCTGAGGGATTTTTCTTCTGTCTTGCATATCTGGGAGGGGCTGCATTGGCTTTGGAAGTTTCTACGTTAGGTAAGCACACATCCAACACAAACACCTCAAAAAACAGCTTGTAAGGAGGAACCGCCTACAAGTGCAGCTCATTTTTATTTCTATCTTGATTTCAGAGAGGGACAGCTGGAAGCCCTGAAGAACAGTCCGGGTTACAGTCTGGCTGGAGAACCAGGCCTTCAGGTGCAAGGGGAAAAGAAACAGGTCCACCATCAGGACTCGCCAAGAGATCAGGTTAGGTGCAGCGTGTTTTCTTACAAGCCACCACCACAAAGCCCTGTGAAGCTGTCAGTGAGGGGCCAGGCCCGCAGCAGCCCGTAGCAATCACAGGGCAACTCGTGGAGGTGCTGAGGTGGCAGCCCCTGGGCACAGCGCGGCTGTGCAGGGAGAATGGCAACTCCAGGGCACTATGCGAAGTCAGTGTGAGCTGCTAAGAGCAGAAGTCCCTACTTTCCAGTGTCAGCAGAAGTTGACAGAATCCACATTACGAAGCGTCTTGGTAAAATCAGGAGAGGAGTCACAGCAGGCCGCCTGCGTGCAGGGAAGGTGATCTGCTGGCGGGCTGCGCTAACACCTCGGGACATTGCAGCGTGTGGGTGGTAGGCAGGGGGATGAACCATGAACCCCTCTCCCAGCCCTTTCCAGCCTCCTAAATGACCCCCCAGGTCACAACCCCTGTCCCCACCATTTGTCTCCTGCATTATTTTGTGTCTTCACCAATGCTCTTCCATCCCAATGAGACCTTCTCTCTTTCCCCACAACCACCACTTTCATGTCTTACTCACTGACATTTCTTTCCCGTTCCCCTGGGGGTCTCTCCCACCTCCTGCCCTGCTTTCTCCTGCCCCTCCTGCTGCCCCCTCTCCACCCATGAGGTGATGGCCACAGCCTCAAACCCTCTGTGCCCGCAGCAGTGCCCTCAGAAGTGCTCATGTCTAGTGTTCCTCCCGTCCCCCACTCCCATTTGTGCCCTCAAACCTCACTCTTCTCCCCTCAGCCACCCTACTGCTCCTTCCATCCCTTCTGCCATTGGGACTGGGTCTGGGACATGGCCATGGAAGTGCTGACCTGCTGGCCTGGCCAGCACCCAGCGGCGAAGCAGGGGTTTGGGTCGCTGGTCATGTCTTCTCCCTCACTATCACAGGGTACTGCAGACCTGGTCTTGCAGACACAGTCTTGCTCTCAACACTCACTATATGAGCAAGGCTCAGGACTGAACTGGCTCTTGGTGGGGCTGCCAAAGCCTTTTTTTGGCCTTTGTGTATCAGCATTTTGCTTCAAGTCTCTAACGTGGATGTAGAAAAGGTCTCTTGGTGTCATGTGTGGGCAAAAAACCATGGTAAGCTCACAAGAAAAGTGTACAAATTAAAATGGGAGAGCTAGGGTATATTTTTAGTGACCATGTTGCCTCTCACATATACTTCATGTTGTACATTCAGAGCAAAGTCTACCAGTATTCCCTTGTCATAATAAAATACCTGTGCTGTCGCTGGCAGCGATGTTTCCCTTTCCTCAGTAATGGAGACAAGCCACTGCTGGTGCAGCGGCTGCAATTACTTTCTTTAGCTCAGCAGTTTACAACAGTAATTCTCATTAAAGTAAACCTGTGGAAGGTGCCAGACTGCTGGCTCTGCTGAGCACAGCCCTACATGTATCCACAAAATTTGAACTCTAGTTGCTTGGAGCAGCACAAGATTTCTCGTGCTGTCTTCAGCACACATCCTTTCCCACAAGCACTTAGGAAATAAAGAGAACATGCTGAGTTTACACGATCAACGGGATCAATAGGATCATGTAACAAAGGAAATAAAGAGAAAGAGCTCAGCTGGGTCTGTATATCCCTTCTCTCTCAAGAAGTGAGGTCTGCACTACAAGTGAAGGTTTAGGTTTGGGGAATGAGCAGTCACAATCCTCCTCACAGCTTGTGATGACAAATGGCAGCTCACATTTGTACCAAACACAGCTCAAAGGTGACGCTTGTACAAGAAGGAGAAGCTGAGAGTTATCAGTTTAACCTTGGATAAGCCCTGTTTTTATATATTTTTTTATTTTCCTTTAAAAAAATACTTTATGGAATTAAGTGTTTCCTTGGTGCATCCAGCCACAGAGCAGTGGCAGAGGAAAACGTGGGCTGCAGGAGAGAAGACTTGGGAAGAGGAAGCTGGTCTCCATGTATGTGAATGGATTGTCAGTGCCACCCCTGTAATTAATTTAAGTCCTTACAAGCAGGAGAGGTATTTTGCTATTTATATTTGTTTCTCTTTTCCACTAAGAAGGGATGATGTAGGTTACCACCACTCTTTCAGTCTAAATATCACTTCACAGCCTGAAATAATACGTCTTTTTTGTTACTGCCTTGTTAGATCCAATGACTTCAGGGATACCTGTGGCTCATCCTCCACCATCCACCCCTCTTAATTTCAAAACTGGAGACAGCTTTAGCAAGTAAGAGAAAAGTAAGTAAGAAAGTTTTACCTTCTCTGTTAATCAAATGGCGGGCAAAAAGGACATTTTATCAGACTTGTTTTTTCAAATCTGTAATAACTGGTTGCATATCATATTGGTTTACCATCGGCTGAATATCTTATAGCAGAATTGTGTTGGGGAGGTATTTTAATTTATTTTGGTTTATATTTTACTATCTCCAGTTGGAATGGAGCATGGCTGGAATCTGATGTCCATACAGATACTGAAAGAAGCTCCTGTTTAAATATTCTATGACCTGCTGCCTGCATTGTGAGGCCAGAAGCCCAATTTGGTGGGCTTCACAAGCAACAGAGCAGCCAGATGTCTGTCTGAGAGGCCAGCCAGAGGCAGAGGACCCACATGGAGGGGCAGGGGTGACAGGGGCAGTCAGGAGGGAGAGGCAGGGCAGCTAAGGGTCTTTAAGGTATAAACAAATGCACTTGGATCAGGGATTCAGAAGATAGTGTGACAAACTTAGAGTAAAAGGGCAGAGAAGATGAGCTTGGCGGTTGTCTTAGCTATGTGGGCTTAGGAAAAAAGCCTGTCAGACCAACTGGGTAGCAGAGCACAGGTATTAGGGAGTATTCTCTTTTCTTTCAGTACATGCCTGTTCATTAAAACCCAGCTTGCTTTTGTAATGCGTTGTATTAAAGCTCAAGACTAAAATAAAGGTTATTATTTTGCGTGTTTGTTTTTTTTTCTTTCCACATGCCCTGCTGGCCTGGGTGCCCCTCGCACTGCAGCAGCATGCCATGGGGCTAGGCCGCAGCGGGAGGTGGTGTGCTCCAAGGCTCAGTGTGGGTCCTGCAGCTCTAATGCTCCTCACCAACTTGGTTATTAATTGAATCCTGCTGATAACGTGAACTAAGGTGTCATCCTGTTTTGTGCGTACTCTCTTTTTCTTTTTAATTAGAGCGTAGACTCACAGAAGAAGTCTGGGGACATAAAGACCTATGAAATTCATTCCAATGGTTGCATACGTGTGTGACCTAGTTAGCATCTGCAAATCTGTTTAATGCCAAGAACTACATTAGATAATTCAAGCAAAAGCTCACAGGGAGTCACATAATGAGACTGTTCAGATTATTGTTGTGATTAGTCCAGTCCCTTCCCCCTTCTCACTCAGCAATATCATTTAGGCAAGTAGTCATTTTAAGAATATGCAAATGTTGATTGCTAGTTTGCTATGAATCTGGCAAAAAGCCAGTCTTCTGTGAAGCTGGCTACCATAGGCATCATGAAGTTAAATATGCATGACCTTGCATAACGTTGATCCATGAGCTTGCAGGCATCCTGCACCTGTAAAGATTCAAGCCTACCAACTATCAGAGTCCCTATTCTGTATGCAAAGTGTCTCTAGCATCGTAGTTGAATTGCTTAGCATTTCATTGCTCAATGATCATGTAAACTCAGCACACGTTCATTACTTCTCTCTTCTTTGGTAAGTTCTTGAATAAAAAAGTCATGTATTTATCCGTGGTAAAAGCAATACTTTGCTCTTGACAAAAATATATGTATTTCACATGGGGAGGGTGGGAAGATTTCATACTGAAAACATCTTTGTGGTTATATTAAAATTGGATGAGTCCAGTGTTATCAAGACAAGGAGAGTAAAATGCAATAGTTAGTATAAATTATGTATTTGACAGTGAGGAATTAATGATGCATTATTAAGATCAGGGTAGCACTAGGCAATTGCCTGAGGGCATTGTACATAATCAGGAGTCACAGAAAAGTCAACTCTGGCTCAATGTTATAAATGATAATCTAAAGTAGAACAAAATTTATAAGTCCAATAAAATCAACTTCACCTAGATTCTATTTACAAATATTTGTCTTACATATGGGATTGGCAATATGTATTCTTTAAAGAGGTTCTTTAACATTAGACTAAAAAGGGCCAGATTCTGATATTTTGAATACCAGAGGAACTCCGTGAATAGTTTTGAATTAAAAATGGAACTTCTAGGATAACAACAATAACAAAATGCTGCCAAGCAATGTCACATTTATTCTTTTACAACAGAAAGGTCTGCACAGAGTGCTGACTTTCCACTCTGAACCTCATAATTTACTTGTAGCCAAATTTTGCTTCCTCCCTCTGGTTGCTTTACAACATCAGGAGCTCTTCCTTGCCTAAAGGAGACTCTGGTGAGAAGATCAGCAACACCTCCCTGCACCCAACAGAGAGACCTCACAGGGCCATGGGCCACCCGTGGTGTTTTCCAAGGCTAATCAGTGAATTCCTAGCCCTATGGAATGGCCTTCCTCCATACAGCTGAATTTTTTATTAGTAAGTACAGCAGTACTTATTATTAACTTACCCTGTACTTCAGGCTGGAGCAGGAGGATGACATTTCCAATGCTCTTACTCCAATGTCATCATCACCGCTGTGTTGTTAGCATGTCGTACCCACTTTGCAATTGCTGTGGCAACAGGTCAGTGGCTGCACAAACAGAAGTGCGCCCTTTTGCAAAGTTTCTGCATATATTTTGTCTTAAATTGAGGGGCAGACTTAGAATAACTCTTACACCTGTAAAAAGTATTGCTTCCTGAATCATATGCTATAGCATATTGCTGTTAAGCAGGCAGTATTTACAGTGTTTTGGGGAACTAGATCTAAACAAACAAAGCCAAAAGAGGACTGGTAGTTTTAAGGCAAATGTGTGTCCTTCAGTGTGGAACATTTGTTGTTAAGTAAATAAACATCTATTTATACCTATTTATAATCAATTGGTAGAGTGATTTCAAGCAATTACTGTTGGTATGACTCAAGCACCCAGGCTGAATTCTAGCCAAACAATAAAAGGATTTTTTTTGTAATGCTTGACAGGTTCTTGAGCAGAGTTGGAGGAAAATACAAATCAACTGTTAGCATGATAAAGCCATGCACAGTAACTCCACTTCTGGAGCTCTTGATGACTTAGGAGACATTCACACTGGAAAAAGAGATATAAACCAGCATATTGTTGCAGCACTGCTGGCTTTGCAGTGTGTGGGACTCCATCCAGTCACGGTGCAGAGGGAGGCTGGAAACGAGCTCACCAGTCTCCATTCCCTTTTCTACTCTTTGGCAATGAAGTATGTGAGAAATACTGATGCGAAGTTTCTGCGGAGACATCAGGCAAAGCTGGATGGACAGATGCACATGCTGACAAATACTTTTAGAGGTCAGTACGTGTTCACAAAATCCTTTGCTCTGACATACTCACGCTCTTCCTTTTCCTTCTTCCCAGATGGACTTCAAACGATCCGAAGTCTTGTTTTATTTCTTTCCCCAGTTCTGCTCCTCCTGGCACACCTCTTCCCCCTCTTTTTTGTCGCCATCCTTTCTTTCCCTGTTCCAGGACTCTCCAGGGAGCAGTGCTGTGCAGGGCAGAGAGGCTGAGGAGGGAGGGCTGGGCGAGGTGGCTGCAGATGTTCCAGTAACCACAGCTCTCTGGCATCACACACACAAGTACATTGCCCCAGATTAATTCTAGCATGATTAACCATTTCAAGAGGACCTCAGTGGAGCAATTCTATGTCTAAATGAGGGTGACTAATATCAGGATATTAGAGGTAGCCATAGAAGCATGGCAGAGACAGATGAGACCATGTATCCTTCAGGAGCAGCACCTGGGGGCCAGGTAGGATACTTGGGGATGTCTGATGGCACATGTTTAGCACCTGAATTACACCTTTGGAAGGAGTTGTACCTTAACTACTTCTCAAGGGAAAGAAGTCCACAACACACCAAATAATTATGCCCTGCAGTCAAGATTTACACTTCAGAAAAAATCATTTGGGGCTAAGAAACCAGTAAGGAAGCAGACGAATAAAATAATAACCCTGCTTTCATAAAGCATTTATTTTTTTTATTTGAAAACATTATACAGGCATTACATTGCCACAGCCAGTCCATATAGGAGCATGCAAATATCAAAATGAAGAAAGGTTTGTTCAGCTTTTTGATGAAGGATTTGGGGTTGGGATTCTGTTTGCTTGGTTTTGTTTTTGGTTCATGTTCCCATCTGTGGTGTCAAGATTAGTGTGCTTTATTATGGCATTTAACAATAAAATCCTACCCATGGGGTAAAATTTATATTTGTAGCTAGCTTAGGAATACTAAATGGTTTTTTAAAAAAAAAGAAAACAATACTACACGCTTGTCAAAATGTTAATAGCACAAGTTAGCAATCTCTACACTATACATTGAAACTTCTTCATATGACACAGTGGTGCAAAATTTTCAATTGCTTGATCTTTTGTTGTGTTGTTTGGAAAGTTTGATAGCTGGAACAAGGACAAAGTCTGTCTCCCAGTGAAGGTTTTCATCCAGTAGCAGAAAATTACATCAGTCTTGCTAAGGGCTGCTCAGTGCCAGCAGTATATCAGGGTTTCAGTCTGTTCAGGCAAGGATCTACACAAAACTAGTGATGTCCTAATGCAACACGGAGAGTAGCTGCCAGTTAGATAGCTGAACCTCTGCTGGTGTGTACTGAGGTCTTGAACTGCAGGAGACAAGCAGGCAGAAGTAATGCTTCCCTTCACTAGACCTCAGCTTTTCAGTCAACACAGTTACTTGTAAAGCTATACTACTGTCTTCCTTTGAGGTCCATTGCTCAGCACACTGGTGCTAATTGAAGTTCACACCTTTCTTAATGGGAGATGCAGAAAGTGAAGCAGCCCCACTCTGCACGTGAAACTCCCCCTGTACAAGTAACACAGGGGATGGTGGCTGGGTGCAGAGTGCACACCCGAACATTCACAACTTATTTCCGTACAACAGAGCCTTTTAAAATAGACTCTAGAAACAGCTCTAGATGGCATGCCGCAGACACCCATGGTTTGCAAACTCTCGTGTGTAAAAACTCCCAGTCCGGTGAACTGCCCAGGACATGCCTTCTGCCCAGCTCTTTCTGAGAAGACTCCAACAAACATTTACAAGTTAGTGTCAGAAAAATGAAGAGGGGTAGGCGGAAGGACTACAAACATTTGGCTTGAAAATAAATACTAATAATGAAATAAACCAAAACCATAATGCAAAATGAAGGAACTGTAAACATGGAACAAACACACACACCATCCTCAAAGGTCTCAAGACCAACATGGGGACTAATGTTCAGAGAAAGGTATTTAATTGGTATAAAAGGTAGCAAAAAGACTGAGATGACAGGTGCCCACCAGAGTGCCTCCAAGCACCTGAGAGAGCTGTGGTAATGGTGACCAAAGCCCCTGCTCCTGGGGAAGGTATGAAACCTGCCTCAGGTGGAAGGCTTCCCTGGGCTTGACCCAAGGACGTTTGCTGGCCCACTGTGCACAAGGGCTTCACCCAACCATGCGCTTCCCACATGGGTTTCCACCCTGCAAACTTCACCCTGAAGTATAAGGTGATCATTCTTGTGTGGGGGTGTTTTTTGTTTTGTTTTGTTTTCTGTGAATCATGTAGTATTTAGACTTTCCTTAACACCTCCAGAAAATGTACTGTTGATTCTCTGTGGGAATCCTCAGAGCTTTAAGAGAAAAAAGAAAAAGCTTGGGAAGATGAAGGAGGATTCAAGGAGTTGGACTTGATGATCCCTGTGGGTCCCTTCCAACTTAGGATATTCTATAATTCTACAGACGCTAAAGAAGATTAAAAAAACAGAAGGCAATGAAAAAAAAAAAAACACCCACCCTACAATTGTTATGATTTTAAAACCAGGCAATCTTAATTGAAGATTCTGGAATGTTTTGGGGCATGGTTCAACAAGACCCTTCCCTCAGCTGCAGTGGGAGCCTAGCAGGCAGCCTAAACACAACGGGACAGAAATCGACTCTTCTCCTCACCCACAGCGAGAGTAAGATACAACATACATCTGCTGTTCAGTAGCATTTTGGCATTTGTCACTTCACATATATTTGTACACATACTTTTCCCAGTCTGCTTCAGGGAAGTCCCTTCTATATTAAAGCAGAACAGAACTATAAAAGATGGATATTACCTCAGCAGAAATTCATCCTGCTTGGTTGAACTGTGGCCTTTCTAATCTCCAGAGTACAGATTTTCTTTTTTAAAGAGAAATAGGAAAGTTGTATTTTTCAAACATGAAGACCTACATTTTCACTTTAGACAGACTTCTTCAGCAGAATGACATTCAAATCAAATTCATCTTATATGCCCACAAGCAAAATATTCATCAGTCCTGCTGTAAACCCCGTTTTCAAATACAATGAATATATACATGCTTTTACAGCACTATTGTGTACTTCTTAAACTCCTTTCTTCTAAAGATCCTGAAACATTCTAAAGTAACTTGGTCCTACAGCACCCCTGTGAGGTAGGTCAAATATCTTTATTCCCTTATATACAGACTGGGAAATGCAGCCACACAGAAGGTAAGTCATGCCCAAGATGATGCAGAGATGTGGCAAATCTGTGAATAAAACCAAGTTCTCCTGGATCCCTTTCCTCTCTGTTAGGTATAAGGCTATCTCCCTTTCCTTAATTTTAAATTAAAAATAGATGGTGGAGGTTGAAATAACCATTTCCTGTTATTGTGCTCTCAGAAGAGCGAACGTACAGGCAGATATGGATTCTCATGGCTGCAGCTAGGATTTCCTCCCTTCTGATAAGGCTCCTGGAGCAGAAGTGCAGTTGCAGAGCACACCCTTACTACTTTCACATTCACCAAAAACACAAGAAAACTGCTGAATTATTCTGCTAGTTTTGTAGTTAACGAAAGATAATTGGCTACACCCTGCCGGTATGAATGCCTTTGTGCTACTGCAGCAATACCAGCAGATGGTCCAGTCTTTCTATTCATGAATTCCTCACATAATCTTCCGATTTTTACAATTTGTGGGTTTTGGTGAAAAACTGTCACATTTCTAAATAGTTATTGTTAGAATAATGAACCACAGGAGACTAAGCAAACTGGAACAGCAGAAGGCGCCCTCAATGCACTGAGTATCTAAAATAAGTGCCCTGATCCACAAGATATGTCATCTTACCATGGAGAGGTACAATACATAGGAAACTAGAAAATGTTTTTTTTTTTTTTACAGATTAAAATTTAAAAAGTAAGAAATCTGTGTTAATCATGACTACAGAGAAATTAACTCCCTGTCACCTGATGCAGAACCTCAGCCACTAGGAAATCTGCCATGGATCATAGAGAGAGAGGTCAATGCTTGAGTACTTCACTTCTGCAAATATAGAAAGGCTAAAATGCTCGCCTTATACCTATTCCTAGAATAGAGACGGATATTGTAAGTTGTCCCTCCTCTGGATTCATGGAACAGATTACCTAGAAAGGGCAACTAGATAGCACAGATGAATTTATTGTCTCCCTCACCAAATCCAAGGTGCTAGCAAAAATGTGTCAGGGGGTTGCTACCATGAGTAACCCATCTATTTTGTGCAAACAAAGAAATCTTAGAGAGAAATTAACAGTGACTGCACACATGTATTTGCTGTAAAAAGGTGGCTTGTCCACAACTGGTGTGGCTTAGGCATAATATCTCTCAGTGAGTGCAAAAACACCCTTCGGTTAATTTCTTCTCATAATTTCAGCTTATATATTGAATAGCTTTCCTAGGCAGTTTGACATTAACTGATTCATATACAGCAGTTTGTATGGCAAACATGCTGTTAACATCATAAACGAGGGACTGGCATCTCCTTGCAATGAACACCCTGGAACAATTAATTTTATTTTTATGAGCTTTCCTTATTTGCTACCTTGCAGCTCACCGGTGTAACTGCACCTGGTAAATACCTTTCTCTATGTACAATACAGAGATAATGGATATATGAGCTCCACTGAATCATCAGCAGGTGATCAATGGCCCTGGGTTTAGGCAACTCTAATGTGAGGCTCCTCTTCTGTCTCCTGCCCCAGGCTGGTGTATGTTACCGAAGGCTCCAGCTGGCCGGTGGCTGGCAGGTCTACAACAGGTCCTGAAGGGTTTCGAAATTGCTTGTACACCCGAGGATCTTGGGCTACGTAGGTGGACGTGGAGGAGTAGAGCACCAGCCCAACAAGGATGGTGAAGAATGACAACAAATAAAGTCCTGAAAACTAAGCAGAAAGAAGAGTACAGTCATTAGACACGGCACCGCTCATCCTGAACTTATGAAGACTCATGGACAGAGGTAGGCATAGATCCTTGTTGTGGCAAGCACATTACAGAACAAGCCTCCTGTCACCAGGATGGCAAACTTTTGGGGGAACATCTCTTTGTAAGTTGGTTTGCTCCAATTAAGTCCCATCTTCCACAGCTGGTACCTTCCCATGGCCCAGGCTATTGAGTATTAGGTGGGACGTGGGAAAGCTGTGCTCTGGTCACTGATCCTAACCTGAGTTTGTTGTGGTTTTAGCCAAGTTAACTACCTCTGTGAGTGCAAGTGTCTCTAGCTCCAGTGTGGGGTACCATCATCTTCAGAGTTTTCTGTCAGGTGGCAGCTAAATGCAAAGTTAATTACAGCTAAACCATGTTAGTGAAGTATACTATGACACCCATAATATAAAAATACCAATAAAATAATTTAAATAACATTTAAAGCATATACTTTTTTTTTTTTAAATTACTTTAATAAAGGTCCTTAGGAAGGCCACCTGCAGCTTCTTTTGCTTGTAAACTGAAAGCAGATGACAGAAGATTTAGTGTGAGTTAGAACAGGACAAGATTCATCTGTGAAACATGCTCTGGGTTGACCTCAAGAGGTTTGACAACACTTGTGGAAAGCGGCTAACTGAAAGGTTAAGCATGCATATTTTGGCACAGAGCACCACTAGATCAGAGGTCAGCCTGAATTTTCTGACATGTCCAGACTCAGTGTGCCTGGACTGGAATATAACACAAATAACTATTTTTGGCAATATGTTAGTCCTTATGGGTAAAGGTAAAGCCAGGGATTTAAAAGCACAGACAAGTGAATAGGAGCTTTAGATACTATATGTGTCTCCTGCCATGGGGGACACAAAAATGGCTTTAAGACCATATGACTTTTCTCTTGATCCTAGATTACAAGTTATTCTTTCTTGTATGTTGTGTGTGAGAACCTGTGATGGACAAATTGTGCAGCCAACTTGTTGGTGGGAATATAGAACAGATTTGTAGTCACTGAGACTTTAAAAAGTGCCTGTGTTCTGCATACTTCAACACCAACAATTAGCTGCAACCTGTGATTAACTGCTTCATGCTTCATGACATGCTTCATTTTATTATTTTACATAGAGGTGTCTGAAAATCCGTTCTTTAATCCTAACTTATATGGTGCTATGATGGATGCCCAATTTGTCTCCTTTGGACCATTTCAGCGCGGCACAAAGTGGATTGACCAGGCTGTATTATCTTGGCAGAAGCTTTTTAGCAATTCTGCTTTTAATATTTAAAGAAATAATTATTGTGGTGAAAGTGAATTTTACTGAATTTACTTTAGTTAACTTAGTACTGATGCTGATTTGGTGCAGTTTAATAGATCTGCAGAATCTGTGTACAGAACCTGAGGAAGCATTTGGCTTTTTTTTTTTACAGAATCTGAATGATCTTCAAGAACTTTGGACAAATAACACACGGTGACATATGTGGACCTGTTTTTGTTTCCTACAGCTGGTATGTACGCTTTAGAGGGAAATCACCATAATGGGGAAAGTTTAGAGTATGTCAGAAGGATTGCTGTGTAGGAAGAGTGCTGCTTTTCATCAGTTGTTAATTGTTTTTTTCCAGGAATGTCACCAGGTCTTCACGTGTCATCTGGCAGTGTGATACGAGGTAGTCATCCCACTGTCCCATCAGCTGTGAACCCATTGTTGAGTGTTAACAGTGAGTCTGCTGAAGGATTCCTCCCCTGTGACATGGCTCTAAAAGGGCTGGGTTAGGCTTAGATCTCCCCCATGTGGCAATCAAACCAAAGTCAATCATTTCAAAGCATTTTTCCAGTGGATTTTTCCCCCCTTTTCAGTTTAATTTTTCTCTCAGCACTTTCCCCTCCCCTTCATGAACTTGGGTAGCACATGGCAGCAGTGGGTTAAATTAAGCATAAGCAAAACTGAAGACCAAATTGTGTCTAGTTTCCCAAACTGGGAGCTAGTTCCCTAGTTTCCCATTGTCCCTCCTTTCTACCTTATGCCTGAAATTCTCACCCAGGACAGCCAGCTGGCTTGCTCTACCATATAACCAGAGTGCCAGCCAGATTTGTGATTGCCTTGTGTCCTGCTGCGAGGAATCCGTGGGGCTTCCAACAGCTAAATGTGCCCTTATTCTTGCTCTGGGAGCTGCCCAGCCAAAACCAATTCACTTTCTCTTTATTCCATGGCTTCAGCTCTGCCATATCCCCCTCCTCTTGGCCATACCTCTCATTCTCCTCCCTGCGGCTGCCTGCCAGTGGGCTCTTTTGCCTGATAATATTCTTTCCATGGCAGTGTGTCCCCCAGTGGCAGTTCTCCAGCCTGGGAGAAAGGCTTTGGATGTAGCTGGGGGAAAGCTAAACAAAGGCCTGTGAATCATTTGTCTTTGGTATCTGTGCACAGCTATTGCAAAGAGACCTGGATCCTGGCAGCCCTATACCAAGACCAGTCTTTACCTTCCTCTCTTGATTAGAAACGAGGTAAGGCTTCTTTCTGCAGCAGCTCCCCACAACTCTAAAGTAGAAGGGTTGTTAATAAGGTTAATATAGGAATATATACTGTAGGCATAGGAAAAATCTCTGTGCTTTTTCAATACTCTTTCAGACTGACGCAAAGTCCCCTGAAATCGATGGATATTTTCCTCCTGTTAAAATGGCTGTGAACCCAGCAGCGTGACAGGAGGGTGCAGACAGTTCATCAAATACAAAATCTGTTAGTCACTGTACTGTGTTCTTCAGACTCTCCAGCTGAAATCTTTGTGGTTTATTGGAGATAGTGTTTCCAGCAGGCATACTCTACTGGTACAGCTACACGTAGGTTGTTTTTTTTTCCCCATCTTGACCTGCAAACCTCATCTGCTGAGACTCACTATTAATAGACAGAAAAAAAAAAAAAAAGAAAAAAAAAAGATTTAAAAACAGCAGGAAGAGCTGCTTCTAAGAAATGAAGTGAGAGATCATTTTGCATTTCTACCCTATGCACAACTGCACTACCAAACTGCAAGCTCTTGGGTAGTGTGCAATTCCTTTCTTTGACTAAAATGTTAGTTGACAATGGGATTGAGCTTCATCTTTCTAACTTATCTCCCACTTTCTACAGAAAAATACTTCCTCTAAGAACAAATATTTTAGAAATATCCAGATTTGTATGTCTCTCCAAATTCCACCTCCCTCCATGCTACACAGGATACCAGCAAGCTGTTCAACCTCTTGCATCCTGGGATTGCTTTTTTCCCTTATATGAATTTCTTTTGTGAATGAAAATGATTTTTAGATGACCCTCAGTTTCTTACCCATTTAAAAAAGACAGTAGCACTTGGTTTCTTTTTTTACCTGTTCACTCTACAAAGTAAAGAACCGAACTGACCCACATCACATGTCTATTCAATAGTCCCTAGAAGAGTAGGATTCAGATACACAGCAACAAAGAAAAAATCAGAAAAAATCCTGTCCTTTCACTTAGGATCTTAACAAAGATGGTAGACAAAAGAAGACATATAAGAATTTCCAGCTGAGAAACTGAGACGTACAAAGACAATTATTCAACCCCAGATCACACAGGAGCATATGGCAGAGTTAGGCAATGAATTCAGCATTCCAGAGCATCAATCTAACTCCTTAATCTAAAGACTTTTATATTCGACTGCTTATATATATTACATATTATTCTGCTAGATGAAATCCTCTGACAGTCATGTGAGTCACACATGGCTGCACCACTGTATAAGTTCTCTGCAAGCAGGAATTTATCTTAAAAGTAAATGATATTTAGCAATTGACATTTTCCGTGCTAACTTGCTTGTATAATACATTAATTAAACACACTGATATATTGCATTTAGCTTTCAGCGTGGACTGAAGCAGAGATCACCACAAAGTCAGGAACCAGGGACTCCCTGTGTTGCTGCATAATGCCCAATTTTGCCAAGCAAGAAATATGCATGTAAAGAACAGTGCTTCTGATCACCTGAATCAAAAGAAGGGAGATTAACTTGCTACAAAATAAGGAAGGGAAACAGGGACATCATCCTCTGAAGGGAAGACAGATCTCCTTTTCCAGAGAAAAACTGTTTAGTTCCAATAACATTTCAGATCTTATCACTGACATGAAAACTTACTGAATAGTCAGATCAAATAGTTCGATCAGCACAGCACGTTTCAACATGGCTGCTCTGCTCTGCTCTAAGAGGGTGTCTATAAACGCTTTCCCAGTCCCATGTATTCAACAGGGAACACACAAAGGTATTTACAACAATTAAATACTAGAAGGACAAAAAAGTTGTTGTCTCTAGACATTATTTAGTACCTGCAGTTAAAAAAGCTTACACAAAATGACTGTTAAGTTTCAGCATATCCATTTTAGGTGTCTGTCAATTTGAAGAAAAGCATACAAAGCAAAAACTAGACAAATGCAACAAGATAACATGTATATCAAGAGTTGCTCAGTCTATCAAAAAACACATTGATTCTGGGTGAGTGGATGTTTCTGGTATTTATCTAAAAGATATTCCTTAGGGAAACAGTAGTTGAATGCATTCACTCAGCCAGGCTTAGCAGAAAAATTAATGGCATCGGATGGCATAGCTGCAGGAGCAGGGACCTAGCTCCTCACCCTGAGATGTGCTAATGCAACCCTGTGCAACCCTGCGCAACCCTGCCAGAAAACCAGTGCAGCACTAAGCTCTAGCTGACCAAAGAAAACACATGGTAAAACCAGTCCTGCTTTCTGTTATCCACGCACAAATTCATTTACATTAAGAAAGAACAAAACCCAAACGTTTCTGCAGTGATTTAAAATACATATATATAACTACAGCGCTAGATGCAATTATGGATAGATTTTATAAAGATTATTTGAAACTCCATTTATATATAGTATCTTTGTTCCAAGTGATTCAAAATTGGGCATTTGGGGAATAAGTTAAGCATTACAAAATTTCTAAAATAAAGAAGAAAAATATAAAGGCACCTGAAAACCTATTTTTCTTTTTAAATCCTGAATGGACTATTAAATCTTTCAAAATTTACCCCCCCACATACACTATTTCCTATTTACTACTTCTAATTAGTCTCTCTGTGCAAAGCTTGTCTTTCATAGACCTGTAAACCTTTATGACTAGAACACTACTAGTATTTCCACTTGAATTTCTTGTGCTTTGAAGTAACCCAGTTTAAAAAATTGGTGCAAAAGAAACTTCTTGATGGGGAGCAAACAGTGCACCTGAGCATCATCTTGAATAGTGATAAGACAATGACGGCAGAGGAAAATACAAAGAAAGAAAAACTGTTCAGAAGACGGCAAATTCCAGTATAGTTCAGGAGAGAATAAGGCATTCTTCATTATACAGACCATGATTTTAGGAAGGAAAGCAGGAAGAAAGGGGATATCAGAATCCTTGTATAACAACTAGAAATTGTTGCACTGACTGCCTTCTGCACAGGGAATTTGCAGGCTGGTATTTCTGACTGTCACAGATGTCCACATCCATGTTACCATTGGCACGAGGGCAAAACAACATCTACAGCGACAAAAACAGACAGATGTGAGTCTGCAGAAAAGCCCATGCTGACAAAGGAACTCAATGATTTGCTAATTTTGGTTTTTCAGTAAGCTATCATGGTAATGATCATGACCGTTATTACAAATGGTTATGAAAATGCAAATTCTCTTTCACTCGGTCCATTGAACTGGAAATAGTCTGTGAGAGCAGATTTTTCAGCTGTGGCACTCTAATTCCATTTGTATTTCACAACAGCAGCATAGTCTGAATCTCTTGGCAGGTAACACAACTCCCAGCTCCTAACTATGGCAACCTAGCTGTGCTTTGTAAGTCTTAAAAAGGATTTTTTTGTTGTATGACTAAATGAAAACCTAGAATTACCTAGTTTCATATATTAACTGATAAACCATGAAATGAAATAACTACATTTTCCCTTATCTTGGCTACAAATTCTCCACATTTTGACAAAAATGAAAAAAAAAGAAATCAGGCCTATTAATTCTACTTTTAAACCTTCGTAAAAAGCCATCTCCTAAGAACTGCGCGCATGAAGAGGGACAAAAATTTCCATATCGGGGGAATTCATTTAGTCCCATATTCCTGTTGACATTCTCCATGCTCTCCAGACTGGTAGTTCCCATCAATGTTTTATTCCAAGCAGTGGGTCTGTGCAGCCTGATGAACTTTTCTGTTTTCCAAACCAATTCGGCTTGTAACGTATGCTGCACAGCCAATCAAATCCAAGGCCAATGAGGGTTCCCACACCGGCTTATGTCTTTTCCCTCGGGTAATTTCACACATGACTACCTGAGCGGGCTGAGCTAAGGGAGCTAAAACCAAATTTCTCTCATTATCTTTTATATAGCAAACAGACATTTTCACTTGGTTTGATGAATCGATTGAGAGACTGAGCTTCTTTTCACACAGTTTTCTATTTTCACCTCAAATATAGCAAATGAAGTTCACTGTGGCCAAGTGCAGCAGTTGCATGGCGGGATGCACATACTCTCCAGTCAGTAGGAGTGCCAGGAAGGGTGAATGCTTTGAGGGCTATGAAGTCAAACAGTCCTTCCACTTGCATAGCTGGATATTATAGATATATTACTTTATTAATAGGAATGGGAGGCAGTATCCTTGTCATAGCTCATAGCTCTCTCTGATGATTGCCTCAGCTCAGCCTCACAAAGATCTGACTAAGTTGGTCATAGGCCAGGACTGTGACTCAAACTGTGGCTGACTATTTTTGCTCCATCCTGGAAGGGAGATGTTTCTGTTTACTCCTAATGAGAAGGAAAGGATGCTCCCTTTGGGATTCAGGGTTTACCCTGCTCTTTATCAGGACAACAGCCTGCTGGTTCAGCCTGTCACTGCTCTCTGTCTTTGTCTGATTACTGATCCCAGGTGAGAGTTATGGGCAGAATATTTCCTCAGTATTCGCAGACATCTTTCCAAGCAGACTGCAGAAATAAGCTCTAGGCAGGTGATGATACATATTGGTCATCTGCAGAAATTGGGGCTGAAATTGAGCCTTTATATGTAATGCTAGATCCCTCAGCTCTTTAATCTACAGATCTCTAGGGGGACTGAAAATGCTCACGTAAGGTTTAGCATGTCTTATCAGCTCTCCAACTACGTAAGATTAAATGTCCAAGCAGAGATGTTGGTTACCCTGCTGAGAAAGGTAACAAGGGGTGCTGGCTAGCTTCAGTAATGATGCCAACTCCTGGACTGAGAGTCTGTCCACTAGCAGCAAGATTAAATTATTGTCACACTTCAATGACCTCCATCTATTTCCAAGGCAAACTGTGAGGATACAGTCTTAAGTAATGACTTAAGGCCCAATCTTGCCCTCTGAACTCATGCAAAATTGAAATTTATAGCTAGTTTCTGCACATATTTTTTCTTTTCTGTCCATTGGCAGTCTAATGAGAAGTTTTTCACTGGGTGAAGGAGGCTTGAGTTGTAGGGCATGTCTCAGCCCATCACTGTTGCTCATTCCAGCCATAATCCAAAGCAAGAGACATTGGGTTTGCTTCAACAACAGGACAAACCTGACATCAGACTCGTTGCTATTTGGTTGAAACAAAGAAGCCAAAGGAAGACTGGCCCCTGCCATTTCAAGGATGAAGAAAGGCCATATTTTTCTCTTCCTCCTGCCTGCTTGCATCCTCAGTTTGCTTTAAGTTAGATGAAATGGAAATATTTCCTTAATGTTCTGTGAATTTTTCTCCTCTGTATATAGATTGTCAGGGCTGGGGGTGCATTCCCCCCACCTGGGGATTTGTCTGCCTGCACTCAGGGTCAGCTCAGCCAGGGTGCATGTGTCCAGCCATGAGAGGCCTCAGCAGAGGCCTGGCCCCATCCTTCAGAGCTGCTGAGAAGCTCTTCCCCTTGGTCATCGCCACTATGCGCATGGCTAGACTCATGCCTCCTCTGACCTAGGCTTGGCATCCCAGCTTGACCTTGGCGCTGATCAGTTCTTTGTAAGATGAGGGTGTCTATACAGGAGAAAATGGGGAGATGGTTACCAGAAAGCTATCACCACAAAGCCCAGTAAAATTTGGGAAACTTCATAGTTTTCCTGGAATCCATTTGTGGAATAAAACAAACTCATGGTCAGAACTGATCGTATTTAGAAAAATCCTCAGAGGTTGATGCCAGCAGCTGTAAAGCAAATGGTTGTTTTGCACAAATCTGCATGATTTCATGCTTCCCAAATGGCATAATTAGAAAAATGTTATAGTAGAATGTCCTTCCTAAATACATGCCTGTTAGGGCAAAATGTTTGCCTGAAACATCTTTTCTTGCTTTCCTGGATGCTGGGATATATAGGAATGCTACTTTCTCTTCTGCTTCCCTTTGTTGCCTCCACCATTAGATGTGGAGAAAAAATAAGCCTGTGTTCAGTACCCCTGCAGTACCAGCAGTCTGTCTAATTAAAAAGCGCAAGGTAGAATGAGTCCTGCAATGTTTTAATCCTTTCTTATCTATATAGGAAAGACATTTTAATGTGAAGTAAAAACAGTTGTATTACAGTGCTCTAATTTCCTGTCAGCATCTTTACTGGGGTATAAAGAGGCTTCAATTCTGGTTATTTTATATCAATCACTTGGCAAGAATAGTTTAAGATAAGCTGGTGGGGGGGGAGCCCACTCTTATAAGAATAAGCAGGTCCACATAGGAAAGGGGTTACTATGTTCATCTATGTTCATTCCATATGCATAGTAGACCATCAGACCATGACAAATTTAATCAGTCTGTGCAGAAAATCAGTGGTAAAGCAGTTATCCTTTTAAGTCATCTTAATATTAAAAGGAGGAGCACAACAGAAATACTTATAAAAATAAAAGTAATTCGCCATCCCCACTATAACCTTTCAATATTTGAAAGATTTGTTTTATCAGCCATCAGTTGCCACGTGTCTTTTCATTTTTGTGTGTAAATATTTAATAAAGTAGCAGCAGTCTGCTGTACTTGATTCTGTATAAATGTATATGAGGCTAACTGTGTTCAAAACAGAGGTTACAATAATTTATTCAGCTTGGATCCTTTGTTTATAATTTTTCTGCTGAATCTATCAATATATTCATGTAGTCATGCTCTCCCAGAATGGCATTCTTTTATCTCAGCCATACAAGCAGGGAGCATTCCTGCCCTGAGAAGCAAGGTATATGCAGCTGTGATTACCTTTAACACAAGTAACTATGTAAGCTGTCTGGAGAGAGTGCGATACTGCTATTTCTCATCAGGGTGCTGCGTGGTCTGCTGTGTTTGCTGCAGGCAGCACGAGGCAAAACTTCAGGAGCTCCAAAAGCTCTCAACTGAGTCAACTCACCAAACAGGCATACCAGGAAATCAGCATGGAAAGTGTGTCCTAAGCCATCCAATCCAATCCCCCATGGCTGTGTACAGCTAGGTCATATATTCTATCTGGACAATATGCCCTGTCCTCCTGTAAGCACTATTAGGGCTTTTGTCCTGTCCTCCTAATTTATCCGAATTCTGTTCTTGAACCTCCCTGCTGCTATAGCCAAAAATCCCTCTCTAATTTCTATTCCACATTTATACCTTCTCAGTTTCTATCCATATGTTCTTATGTTGGCATTGGTCTTTAGCTCAAATAATTTTCCTTTCTTCCTTGTGTATTTATAGATTAATTTGTATATGTTGAATATGTCCTATTTCAGTTTGTCAGGAATCAAAGCTATGCTACATATGACAAACATTTATTTAAGATTTGTATATCCAGTTTGTTTTTAGAGGATGCATGCTTAGTCTGCCAAGGCTTTAGAGAATACAAGAGAAAGAGGTCTGCTGGCTCTCTTGGGCTGACCAAAAATCTCCATAGCTACAGCTAGCAAAGTGCTGTCCTAGTAAGCAGTGCTGTCCTATGGCATTAGCATTTCTCCATCATTACTAGAAATACCTGGACTGACCCATTTGGAAACAACTACACCACAAATGCATTCAAATTCCTCCCAACTGTTGCCACTGACATTACCTTGAAGTTCATGCTTCATAGTATTCCTCAATGTCATCCAGTTCTTGTCTGATATTTCAATCCTCCTTCCTGCTGAAGGTGGCAAACTATTACTACAGTCAATAAATAAGACCAACTCTTTGGGAACTCCATCAGTAAGCTCCTTTTAGCAGACTGTTTCTCCTGGCACACTGCTTGTCCGTTATCCTCATAAGCATGTCTTACCCATCTTACAGTCTCCATAGTGCTAGTCCTGTACTTCAGCTTAATTAATAATTTTCTATACCGTACCATTCAAAAGCCTCAGAGGTTAGATGTCCCATTTGTCTTTTGCCCAGGAAAATCTGTTAAATTATCAGACAGACATCAGATTTAGAGTGGCATGATTTATCTTTTGTGAACCGGGCTGCATTTTATCCAATTTTCCATTTATCTCCATGTCCCTAATTATTCCTCCCTTGTGTCTACTTCCGTTTTTAGTTTATTGCCCACTTCATATACTATTCTTCCAACTACCTATATTCCCAAACTTGAAAGCATTCAGATTATTGTGTTCTCTTTCTGCTTCCAATGTATTAATTCCCACCTCTGTTAATCCTTGTGCATTGTCTTTGTATTTAACCCTCATCCTTACTGAATGTGGCAGAAGGTACCCATTTAGTTTCGGTGACAACCAAAAGGTGGCTTAATTTTGGCCTCAGCTTTCTCTGCATGGTGAAACTACTTCTCTTCGTAGACAAGAAGAACTTTTCGCTGTTAGTTTAACTTTCTTCTTCATTGGAAAATTTGGTTTATCTTTTATAGCAATTATAATTTACTCTTTTTCCTTTTTATCTGTACATCATCAGTTTTGTTTTGTGATTATTCTGTTTTCCTTATTTTCTGTTTATTTCTAACCTTGTTAAAGGGATTTTTGTCTAGTTACATCTCAGGCTCACCCCTACAAGTTCTCCACTTGTACTTAAGATCAAAATCCACATTAAGTCGAAGGCAGAAAAGCTATTTCAAATCTCCTTCAGACTGAGGTTTTTGAAGGAATATTTATGGGCCTTTTAATGACCTGGAAAAGCAGATAATCTTGCTTACTGAATTTAACATGTGCGGGTGGTAGGAATAACTTTGGAAATGAACTCCAGTACATCAAGATAAGTTAAGTTGCTTAGTAGCAGTGCTGATGACAAACACGTAACCTAGGCCATGGGTCTGAAAGCTTCCAGTTTAGTGGAAAGGGGGAGTTTAGTCAAAAAGAAGACGATTTTTGAAGACTTTCTAACAGTGACAAAAATACCCTACTGCTTAGATCAAAAACGTGTAAGTGAAGTCTTCTGACTGATGTTATGTCTGCCTGTTGACCCAGTTCCTTGATTTTATTTTAGGAAACATAAGGTCTTTTTGAGGCTTTAAAACTATCTGCAGCATTCACTGATTCAGCTGGCAGGAGGCACAACTGGACTAAGAACTTCAATCTAGTTAATCAAAACATCAGGTTTTCTTCTCCTAAACCAAATAAAAATTCTTGCTACATTGTCAGGAGTTTCTTCAGACTCAAGCAAGTCTCTTCCATGTCCCTGGCCTGGGTTACTGAATCTTGCAAGTTCTTCTATATAGCTATTCCTAGATGAATTCATTCATTTGCCAATTTCACACATTTTTCTTTGGAGTAGCACATGGACCATGTAGATGCCCAGGCATCAGTCTTAACACACTTCCTAAATATTTCTACCTTCTTTCCTAGTCACTTTTGGAAACAAGGAATTACTCATTTCCATATGAAATCTCCAAGTTTATAATACAGGTATTGCATTTAACTCTTACCATTCACTTTCTAATTGATTCCTTCAATCTCTGTCTTTGGCTAACTTCCAGAATCTGTTTTCACGTGCTAAGGTGGAAATAATATTCAATTTGCAGAGTCATAATTTGAAAATCTTTGTAGATTTTTGGTAACTGAACCATATTTAAGCTTTTGAATGCTGCTGCTGCTTTACCAATTCATGACCTTTTCTGGCTTTCTCCTTTGGGCTGCAAATGATTGCTGAGGTATGTAACTCAATACTTTCATTGCAGTTGTCTTCAAAAGTGTGCTTGACTTGGGAAATGCTGAGGTTCTCATTGAATTTGATTTTTTTTTTCACAATTAATTATGAACCTAAGCCTCTTGGGCTTTGCTTTCATATTCATTGAGTTTTCATTTAGAAACGGTATGTTGTTGGTAAGATCCATCTCATTTAATAGGATGTCTTCATTATGTTTTTCTCTCTGCATTTTTTATTATAATAAAGTAGAAGGCAGCATTAAAAAGAAAAGGTTAGAGGATGCATATGTGGTTGTTGTGGTTTAACCCCAGCAGGCAGATCATCACCACACAGCCACTCACTCACTCCCCCCAGATGGGATGGGGGGAGAGAATCAGAAAGGTAAAAGAGCCAGAACCTGTGAGTTGAGACCAAGACAGTTCAGCAAAAGCTGAGCACAAGCACAGCAGAACAAAGAATCCCTTCACTGCTTCCCATCGGCAGGCAGGGGTTCAGCCACCTCCAGGAGAGCAGGGCTCACCCCGTGGCACGGCTCCTTGGGAAGACAAACGCCATCACCCCAACATCCCCCCTGCCTCCTCCTTTCCCCCAGCTGCTATCGCTGAGCATGGCGCCACAGAGTGTGGGACATCCCTTTGGGCAGCCTGGGCCAGCTGTCCTGGCTGTGTCCCCTCCCAGCTCCTGGGGCACCCCCAGCCTCCTCGCTGGGGCAGCACCAGGAGCAGGAGAGGCCTTGGCTCTGTGCGAGCACTGCTCTGCAGTGACTGAAACATCCCTCTGGTATCACTGCTATTTTCATCAAAAATCCAAAACACAGCATCACAGGAGCCTCTACGAAGAAAACGTACTCTATCCCAACCAAAACCATGACAGTGGTTGACACAAGTGTTTTTGTTACAATATTTTTTTGTTTTCTGCAGTTCATCCAGACCCTTTTCTCGTTTTCTGTTTTTATGGATTTGTATTACTTCACTCCCCCCGTATTTCCTTTTTCAGCCCCCATGTTCATCAGCACCTTCAAAACACATACGGTTTTGTTAAAGCTTTACCATGCAAAAGTTGACTATTTTCAATAACAGGATGAATTCTGCTAATATGTCTGCACTTTTGTATTCAGTAGAAATTAAGAGCACTTCACCTTTACTTTCCACTTGACTCATCACTACTTTCTCCAAAACACTATTTATTTCCTTTAGGATGTGAGAATTAATCTTCATAACGTAATCTGTGGCATATTTAAGAGATCTCTGAACAACTTTTCCTTTATTATTGAAACCCCAAACTAATTCCAAGTAATTTGAGGCAACTGTTATTTGGCTCCAAGTGTTCAAAGCCCATTATTATGGTACTTTGCTATTTGCATTTCTTTAAGTCAACAATATCCAGTTGTTAACTTGAAATGAAAATGATTGATGGATGGAGGCTTTACTGCTAAAGATATTGTTGCATGTCCCACCAGTATAATTCTGCTGCTTCCCTTCAGCTGCTATTGTGCTCATGTGTCTGGAGTGTTGTTCATCCTGAGAGCAAAGGTGGGGACAGAAAAGTCTGGTGGGACTGCCTCTTCTGGCTGCAGACAGCTGTGACTTCAAATTACATACAAAATAGAACAGCACCTAAATTACACACGGCCCCCAGTTCTGTAACCATTTTTCACTAGTTCCCTAAACACTGCTCCTCCTTTCCTACCCCTGCCAACAAAACAGTGAGGACTTGAGGGGCTTCAATATTTATTCTCAGTATTTATTCTGCAAGGTGTTGAAAATTCAAGTCCCATGATAGTGATGCGAATTACCTTCTTCAAGCAGTTGAAGTATATTTCTGTTTATTTATCCATGCTCAACTCACTCTCCAAAGACAATTCTTGGAGTTCTTGTTCAAGACACTTAAAAAGGACTATTTTATAATAATAACTGAAAGTAAGCATAAGACGGTACAGCGAAACATCAGTGTTGGAAACTTATAATCCTGTGGTTCCTCTTCATTTTGTATTAAAAAAAAATGGAGGAAACTAATAGTTTCTATGCTACGACATTTTTCATTTGAAAAACAACAACTTCACACTATAAGGTAAGTAAACCACTTTCCCAGTGCCTTATAGGTCAGAGCACTTAAGCAGTTCATTGCAAACAAGCCTGACCATCAATTTCAGTAGATTGCCAAGACACATATACTGGCTCTTTTCTTTCTCTGGGGACTGTCTGTGGACAGGCCGATTTTATACATTTGTTTACTACACTTAACATTTAAATTCTCTTTTCATTCTAAGTACTCTTTTGAGTAGTCAATATCCATTAGACACTTCATTATCCAATCTAATAAAAGGCAGAACTCAGTCACGTAGCAGTGCTTTTTCTCCCCAACTGGCTGGATCATCTACTACTTCCTTCTTCATTCTGAGATATGTTCTATTTAGTGATTACATGAGTTTCAACTGGCCTCAGACTCCTTTTATACAAATGAAAAGTTACTTCTATATTTACTTTGTGCGGGTATTAAGAAAAAGTACAAATGTGTTGAATTGAAATGCTCTTTTGAAATTGCAAACAAATCTTCTAACATTTTAATGCTTGAGCTATGTAGGGACTTGTGATGCTGAGATATAAAAAGACTTGATTCAAATGTTACACAATAAAAGGGGTGGGGGAGAAAACGGGAGAAGAAAAGAAGCATTATGATCATTTAATCATTGACACAAAAAAGCAAAAACCATTCAGCGAGTTGACAACCAGGTGTGGAGCAGCAAGGCGCAGAACAGTGCTGTTGTCAGTAAACCCTGTTAACCAGGCATTCACTAAGAATATTAAGACATCTAAATTATAAAGTCAAGAGAATAAGAACCCAGGCATGGGTAGGAAGATCAGATCCTTGCCGTTATTTTGCTGTAATTATGAACTAGTTCTGGCTAGGAAACCAAATCTTTGTTCTGTAATCAAAGGAAAAAACAAACAAGCTAACAAACAAAAACCTAAACTAAAATGAAATGAGAAGTAAACACTGAAGCTCTTTCAAGACACCAAATGCTGTTGTTTCTGAAACAAAGTGTGCTTGCTGGAGACAGGCAACTGATGACTGCATCTGTTATGAAGAAGCTTCACTGCAGAAGCCTGGAAGCCCTAAAGGCTCTTCCTTGGGGTTGTAAGCTGCCTAATGCAGAACTGCTTTCTCATGACTGAGATCTTCCAGTCCCAGAACGCCTGGCCAAAAAGTTTGGAAACTATGCTCTGCTGCAATCTATTAGATGAGCAGGCAAAACAGCAGTCAGGGTCTGAGAAACGCTACACTGTGTTTCATACTGAAAATGATTTTTTCATTTAGCATTTCTGTTTTGATAATTAGGTATTTCCAAGAGGAATGAATTTTGCTGGAAAACTCCCAGTTGGTTCTGTTGTGAGCAGTCTTTTTACATGAGAACAAAAATAAATAAATAAATAAATAAATAAATAAAACAAGCTAAAAGCCCTGAAAACAACCTGCATACTGTGACATTCATGATGAGCTAACAATGCCTGAAAAAATATTCTTGAAATTGAAGCCTCCAACACACCTTCTGCAATACAAATGCCACTTTCTTTTACTCTCTTTTTTGATGGGTCCAAGTGAGTGAGTATCCATATTTCACTGTTCCTGGTTTGCAACTATTGATTCTATTGCAAGGTGACATTGTGAAGGAAAGAAACACCCTTTAACGATGCAGTATTTTAAGAAAACTGCCATAACAGTGCTATGCTGTTAAACATCTACTGTCAGACCATGCAGTATCTTGGCAGCAGTAATTTCCTTTCCTAGCTTCTACTCCCTTGTGTCATTTTACTTCAGAGTTTTTTTATTGCATGGCATCCTGCACACTCAGACAAAGGGTAAGCGGATGTGGCCCTTTACATATGTATACACCCAAGTGTGACTAAAAACACACCTAACACCCTTCGACCTCAGGGTAGCTCTTTGAATACAGATGCCTAACTTCTCCTCTCAGAACTACTTTGTAATTGATTACAATTTGTAGGAGGATATTCAAACAAAGAAGTTAGTAAATTTAAGAACATGTGAAGAAGCAGCTTTCAAAATGCCGTTTAGACGAAAGACATGCACACTGCATAGCTTCACGGGAACTGAGTTGTTGAGAGGGAGTCCCCCCTATAAGAAATGTCGTAGGAAGATCTGCACTTAGGTTTCTGCACATCACCAATGGCACAATTATTTGGCAATGTGATTTATACTTGTGAAGGCTCAGAAGCCTTCACCAGTGTAACGGCCTTGTGAGATTAAATTCCATTCAAACAGAGGATTTATGGATCATGCAGATGGCATACCTGATTTAACTGGGGAAAATATCCTGACGTATATGGCTGAGGAAGTAATACTGTAAAAGCCGGTTGTTTAGCCTCCACTACCTGCTCTGTTTGAAATAATGATGTACCACTGACCATGCCACTGTCAAAGTTTAAAATATGCAGGTGTCAATCCCCTAACAAGTGCAAGCAAAGAAAAGGCTCTTACTGACTCCAGCTTATACTTGCAGATGAGTTAAAAAAGACTGAGAACATCATTTGAATTATTTGCTCAGCTTGGTCAGATGATTTGGAAAAATCTCTTAGATGTTTATGGTACAAGTAAAACCACCAAGTAAAAATATAAGTAATAAACAAAAAATCATCCCCCCAAACCAAACCAAGTCTACCTCCTGCTCCCAAACCACTGACAGCATAATAAAACCAGGACTGTCTGAAAGCATTGTAATGTCCTTTAGAATTTTTCTTTAGGAGGCAAAGACAAAATGATTCTTTAAACTATGTTGTTGACTATTTGCTTCTTTCAAACTGTTCATACATTGAAATGGAGCATATGGAGTCACAACAAGGCATGGTCTTTATCTCCACAGCCATTAAGCTGTGAAGCATTTTTAAGATTATTCTTCGAGGGGCAGACTTTCCTTATTTAGGAAAGTGAGTTAAAGCCCACTGAAGTCAGCAGAAAACCTCATACTGGCTTCAGCAATCTTGGATCAGGATAGTAAAGTACACAATTTTAAAGGAAGCTCTTAATACTTATTTCCAGTAAGGGCCGAATTCTCATCTGAGAGAAGTCTACGTAAATCCACAATTCATGGTCATTGCTTAGGATCCACACTGGCAAAAATGAAATTGGAACCTAGTGCACTACTTGTACCCGCTCTTCTCCATTATATTAAAAACCACTCTCCTTTATAGCTTGTTTCTAGATGTAATGGGGAGGTTGTCATCTGCTCCCTTCCATTGGAGGGACTCGGCTGTTAGAATAAAGCCATTTCTAGAAGTACCAGTAAGTGAGGTTTCAACTGGCACCGCTTCAGATTTCTAGTGATGAAAGTGTTTGGGTATCATGTTTATTTGTGCAGCCAAGTCCTTTCACAATGTTACTTGCCATGATTCTAAATCAAGATATATGACTTCATTGATTTATTATGAAATATATGCATTTTCTTCATTTGGAATTTGTTACTATATGTAGAAATTCTGATTTTTTTATAGCTAAATCTTGGATAAAATAATGAATGATTTTGCCAAGGCAGAATATAATTGATGGTGCTTGGCTTGCTAGTTAATGATATAATATAGTGTGACTAGACCTGCTGGTGCAGAGCATAATCAGTATGCATGCTCTAGCTGGTGGAAAACATAAAATAAACTGCTTAGATTATTTAGTGAGAATGCAATTTGCTTAGAATGACTAAAGCCCAACATATGGCTTGCAAATGAAAAGTATGAACTTCAAAAACTCACTTTAAAATAAAGCTAAGGCTGAGAATAAAACATAAAAATGAATACTTCCCAAGTGAAAAAATAACAAAAGTTATACTAAAGCTCCAACCCCTTACAACTGGAGAGTTGGCCCCAAATTTCCCAGAACCTTTGGAGTGTGGGAATAGTATAGTGCTCGGTGCACTATACTACTGCAGCCTCTGACAGGGCAAGATGAATGCTGTGATGGTATAGGATAAAGTAATAATAATTAAAAAAAGATCGCTTTAGGGCTCTGATAGCCTTTGTTTTTCAAAGCATTTAGTTGTGCTTAAGAAAAAGGTGAAATAAGAACAGATATCTAGAGAAGTTTTGACCACCAAAATTGCAAAAATATATAAATATGGTGAGAATTAAGAAAAGGATATGGACCTTTATGCTTAAATGCTATTGCAATGGCCAATATTCAGCCACCAAACAGGCTAGATGCCTTTCTCCATCCACTGGAGAACTAAAAAGTGAGTTTTTATTTGGGGGATGCAAATAATCTTAAGAATGAATCAGTACAACCTAGTCAGTATCTATCTTAAGCTGAAAGTCATGAATCATTACGTTTTGATAAAATAACTTTGACAATTATCATGTTGAATTACGAGCATATTACCAGAGCTGCGTCAAGTTAACATGCTGTATTTCTAGCTTCCACAGGCTGGGGAACTGTTTAATGCACTACAAAGATATTGGCACACAAGATAAAGAATATAAATGCAGCTGTTTATAAACTTCCTGTCCTGTATGTCATGATGTTACAAGTCTGTATAATAAAAAAAATGAAATGATAACTAATCAAAACACTTCAAATGCAATCTTCTCCTCAGTTTGGTTTCAGAGGCTCTAAAGCCCAGTTAAACTAATTTCCTGCGTTTTCCATGGATTTTTCATAGATTTACTGCTATAGGTGCAATAAACCTGTCTCGTAATAAAAGTAGCAGCACAGAGAAAAAACTATAACTGTTTCTTGAAAGCCTCATAAAATTATATTCTGCAAGGGGCACTAAACCACTCAGTTGATCCTAATTCAGTATAAAACCATTCGCTTCCCAGTGAAGCAGGGCTTTGCCCATCGGTCAGTGCAGCAATAAGCAAAAGGAGCTGTGCATCTGAAGGAGGTCTACAGCTGGGCTGGGAATGAAACAGCTTTTCTGAAGCTAGAAAACAAGGAAGAGTACACAGGCTCAGGAGGGGAATAAATTTAGATCATTTAAAGTTAACGCACTAGACTTCATTATTGAGTGCAATATTCACAATTCCACACCATCACATTAAACAATACCTGATATTAAAGAGAAAGAAACAGAGGAGGTGATCTGACTGAGGATAAAAATATTAGCTAAAGAAGTGACCACATAACTGAGTGAGCTTTTAGATCTAGATGTTCTCTGAATAGAGACTCTCTTTTCGAATTTCTACAATGTGAGTTTGAAGGGCATGAAAGGAGACACTGACTGCTCTGGAAGTTGATACTACATTTCAGGTAAAGGTCTTTCCATAACGTCCTAACAAAGGTCTTCTCTTATCAGCAGTTCAGCTGGGAAGAACAGAGGATAGACACACATGAGTTATACAGATTGCAGGATGCATACATGTTACAAAGGAAAAGCATTGATGAAAAAAGTACATACGGCATTAATATTTACGGAGTAGCATGTCCTGGAGAAAAGGAAAGACAAGAGCATTGCACGAGGTCCTGGAGGGGCCTGTGCTGCTTCTTGAGTGGAAGGCCCTATCTCAGGAAGGATGAATTCCCAAGGTGCAGAGGAAAACAGAGAGGTGCTCAGGGGAGCAACTATCCTGTCAAAGGAGGAAAGAATGAAAGACTGTGGCTTGCCCTGACTAGACAAGTAGGGTCTGAGAGGGATACTATTGCTCTCTACTGATGAACCAGTGAAGTAGAATGCTAAGGAGAGGGGGGGATTCTTCAAGCTAAGGATACCCGTGGTGCAAACAATGAGTGGATCTAAACTAGCCACAAGTAAATTTATACTGGAAATATGAAGGTTTCTAACTGTTGGAGCAGTGATGTTCTAAAACACCAAGGAAAGCAGTGGAGGGAAAAACAACAACAACAACAACAAACAAACCAGAAAATTAAATAGGCTGAATAGGCTGAAGAAAGGGTTCGATAAGAGTTTTGAGGAAAACTGCATGAGAAGATGACCTGTGGGAGAAAGAGGTTCTCAAACAGCTTTCTAATCAGAGGAGTAAGGGCCAGAGGAGACCACTGACTACTTCAGAGGTGGAACTCAAGGGTTTTATCAGGACAGATGATGAAACCTTGCTTTCAACCATAAAGGTTTCCAGTTGTGAGCCTTCTCTTCCTGAGCACTTTTTCAGTAGGGGCTCTTAAAGGGAGGCCAACGTGCCATTGTGCTCAAGAGCTGACATGCACTCACGCTAGAAAGATAAAGTGTCCATGAGATTGGAAGATCGTCCTTCTTGTCTCTTCTAATGTACAACAATTAGACACAGGGAAAAAATGAAAGCTTTTATGCATCTTCTGCCTTTCAACTGCCTGAAGTTTAAGGTTTACTTTTGCAAAATTGCCCTTTTTTGTCATGTCTGAGTAACACTGAGCAGAAACCCATCCAACTCATGCTGCCTGTTCAGTTTCTCCCCCTAAAAGAGTTTGATTTTGCTAAAACACCACCACCACTATTTTCAGAATTAAATTTGTCTACCTTTTATTGTGTAATATAAATATTTGTCTTAGAAACACTGGACTAACACCACCTTTTTGTGGACTAATACTACCTATTTTGCTATGGCTATCAAATAATATAATTAATAAGGAATAATAATTTTCAGCTAATACCTAATTTCAAATACTTTGGATTTGAAGTGTGGGTCAGAACCAAATCACCATGAGTCAGACATGTAAAGCAGAAGATAACCTTTAAATTTCAGTTTCTATACTTGCTATTCTTCTGTCTGAAGAAAATAAGAAGCAATGGGGAAAAATAATTTTGTTTTGGACTCTTAAGTTTTTAATTTTCTGTGTCTCTTTCAGATTCATTCAGGCGCCATTAGTACCACAAAATCTGATTTGTTTTGGATAGCTAATCAGTATTGTAAGGCTTTCATTTAACTAACACTTCTCAGGGCCACCATTTTAGCTATCAAGTAACCTTTCTCTTATGAATAAATGATGATACAAAGCAGTTGCCTCCAACATCCCGATGCCATTTTCATAGGATGGCCACTGAGGGGAAGTTTGTGAATAATGCAGTGCAGTTCCTTGCTACTGGAGACCAAATGTTTGCCTGTACAACACAATGTTTTAAATATTAGATGACCTGAGAGATAAAAATTTAACTTCAACACAAATCTGCCACACATTTTGACTTTTTCACACTAACAGGTGAGCCATCGGTTTGGCTGGCTAGAAAAGTGTAATTCATGAACAGTTATGCGACATAACTTCAGAATCAACATGAAATGAAACAACCCTGTTACTGGTCAAAAAAATTCCGAAGAATTTTTGGAAGAGTCCTTCTCTTCCTGATACTGCCCTGGTCATAGCAGCTGAAAGTTGCCTCTGATCAGTAAAAGGAAATTAGTAATACGAATGCTTATGGACAGGTACACAAATCTTAAAAATCATAACAAGACTGAATTAGCTCTCTTTAAAATTTGTTATACAAAATACTATCTTATATATATGTATATACAGCATATATATACTTTGTATAAAATTAATTATAAAAGTATTTTTTAAATCTGCGTTTTTACTGTGTAGATCTAGCAAAGTTTGGAGACTTCTCTTGTTTCATTGTTCTGCACTACTGTTTCTTCAGGCATACAGCTATTACTCAAACACATCTCTTATTTCCACATACCTTGTAGTGGAAGAGGAATAATCCACAGAAGAGGCTGTACAGGTCAGCTGTGAGTAAGGAGAGGTTGACAGCAGTAGCACTGGTTTTCTTTATGACCACTGGCATAAAGCTGTAGAGGCCAAACATACAGGCACTAAAGCCGACATACAACAAGCCTGCAGAAGAGAAACAAGAACAAAGAGTGACCTTCCACAGCGTGCAGAAATGACTTGTGTTTTTAGGAAGAAGGCTGTGTTTTTAGGAAAGAATGGAGAATACTTTTTTTAAAACACAGGTTCAAATTATTAATATGTGCATATATATATATATGTATATGTATGTAGACTAAGAGCATAATTCTAAATACATATGAAAACCACTGAAAACCATAACCATACAGCAGTGGACGTGCAGTCTCCTCTCTGCGGTTCCCATAATAGCAGTGCTGTTTTAAACCAGTCTTATACTACTAGCGAGTATCTTACATCCAACATAAATTTGGATGAAATAATGTATCAGACATGTCAAATCTAGTCTTTTAAGAGGTGATTGTCCCCAACACCCACTGTGTTCAGCTGAGTTGGAAGGAGCACACATTTTCTAGGAATGGGCCCACAGGATGAATGTAAAAGTACTTTCACAGGAGTTAATGAGCCGACAGACAAATGCATGACAACAGCACTCAAGTGACAGAGGTCCTAGTCTATTTTGCCCCCAAACTTGACAAATCTCAGTTTTGAACCTCTGTTCTTCTACCACTTTTTGTCTGTCTTCCTTAATAAGGCTTTCTGGAGCTGAGACTATTTCTTGCTACATGTTTACAAAGTGCCTCACGCAATTAGATTGTTAGACACTAATATAATAAAAATACATTACAGTAAACACTTAATTTCATTTTAAAAACTAAATGACTTACTGGGAAGGAATTCATTCCTTCAGTTATTGCTTGATAAATCCCAAGACAAATAAATCAATATGAAGTTAAAAAAAACAGCAAACGCTTCACTCATCTGCTCTCATGCAAACGATAATTCTTAGGCTGATGTATGCTGCAGAATTCCCAGCTGATATATGCACAAGCCTATATTTAGACTCACACCAGCTCTTCAGAGCATGTTGTTATTGACTGAAAGTTGCAGAAAATCTGATTGCCCAAGTTCTGAAAGGAATTAGCAGAAAAAACAAACCAAAACAAAACCCAAAGTCCTTATGATTTGTGCCTGCTTGTTGATCCACTTAGTTAAAAACTCTTTAGAAAAGCCAGCTAAATGACAAAAACAGCAGTTGCAATTTGAGTCCATCAGAAGCATCTGAACTGAAGTGTACATTCTCTTGAAACAAATATAGTAGTCATGAAATGTCAGTAGCAATATATCAATTGGTATGGCATGATAATGAATTTGACTTTATATTCAGAATATGGATAATCATGGCAAGAACTACTTTTATTAACAAGTAGCAAATTTTTAAAGTGCGTATTGCATGTGGATAACAACGGAATCAGTCTTAAGCAGTGCTTGAAACAGTTGTATGCAACTCTGCAACTCTTCTGCAGTAGGCCAATGACTGCATCAAGTGGAGCACAGTTATTAATAAGAAATTGTTTGCAGACATCACCATTTTATGTCAGCTTTTCTTCCAGGCTTAAATTAAGAATAGATCAGGCACAAAAGCAATTCTGGACTCCAAGTCAACATTCTCAAAGTAAAGTCTGCAAATCACCAGCTGGCCCATCAAATCCCTTCTAGTCATTGTGGATTTAATAGATATATTCAGGTGCTTTGGTGGATTATGCTCTTAATTACTAGTATTATATTATGGTGCTGTCTTGGTGTTCATATTCCTTGGCAGGCAGCTACATGCACTTCACAGATTGCTTTTCCAAAGGGTATTCCAGTTCCAGTGGAAAATTGCTTAAACTGCATCTGTCCTATCAGAAGTTAATGTAGAGCAGCATTTCATTTATGTCTTAAAACACATATAATACCCACCACCTGGACAGCATCTACTGGTGACAATAAGCAAGCTGGAAATAACATCACATGATTTTCAGATACTGTTTCTAGAAGACCAGTTTTCAGAATAGCCTTGGGAATCACCACTAGTGCTGAAGTCCCACGTGATGGCACCTGTGCCTAACCAGGCACTGAGTTATCAGTACTCATGGCCTGGAGCAGATATCGGAAGGAAACAAACTGGGAAGTTAGAAGGTACTTTTGAAATGATCTGCTCATGAGCAGGTCTGTGTTAATAAGCAGCCTGATAAACTCATCATTCAAAACTGTATGCTTCGATGCATCGTCCTAAAATGAAGGCTTCATGTGTATGAAGACCATTGCGGGTGGGATTTATTACACCTAACTCTGGACATACACTGAGGCTTGGTGCTCAATGAGGAGATTTGGAAATTTTACAGTGCAGGTTGTCCAACCTCTTTTAGACAATAACGTTAGCGTAGTATGACTTGTATCATGCCTATTTATTTCTGCTGATGATAAAGGGAGTCTGTTTAACTAAATCAGATATTCACATCCCAGATATCTAAAGCTGGTGAAAGAAATCCCACCTTTTCTTTCAGTGTTCACTCTGATGGGCAATGTCACCACTTTGCGTGGTTGGGTGTGAATGCCTGATAGGTGTCTAAACTGGGCACTTAGGATCATGGGACTGTGGGGCAATTCAGGCTAGAAGAGAGCTTGGAGGTCTCTAGTTCAACCCTTGCTCATACCAGGCTCAGCTGTGAGATCAGACCAAGTTGTGCAGGACTTTGCTCAGCCTGGTCTTGAAACTGTTGAGCACGGAGCCTGGACAACCTCACTGGGTAGCTTGTTCTACTGCCTGCCTGTTCTCAGAGGGAAAGAGATTTTCCTTTTATTTAGTCTGAATTTCTTATTTCAATTTCTGCCCATTGTCTCTCATTCTGCCATGCACCAATATGAAGACCCTGGTTCTGTCCTTTTGATAACCTTCTTGTGGGTAGCTCTTCGAAGCTTTCTGTTCTGGAGGCTGAACAAGCCCCACTCCCTCAGTCTCTCCTCACCCATCTTAAGATAGGCCATCTTTTCACTAATGGGCAGGAACTCCCCCCATGGACTGCTCTAAAGAGTACCACCAAAATTAACATGTCTGGGGAACTTCTGTTTTAGCTGCTTGAGCATGCTGGTTGAATTTTGCATGCTTTAGACCTGATATTTTTACTCCAAAAGTTATTGTTTCATTGGCAGGAAACAGACTCAACTATGATTTATTTTTTTTTATGTAGTCTTCCTAGAATAAAAACTATTCAAAAACATTCAGAGCCTCTGTAACAAAGGACACTTCCTCAGAGAGTCAAACTGGCTTTTCTCTTAAACAAAATTGATGTTTGTTTATTTGTTATTATTTCATGTGTCATTCTACAACTGTGCCATGGTCTCAAGTGAAACCACTCAATCAGCATGGTACAATCATTCTCCTTTTGGTCAGATTGTCAGCACTTAAACTTTCAAGAATTTAAGCAGAGCTACACTGATTTATACTAGCTGCAAAGATGATACTATGCACCAGGGGAATTTCCAAAATTAAAAACAGGAGGGCCACAGTCTGTTTTAAACATGGTAGACATAACACATAGGCTTTAGATCTCAATATTTGAAAATCATTTGCATTTTACATCAGCTGAAACGTAGTTCATACATTCTTAATGACACAATTATGGCAGATGGCAACAGGCCACCTTGAGTTATTTATCAGGTTGCCTGCTGTGACTTTATCACTACCATTCAGAAGGCTGATGATTTAACTCTGCTGGACTGCAGGCTTGAGTCTGCTGCAGTGGATAACTATTCAGGACAAGGCTGTGAACACCCTGACATAGATTTGTCAATAACTACTTGACAATCTTGTATTACTGTTGAAGCAACGGAAAGCACACCAAGTAGATGTGCAGGAAGACAGGGAAGAACAAAAAACTACATATTATTGTTGTCATTTTATTCATGTTTAACTACACCACACTTTCAATTAATATTTTAACAAAACAAGTACATATCTATGATGCTCTTGCTATGATGATCTTCTTCTACTGAAGAGCAGGGACTCTTTGTAATTACTGACTAACTTTTGATGACATTTTAATGTCATCACAGACCAAGTACGACTTTATTTTAATGGCACATTTCACTAATATTATTACAACAGAACTCCCATGAAAGTACATATGACATTTACATGCATAGTAGATTAATTCACTATGACCATTGCTAGTTTCATCAGTACGAGATTAATTATGTCCCTGAGCTCCTTATCATGAAGTATTAACAAACACTGATGCAGTTATGCTAATGACCACAGATTAAAGATGGCCAATACACTTATGGGATGCAGCTGAGAGTGTTTCTCCATAGACACGTTAAATTGATGTCATTTAGTTTTACAGCTCAACCATCAAATATGCAAGACTTCTAGGTAGGATGTTTTGTGAAAGATGCACTCTTTTTATTAAGCTTTAGTGTGATAAGAGGAAATGGTGAAGGAAGTTTAACGAAAACAATGGTGTATCCCATAACTTGTATCTCCAGTCCTTGGGGATTCCCAGATAATCAGTTGCCTTTGCATGCTTCTGAGCCATTATTTTGACATTCATTATGAGAGTAGGTAACAAGCTATTGTCAATGGATTGCCAGAACTTGAATTCCCTGCTATGTGTATCAGCTATTAGCACTCTTTTATTTCTTCTATTGTTGTAAATACTAAAGGAGTGATTATAGGGACTCTCGTTTCCTAAATGTTGATTTGCATTTAAAGCAAATAATTTGTTGGACTAATTAGGAAGGAGTCTTAGATCATAAACTCAGCTTTGAAACTGAAATAGGAAAATACGATCCACTGCATAGCAAAACACCATAAGAGCTTTATTGTGCTTGATGCTACCTAAACTTGTCTAAAAGACACATCTGCTATATTCCACCAAGACTACTTGGAAAGCAATTAACCATTTACATACAGAAATGCTCCCCTTGGAAATGAGTTTATGGGGCTATAATAAGCACTGCAAGAACTTTTATAGTTTTTGTTAGGTTCCATTTTCTTTCTTTGGCATCCATTGAAAAGGTTTGGCTCTTCATGATTACCTCATTTATTTGTCTCAGTGTTGCACTGAATCTTAGAACAGAACCTTATTATTGTTTTACTTCACGGCTGTCTGAGTAATTATCTTATGACATTCATAAGCACTTCTTCAGTGCTTAACCTAATGGTGCAAGGAAAGCATAATATGACATTGGGAGGATGGATTATTTAAGAATGGTTATGAGGCAAGTGGTTCAACCTTTGGCAGACATCAGTGGAAAAATCACAAACATTGGCTTCCATGAAATTTTCTTTCTGCTTCCCCAAAGATGGGTTGTCTCCACACCTCCTTCAGGAGTGGTCTTCAATGAGGTAAAGTGTTTTCTTACCTATTTGCCAATCCCAGGGAACTTTCAAAAGCTCTTTGTGTTCCATGATTGCACTGGAAGAGAAGAGAAGGCAAAACTTGATGGAAGAGAACAGAAGTTAAATTACTTCCACTCATTCAATTCAAATGCTGGACAAAACAACATAAATAACCTTATAACAAAAAATGCAATCAGACTTTGCTAATCCACTCTGGCATTAGCCTTGTTCCTTTGTGTTTGAAAGATCTTCAGGGCAGTAATAAGACGTGATAGCATACAATTTGCATTGGTTTATTTCCAGCTCTCTGAATGGGCCCAAAAGTGCCCATCCCTCCACACATTCAATCCTCTTGTCCTCTTAATATTCTGAAAGCTTTTGAACTGTAATGATTAATAATGTATCTGTCTGAGTTATTCACCCTTCAGAGTGGCTCTGCAGAGTCAAATAAATAGGGAGCTGAGTAAATCACTGACATAAGGTGGCAGATATCACAGGCTGGGTTTGAAGAGAGTACTGTGATTTGTTACATGCTGAGACAGTTCAAATAGTCACAGCAATGAAAGTCATGAAACAAAACTAAGGATGGGCCAAGCTGCAAAAGTCCACTTTCAACATCTTGCAAGTCTTGCAATTTTACATTAACTTCAAGATCCCAGATCCAGAAAAATCTAAGGTGGCAACAAGCTACCTTCCCAGTTCCCTTCTGCTCTTTCCAGTCCAGGGAAGACTAGGAAGCTCACTCAGCCAACTGTTTTTTTCTGCTCTGTGATTTACAGATAACTGCTGCTGTGCAGAACTCTGCATGTTAGTCTGGGCACTGTTTTTAAAAAGTATAAAATGTGGAATTACACAGATCGAAAAACAAAGTACCTAGTACAAAAAGTGGTATGTGGGAGACCAACTCTAATAGTAAAACTATAGAAACTCAGTGATTTCCACATTAGTATGGTCTAGAGAGTTGCATCCTGGAAATTCTAATTTGCTTGCTGCTGATGTGTGGCAAATCTAATACTGTGGATAGAATAATGAGATTATTTTGTTTGCAGAATAACTAAATTATAAGTGTCTTTGCATGCATAAGGCATATGTCTCTTTTGTCAGCAGTTCTTGAAAAAATATCATGAAAACAAACTGCAGTGTCTCTTGCTGTGGCAAGCAAATTTTAATATAATTTAAATATGTGAACATTATTTTCACACATTGCATATCCAATACAAAGAAAGTAGAAAACAATATGCTGTGATCTGTGATTCATTATGATCTGTGAAGCAAAGAGGAGTAAGAGCAACTTTGCCACAGGGCTTCATTTAGTGATGCCTGATTCATCAGAGAATGGAACCACTATGATCTTCTAAAGGTTGACGTGATTGGAAGAGGTCCCTGGGAACTGAAAAGAGACAAATGCAATGTTCAGTTTCAAAATGGGGAAGGAATTATAGCCTGGCCAGCCTTACTCTAGACTTTGGGAAGACGATGGAGCAAATGTTCCATTTCCAGGAAATGAATGATGAGGAGATGACTGGGAACAGCCAGCGTGGATTTATTAAGAGCAAACCATACCTGACCAAACTTACTGCCTTCTATGACGAGATGATTGGTTCAGTAGATAATGGAGAGGGAACAGAAGAGAGGATGGAGTGTTATCTGTTTTGCCTTTAGCAAAGCTTTCAACATGATTTCTCAAAAGATCCTTAGAGATTGAAGAGATATGGATTGGATTTGAGGACCATCCACAAGGGCAATGGAAAACTATACTCAAAAAGTAGTGATCAACAGATTGAGTCTTCTGTCAACTGGTTGGTGTTTCATGTCTTCATTTACAATCTGGAAGATGGGATGGAATGCACACATACCAAGTTCACAGTGGACAACCCATGGGAGGAGCAGTAGATGTGTTGCCATTCAGAAAGACTAAATAGGCTGGCAGAAACCTCATGAAGTTTAAGAAAAATAAATCTGCACTCCTATACCTGGAATGGAATAACCCCATGCAACAGTACAGGTTGGAAGCTGACTGGATAGGAAGCTGCTTTCTAAAAATTAAACTTTGAGTCCTGGTGGACATGAGTCAGCAATGTGTCCTTGCAGTGGAGAAGGCCAACAGCATCCCAGGCTGTGTTGGTAAAGAGTTGAGCCAGAAAGCTGAAGGAATTGATTTTTGTGACAGCAGCCGGAGTACTGTATCCAGTTTGGGGCTCTCCAGAACAAGACAGACATTAACAAATTGGAGGGAGTACAGTAGAGCTCCATCATGATAGTCAGGTGGAGCACATGATGTAAGAGGAGATGCTGAAAAAGCAGGGGGTTTTCAGTGTGAAGAAGAGAAGGGTAACCCAGGGGGAAGGAGGATGGGACAATATACTTGCTGTCTTAAGTACCTAAGGGGTAGTTATAGAAAAGATGGAGTAAGATTTTTCTTGGAGGTGCACAGTAAGAAGATGTGAGATAATGGATACAAGTTGCAACATGGAAAATTCTGATTAGATATAAGGAAAAAAATCTTGGTTAAACACTGGAATGGGTTGCCCAGAGAGACTGTGGCATTTCAATTCTTAAAGATGTTCAAAAAATCAACTGTACAAGTACCCGAGCAACCTGACTTTGAATTTAGCTTTGAGTTGCTCTGTGTAGGGTATTGAACCTGATGACCATCAGGGATCTGTTACAAAGTAAATTATTTTACAATTATGTGATTCCACCAGACAGAATTATGTCAATTTTCTGTGTAGTTACTATATCCCCAACTCTTGTAAACTACTTTTGTTTTGTTTTGTTTTGACATTTTGTTCCTCCCCACTTTAATCACATTCAGCCCACTAAACCTCACCTTCCACAATGCCTGGGTAGTTAGCCAACACTTTTCTTTACTTCACTGTTGAACTTTCTGATGCCTTAGCACTTCCTTTGCTGTCCGACAGACATTATCTGACTTTATCCTCTGTTATGGTCTAATATCGAGCACACTTGCTAAATGGTTCTAGAAAAAAACAGTGTATTTCTTGAAAGTCCCTTTGGAGACACATCCCTGTATTAGTGCTGAAACTTGAACTAACATGAGTTACCCATACTTATGTATATATTTTTACACACAAAAGGTAAATACAACAGCTTTTTGCTGCTGTATGAATTTGATATCAGTGCATGCCAATGAAGGGAAAATTAACTTGCGGATACTATTTTGCCTTTCCTACAGTCAGCATAGTCCTACACATTTTTCAATACCTTCCCTTCTTCAGAATTGTACTGCTTGCTCCCTGTAAACCCCATGAACCTGAGACCTACACCTCCAGATGTATCACCACAAATATGTTCTAAATCTCCACTTTGTGGATGCCAACCAAACTTTGACCAGTGCTTTTCCTAGCATGCTAGTAAATTGTCCTATTTCTGAGATATTCCTTCCCCGGATAACTTCAGTTTATAAGACCTAAAGGTCCTATTTTGTACCAAAGTGGCCAGTAATCTTTCCAAAGAAAGATTCTGCCATTGTAACCTGGGGTGTTGTCTTCTAACAATTGGTGTATTTAGTTAGATTTAACCTCTGTGAACTCATAACTATGTGACTGACATCTGTTCATTATTACAATAAGAGATAAGAAAGAGCTGAATTGCTTCATGGAACCAAGTAGCAGGAACATTAGCGGCCTTTTCCAAAATGAAAGCTTTTGCCATCTCATCAAAAAGGTCTATATGTAAGCAAAGTGTGGGCAGGGCTGCAAAAAGTGCCACAAAATCAGTGGCAGCAAAAAGCTGTACAGGCTGGGGAGAAAAACCTGTTGTCAAGATCTTCTGGGCCAAAGGTTGACTAGAAAAACCTTAGAGGTTTCAGCAATGAAATGGTGTTTTATTGTTTCCTTCCAGTTGTGTCCTCCATATACAAAGATACCTTGTTCCAGCACCAGCTTCTCACCAGCAAAATAAATCATAGACTCTGAATTGTGACTATCTTCTTGAGTCAAGGAGGATGGTAATGGTACTATAATTAAAATCAGGAATACGAGACATATATTACTGTTTAAATGCACAGGAAGACAAGAGCACTGTTGTGATACCTTCAGAATCAGCCAGTACCTACCTACCACAAACACTCTAGGTAACAAAAATGCTTTACCCAAAGATACTAGGTACATTTACCTGATCTTGCATTCTCTCTCTATATATATATTTTAAAGAACTGTTTGTGTGTCAGGCAGTTAATATAAATCGTTTTAAGTCATGTTTTCAGATCCCACATAAATATAATTAGCTTTCTGGCTAAAGAAACAGAACTAATTAAATGGAATTAAAGGGGCATTGTTTTGATGAGTCTCTGTTCTTAGAAGCTGATTAGCTCATGTGTGCAGGTAAGCAACTTGTTTTTGACTGATAATCAAAAGTTATTTTGTGTGACAAGCACCAGTGATGGATCTGTGTAAAATGTGACAATCTTGCATAGTGACTTTTACTACACTCTTATCAGTCACAGTATTGCAACATTGGAAGCTACCTCCCAGATCCTAGGCCTGCAGATGAGGTGCTCATTAGGTGCAAGTGGATATAGATATGACTCAGAAGATCCTAAAATCCATGTCACAATCTTCTGAGTACTAAATACTTCAACGTGAAAAGACCAAATTTTTAAGAATGTTTTCATTATATCTGCCGTATCATAATGTAATTAATTGCACAGAGCAAACCAAACAGCAAAATACCTTCTGAATATGTTTTCTACCTGTTTAGAAATCTAAGTGATTTTGCAAAAGTATGAAACAGAACTTAGTGAGTTGTAGAGAGTTTGCTGTTCGTAGACCAGACCAATGTGAAGTATTCACTTGTCTTCAGGCAATAAGATGGTAGGATGTGTCTGCTACTCCTCCCCCACGTGTGCCTACTTGAGGAAAATAGTGCTTGAAACAGAGTACTAAGCTACAAATTTGTGTAACTGTATTTGTACTCAAATACAACTACCTCAAATATTAAAAACAATGCAAATTCCAAAATTAGCAGATACCTAGTCTCCACAGGAAATGGCTACCTTTGAAGAGGGGGGTACAGTACCTCAAAGGAGACCACAGCTACACTTATTTGAATGACCTTGGAGCTCAAACCTGCTCACTTACAGCTGAATTCCACTGAAGAAGGAGCCAAAGAGTCCAATCATGCCCAGGAACTCCACTCGACTTAGATTTCGGACGATGTATTCCTCACAAACATTCGAGATGCCGTATAGTGTTGCTCCACCCAATACTAAGAGATCCCCTATTAGTTTATTTTCACCTAGAAATAAACAGGGGGAAAATCAGAATGTCCCAAAACAATGACCTTTTGTCTAGAACTGTTGCAAGTTCTGCCCCATAGGTTAGAATCCTCAGACACTAGGTAGCCCATATTTGGGTCAATAGGCTGAATGCAAATGTTTTGTCATTAAAACAGTTTTCATTCAATTATCCCAACAATATCTAGCAGAAGTGAATGGAGAGCATTATCCTTGCCGTGGATAAGAGAATCTGAAGGATAAGAACATGTTGTAAAAACTAAAGAAACCATGTGGTACTCTTTAGTGACTAAAACTTTTTATTATTATCACATATTTTTCCAGATGTCTCAGCTATATAGAACAGTTTGCATCTTATCTTGAAATTTAAGCAAAAACAGGTCTAGTATTTGGATAGGAAAACAAGTGAAAAATTCTGTGTACCTGTGAAATGAATGAAGACATCATTACAACCCCAAAAGTGACCTCATTCTCACATGAAGCCATTTGACAAGAAAGAGAGAAGGAAGGATGAGGTATAGACAGGGTGATGATAATGACAGAGATTTTTAAAGGAGGTTCAATTAACATAGCAGTACCTAATGCATAAAATGAACAACAAAATCTATTTTCAGTACCTTCAGGTGTATATAATAACTAACACATTGTGTTATCAAAGAATGTTTGAAACCTTTCTACGTTTTGGAGTCTTTTATTGCTTGGGGACAGGGTGAGCTGCAGAGAGATTTGATCAAGATCAAGTTTCAGTTTGAAAACTGAGGCCCAAGTTTTGAAGCCTGATACATGCAATTTCCTCTGTTGAATGATTCCTACAAGAGCTACAGCTTCACAAAGCTGCCAGATATTGCCGCAGAACCAGAGAAATCCAGAAGAACTGGTTATAAAGGATTTTCCTTTGACAAGGTTCAGTAGGAATCCTGAAACATTAGACTGCATTTCTTTTGAAAGAAACCTTGTTTTCCTGTAAAATGGCTCAATTAATTTATTGATTAACAAAATACACTTTGCAGTAAATAAAAATGGAAGGAAAACATTCCTACTGGTTCAAGGTGATCTTTTCAAAATTTTTCTTTGTGGTATTCTTTTAAACCTTTGATTTTCATTCCAGCTCACAGCTCTGAAATTTCCAGTGAGGAGGAATTTATGAAAGTAAGAACAGTCATAACAGGGCAGACCATAAAGGTTCATTTATTCCGTATCCTGTCTCCAACACTAGGTATAAACATCAGAAAAGTACAAGTTGCTTAGGGACAAATAAGAACAGGGCAAATATTTAACACACTCCCACTCTACGATATTTTTTGACTCAGAGATGTATCCTCTGTGTATTTAGTAAATGCTAGTATTTACTACATTTCTCTTTCATGTACCTCCATTCTCACTGAATTTCTGTTTTGCAAGTAATTTGACTAACAGCAGATTTATATTTGACAATTTATCTTTTTAAGATCCGGTACTTTCCTTTTACCCTTTTGCAATCAGCCACAGAAGATGCCCTTAATTTAAAATAAACACTGGCACTTTATAAAACCTCTTCTTACCCCTGATGCATTCCATGTTCCACAGTGGCTCTAATCACCCCTCACTGAGCTCACTCATTTGGTATTTGTTACAACTACTCACTGGCACTTTGGGGAAGTACTGCTGAAAAAGCTTTTGACCTTAGAGTTTGTCTGTGCTGAACTGCTGAGACAAAAATATCATCCTTTGCGTGTGCGAGGCAAAGACAACTCTGAGGCTGAGCGTTTTCACGCAAACAAGATGGACCCAAGCACCACCTTGTGATGGCTCTCCCCAGACCTCACTCGTGCTTGGTGAGCCTCAAACTTCAGAGCTTTCACAGATGAGAATGCCAAAATCTGGTCAGAGCAGTGGTATGACTAGCCCAGGAGCCACCTCTGGCATGGGGAGCATAGGCTGCCTGAGGGAAGTGTAAAGAAATAGGGAAGCACCGAGTGCTTCTCGGCAAATTAGGGATTTTCTGAAATTGAAGTTGCATTAGACCATTGAACTTATTAGATCCTGATGGATTTTCTATTAATTTGTGTAAAGTCTTTTTCAGACCATGTATTTTTGACCTCTGCAACAGCCCGTGGCAGTAACTTATGCAGCGTAAGTATGCACTATTAAAAAGTACTTTGTGCTTTTAGCTTCTCAGCCTGATACCAAAATCATATTGAGCAGCCCATAACTTCTGTGTCTCAAAAAATATTTAAGAATCACTCTGTATTTACCTTCTCTATAGCACTGAAGACTTTATGCACCTTTACCATATCCTGTCTCTTTCTTGTCTTTTTTAGGGCTTGAAAAGTCCCGCTCTGCCTATGGTCTCTTCATTCTGAAGTCATTATATGCCCTTGAACAGATTTTTCACCTTTCTCCATTCTATGGGCTTTTTTTTCTGTTCATTTCTTTTTGAGATTAGATGACTGGATTAAAACATGGTATTCAAAAGGCAAGTGCATCAACACTTTATACAGTGGCATAACAACATTTTATACTATGTTTTTTGTTTCTTCCCTAGTAATTCTTAGCATCTAGGTTGTCAAATGCTTTTTCTTTGCTTCAAGAGGCTGACTTCGGAATTTTCCCCCAAGACTAACATATCCTAACAGAGATATTTTCATGGCTATTTTCATGGCTGTAAAATCCACATGCGTTTGCTGTTTTTATTTCTAAGGAAATACATATCAACTTCATAGGGGCACTCTAAAGACATTTAGGGTAATACAGTTTTACTCGACCAATCTAATGGCACTGGTCATTCTTCTGAAGAAACACAAGCGCAAATTGCCAAAACAAGCTTTGCATTATTCATTGTTAGGACATTGGATGTTCTGTGAAAGCAGAGGTCAGACAGTCCAGAGAGGAGTTTATGTTTTGGGGAGTAGTTATTGCATTGAAGTTTAACACAAATAATTTATATTTGAATTATGTTCTGACACAATCGCTTTTCAAACCCTATCTAGGCCACTTTGCCACATTTTTACCTTACCCTGCAGCATTAGAGGTGGTTCTCTTTGCTTTTGATTATAACTACTGATGATTATAACACCTAAAAATCAGACTCCACGTCCCATTTTAGACTAAACACTGACGTTCAGAGACTGTGGTCAGCTAAAGCCCTGAAGTGCTTTGAAAATCTGGATGAAACATTTAGATCCCTGTGACTTAGGCCCTTGTGTACTACAGGAGCACATGTGCCAAGGTACCTTGGGGTAATAGGTCAGAAAAAAATGTTATTTTAAGGTTTACTTGGCATGTAAGGTGACAATGCACCAACTACTTGGTAGTAATTGCTTTGCCCTTCAAGAAATGTGCAAAACACAAGTCAGGGTAAAATAAAAAGAGGTAAATTATCGTATATTTACTGAAAGGTGAGACCATGCCTGCAAATTATACCTAATTCTTGCAGACAGTTTGGAAAATACCTGTTAATCTCTTGGTGATGCATTTTAAATCCATGTTTCCTTGCTGTACTGGTTTGCAGGCTAGATTGCTGTATGTGGTGGATGCCTAGCAGAGACTTAGGGCACTTCCAATGTAGTAAATACTAGGGTTAACAGGGGCAAACAGGTGTCAACAGTTCTTGTCCTCTAAAATATAGAAATAACAAAACAATTGAGTGAGGACTAATGCAGATTCATTGTTTTTGGTGTATTCCTTTCTTTTGTTTGCCCAGTCTTGAGAAATATCATATAAATGGCGTGGAACTATTTAATGATGAGTTTCTTGAAATCTTTTTTTTGCTGCCAGTATTTATTTTATTTGCATTTTTTTAATGCATAGCTTTACCCTTTCAGCCAGCTCAATCAAAACAGTTTAACTATTTTATTCTGTTAAAGAAAATATAGCAATTTGGAAATATACTTTTACATTTTAATAACACCCTTCTGCCACTTAAAAAAGCTGCAGTCTCTGTCATTTGTGGCTTTCTACTATATTTCTTCTCTGGGTGTAGAAATAAGCGCAAACAAATTTTCATACGTAGGTTCAAATTAAAAGGCAATAAAGTATCTTAGCAGATTTTTCTGGACATATTACATAACAGCTATACCCCTGCTTTAGTAATGAATATGGCAAATAATATCTAATTATTGCAAGTAGACTGAAAAATGTCAGTGTTTTTCAGTCTGTTCCTTGTCCACCTTTCTGCTGAAGTCCATTGCCTTACAGGCTACTGCTGAACCACAACTCACCTGCCCTAGCATGTTACTCTCTAAATTATAGGGACACAGGATGTTTCTCCCAGAACCCAGTGTTGAAATCCCAATCCTTCTGAAATCAGTCATTCCTAATGCAGCTTTGGTTTGCTAATTCCAAAGTACAGAGTATATTCTTTCATTTATAGGTTGGACAGAGCTATTTCTGGAGGATCGCAATGAACTAAGTCTTCAGAACAGGGATAAAAGTGGGCAGGAAGATATAGTGGGTACTGTCCCAAACTTCCCTGTTTTCTTGAGTAGCATCCTGGCAAATGCAGTTCTTAGAGCACTTGCATTTGTATTCAGAAAGAATTTTAAATCCCAGTGTATTATGTTCAGCTCACTATTCAGTGCTTTTAATTAAGAATGAAAACTGTGCCTAATTGACAATCTCTGAAAAGAATTTCTATCCTTCCCACATCATTTGGGTTGGCACTAGAAAAATCAATGTGACAGAGGAAGTTGATCAATGAAATCTAACTCTGTCTAGTCTGCATTAATAGCCACACACACATTATTTGTTTGATGCCACACATAAAAAAGAACATTTTGTACACAAGAAGGTGCTTTGCAGTGATTATGTGGGCAAATCCTAAACCTTTACTCTGAGAGTGTGTGCATAGCCCAGTTGGTACAGTCAGTATGCAGGTTAGGTATCTTTTAGTACCTAACCAGTGACCTTGTCTCTGTACAAAATAGGGAGCAAAGTTGAGAGGTAGGCATACACAGTGGACAGGAGAGGTGGTACATTCAAAGATACAGCCAACTTGGAAAAGAAGCAACTGAGGTTTGTAGTCAAACAACTATGTCTAAAGAGAGTGAAGCCACAAGAGTTTAGCATGTCCCCCCAGCTGCATGAAGAGTGATATACATTGCAGACACACGGCAAGTCCATTTACAATAGTGCTGACTTCTGTTGACCCATTTTTGTTGTCTGTCCATTCCGAAAAAAAATGCCATTCACCCCTGAATGGTGCAGTGCTTTGGATCCATGAACACACAAGATTTCTCTCCAATTTCCCCTTTTCTTTGTCCTGTTCTGAAATGTTCTGATCAACAGTTTTTCTGAACAGAACTTGGTAGTACAACACACCCATTATTACTCACCTGCTCCTTGCTGTCTGCCAACAAGGACATCTGCTCCTGCCATGCAGCCCATGCCCAGAATGCAGACCACGATACCAATGAAATGTACTGCCTTGTATCGTACCAGCAAGAAGAACCAGGAGAGCAGTATCACCACCGGGATGACAAAACAATCTAGGAGCTGTCAAGAAAGAGAAGAAAGAACAAAACAAAACAAAACAAAACGAATCAACCTGCTAACACTTTACCCTAAAATGCCAGGGTAGGTTCCAGAAGACAGGAGCAGGTTATTTATTTAGTAATAGCAGATACCAGATGGAAAATACATTCAAGTGCTTGTGTCATCCAACAGGCAGACAACAAGACTATATTGTTCATGACTATTCCACTAATTCAGGAGAGCTATTAATATAGCTGTTGTAAGACCCAATAGAACTGCTTTGCTCTTTGTTTCAGGTGCATATTCCAAATCCATGGGAAGGAAATCTGGGCCAGGAGAGTGACACGCTATTTTCCATCTGGTCTCCACCTCTGGTGATTAAGGGACAGATACTGAGCACACTTTTCCTGCAGTCTAGACATATGCTTTGATTCAGTCATTTCAGGTCCAATAACCAGGAATGTTCATAACACACAGATTTTTTAAATCTGGCCATCAAGGGATTTCTGCATGCAGAATACATATGAAAAACCTGTCCCCTGTGGGGACTGTTAGCTCCTTGGAAATATAGTCCCATATGTCTCTAAAGGAAAAAAATAAATAAACACCTTGCCTGCAGTGCAGGAAGCTCAATCTTTTTGCCAAGAGACCTTGGGTAAGAGCTTTCTCAAAGAAGTGTTATGAAATACAATCTTTAATGTTTCTTTTCAGAGATACCCAGCAGTAAACCCAGAGAACCCGTGACAAAATAGAAACAGAATTAAAGAATTAAAATTACCCATTAAATTAAAGAATTAAAATTACCTGTGATTAAAAAGAAAAAAAAAAGATAAAAGAGAAACATAATTTCTAAGATGAAATTGTATTTTAGAAACTACCAGGAAACAAAAATCCTGAGTAAGAACTATCCAAAGAAACTTGAATTTAAGAACCCACTTCCCACTGAATCCCACTCCTAAAGGCATACAGATGTTGAGATTCTGTTGACTAACAATGAGATTTAACAAATTGTGTGGCATACGCTACTATTCAATGCCAGTTGGTATAGCAGGAACCAGATCTATACGGTTGCATCTCCTTCCTAATGAAAAGTTTTGTCTTAAAAAGTAATGTGTCTGTAGTTCTGGGAAACTCTTCTGGATTTTGTGATCTTGATTTTAGATGATGCAATTTGTTTTTTCTTCTCTTTGAGCCTATTATCTGATGTTTGTTCTCTCTGTGATTTGCCACTAAGCACACTAAGTACTATCAAATAATGATCATGCCCCTTTCAACTTCTTTGTCTGTTCATGGGATTATCTGAAGAGAAACATAATTTTGGATGATTTGAAGAATTCAGTGATTAGAAAGTGTACCTCTCTTTACATGAGAGCTACCCACATCATAAGTACTAAATTTAAGAGTTTAGCAAAAAATTTAAAGCTGACTTTCCCTGAAACTTTGCTTGAAAAACAAAACTATGCGGTAGAAATGCATTCTTTGAAAAGATTCCTCAGACAATCAGTGCAACAGCCTTCAGAAAAGAAAGGGTTCACGAGCAGGACCACACAAGCTCTCAGGTGGCTCAGGCAGTCCCAAAGCACAGCAGAACTGATGAGGAAAAGTACAAATTGGAAAGGACCAAGCTGAAAGAGTGTTCTGCATTGAAAATGAGAGCTAATGATCTAAAAGGCATGACAAAGCCATTTTACAGTGAAAATTGCCTCCAGCAGTCCTCACGATGCAGTCCTTTACAGACCAAACACAAAAAGGAGCAACGGCTGAAAGGCCATCATAAATTGTACGAGTTCCTTGGTTTGTACAGGAAATCTGCTTTGCCTCTGAAGAGCATATAATGTATACAGCATACAACAGACCTAACACTCAATATCTTTTTTGTTTTGTAAAAACACACTTGAGAAACATAACTTATACACTAGAAGTTTTTTGTTTGTTTGTTTGTTTGTTTTTTCATAGACAATTTGCAGCCTATTGGAGTAGTGTTTTCCTGCTGTGACCTTATCTCTCACTGAGGGCTCTTTTCCATCCAGGCCTGGATAAAACAGTGGCCAGCTGAATTCTTCTGACAGCCAAGCAACTGTGGTCTTCTTGGTGGCCACCACTTGCCCTGGGAGGCTCTCCTCCATGGCTGTGCACTTTTTCACACAGAGAGAGGCCGAGTTGCCCTGGTGTGCCCACCTAAGCAGCTCTTATGGCCTATGGCCCAGGTCTGACAAGAGCCCCAAAACCTGGACTTCAAGGACAAGCTTCAGAAATTTGAAAACACAGAGGTGTTTTAAGAAACCACTTATAACCCCTCCACTAACAGTTACTAGCTCCTACTGAAAAGTCAGTAAGTGTCTGCTGGTTTTATTTTGTGCAACCATCACTAGGCCAAACATTTGATTTTGCAAAATCAGGAGCTCCAGTCACTTACAAAAACAGCTTTTAAGAAAAGATTTAAGAATATGAAGACATCAACTTTCAGCTATTAACTACTGTCTTTCAAGAGACACGGGGTGATTCTGTGGATATTTTTAACCCCTAACATCTGGAAAATAGCCCTTGGTGACCCTCACACAAAGGACATGGCACTATATGTTCATTGTGGGCAGCAGCTCTGTTCTGGGTTGATTTACCTACTCTGGGCTAAGCACACAAAAAGAACATTTCCTTGTGAATATGAGGTATGCATTAGGGTGCTTGTGTGATTTCTACAGCCAGTTTTAAAAATTGTTTCTACCTGCAGCATGTGTATTTCAACATGCAAATTCCAACTAAGAGTCTTTTTGAGGAAGATTTAAAAAATCCCTCTCATTCCATGAATATTTAAACACACCTATGCTTTCGAGTATAGAAGATGTCTCTTTCAAGCACTAACTTCAAGGGAAGCATGAACAGAACCTGCCACAAACAGGTAATGCTGACATCAGCTTGAAAACGTACGTCCCTTTGGGACTAGTAGTCCAAGGTCTGACCCACAAACTGCTATTTGCAATACTGCAGCATTAGCAGATATAAACAATGAATGCAGGTAATGTCCATTGACATTACATAGTTCTTGAATTGTGCTCAGTTTATACCTGTAATTAAACAATGGGGTAGACAGAATACCTTACTACAATATGAGCATTAAGATAACCTAGGGTATATTGCTTAACTACCCTTCAGGTATAGCTTTTCATTTCAGTTCTTCCAGACTGAATTCATTCTTTCTTTTTTCCTCCGATAAACCTGTCTAGCAGGAGAAAAAATGCACATATATTCTACAGACAAAAGATGTGCCATCATGGATTACCTGATGTGTGATAAGGCTTTCTTATGCTCTTTGTTGCTTTTTCTTCTGTTTGTTATTAGTCTTTTCAGCTATTAATAAAATACATTATACCTAATTGCTATTTTTCCAACTATAAAGCTTTTATAATAACTAAGAAATTATGCTTTGCTTGAATTTCATTCACAGTACATAAAGGTCAGTCATTTACCAATATTTCACTAGGAATCATCTTCTGTATTTTCCTTCTTTTTAATTGCTTATTCAAAGGTACTGAATATACCCTGTCATTATGTTAAATTAATGAGTGACCTGATTTTAGTCAAAAATACTATTTTAATCACACAAGTTTTCAGATCTCACTGAACTAAAGGAAAACATACTTCTTATTTTGCCATGGAAATATATTAAAACTGAAATCAAAGTGTGGTGCAGACAGCTTGAACATTCTGTACAAGGGGAAGCAGAAGAACAGCTCTTTGCTTTGACCCTGCCATATTTTTCTGTGGTTTCCTTTACTAAGAGCTCTGAATTGGGTCACTTCAGAAGGCAGGATATAATAATCTATAATCTATTGATATATCATTCTACTGCAACTACCTTTTATTATAAAAATGCTGTGTTGCTTTAGAGATTGGAGTCTTATTTGATTCTAAAAGATATCACACTGCCTCTGAGTCTGTTGATATACAACATCAAAATTATTTTCTCTGATTATTTGTTAAAGTACACTCACTTCATTATACTTGTGACTCACAAACAAATACTCTCTTGCTAACAATAAATACCCAGTCTCTGATCTCACAAATTCGGCATGTGCCTGCACGTACAGAGCAAGAACGTGCTGCTAGTGGTTGGAAAGGAGAGCTGGCAAGCTTTAGAGAAAAGGTCTGTAGTACAGAGGGTGAACTGCTGATCTGCAGCAATATCAAAAAAGAAAAAAGCTGGTCAGCAAGCTTCCTGTGGGAGTAGCTGAGCTGAATCTTCCTTTTTAAACATTCATTACTTTTTTTCCTCTGGTTATAAGCCCTTTTTTTTTTTTTCACATTAGGGGTTTCTCATTAGTGCTGCCCTCAAACTAATCATGCAGAGAATCAGCTGCACCCTCCATTCAGCTGGCTCTCCAGAGCAGCGAGATCAAGGAAATCAGTGTCACAACCGCCCAGCTTTGTATTGTCAAGTAGATGTGGTGGCTACTCAAGTGCAGTATGAGAACTGGTAAGTTTAATACAATGGCAAGTGCTATATCCAGGAAGAGATGCACCTTCTGACACATATTTTGCTTTTCAGTCAAAGGAAGAAACGGTTTGCCATCCACTCCAGCAGTCTCTCTGTTCCAGTTTTCCCACTGCTTTCACAATACCACCCTCTCTTGATTTCACTCTATGTTACACGTGCACAGAACCAGCTGAGACGTGAAGCCTCATGGAGCTGGCTGCCAGCTGCCAGGGGAACTGCTCAGCAATTATGCTGACCTGAAACCAAAGCCTTTTGTGAGGAAGGTGTGGATACTGGTGATGTTTCTGACAGATTTATTTTAAGCAATTCAAAAAAGAAAGAGCATTGTTTTTACCTTTTGTTTTCTGTTGTGTTTCTACTTGTTATTACAACTTTACTGCTTTCCTGAATGGTTTTATATAACTACAGAATTAATTTTAAAAGTGTTAATGCTTTCATTAAGCCAAAACATAGGATACTGTCAGTAGATAGGTTGGTGAAAGAAACCATTAACAATGTCATTTGTTTACAAAAAATGTAAAAAAGGTTTATTTTCACGACATGGAAGAAACAAAAGCCATAAGACTCACCTCCCAGTCTGAAGCCTCTTTAAATTAATATTTGGCCCACAAGATCTCTTAACTAGTTTTCTTTGGGCCACATGACTGGTGTTTCTATAACTGTTCTCATCAGTTCCTTTAATTCTTTTCCAGGATTTTCTTTTTTTCAACGCAGACAGTGAAACTCCCTCAAGACTTTCACTAGTGAAAGAACTTCACCTACACCTGCCTTGCATGCACTAATACCTGAGATGAGGATTATTATGGCTCCAGCTTTTTGTGTACATAAAAGGAATTCATCGATGTCTTGCAGTCATTTTAAGTAAAGAGTGGTGGTCACATCCAACCCACAGTTCCTCTACTATTGATCCTTTATGTGCACACTCTTTACCACCAGCATGAATAATCTCATCTTGTCTCATTATTATATATATATTAGGACACACCTCTTCATCCTTTCCCCTCATAACATGCACTCTAGCTATGCTTATGCGTGATCTGCTCAAATACCACAGTGAAGGAAGAGTACAAACGAACTGGCTACTGAAATGGCATTTCCTTTATCCAACTTCCTCCTCTGACTGTAGCCACCACTGGCAGAAGAAGCCATTTTAATCCTAAGAAGCCATTCTCTCATTCTAAGACAGCAGACAGCTGCCCCAGCAGTCACATACTTCTGCAGAAAAAAACGTCTTCTGCTTTGCTTCCCTCCAAGTAAGAAGACTGAATATGGGCTTTGAAAGCCATTTTCTCAAGGTTACTTATTAGTAACCTCTCTGTGTCACCAGCTGCTGTAAGCTATGCAGAGGATTAGATCCTGACATGGCCTAGGAAAAATCACGGATGTCTCCCACAGCAAATACTCTGCTTTTGTATTTCACCTGCAAGAATATGCAAAATAGGCACTGAACGCCAAAATCTCTGCTTTTGTAATGGGCACAGCTTCACTGACTTTAATGAGATTTTGCATATTTATGTTAGTGAAAAGTATGGCTTGGGGTGAAAGGCAGGAGCTCTGGATACCTAGAGTTAAACTTACTCCAAAACCATGTAGAGAGACTGAAGGGGGCTGGTTTGTGAGCTATGGGTTTGTAACAGTTAAAAGAAAAGACAGAACAACAACTCAAAATACGATAAAAAACAAATGCAAGATACACCCCACAGACCCTCACAGTATAAATGTATGGTAGGCACAACACCATTCTGCAAACCCGATTAGCATTGCACTATTCCCTCACTGCCCTGAAGCAAAACAGGAAAATATGGTCAATCTTACATGCATGGGATGCGGGGAGGAAGGGAGGGAGTGGAATTTCTCTCTGTTTCTGAGATATTTTACATTAGTGAGCGCTGGGCAAGGTGGATCAACAGCTTCAATATCACAAATCCCCTGCTCATCACCTCCCAGATTTGCTTCAAAATTATCTCAAACCTTCTGCCTCAACACACATTGAGTCCCCGGGGACCGAGAACAAAGCAAAGCCTATTGCCAACCAGCACTTCTATAATAAGCACCTACCGCTGACTTCTTTCCTTTTCTGGTGGCAGTTGTTGAGGTATGAAAACTGCCACAGGTAATTGGAAGTATGATGTACTGCTGAGGCTCACAGTGATCTAAGAGTAGCTGAGAACATCAGCACCGAAGTTTTATCGTCTGTCTCTTGGTGTCTGTAAATCCCAGCTTTTACCACCTTTGTTTTCATCATGCCAATCAAAAGCTTGATTGCCCAAGGAATAAATTACCACATAAATCACTGTTTGGAAACATTGCCCTGTCTTTGACAATGCCTTTTTTCTGTGACACTGGATGCATATTCCACAGTTCCACTTTGAAAGACATTGCACAAATAGTCTGGATGATGTCGCAACACAGAAAAAGGATTACAGTACCACTAGACAGACCAACACAACAGTGTAATATGCAGGTGAACAGAATAGTGTATTTGCAGAAAGGAGAACTAATTACTGTGAGGACAAAGAGGGAATAGGGAGAGGACAGTCTTCCTCATAATGCAGCCTGATATGATGAGAAAACTCTTATATGGAAGCTATGGTTACAAATGTCGAAGTCCAAGCATAGTTTCAAAAAACAAAATAAAATATCTAGATCTAAATAATTGCAAGAACTTCAGAATCTTTTAATTCCCTCTGGGGTAACTAATTTTATTTGCTGCATAAAATATGTCTCTAACAGTAGTTATAACATCCTTCTAAAATAGTTATTAAACCTTCCACAGGCCTACATCAGAGTTGTGTTAAAAACAGTTAGGTCAAATGTGGAAGGCATTACCAGAGGCAGTGCTGGAATGTAGGTGTATAGCTTTAAAATAAATCTACAGGATCTAGTTCTAGTATACAAGGGACTGTTTACTGCACTTCTGCAACTGCTACTACCGATGTTCAAGAAGACTGCAAAATCTAGTGCAAGTTAGATCAATTACATCAAAGAGAAAATAAAAATAAAAGTTTTTGGCTACCTGGGAATCAGGACAAATGCACCCAAGAGCATTAAGTGTGGCCGATCCCTGGCAATTATTGAACTATGTGTTTTTGGAAGTCTAAGTTAATCCCTGGACAAACTACTTCACTTTTTACATGGTGTATAATTAGTCTTCTTTAAAGCACACTTTAGAAAACAGTCTTCACTTACGAGGCTGGTATTCTGAGCATTTTCCTGGATGTGGGATGGTTGAGTTTTAGTCCCCCCCGGGTGAGATGGAATTAACTCAAGCCCCTTATGTCAGCTACTGTTTTAACAGATATGACTATATGTAAACAGTGGCTCTACCCTTGTAATTTGGAAAGCACTCCAGACTTTTTGTAAGCACTTGAGGCATGCTAAGATCATCTCTAATAAATTGAGTTCTTCAGGTTACTTTGATGCAGGAATACTTAGCTTTTGAATTTTAAAATGGGGGCAGGTGTTTAGGTAGCAAGATTCATCAATACAGAAGCACTCTACGTGTGCAATGAGTGAACATGAAGCTACAAAAAAAGAGCAACCTGAGAGATTCAAATGCAAGTTTTCACATCCCAAGAACATGCTCTCAGCACCATGTTAGTATACACAGATCAAGGGATGCTAGCTGTCCACAGCATTTTAGATATATAAAAAATTAGGTACCTAAAGGCTACCTTGGATTTTATCCTTAGCTGAAACCTTGGAGTCTGAAATGAACAATGGATTGGTATTCAATTTGATTATTTTATGTCACAGTTTATACGTGAGATTTTTTTTTTTTTTTTTTTAAGGAAAATTTTGCATTTCTAGGCTGTACAGTTCTGTTTTCATCTCATGGTGGAGCTGAGTGCCACATTCTCAGACAATAATTATAGAGTAACCAAGGATTTGAAATAAACAGAAGTACATCTAAAAGCAAAGGTCAGGTACCATGTAAATCTCTGACTTATGCCTGTGTATCCTTGCTTGCTGTGGTTCTGAAGGAAACTGGTGAAAGACTTATAAGAAACTTTATCAGAAAATTCTGTTTTCCCAACTCAAAATCTCTTAAAGTAAAATTTAAAGTAAAGTTTAGGAAAGATTTGGGTGCAAAATAGCAGGCAGAAGTAGAGCACCATTTTCAGTCTTTCTCTGCAACCATGATGAGATAATGTCTAGGGATGGAGGGGGCAGGGTTGTGAGATGGAGTTAAAACCAGAAATATTGACACTACTGAGTTCAGAGCTACTTGGCTAACAAAGTTGTTGAGTGCTTGGAGTTATATAGTGAAAGCAGAATTGCAAAACAATTGCAATAAAGGTATATTTTTACAGTTAAACTTTTAAACTTTGGCTTTTAGCTGGGAGCAGCTTGATATTTTGTGCCTAAAAGCACCACAAGTCCAGTACGTTCACATGTTAGTTTTGGATGATGGAGCAGAGATATCATGTGGAAAAGATATATGCTGTAAAACTGATTTCCTGCTGAAATGGTCCATGTACCACCACTATAAAAACACTGCAAAATTTCTCATTTATAAATTTCAATCTGTTAATAAGTCTAAAAAATTAAGAACTCTTATTTTCTCCCCATCAAAAAAAACTTGGTGCCTGTGAGCATTTATGGCCTCCTACAAAGTGCTCTGGCAGGATGAGGTCTTTCAGAAGATCCTTTCAATAGAGTGGTCTTGTTTGCTTCTTCAGAAACCAGATTCTAGGAACAGCTGGCTATTTTACATCTTTTACTTTCCATTTCATACCAGTTAGACTAATGTTGTTTCAGGCTGAATAATCTCCTGAGCTCCTTCTGTTTCATCGCCAGGTGAAATAGGGTCTTGTTTGTCTACAACTCACCAAACATGTGATTCAACATTTTAACGTGTTAGCTCATACTCTAACCATTCTGACCATGTCTTGAGGTTTCTCTATACTTAGAAGCCCATTCAAATTATGGTATGAAGTGAGTTTAAAATGCAGCATATATTCCTGACTCACTCCACATGTATTTGAGCAATCCAGGACAGCTGTGGGAAAAGGAGACTTTGCACTCCTCACTCCTGGAAAAACACCTGATGACATTTGATCTTCTACCTCTTCCCTCTTTCCAGCCATAGGGGAAAGAGAACCGAGTTCTGTTGCAAACTTTATGTGGAAGAGGTCTAAATAGGAGACGAAGCTGCCTGTATCGTATGACAGTTCTCATCTTCCATCCTTCCTCTCTCTCAGGGGCTCATTTCAGCTAACAAATTCAGCTGAGACATTGGTAATGCCCTTAAACTGTCCTTTCATGGATGCAGCCAGACAGACCTCTGAAACACGCTTGTTGGTGGCTGCAGGAGATGGGATTTGATGACCTAGATTGCCTTGCTGAGGCCATTATTCCTACGTGCTATGAGTGAACATGCAAAAGAAGAAGTTCAGCTTTTGCTTTTCTATTGGAGGCTTTTAGTAGCTATAAAATCAGACAGTATTCAGTTGGATTTATGTTTTACTCTGTACTGACTAATCTGATGCGGAACAGTGTTAAAAGTGTTATTAAATTGTCTGGGAATGTTTCAAAGAATTCTCAAACCATGACTCCGATGGTAGAGGCATTTGTGAATATTTAGATTAGATTTTAGATTCAGATTCCGTGGATTTATAGTTTTCTCCTGGTTTTGTTTCTTATTCAGATAAACATGCTCAGTGTTTTCCAATATCACTTGTTCAACTGTGGAAGAGATATATTCCTAATTAGCTTTGGTTTTGCAGAACTTTAAGTGCTGCTCCATTATTTTACTGGCTCTAAAGCAAACTTCAGGCAAGTAAGGTGTAAAATAACCTGAACACTATCTAGGGTTACCCAGTGATTTAGAGATAATGTAAAAAGGGAGTATGTTTGTTTTAGAACAAGTAGCAATGAAGTATGTAATGATTTCCCAGGACAGACAATTTCCATTTTCTTAAAAATGTTTCTATTATTCACTTCTGCATTTCAAAGGGAAGAAGACTCAGTCTTTGGTGCCTACATTTAAAATATACAGCTTAGATTTTTGGAGAAGTCTCTACCCTAGTTTTTGTTCACTGCATGTACATTTTTTAAGGGAAGGTACACTTTTGATAGCTGCAATTAAGCAGTCATATAACATAATACACCAAACTGCTTGTGTAAGACTTCTTCATCACATCTACATTAATTTTACTTAATGACAAGTTTTACACTCAGACCTGATTACCAAATTCTTAAAGAAGTGCTTGTATTGTTTCCAAGTACAATAGAAATGAGAAGAAAACAACACATCTTCCTATCCGAAAATACTTCCTTGAAGGAACAAATTAAGAAGATTAGGTCAAAAATGTGATTATGTGTGGTTTAGCACAGCCCAATAACATGAAAGCCAGTGAGTTTTTGTACAGTTTGGAAAATACTGAGTAATAAAACTAGTGCAATATGAAAAAATGTCTTGTGAGATGGCATTAAAAAGCACAGAGAAGACACAGGAAGGAACCAGCTGTCAGTGTACTGAAGCCAATGGAAGATGAAACATTGATCACATCGAGCCTGTTATATTACCTCACAAAGAGAAAATCCTTTGTGTACTTACCTGTACACTAGTAAGAGTGGTGTACTGATAAGCTTTGACAACCAGGTAATTAGCTTCTATATCTATTATCCCTAGGATCATGTACTTCCACCATCTCCTTTTCAAAATTGCCAGCAAGTTTTCTTCTCCTGTGGTTAAAAAAATAAAAATAAAAGAGAGAGAGAAAAGAAGAATTATGTAAAAGAGTTAGGTTTATATGCACAAAGTACCTGCATGTCAAGAGAAATTATCTAGAAGGTATCTTGCATTTACAATATGTAGCTGAAAAGCACTATATATTACTAGGTACGGCAAGGAGGTGAAAACTAACACACCCTACTTGTCTTGCAGAAATGAAAACAGCCATCTTGAGAAAGTAAGTTGTGAAGGCCAGACTGTCACTTCATTTGAGATGTAAACAATGCCAGGAAAAACAAGGGCAACTCGGGCAGGCTGTAAAAGTGTTCTTAGTTTTACTTTTATACACACATATATATACACACACGTATAAAATGCTAAAGAATAGAGCTGTTATTACCTACACTTATACTTTCCACACATACTGGTAAATGCTGTATTACACATGATGCTTCTTGCCAGAAGTGGGGGATTACCAGTATTTGTAACTATGATGGGATATGAGGGCAGGCCAGCAATAGCAAAACTTTTGCAGACGACAGATGCTGATCAAAGGATAGCTACTAAGATCCTAGCGGTCCAAAGTACCGGACTTGTCTGGAGAAAGGCTGTGCTGAGAAGGACAGATTCTGCGTGACAGGTTTCTCTCTCCCAGGACCAGCTTCTGAAGGAGGCAGGTTTGCTCTGTGATGCCTTGCATGGGAGCCCTGCCAATCACCCAAGACTTAATTTCCACCATGTGAAGACTGACAGTACAATACAGCCTGCAGATCAAACCCACAACTTTCAAAAGGTCAAAGCAGTCCTCACGCTAGGCTAGGGATTATTATCGCTCTCAGTGAAAAAGAAACCAGCTCATTAGTGAGGGTGGGCAAACCTGGTACTTATTTGCATGACAGTACGCTCCAGTCATGATGGGACCCTGCTGTGAAAGGGGCTGGGCAAACTGATTGTTAGTGAGCACGGTAAGATTTTATGTCTTTGAAAGTGTGCAGCCCTAACAGGGATCTAAGTGGACTTGACCTGTGCTGTGAAAGAACCAGAAACAGAATTTGAACTGTCTTGAAAGTTTAAAAAGAAATCCACTATCTTGAGAATTGTTCCTTTTGCTGCAGCCTTTCCAAGTGTCTGTGATCATCAAAATGAGCTGTGGAAAATACAGAAGAAAGGGAACATTATTGTCAGTTGGCACCAAAACTTGCTCAGGCTTCCCAATTCTCCCTCATCATTTTCCACCATTACAAGCATGTTCGTTCTTGGGTTCAAACAGAACCTGGTGATATGTGTACCGTGAGACTGTAAGAAATGGCAGGCTCTCCAGAGCACAGGATTATCTCAAATCTCCTGAATGCAAACTCAGAAAAATGGATAATTACTTCAGAAATTCATTCAAAATCTGAGCTGGTAAAGCTTGGCTCCACCGACTGACTCGAATGGATATTTACCTGAACAAAGCATCTGAATCATCTGATGTTTGTTCTTTAACAGACACTCACACATATCCGCACACCTAGTGGAATATCATTAGGCAACAACCTAATTATTACAGTGATAATGACACTGAATGCACAACTGTAAATGCTAAAAAGCTTTATTTCCTGTCCTTCCTTCCTCCCTTCCTTTTTTCTCTTTTTCTTGTTCTTTCTCCCTCTCAATAAGTTGAAACAAGATGGTGAGTAGGCTAATTATTTAAGACCCTAAATAAGAATGAGTCAGTACATTCAAGTGTTCCACACTTTCCTGTTACCGCCAACTCACAGGAGAACTTTCACTAAAAAGAAATTCCCACCTTTTTTTTTGCACAGTGGTTCAGGAACAATGCATTTCAGACATGAATTATGACTAAATTTGTGTATTTGTTATGATAATTTGAGCAAGCAGAAAGAGGAAAGTTTTAGATCTTATTTTTCAGAACATTTAGGGATGTATTTTCAAAAAAAGCATTTGAGATCAGGTGTCCTAACTCCTACTAAAATCAGTATAAAACATACAGATAAATCCTTCCCAGGTACTGAAACTCTCTCTCTAATTTTTACGCTGTCTAGATAACACCTTTAAAATACCAACTGAAAAACACCATCACAATGGAAAGGCATTTCAGAGCAAATTTTGAGAATGCTTAAAATACAAAGACATCAAACTACTGGGCAGTACAGGGCTCTCAGTGTCACAGCAGTCTTTATTCCAACAGCAAAAATCCCACTTAAGTCTGGTTTTGATAGTTAGCCCCCTACCTACAAAGCAGACTGAAGAAGCAGGCTCAAGCTCTGAGCCTGGCATTAGGCTCCCTGATCAAGGACTAAGGACAAATCTCAGGGAAACTGTGGTGCCTTTGGTTTGTCAGTGCTTTCTTTCTCCAGATTCAGCTTCCAACCACAGGTCGCTGTACTGTTCAAATGTAGCCAAATAAGTTAGCGATGAAAAGCAACTTATAGACATAAGTTCTGGCTAAAGGGTAATGTCAGAGTTTCCAGAGGTGGAAATTAATTGATCTACAACTTTAACTGACATTCGTAATTGTCCCTTTTGTTTTCTCAACCCTTGCTGGGCTAATGACAGAAATAAGAAAAATATTTGGCAAGTGGTATTCTATCTTTGATATGAAGCCCTGAGATGTTCCCAACTGCAAAAGATCAGGTTGAGCTGAGAAGGCTCTGCAGAGCAAAAAGCAATGACAAAATGAATTTATGCAGGCACCGTGCAGCTCTGGTGAACATTGGTTTAGCTTCACAGCGAGTGTCTTTGTCTCACCCAGTGGAAAGCAGAGAGATGTACAGGCATTCAGTATGACAGAAATAAAATAGGGAATTTGTTCCTGGAAAAAAATCTTGTGCACAAGCTGCATCTTTCTCTGTGGAACACACTTTGTCTTTGCTTCCATTCGCAGGCTGCATTTCCTTCTACTTGGCATGTGAGAAAGGTCTGGTCTCTGACCTGGGTCCCTTTGTTGTTGTTGTCATTATTATTATTATTATTTATTATTATCTTCTAGCATGTTTAACACATTGTTAATTTGGGGGCTGTTACTTGTTTGCTCTCCTCTATTTCTTTGGCATTGTCATCAAAATTCATAGAGGCAATGAATTTCTCTTCAAGTGGGAGGCTTTCTGTGAAGAGAGCAGAGGAAAGATGAACATCTGTAGTGGGTTTCAATCCAAAGCTATGGACAAATCAAGGAAGAGGTGAGTGGAGTCCTGGTTTTGAGATGGGGCTGAAATAAAGCCACCATATTGACATGTCACACTTCTACAAGAGAGACCAAGTAGAAGGCAATGATGCAAGACAGCCTGGAGAAGGTGCGGGCTGCCAGCAGGAGAGGACCTCTGAACAATCATCACAGATGGCATCTTCTGTGAATACAGTGACAACACAGAGAAGGGAAATGGGATAGCAGTTAGGTAGATAAGCCTTTACTTAACTTGCAGAGACTCAAAAGAGAACCAGAGGGCATCAAGAGGTTCACTCAAAAGTCTACAGCCCAAGTAGGAATAAACATCACCTTTGCTTAGAACCAAACAAAGGGGGGGAAAAAAAAACACCACACCATTCAATTACAAACAAAACAAAAAGAGGCATTCTCTCTCTCTCTTTTCCTTGATGACAAATCAAAGCAAGTTCATTAATTGGGTATTATGAGTTGTAAGCATCGTAGGACAGAAGGACCAAATGTAGACGCCTAAACTAGCTGGTAAGGCATTTTAAAGCATTATTCACCTGACATATTCCAGCTGGATTGTTTAGGATGAGATAACCAGTGTTTTGAAAACAAACATCTCTCCCACTGGATGTAAAGGCACGAGAGATTATGTCAGATTGTGTGTTTTTGTTATTATCTCAATAGGGCTGTGACTAAGGCTTCCAGCCAGTCATATAAACAATAAAACAGGTGGGTGCAGGTTAGCTTAAAGGCAACACTTACAGCAAGCCAACAGAACATATTGGTGTTGGTGAACATGCATTTATGTGGGTGCACGGAGTAATGCCATCTAGACAGTGCCATTTTGTGATGGAGATCCCCTTTCAAAAAACAAAAGCAAAGCCCTAATTTCTGTCAGTGCTTGAGCTTTTGAGAATTTGAGCCTTCATATTCAGTCTAATCCAAATGTACTGTAAAGTTAAAAGCAAACTGCATATTAAGAATGTTTTTAGATTCAGAGGTCTAACATACTGTTAACACAGGGAAATACAAACCCTCTCTTTGTTCTTTTGAGAAGCACAGGTTTGGTTTTCTTTTATTTGTTTGTTTTGTTTTTGTTTTTTACTAATTTTGCAGTGAACCACACTCTTGACAGTTATATATACAGAGGAGCTTTAGTGTTTGAAAAAAAAGCTACAGCTTTGCCTCTGCTGGCTCAAATTAAAAATCAACAAATAAGCTGCTTTGTAGAAGAGATGATTTTACATCATATAATAAGGATTTACCCCTGGGGGTTTACAAAATTAAAAATAAATTAGAGAGAAAATTAAAAGAGGCTTTAGCTGTGCAGCGTCTACCAAAAATGCATATATACATGTGCAAAAACCTTTTCGCATTCACCCACACAGCCGCAGAGGTACAATAATAAAAAAAAACAACAGCCATTAAGACAGCAAATTCCCAATTATTTGTATATGGGCTTGGGACACAGGTGGAATAACAGCACTGCCAGACCAGAAAATAAGCATATTGCTTCTCTTTCATCTGCTGCAGACTCTCCCTTTTAATTCAGATGACAACTTGCTATTTAGATCAGATCATCAAAGGCACTGTGCTCTCCTTCTGCGTTACAGCACAGAGCTCAGCAGAAGAGATCTAAATGTATGCAGGAGACTTGTGAGGGGGAAGGCAAAGTAGGTGTGCAGAGAGGGAGCTCTGCCTGGCATCCTGTTTCTCTGCTGCCCTACCAGGAGTGCCAGAGTCAGGCAGTAAAGAGGCAGAAGTCTCATGGAGGATGAAGATTAGACCAGAATGTACTTATCACCATCGTTACTTTGAAAAGCAATCTCGGTTAGAAAGCACAGTTATGGGATAATTGTTTCTTTTCCATTTTCACACACTACAGCTAGTCATGCAGATAAGGAACTTGACCAGTACCAGCACTGCTTCTCCACAGACTTTGTAGTCATCCGGCCCTGCTGCAGGACAAGGGAAGAGAGGCAAATGGGGCAATGCCCTGCAGCGGTAATAGGGATCTATTTTGCTTTACTACATTGTCTAAACATAAGGAAGCACTTCTTCACTGAGCAGGTGACGGGGCAGTGGCACAGGTAACCCAGAAATTGGAATCTCGCTCCTTGGAGGTCTTCAAAAGCCACCCGGACATGGTCCTGGGCATCCTGCTCTAGGTGTCCCTGCTTGAGCAGGGGGTTGGACCGGGTGACCTCCAGAGGTCCCTTCTGACCTCAACCATCCCGTGATGCTGTGACAGGACCAAGAGGCTCCCATGCCTGAAAAACAAAACCTTGCTTGTCTTCTGCTTTGCTGAGATGCTGGTTCAGTAGATGCAACACCTGTTGTAGATGGCTTTCAGCTCTCCATAAAGGTCAAAAGAAGTGTCCCTCTTCTGTGAGATTTTAAATCCTTGACCCAGAATAGTTTCTTATTTCCTTATATCTATCTGTTTTACTGATGACTACTTTATGGTAGTACTGTTGCCTGAAGGCAAAACCACTACTACTGCTTAATTATTCACACAACAGAGAAAATGTCCTCTTACAAGGATGCTCCTCTGATCTTCCTTCACAAAGCACCCGAGAATACTCCATTCACTGCATTTGTTCTATACCATGTTTTCAGCAAACCTTTGGAGAGCCTAGATAACCTTAGCTCTTTCTGCCTCCCCCGAATACCCAGCCTGATCTTATCCAGAGCTCCTTTCTGCTTCCTCTCCTGCAGTGAGAGAGGTGCAGCTGCCCCATGTCGTGGCTGCAGGCAGCTCGCAGACCTCCAGCTACTGTCCACCACTCCTGCTGCTTGCCCAGTGCTGCCGCTCATGGTGGTGGGGCTGCACGGTGAGCCAGAGCAAAGAACTGCTGACAAACTGCCACCGAAGCTGTGGGTGCGCCCAGAGAGCTTTCAGGTTTTCCTGTCATACATACTGAAGGAAATCTGCAACAGATGGTGCTGCTGAGGTGGGACGCAATCACAGGACACCAGCTGGCTGCAGACCCAGCACCGGGGGACAGCTATGCCATGGGAACGTGTCTTCACCTTTGTCTGGAGTAAATCTCATTTACCAGTCACAAACAGAACTAGCTCATCGTAAGTGTTTAGACTTGCTGTTTCCCTTTAGACATTCTGCACATTAGGCTGGAGAGGTTTTGGCTACACCAGAAAGAGACAGAACTGGCACTTTTCCTTTTGTCTCAGCCCTAGATGTAAATCACAGTAACTGAAGTCAGATCTAGGAACTTGAACATGCATTTTCACAAAATACTATTAATTTTTGATGCCTTGATTTTGATCCAGCCCAAGCTCTGTAGCTAGATCTGATAATCTTCAGATGTTTTCTTATTTCAGAAGATTACAAGCGTCAGGGACTGACCACAGCCCTCATTCCCTGTTCCCCTGCACCCCCTGGGGGGAGGAGGTGGAAGAGGGTGGATGGGGGGAAGGCATTTTTAGTCTGCTTCTAGTTTCTCACTGCTCTGGTCTGTTAGTAATAGGCAATAAATTACATTAATCTCCCTATGATGAGTCTGTTTTGCCTGTGATGATAATTGTTGAGCGATCTCCCTGTCCTTATATCAGCCCTTGAGCCCTTTTCATCATATTTTCTCCCCCTTTCCCTTTGAGGAGGGGGAGTGAGAGAGTGGCTGTGGATGTGGTGGAGCTTGGCTGCCCAGCTGGGTAAAACCACCACAACAGCCTGTGACGAGAACCATGTTGAACCTGAGGAAAACTCTGAAGAGCACATTGTTTCAAAAGGAATGGGCCTCCAAGCATTCAGCCCTTTAAAATGTCAAGATGTTTAATGACCTCCAAGATGCTTCTAGTACACAAACTTTTCACTTAAGTTGTTTAACCTCCTAGCCTAAACTTGGGTAAGCACCCTTCTTGACCTGGCAGCTTGCTTCCCCGGAGAGGCACTTGCCCTGACTTAATGCAGGGGTACACAAGTACTCTGACAAGCTGGAGCCTTTCCTCAAACCTGAGCTTTCGTGAGGTCATTATGTCCTCATGCATGATATTTTCAAAACTGATTTCTGATCCACAGGATTTAAGTTAACTCTGAGCTAACATTCTGGTTTGCCAGATTTCAGGGTTAAACCTGGCTCTGTCTCACGCAGAAATACTTCAAAACAAACCTATTTCTTTACCCTGTAAGCTCTGCAGTCAGGCACTTTTTTGATTGTTTAACCTATTTTATCTAGTGTGAAGCTACTTATAGCACTGCAAAGAAAGCATTTGAAAAGAAAATAAAATCTCACTTTCAAATATACCAGAGTGTTAGTGAAGGTAAAGAAATCTGTATATATCTCTGTATATTATTTATAAATGTGTAATTTGCATGAATAATTTATCCTCCTGGATGATCTTAGACATATTAATCATATTCATAAGACTTACTCAAAGTCAAATAATCTTAAAAGAAATAATGTTCATTGTTTAAGGTAGAGGAATCAGTTATGATGGATAGGCTTTCTTTTTCTTCCCTTTTTATCAACTCATTACGAAAGGTTGGTCCAGCCATATACCCACTCTGTGACATTTGTCCCTCAGCAGAAAGATATGAATAATGGATTATCTACTTATTATTCATGATTTCTATAAAGTTTATTCCCCAAAGCATGAGATTTCCCTGAGATAGTCACAAAAAAAAGACAGAATGCCAATTGCCATTATTATTAACCAGCCATAGATCAAGCAGATCCAACAGAACTTGAATTTTTAGCCTATCTTTAAAGACGTAAGGAAATCAAGGAGTGTGTATCTTTCTCAGCTCCCCATCAATAACATTTGAAAACAGTAATCCAATTTAAATCTAATTTGACACAGACAGAGTGCAAAGCTATTAGTTCCTACAGTTTTACTGTGAAAAGGGAACTGAGCAGGAAAAGAAAACCTAACAGCACTGCCATAAAGAAAAGGCTTGGAGGTGAACTCATTATTAGACACCAGAGAGCGGTCTCTGTATCTTAGGCAGCAACTCACTCAGCCCTGAGACATAAACCCCTAAGATATCAGGCGATGCTGGGGCTGGGGCTCCCAGAGCTGCTGCTTTGCAGCAGGGGCTGGCATGACGTATGGACAAGGACTGTACAGAGCATGCAGTACACAAGAAAAAGAACCTGCTCTCATGGACTAAGAAACCTAGAGAGCTACTAAGAAAGAAACCTTTCTGATGAAGAATACCAGAAGGACAGTACTATAATAGGCTGCCCAGGGAAGTGGTTCAGTCACCATCCCTGGAGGTCTTTAAAAGATGTTTAGATGTAGAGCTTAGTGATATGGTTTAGTGGAGGACTTGTTAGTGTTAGGTCAGAGGTTGGACTAGATGATCTTGGAGGTCTCTTCCAACCTAGATGATTCTGTGATTCTGTAAAGAGGAAGAAGGCTACTGGTGAGTAAGTGAAAATGGGAGCATTACCTATTGTGGTATGAGCACTGAGGGCACATAGGCACTCTGGTACGGTGACAGTTCTTTTTAGTTTAGCAGTAGTGTTGAGGGACTTTAAAGCAGAATAAGATGGGACATGGATGTTAGACTCGCTGTTGGCAGAATTAAAACTTTATCTGGAGTCAATAGTGTTAACTGAAAGTATGTAAAATGCTATTTTTTGCACCATTTCATGTCATTGCCCTGGGCCAAGGGCAGAACTGAAGAGTTCAGAATACATTAGGGCTGGGTATCTCAAGATGAATTTGACTTTACAGATGGTCAAAGATCTCTAGAGGTATTTCGGTATTCTTCTGTGTTAAAAGGCTGCCAACATGCACCCAGTCCTCTATGGAATATCTATTTGCAGTAGCAGCTGTTGATGGTTGGACCAGATGATCTTGAAGGTCTTTTCCAACCTTAAAGATTCTATGATTCTATGATTCTAAGAGCTAGCATAATTATTCCCATTCCGGGACTTTCTTCACTCCATTGTTTTTGAACTGTAATAAGGTTTGCTAAACTTCCAAATTAAATATTAAATATTATCCCTGGAGGAATACAGAAGCTTTGGGAATGTGTCACCATCATGGGTTATATTAAGAGCCTCACATCAGAACCACCACAGATTATTCAAGAAACTCTGCAGATCACACATGAAACAGAAAATGTAGGAGTGTAAAGCAATTGCACAGCTGGATACTTTCCCGTCTCCAAGGGTGACCAGTCACAGAGGCTCAAGAAAAGCACACAAGACACACCAACTCTCACTGTTGGCCACAGCATGATCACCTTGTTTAATTCATGGTAGAAATTACAAAATGCACCACAGAGGAATAAACCCAGCTAAGAAGAGGGAAAATGCAGGCATGGGGATATAGAAATGCCTGAAACCCAATGACTATAAATAACACCCAGAGCTGGCACATTCAATAATTTGCCTATTTCTTGATACTTTCAGGATTTGTGCACACCAGATATCGCAATGCCATGTCTATAATTATCAAGACTACTTTAAAAAAAGCTGTTTAGATCCTATGTATCATGACCGTCTTCTGAGGCATGTTACTAAAAGCATAAAACTTCACAGAACCATGCTGATTTATTGTCATAAGGCATCGCATAACTACCCAGCTAGGCAATTATAGGCAATTCATCTGAAGAACTGTCTATTCATTACCACATAATCCTGAATAAGTTATCCAGAATGATGATTAAGATTAGAAATCAGGCCAGATTTTTTTTTGATGGGAAGCTGTTTGGAGCAGGTGATATTTTGTTGTATCTGCAGTGTACCTAAAACAATGGTGTCTTCACAGGGCCTCTGGAAATCTAACAATCTTGAATATTGAATAATCAAATAAAAAAAATAAATCAGCGTTATACATCCATGTATTAACATCAAGGAGAAAGCAATCTGGGATACAAAAGAAACAATGAAGAGCAGCCCTCCATCCTGGGTAAAGAGAGCGTAAAGCTTAAATTTCTATGCATATGGAAACAGATAATGAGGATTTGGATGTGAAAGCATTTGTAGAGTGCCATGACAGCTAGCAGTGTTGTGAGCACATATTACTGTCTGCCACCCCTGTCCGTGCACAGGCATGCTAATACAGCCCAAATGTGGCTCTGCTACAATGGATAGATCAAAATCAGAAAGTTTCAGTCCACCACCTGTAGCACAGTTTCACTGGACGATCTGATAGTCTTTTCTGCAGCAGTGTACAGACACACACATCACCTCAACATCCCTTGTCTCATCAGGACATGCACATTGAGAGAAGCCTTGCAATACAGTGCTTTGTTTTGATTCCTTCTGCCAGCATAGACAACCCAACATTAACTAGGCCAACAAAGAACTTTCTTCTCTTGGTATGGCCACATCCACACCCAGGCATTACCTGAACATCAGTTCTGCACCTCCACGTGGGGTGCACTTCTTAATTCCTGAGCTTGAAGATCTGGGCTGAAAAACTACAGCTGTGTCATTTCTGACAAGAAAATCATAAATTTTCCATGATTCAAACTCTGCAACAAGACAACTTATAGGTTTATGAAGCACTTCTAGCACATGTATATTCAAAGTAGTACATTTTTTTGTATTTATTGCCAGCTTTCACATGCATAGTTTTCAGAACTAGCACATAAGTGCAGTCGTACCCAGAAAGGTGGGGAGTTGAGTTGTGGACACTGATGAAATACAATTCAGACACTGTAAAATGCTCTAGATAGAACATTAAATGTTAATTAAATGCTGACTGTCTATCAGCTTAGCTTCAGTAAATTGGCCAAAGCAGCTTTGTAGCAGGGACTGAAACTCACCTGGTCTTGTTTTTAAGCAAAATAATGACTGGCATACAAAGTGAAAACCAAGATCTTGTACAGACAAAGGAAAATTCATGTCCCCGCCTAGCACAGTCTTAAGCTATTTTATGAAGTCTGAAAAATGTAGAATCTAATTATTGTAGCTGTGCAACTGAAATAATGAGGAGATTGAGACTAGGACTGATAAGCAGTTAGATGCTATACTAATAAGCTGGAGGTCTGCAGTCCATCAAAAGTCTAGCAAAAAATTACCTGCAGTGGGATGTACAAGCTGCGAAATACTCATTCAGTGCTATTACAACCTGAACTAAGCACCTAGTGCTGATGATGACTGAAGATCGTGCAAAAGCCTAAGGTATCCAAAAAGCAATTAACTGTATATAACGTGTTATTTTTCTGTGGTAGAAGATGATAGCCAACAAGAGTATGATAGAGAATTCCAGGGTCTCATTAAATATATAGAATAATAATGATGTGTATTTCAGATCCTCCGGTATTACATTTCAGGAGTGCTAAATTCACTGTGCTGCTGCTGCTTAAAGAATGAAAAACTAGTATTACGCTTGCTGCTTGCTATACTACCACAGCAGAGAAAGACATGTAATTCATACACTATTAAACTGAACTTCGTATCTTGGAAGAGATAAGAAATAACTTGGAAGAGTTAAGAGATAAGCAGGTGCTTCCCAGAATGGTGGTTTTGGGCCCCTTTGGGTTCAGTCCCAGGAGAGGTTGGGGCAAGAAGAGATCAGTGGGGAAGAGAGCTGCTAGAAGAAGTGGCCAATACCCACATTTTGCCTTCAGGGTGAATGCAAGTAGATCACAATGGTGTCTAAAGATCCTCCCTGAAATAATCAGCACTCACTGACTCTGAAACTTTAAAGCACTTTCTGTAAATTCTCCTGCAATATGTGATACTGCATCATATGGAATTCAGCAGAGCACACTAAAAGTTAAATGTCTTCCACTCCTCCCCACCAAGAATTCAGGAGAAAGCGTATTGGAAAACACTGCTGAGGGATGCAAGAACTTGACACAGCAGCTGTGAAGAGTGACTGGTCCTCTCCTGTCCCAGCTGACTGCCACAAAACTCAAGAAATCATAGCAATGAAAAAGCAGAGATAGTTGCAACGAGCTACCTTATTACAGAAGTGTTTCCTTTACAAGAATGCTGATTTTTAAGCAAATTGCTGAATACCTATCATGTTGTCTGAGCTTTAACAGTAATTGACACAGAACTCTTTCCACAACACTGAGAAATCACACCTAATTATAAATGAGGCCAACACTTTTTTTTTCTTTTTTCTTTTCTTTTTTTTTTTTTAGGACTGGAATCATAGAATCATAGACTAAGGTGTTAGTAAGATATTTTGGCTGATAACTGCTGCCTGAGGTTCTATAATGTGAAACTGCAGGGCTAGAGTAGGAGGAACTTGCATCATGCACAATTAATATTCATGCTGAAATTCCAGCAACTGATGAGGCACCCAACCATTAACATGTGAATTATGACCACGTATCCCAACTACAAGATACCCTTTCACATATCCAGCTTGTTGTATTTATGCTGGTATCACCAATGACCATTTCTTCAGCAGCACGTTTTCATATGCTTACACACATGCGTATCTGACTCAGACACTATTGATGTTCTTTGACAATTTCATCAGCCCTGTTGTGTATGTTAAACAAGACTCACCATTTTATTCCCTTCCCCTTATTTCACAGTCCAAGTCCAGAGGCAGTTCAGTCATACAACAACTGCTCAGCACATAAAAGTTCAGACAATGCACCTCCATAGAACAGGCTGCTGACACAACCGACAGAGCACTGAGGGCTGCAAAGCGCAGAGACAGAGCCTTTCTGATATTTTATATATGAGTGCTGTACTGATGCATTTAACGTTGAGCAATGTATCAGTACAATGCTTCGAGAAGAGGAAACCATTCCAAAAGTAGGGGTCACCTTACCAATTCCATTTCTCATGGAAAACTCATCAAGACCGGCAGGATGAAGGTATATCACACAAGATCAGACAGTCAGAAAGCATGAGCAGGCTGTCTGACCCTCTCAGATAAGAGATGCTACCTCAATTTCAGTGTTGGAAGACTCAAACTTCATCATAAAGGAGATGATGGATAAGAATGAATTCTTGTTTGCCAGCAACAGTAAAACAGCCTCATACTGTGAGAGAAGTGGAATAGTAAGCTTTCAGGAAATGCAGTTAATATAATCATTCTCATAAAACACTGGGTGGCATCTAGCATCAAGAAAAGCTTCATGTTGTAAAGAAAAGCTGGATGGAATTTTTTTATGGAAGACAAATCACAGATGATGAACTTGCATGCGAACTTGATGGAAAAGGAGGTAACAGCTGCAGCTGATCACTGAACTACTGAAGGGAAAGCTGAGGGTTCTGCAAGCCCATCAAGCAAGAATGAAATCACTACGGAATATCCTGTAACTGTTCCTCTTCTTTGATACTTAAATGCACATTCGTACTTTTTAAATTTATGACCTTGATATTCTGCAGCCATGTGCCTAGTGTGCATAGCCTGGGCAAGGATGAGTTATATCTGCTTTGTCCTGTATGCTAATGCCTCCACGAAGTGCATGACAGTAGGGAATCTGAGCTATCTGTGATGTTTCCAGCTTACAGATCTATAAATTGTAAAAAGTGGCTCAGCCCTTTCAGCCAACTTTACCACTGACTGTGAGATAAGCTATGTAACATGAGCACAGGTTTTTATGGGAAATTTATGCAGGACAGCTCAGATCAATTAGATTCTTTTGGATGTTCACACAGTTGTGAGTTTCTAGTTGCAAGCACTTGGCTGAACACTTCTAGTGAGAAACTCCCAAAAAGCAATCAAAATGTGACTGCACAAAGCTGACCATGCTGGACAGATGGCGAAGGAAGAGGAATGGCATGAAGCTAGTACTGGAACATAGCAATGCTGCTTGGACATATGCATACACCTGCTAAAACCATATGTGCAGTACCTGCATAAGAGGACAGTGCTTATTCACCTTGTAAGCAGTAACACAAAGCTTACACAAGAACCAAGAACACATTGCGGAAGCCTGTGAGTCACCATGATTTATAGGCTCATCATGAGATCTCTGTCAATCCCCAGGCAAACACTGTAGACAACTGTGGCCACAAGCCCACACTACTAGGAGGCTTCAAAAAGCCTTTAGTTTAGCTTTCCACTCTCCATTTTTCTCTCTAGCTATCAAGGTTTTCATGGAAAACCATAGAGAGCCTTCCCATGTTCTTACAGAATGGATCAACTGACCACTGTGCTCTTTACCATTTTGCATGTTCATGCAATAACGTGCACATATCTTCAGGAATTCCAGCCTGGCAAATATTCATGATTTGCATAAAAGATCTATGCTACTCTCTTAAATGAGCTACAAGACAGCTCCAATGGGATGATTTAGGCCTGTTTATGGGGTTAATAATAATTTGCTTTGGTTTAGGGATGTAGATTTAGCTTTGTTTTCTAGACAGGGATAAATAACAAGCCATTCTTAGTTCAGTGACGTATTCTGTTGCGACAGCAAAGACTACAGAGCTCTCCTGACAACCTCTGCTTCTATTTTTTGGTCTCTCCTTACACCTTGCTCTAATTAATATAGCTGAAGAGGAATACATAATATTTGTGCATAAAAACACACAAGTCCTCCTCTAAGAGACGATAAGTTACTTTAGATAGAATGGGTCAGTATAGTTCACTTACATTACAGCCATGATATTACATAATTAGATATCTCACATTTACATTTGTATCCATGCCCATTACAGGTAGCTTCCTGGAAAAATAGCTTGAAACAAGCAAACAAACAAACAAAACCCTCAAAAATGTTGGTCCAGGAAAGCATAATCTCAAGATAACCAAGATTTACATAAACATGTACTTCACAACCATAACCACTTTGATTTATGCACTAGAACGTACACACCCCACAAATGATAGCGCACACATATTCTGTTGTATGTTAGTTTAGGCAAGATATTGAACTACACAGGCTCATCTACTGCCAAATTCTGAATTTCTTAAATGTATAAAATCCATAATACCTATTCAGGTCTGCTACACATCTCCTCTATAAGATTCCTTTTTCAAAATAAATTATTGCATTTATATCTGGTTATCAGGTTATATATCTTGCAAATAGGAAAGGCTGAAACAATCTTCCTGGGATCTGGACCTCTGCATCAATTTCACCAGTCAAAAAGCAATAAAATTTGCTTAGATGAAATTAACATTTTTTAAAATGAAAATTAATGGTATCTCCAGTGAGAAGAAAATGTAAAAATGTTTTCAGTTGAATTCTCATCTGTTTGTTTTAGAAGTTTGAGGTTTTATTTTGATTTTTAGTTAATGTATTTTTCATGCTTTTATTATTTATATACTTTTTAAACATTTCATAACAGGTCAGGAGCAGCAATGTGGACTGAGGGACTCATGGTCTGATATTAGTGATACATAATCTATCAATATAATAGTTGAAATATTTTTATTTCATGATCACTATTTTTTATTATCATAGAAACACTTTGACTTCAAAAAGAAGATAAGAAGCCCTTAAGAGGTATGAAAATATGCTAAAATTGAATAAAATGATATTGCAACTAATCAATAGTCAGTATGTATGGCGTATGTTCTGTGATGAGACTTTACATTCTCAGCTCTTGCTACAAACCTTCTGCCTTATAGTGTGCGGTCCTCTATGAGAAGAAGGGTTTGAGGTGGATGGCTGGTGATACTAGCCATTCACAACATTATTTTTTTTATCATTCTTACTCTGTGATACCATAGAGATCTTCACCTACCGCACATGTAGCTTTAGGTAAAGAATTAAGACTAAGTGTTGGAAAGAGCCCTCTTTTGAAAGACAGTCTGACACCAACAGGCCTTTAACTGCTCTTGCAATTGGAGTATTTTGTGACTTGGAAACACACATGCAGATGTCTCCCAGTGCTGGTTTGATTTGCACTCTGGAAAATCCCAGCACTTGAATTCCAAAATATCCCTCCAAATAATTATGCTCTCTCCCTCTTTTTTCCACTTCCATTGCATATTACTACCCTCCTTTCTACACTTTCTACTGCATTCCCTTTGCAGCTTTACCTTTGCCTTGCCAACATATTTTGTTAGATCCAAGTATGAAAGCATCCTATATCCCTGTGCCTGCCCTGGCATTCAGCTGGAAGCTGTTCAGGACAGCACCCTCCACCATGGTGCCATATGACAACGTTCAGCAAGTGGCACAAGCCTTCAGTCAGACATTTTACCTCCTGTGCTATTTCCTAGCATGTTGCTTTATGGTCACACTTATCTGCCTCCAACAGAAAACAGCAGGGACAATGACATGCAACTTCTGCAAGAAAAGCAAAATCTCCCCTTGCTTCTGCAAAGGGAAAGTACACTGTGCTTTTTATTCAAGGGAATAAATGCAACACATATTTCCTGGCTTGGTGTACACCATATATGCCCATGTTTTCATGCAAATATTTATTGTTTTCCTAGTCCCCTCAAAAATCATTTCAGATCACTTTTTTTTTTTGTCTTTCAACAAAAGATAGTGGGATTTATGCTAAGTGCTGGTTGGTGTTAGCAGAAACTATGAATTACACCCCACACAATGTGATTACTCATTTAATCTTCCACACACACAGCAACATATGCACATTTACTCTCCTCATATTTGGTGCATTTCTGTCCTCTTGCAACAATGCTCATTCATTGTACAAGTGTTGGTGTAGCGCAGAAGTGAAGGAGTGCGGTGACAAAACACACAGCATCCCTTCCTCCTCTGGGGCTCTTTCAGCTCCCCTCTGCATCCCTCTTTCCTCCCCTTATTGCTGTGCAGATGATCCTCTCTCTACTGACACTTAACAACAATCCAGGGCCCTTTCAAAAAAACAACTGAAAAATAAAGTTTTACAGCCAGTGGAGGTCTGACTCCACTGACTCCACTGGTCTGACTCCACTGACAATGACTCAGCCACTGGCAATATTGTTAGCATCAAGAGTGCCACAAAAGCTTTTGCTAACTCTGTGACCCCTAACTTCCTCACCCATGCTGCTGCTGCTGCTCTTGAAAGCCAGAGGAAGCCACTGAGACCTAGCAATAAAGCAATAAACACAACTGTAGGAATTAGGACTTTGTTATGTCATTTTAAGGGTACTTTCACAGATACATGTGCTTATACTCACCCCGGCACAATATATCAGTAGGTGCTTAAAAATCGAGATATGGACAGGCAACACTTCTCCTACCAACTGAAATGATTTTCTCCCAGCTGACTTCAGATGGAATGACATGTTGCTGTTCATTACTCTGGCATAAACTCACAGACACTCCCTTGGATTTAAACTTCATCTATGTTTTTGAGAAAAGGATTGGACAAGAACTTTTGGACAAACTCCATTGCAAGCCTGCCTCTCCCTTGTCTGTAGAAGAGAAAATGTGAACTGAAAAAGAAGCTGTAGGGCTGGTGAGCTGCAGCTGGGACTGGAGCCAGGAGAATCAAGACAGGAAGAGGCTCCTGCATAACCACGGGGTACCCAAACATTAATCCAAAAATGCCTTCCTTATTTTTATTCTTCACATTTCTACTTCTGTGAAAGACGAAGGGTTTTCCTTCTCCTTTAATCACCGTTTCATGCTGTAACATGAAAACCTAGAAAAGTGTGGTTTCACACATATCTTATTTAGATACGAGTGAAAGGAGGTGAAGGATAACACCTCTGATTTGAAAAGTGACTGGAGAGCTAGATACTCAGAGAGACTCAATTACATTTCAAATACTGCAACACATGAATACCACAATACTTTGATAGCCAGCACTGTAACTTCCCCATATTAGGTGACCACACGGTTTCATATCTAACCACTGCTGCTTTGCAGTCATGTTTTGCTTGAGGCCAATCTGGACATGAGGAAAATGAACAGCCGGGAGCCCCAGTTCCCAGGCGTATGGTCTAAAAAGTAAAAATTGCTTGTTGTACAGGTCTGATCACATGGCAATGAAACCCTGATTGGAAAAATGCATGCAATCAAACCTCCTGCCAGGTGAATTTCTCAGGTCATCTGTCTTATAAATATTTGAATAAACACATTCCAATTTTTCCTTTGCCTTGGTTTAGCATCTCCTCACACAAAAGCTGTCCCTGTGGAAATCTGTCCCTCCAGGATTTCCAGCAGTGGCTGCTTGAAAAAGCCATCAGCCTGAACCCTTTCCATGTCTAGGAACTGAAAAGCTTTTTTGCTGTTCCTTGCAATAGGTATATGTACTCTTGGAATACAATGTTGTCAGCCCAGTGCTTGATCTGGATGTCTCCTGCTCTTCCTCACTGCAAGGTCCACTGCTGCCTGCTGAAGCTGCTGGTCCACCTGCCCTGTAAGTAGCCTCTTGTGTCTACTCTCCCATCCATCCCTTCCCTGTTCTGTTTTTTTTTTTTTCTTTTTTTTTTTTTTTTTTTTTTTACTAAAACCTCAGAAATTGCCCTCTTCTCACATGCATATTTAATTCCTCACTCTTAGACCTGCAAGGCAGATGACTAAGGAGGGATGCTGGCATCCCCTCTCACCCACCTGCATGTCCATCACTCCAATGGAACACAGAGATTGACAAAGTCAAAAAGTGCCTTCCCAAATATTGCTATGCTTACCTTATATTTTTACATCTAACTTACCTCCTTGACCATCAGTGTGGGCTTCAAGGCGCAATTCAGCTGAACTGCTGGCATTTATATACAAGCTGCTAGTATAGCTTGGTCACTCTTTGGGGAGGGACAAGTCAGCCCTAACCATAAGAGTCATATTTAAGGAAGGAAAAGATTGTGATGGGTGTGTTAGTTTTCCTTAATAATATTTTTCAAAAAACACAATAATAGTGCTCTAAAAATCCTTCATATTTCAAATTCTCACCAACTATATAACTGAGTCAGAGCATTAGCCAAAGTTTGAGCTGCTCATCATCTCTGCTATGTTCGTTTACCTGCTTTTGGGCTTTACACTGGATAATATGGGCTAATCCAACAACACTTCGTTTGATATGGTAAAGGCCTGATTCTTTAAAGACATTCCACATCCTCTTTTTTTTGCCCACCTATTGCCTGGAGGTATTCAAACGGCATGTAAATGTGGTGCTTAGGGATATGGTTTAGTGGTAGACATGGCAGTGTTAGGTTAATGGTTGGACTTGATGATCTTAGAGGTCTTTTCCAACCTAAATGATTCTATGATTCCGTGATATTTCCAGTGTTTGGTCTATTATAACTTAAAAAAGGCAAGCAAATGGCAGTTGGACCAGAAAACACCCCAGGTCACATTTTCCCACTGGGATTCACAGCCACGTACGGTCCTATTTAGCAGCACAGTGTGACACATAGGTCCCCTCTGAAAAACATTTATCCGAACCCTTAGGAACTCTTGTAATCTGCTCCTTATTTACCAGCTGCCTACATCAGGCAGGTGGGCTAATGTTGCAGGCATCAGCAGTGTTCGTGGTTACTAAAGGCAGTTGTTTAGTGTCCGTAAATTAATTCAGTAGAAAAGGATAACATTGTTTTGGACTTAAGGCTGACATTCACCTCTCCTCTTGTGATAAAGAACACAGTAACTCTGTAGAAGACAGTTAACAGCCTCTCTTTACGTTTTATGGAAAACAAACTTATTTTAAGATAAGTGTGATATCATAAAAACTTTTCAATAAAATGCACATCAGAATATGTAATGAAGATTAAATGAAAAAGCAATAGAACATTTATCTAGTTATATCTTTAAAATTAAAGTGCTAGCTTTACTGAATAAATACATACAGAATATACAGAATCACTGAGCCTGGGCAGGAGTGTTAATTATTTTTACTGCTATTAGTCTGCAGTGCCATTTATATGACCAAGGAGTAACTTCTGGCCTTCTGCAGAGCATCATACTAATTCATCTCACTTTTATGACCACGGCAACGTCACTGACATCTGCTGTGTTCCTTTCAAGAACGTGAGCCCTAGTAAACGGTAACATTGGGAACAAGTGGAGCAGTGGTGCCAGGCACGTGTGTTGGTCAGGAAAGTAGGTAGCAGCTTCAGAGTGGGATTCAACAGGGTGGCTGGCCATGAAGAAAAGCGTACAATCAGTCACGTATGCAGGTAACACAAGAAGCCCCATATTCTCAAGCATCAGCACTATTTTACCCGTGAATGAATGGAAGAGAAAGACTAATTGGAGCATATGCAAGCAACCATGACAGGTATCATCTCCATACTACAACTTTTTCCACTTAAAACGCATTTTGCAATGCGGCTAAGTATTTCTTTACTGTGCATTTTCCCAGTGCCCTTAGCATCATTAGGAGGAATGCCAAGACTAATGGCAATTCTGTCTCTGCAAAAAAAACCACTTAAAACTCACCCGGGCAGCAATGGGCCTTCACACAGTGACTGCATGCACTGAAGCATTCAGCACAGGGAGATGTAGCCTGCAGCAGTAAAAGCACATACTCTTTTTCAGTATGCCAAGTGCAGGACTGTACAAATATGTATTAACAGCAAGTTGTAGTAACTTACCATTTATTTTCTACTCTTGCTCCCCTTTCCCTGAGATGCTGTGATGCAGGCTATGCCACACACTGGGCAGGAGAGATTTTTTGCTGGTGCCTGGCAGACTAACTCAGGGCAAAAATCAAGAAGTGACCTTTTTCTATTATACAGCTGGTTATGTGTCCTGGATTACAACACATAGCAGGCAGTAACGTATATGCTGTTGTACATGGATAGACATGGGGGCAGTGATCACACCCTATCTGAAGACTTGGTGTCCCTGTCCTGACATTCATACCACTGAGATGTATGGGGGGAAGCAGGCTTCTGAGGCACCTTTACCTTTTTTCCCTGGGGGTTTGTTTGAAAGAAATAGGAAAGCAATCCCACATTGGTTACAGCATAGAATATAAAACTGAATGGGGGAGAAAATGAGATAATCTCTGCCCTTACCTCGTCTTTTACAAGCAAGAATTAAAAACTCATTTAGATTATTTCACGTTTGGACTTCATGCTGAAAAGAAGGCAAGTAAATTGCATCTGGCAGGTCAAGGTCCCCCCCCCCCCCAAATCACCAACCCCAATGTCACTTGTCTGTGTGAGTTCTCACAGAAGGCAAACCTTATGTTACATTCCCAGTGTCCATGCATTTCTGCTGCTCCTAAATAGCTGGATCCCCAGAACTGCTGCTTGCCAGATTTTGGTTCTCTTCCAGCGCCGAAAGGCAGAGGGTAGGAGATGTCCTGCTGCTACTCTCCTTTCATTTAGAAAATGGAGAGGTTGTCTGGCTGCCAACCTGTCAGTGCAAATAAGTCCCCTCTGTAGACCTTATCAGATGAATCTCAATGCGAAAACTTTTTACATATGAATTGCTTCCCAAGGAATGCCTGACTCCTTTCAGAACAAATAAGGAAAGGAACAAAATAAAGGAAATGAAAAAGTAAAGGACCTGCACTGAAAGGTCACTTCAAAGGAACAAAAGTCCACATGGCTTCTTTTTCCTGTTTTCTTTCTTTCTTCACAGTTTGCCTTCCAGCATCTACATGCTGCTCACCTAACTGCAAAGGACTTAGTCACCACAAGCCTCATCAGTGCACAATTAATTACACCTGTTAATCAGAATGGAAAGACCAAAGGAACTAGAGTGCCCAGCAGATCAGTAATGGATCACAGTGCTCTCATGAGAGCCAGAAGTCTATTGACAGCCTAGGTGAGTGAAGACAAAAACAGCTAACAGCTACCAGATTTTTCAGCAGCACAGGCAGACTGACTAGCTGAAGGGTGAGTTTCCATGTGTAGGAGTGGCAGAGCTTATCTTGGAAAATCACCAGTGCTGTAAATGGTAGCCAGGACTGTTGATTACATTAAATCAATATTGTTAGTTACATTATTAAATATTAATCTGAGATATAAAAAACTGAGGGTTCTTCTGTCTCTGCCAAAGACATCTGGCATAATCTTATGCAAATCACTCAATTTCAGTTCGTCTCAAATTCCCATCTGTAACACTGAGATAATGATGCTTCCCATCTCCCACCTTCTGCAGGTCTGCCTCCCCAGGCAGGCTCCCTGGCGGCCTCTCACATTACGTGTGTATAGCCTCCCGGAGGCTGGGACCTCTAGAGGCCACTGTAATGTTACAGATGAAGAGACATAGCAAGGAGATGTCACACAGCTTGCACAGAAACTCAGGAGTCTCACATGCTCTTGCTGGTTGCAAAGGGGAAACAGCTTGGACTAGAAGAGCAAAAGGAGAGATTGGAGTGTGTTAGATAAATTGTATGTCTTAAAATCAGCTGACACTGAAGAGCACTGTCCTCGGATGCTTAGAAGTGCTGTTGACACAGTCACTGAATTATTATCAGTTCTCTCTGAGAATTCATAGAGTGTAAGCGAAGGTAATACAAGGAGGGGCGATTCTGACACATCTGTCAAAAGCAAACCATGTAGGACCAAGCTTATTTCTGTCTCAGGGAAAGAAGTGTTACGGGCAAGAGAGAAACAACAGATGTCACAAATAGATGTCAGCAAGGCTCCTGACAATATTACCGTGCCACCGCAGGTCTCTTCCAGCACCTGCTTTTGACAATACTGTGCTGAAGGTGCAGGAGAAGCAGAGGGAGAAACATGGGAAATCCTAATTCCTGTTACAGCCAACACAATGCTCTCACCCAGGTCAGTGCACCCACTTCCACTTTGTATTTCCTGACTTGTCAGTTCATTCCTTCCTCCTTCAGTGCTTCGTTATCTTGAAGAAATTTCCTACAGCTCTGAGTATGAACTGGGATCATCTATGTTTGATGAACACCATCCGCCTGCTCCGAGGAGGTATTCCAGGCACACAGTCCAGTAAACCACTCTCAGTACCAAGCCTCAGAGTCAGGGCACCTTGTAGCAAAAATGGGCCATTAGATAATGAAGTCCAGCAGCCACAAAGCGAGTACCAGTACAGTCCCCATAATTACAGCTGTGACTGTGTTAACCAGCCTTTGTCAGAATATGGGGATTCTGATTAAGTGTTAAGCGAACTTCATTTTGCTGAAGTGAAATGGGTGAGCACCAGTAGGTAATCCAAAAGGACTGGTGCACCTGCCCTGAGTACATGCATCAAATGAACAGGTAACACTGTTAGGCTTCATCATATTGTTTTTCTCTTGTTAGAGAAGTCAACCTGAAGTAATACTGGGCCAACGTTAGTGAAAGCACACATAAATGTGCTGCATGTGAGCCAAAAGGATTTTGAAAAGGGCTAAGAAAAGGTAAAAACCAAGATTGTTGTTAAGAGTGAGATAGAAATGAAGAAAGGAAAAACTTCAGTAATAATTACTTGGAATAATGAATAGGAAAGACTGCAGGCCTCAGCAGTTAAATGTGTGCTGGAGTGCTCTTCTGAACCGGGGACAGGTATGTGTGAAAGAACATAGATGACACGTGGGATTAAAACACGTGGGATGCCTAAACTCCTGACTGGAGTTAAAAACCTGCTTAAATGGTTTGCTGAACTGAGATGAGCTGATGAAACGGCATCCCAGGACATAACAACTGAAAGACAGGGAAACGCTGAGTCTAAGCAGTCATACAGAAATCACTTTCTTTATGTTCTTGACAGATTCCTGTGCCATGTTCGCTTTCGTCCTCAGAAGTACAGTTCCATGATAATAGAAAAATAAAAAGTGGGACTACACTCTGCTCACTTTTGGCTCAGCATAAAGCACCTGCACACACCAGTCTTTCAGGTGTCAGTACTTTGGATCCCTTTTCCTGGCTGGATGGCGAGCCAGGTGAAGTGACAGTGGCCCAGCAGAAGGCCACTGAGGAAGCAGTGCCAGCACTGGTCACAGCATGGCATGGTGTTGCTGAGCTATTTGACCACACGGCAGTACCACAGCACCCATCTTCAGGCTTAGATTGCAGCTTGCCTGGAGGGCAGACTTGGACATCCTTGTGTATCTCTGAAGGGTTTAACGGGTATCGGGTGAAAAATAACATATATAAGTAATAACAGGAAATTGCTACTACTGAATATGGTGCTGTTGAGTTTCACAACTGATTGAAGTCTATCACCAAGTCCAACATGAAGCCAGATTTTACCACTATTAAAGCCTGAAACACAAAATGGAAGCTACTGTGTAGAGAGCAACCAGGTTGACAGGTTACTGTCTAGGGAACAAAGTCTCGTATTATTATGCAAAAAATCAACCTTCCTTTAAGTTCATCTAATTTGTTCTGTTTCTCTGAAAATATTGCCATTTGTGTTTTTCTATTTGACCTTCAGTCCCCTTTTAAGGCTGGCCTACTACTTCTGGTGGTTTATGCTAATTTATTGAACTGTATTTTATTTAGTTAATAGTTTAATGAATTCTTTAAGAGGATAATGACTGATACAGACCATGAAGCTGTGTGGAGATTAGCTTTCTGTGGAAGTCATATGCTCTCACTGACCTACCCCATGGCAGGGAAACTGCCCAAGGAGATGCAAGCTTGGAAAGCTATGGAGAGCAGTAACACCACAACAATGCCTTAGGATGCTGAGCGCTGCAGTTCTCTGGAATCCTGTTCTCCAGGATTTTCTGATCTCATGGTGCATTTGTAGTCATAGATTATTAAGAATGATGTAGAAAAAGGAAACAAGAAAAGGGGCACTGTTGATGTGTTACTGTTACCTTCTTTACAATGGGCAGCCCTGTCCATTACAATAGATCTGAGGCTGAACAGAATTAAGCAAGCTGATGGCTGTAATACAATCACTGCCAGTTTGGCATCCACTGGGACTTCAGAAATCTGTATGTAAGAGATCTAAATCATAAAAGAAAGATTAGTTTTCATTAAATCTATGCTAACATGGCAATTTCAATGGTTAATTATTTTCTAGCATGTTTGCCATAGGCATCACACAGAATTTACGTTATATCTTCCAGCCAAGAGTCTCACAAACACATATGGCAAGCTTTGTACGTGTTATTAGGTTTTATCTGCAGGAGAGAATGGATAATAACAAAGGTTTCAGAAATAGCTATTGATGGCGGGTGCTAAAACACTCAAAAGTAAGAGTATGAGTTCTTGTAGGTCAGTGAAAGAAAATTTTGGCCACCATTACCAGTAGTTGAAAAAAAGCCTGAGTGCAGGACCTGAACTTTAGCTTTAACTGGAAAGTCTCAGTTATTCGATGACTCCACAGCAGACAGAGTCTGGCTGTTCCTAGTCCTCTGCGAGGGGCAATGAACTTCTCTTCTTTGGGGAGCTTCTATAAAGGAAATAGGGGAGATGCAGGACTGATGTCTCATCCAGGGGAAAGTCAGTAAGAATGAGAAAGGTTGTGGTGTGCCTACACCGATGTGAAACTATGGTCCTTCCCATGTGTGGGAGACCCTCTAACTGGGAAATGGTTGTGACACTGTCTTTGTAGGAAGGTGACTTTCAGTGCAAAGGCTGTGCCATATGGACTCACCTGAGCTCATGGTTTGTTAAGAAATTAATACTTACTTTGGGTGTATTTGGAAGAAAAAGGTCATAAGAAGAGCAGTACCAAAACCATGCATTGACAAGTCTCGGTCCTGCAAACACACCCTTCTGGGATGTGATGGCAGCAGTGCAGAGGAGAAGGCATCTGTGTTCCTTTGGAAGGCATTGGCCACTGCTCTGGATCTCTTCCTCGCAGCCAAGGGAGCAGCAGGCACCCTCACATCAGGACGACAGCTAGCAGCCAGGCTGATCCAGCCCCGTTTTTGTGAGCACACCTTCCCGCAGCTGCTCCATCTGCACTTGTTGGACTGCCCGCTTGGCTCTGCCCACTGCAGCGCCAGGACTTGCTGCCCACCAGTGAGGTCCCCGAGCGCTGTGGTGGGAAAGCATCAGCTTGAAGGGACTTCACTGAAGTCAATGGGATTGCAACAGATGTACCTCAGAACCAGTCTTATTTCTACCACTCACTATATTTAGCAGATAGTATATTATTTTCTGTATTGTTTTCAGTTTGCCTCAGTCCTACCTGTAGGGGTAACTAATTAGATGCACTTGAAAATGCTGGGCCAGACTTTCAGCCAGCCCTTTAAGACCTAAAGGGTTATTCCTGCCTAATAAAATCTTCTTTTCTCTATAGAAAATGACAACTTTCAATCTGCTCAAGTGACTCCAGGAGTAATCCTGACTTGGATATCAGCTGTTTTGCTGCTTTCTATCAAGACAAACAACAGAACCAGAGACCACTTTTGCAACTAAGGACTAATGCAATTTCCCCCCAGGTTCTGTTGTTCTGTTCAGTGTAATGCTTCCTTACCATGTACTAAATTTTTCAACAGATTGACTTCTTTTAGGGGTGTCTGCCAGCTAACTGCTACCCAGATCAAACATCCCCTAACACAGCATCTGTATGCTCTGTGTCAGCCTTTAATCAGTTTCCCAGTCTATAATGACAGCATATCATCAGTTCTTGTACCCAAGATGTCATAAGCAGCATCTGAAATTGGAGGAACCTTACCAATACTCTGTGTTAAACATAAGCAGTGAGATCCAGAAAACGTTTTACATTTTTTCCCTCCACCATCTCCTTGTTCCCCCCAGCCTGAAACATGAGGCAAAGCGATAGCCAAGCTGGTCTCCTGTGGGACTGCAGCCCTTAATTGGGAATGGGACTGCTTGCCTTCATGGCTGTTCTCTGGGGAGAGAAAGCCCCAATTCAACTCTTGCTTCTCTCTGAGTGATCCACAAAGAAAATGGAGCCAGGCTAAACAACAATAGCTTCAATCAGCCACACACGCACTAAACAAAGGGATTTTTTTTTATTTTTTATTTTTGCTGCACAGCCAGAAGAGGAGGGGTCTGATTGGCATTCAGGCTTTGCAGCATCTCACTGTGGGAGAGAGGTCTTCTGCAGTCATTACTCTCCTATGGTGCTTGTTATTGACAGCACTTTCCACTGACTCTGGCAGAGAATAAAAGTATCCCTCTCAGTAATATCATTCACTTCCCCCGATTGCTGTTCCCGCTTTCTGTGCCTCATCCAGAGCACATGTGCAGCTGAGACAGAGTGATCACGGTGACCTCCTCTGAATATGCATAAATGCTAAGAATCTTCTCTCTCTCTCTCTCTTTTTTTTTTTTTTTTTCTTTTTTTGCTTTGCTGCCATGGCTCACTGAAGCAATAGCTTGGCCAGCATTTTGCTTGTGAAAGAATGCAGTACTTTGCAACTGTTAGCCCACAGATGGTCAACTTCTGGTTCTGGCATCCAGACCTTGTATTTAGTGTCACACATAATTTAGAAAGCATATAGTTAAATCTGATGAGACAGTGATGTTCAAATAATGTGCACCTGCTTTTATTTTCTTACAGCGGTTTGGGAGACGGTCAATGAGCTGAGCACGAAGTAGAAGCAATTTGAGGGAAAAGAAGATTAATGCTACCAAATAATTTTTTAGAATTTAGCTCTCTAGTGCTTGGCAGTTGCACCCTTCATGACTGAAGTGTACTGGATGTAAACATAAAGATCAGGCTGTATTCCTACCATAGCCATGTAGATACAGCTCTGCCAAACTTCTGTAGGCTATGCAAATGAAAAGGGTGGATTCACCATCTCCATTCTTTTAAAATCCCAATGGGGTTTGCTCCCCTAAGAGCAAACACAATTAACTTTTGCTCATAATTGTTAGTCACAATGCACACAATTTGCTTTTTGCCTTTTATCTTATGGTCTTATTTTGAAGCATTTTCCTTATCCATGAAATGTTAAAGGCTCACCTTTTGGTTTTAACAGAAATTGACTGGTACATTATTTTGACTTCAGGATCAGAATTTTTCAAATTAAATATGAATCACTGAATGGCTGAGGTTGGAAGGGACCTCTGGAATCACCAGGTCCAACGCCCCTCCTCTAGCAGGGACACCTACAGCAGGATGCCCAGGACCATGCCCAGAAGGCTTTTGAAGAAAGTGGTTAAAATACCAGAAGAAACACTATGGCAGAATACAGAGATAGGTCTGCTGAGGCCTCTTTGCTTTTCTAGGAATTGCTGGGATGGAGACAACAAAAATAAACGGTGCCATCAGACCTGCCTCTGTATGCATTGTCTTGCTGTTGTAACATCACTTGTCTGATAAGTGTGTTTGCACAGGATTTGCTTCAAGGACCTTATAGCACAGAAATAAGATTTCAAATAATCACAAAGTTTTAAGAAATCAGTAAGTCAGTTAGGTATTTGAGAATGTAATGGTACATTCATAATTCATGCTCTGTCTTTGCAGGGTTCAAATCATTCTTAATTCATTTTTATATTGCCCTTATCCTCCTCTTATCAGAGATGTTCCTAAATTTTTTATGTTCATTTAATTTGTATTTGTATTTTTACTAGCAAGCTCACGTTATTTCCTGAACACAGGCTCCTTGGCTGTTCTAGCTGGAATAACATTTCCAAATGACTGTAATCACCAGTGCCACTGATAAACAGAGCTGCAACAACTTCACTCTTCTTAGGTCTGTGATGCTGATTGCTTGCAACAGGTCTCCTGTAAACACCACAAAACACTCAATTCTCAGCCAATAGAAATCACTGTAGCTGAATTAAGGTAAGTGTTGATTTATACTAGTTATTTTACACTGGTCTTGAAGTCCTAAACATGAATTCCCCTGGGAGCAGCCAGAATAACAGAATTTTCCTCTGCAGAAACCTTAAAAAAAAAAAAAAAGGTTTCTTTTATAGCTTGTTTGTCATTGCTTTCGAATCAAAACCTTGGAGCTTTTATAATGAGAAAGTAGTTTAACAGAATCAAACATAAGCATATCACAGCACAGAGCAGGGATTAAGGATCAGAAATCATCCCTGATTAGTGTTATTGCTAGTACCTGACCCATGTCCTAGAGAAATGAAAACACTTTGCTGCCCAGTAACAGAAAGAGAACAAAGCAGGCAGAGGAATAAAAGGAGGGGGGGAAAGGAGCATTTGTTATGGTTTGTGTCAGGAAATAGAGGTTAGAACTTGATCAGCAGTGAGATCTTTAGTGAGCTTTTGGCAAACCTGCTAAAAGCCCCAGTTAGTTAGATGGGGAAAAAAAAAAAAAAAAAAAAAAAAAGAGCTTTGCTTGTTCTATGAACAGTTCAATGAAAGATGTATTGGTGGCAGAGCTTTACACTCCAGAAAGTAGTGAGGATCTGATCCTGCACCTGTGACCCCAGGAGAGAGCTGTCCTCTCAGAGTCAGCATTGCAAGGGCAAGGTCTAGATCAGATACCTAACAGTGGTAGCATTAGCCATTGCTTCTGGAAGACTTGGGAGCTTGGAAGAAAAATAAAAGAGGAAAAAAAAAGACATAAAAATAAACATAAAGTAACCGACAAAATCTTCACAGATAGGAGTGTTAATTACCAGTACTAAAACTGATTTATAACTTTACTAAAGAATTCAGTATGGATTCTTCTTTAACTGCTATGCTGCCTTAGAAATTTCTGTGGTCACATAGCATTTCATCTGCTTTGTAGCAAATTGGGGAAAGAAAGGAAGGAAGGGAAGGAAGGAAAGGAAGGAAGAAAGAGCTGAGTTCTGCAAAAAAACCCTGGGAAGTGATGAGAAATTAAATACTTAATGCTTTAGTCCAATGTTGAGTATATGACCAAAAGGTGTGAGATGCCATACCATGCATGACTACATAGTACTTGACTTGAAAGAATGTGCTTGCAATTTATATTTATGTAAAAATGATGTATTACAATGCAAAAAGTTTAGAAAACAATTACTTTGTGATGACACTGCACTCTGAAGTGCATCTAATTCTCACTATTTTGATATATCTCATGATTTAAATAGGTAATAAACAGACATTTTTTAAAAAATGCGACCAACTTCAGAAAAGAGCAAAAAGACATTCAGTATTGAAGATCAACATCTGAAATTTCAGTTTGTTTGTTTGTTTGTTTTCAAAAGGTATTTGGGACTGAAGAAAATTTAAAGTGTTTTGATTTGTTAGTTTGATGATATGTTTTCAAATAGAATTGAATTATTCTTAGAAATTAAATCATTTCACATTCAGAAACATCAGTTTCATTTTCAAAAATGTTGTAATGGTATTTTTGAACTTCTACAGCATTAGTGTGAAATATTTGACAAAAAAACAACAAAATCCTAAATTTCTTTGTGAAACACTGCATGCACAAAAACATACCTTAGTTCTATCTACCGTATTTCGTATTCATTCAATATATAGTTTCTGGTATCAATTCATTTTGCTTCTGTTTGAATGCCAACTAAAACCTGAAGATATGCACTCACTCTATGCAGCAAAACTTGAAAATTTTGCTTATGCTCATTCTAAAATATATTATTCTTAGAAATCAAGGTTTGTTTTAGTTTTATTCTGGTGTTTGGTTTTATTTATTTGTTTGTTGTTGTTTTTTGTCTTTTTCAAAGTCAATAGTATGGTATTTGAATATTTAAAGCTGACAAACCTAGTACTGTAAACACAACAGACATAAAAGTTCTCTATTTCGCCAGGCTGTAAATAAAAGTTGCTACAGAAATTAATTAGGCCTTGAAGTTTATAAGTGAGGCATAAATAAGCGTTGCCTTCCTAGAAATAGTGACCTTTGGGAGTACTGAGAATGACCTTTATAGTATCAATAAACTTTCTGTACAGTAATAATTTCTGAGGGGGGACTAACTCTGTACACACCCAAATTCCTTTGAATGGAAACAAAGCTGAAGTCCAGACTTTGTTCTTCAATTCATATTTTAATTAAAGAACTCAATGAAATACAGACAAGTGAAAAATATTTTGTGTATACACATATATATAAATTAAATCCTGTATGTAATCTAACAAACAATGCAAACCAACCAGATCTATAAAATACTTCTACTATACAGCTGCAAAAGTAATTTTTTTTTTTTTACCAGAAGGAGATGAAAAAATCGCTATTTAAAGCAACACCTGCTTATATCTTCAAGTGCAATTTTTCATTTGAATTGTTTCTTGTCAGAGGTGATTGTATTCAAACACACAGAAGTAAATTAAATAGGTGAACAGAAGTAACTCAGCTTCTAAAAAGACTATGTGCAAATTGTTCTTGTAATTACTGTTAATTGCAAAAAAAAAGGGGGAGGAGAGGGGAGGCAGAGGTGAAGGTGATTTTGAAATTAAGGGTCAGGACTATTTGTTGCACAATGAAAAAACAATCCTTATGGGATAAGTCTGATATTTCTATGATAAACCTGACTAAGCCAAATCTCTGAGTAATCTCTGTGGTCAGAGCAGCTACAGAATATTTATATAAACATCTGAATAACAGCTCTTAATAAGGCTGTTATAAAAAAAAAAAAAAGAAACAAATATAAGGCTTTTTTTTTTTTCCTTTTTTATTTATTTTTTTTTCCTAAAATGGGGTAGTTTTCTCTGCTGAATGTGTGATTAATGGACCTGTCACTAAAAGGTGAAGGCAGGATTTTGGTTAAGAATATGTGGAACCAGGACTGGGCTCAACCTTGGGAACAGCTTTCCTGCTTCCACAATGCAGGATCCTCCTCGTGCATACATCAGACAGAAGATGAAGTCTTTTCCTTATATGAGTAACCTGAGTTGATACCAGCCTTCACGCAGGAAGAGTGCAAGAAACAGGAAAGACAGGGCATTACTGAATTTGACATAGAAAAGCTTACCTGGCAATGAAGGCATTTTCTTCCTGTCTTCCACGCTGGGGAGCAGTAGATGTAGCTACAAAGTTCTGGGGAACTATTTTAATGCAAAAAATTTGGATTCATACCTGTACTGCCTTAATGCCCCATAATGGCCACGGTTTTGCTTATGTGGTGTTAACGTGCTTTCCCGACCCATGATGTGAAGAACTATATTGTGCATGATTTTCTAGTTATATTACATTACAGAAATTTGTACTGCATTAACATAGAAACAAAGTGTTTCAGAGCATAATTTGAATAGATTTTCCCTTTGTATGTCAGACATACTGCATTCATTGTTGTTAGCTTACCACATATTGACAAATTCTGGGGGTATTTCCCATTGTTTTGTCAAACAAGCACTACTGATATTTATGGCAAAAAAAAACGCATTTTCTTTTCTTTCAGTATTTATCCATTATATGGGCAACATTTGTTAGATGCCTATGATCTAAATTTAAATAGGTATAGCAATGTTTATTGCTTTAGTCTTGGAGAGCTTTAACTGATGGGACAGCTGTAAATGGAAAACCACCCAAAGAAACTTATGCCTAGTTTAACTAAGTGTGTCCAATGAACCACTCCAGAGCAAGAGGGAATGTTTTTTTCTCTGTGCTCATTAAAAAATCATAGTGTATTAAGCAGCTATACTACATCTGAAATCCAAAAGGAGCCTGCTGAACTGCAAACCACTAATAATCCTAAAGGGAAGTTTCAGAATTTTCTTTGTAATGCAAATATGCGTGAACTACATGTCAATAGTAACTGCCTTTTTGAGTCTGTCCCTTCCTGTTTGTAACAGCATCTCATCTGTTTCAATTAGAGCAATAGCTTTCACTGAATACCTGTATGAGAAATGCAGCTGGTTTTACTGAGCGTTTTGTCTTGGAAAGCCTAAATGGGCTGGTTTATTTTGCTCTGTATTTCATCTCCGCTCCCCCACTACTCTGTATCCCTCAGTGCAGAGTAATTGCACAACATAACAAGCTCATGGAGAGAACTCATTGGCTCTCTCTCAGCCACAATTTGTTGACTTTTGTATTAGTGTGCACAAGGAAACTCTGCCAGAAATGCCCCAAAACAATTAGGGCATTGGCTGTATCAGGAGGCCCCGAGGCATTACAAGATATCTTAGCATGACACCAATTTGTGGATGCTTCAGTTGTAATGAACCAGAAATAGAAGCGAAAACTAAACAATTTAAAAATATTTAAGCTTTTGGAGCATGCTCTGAGATAAGGAAATTTGTATAATATTTTCCCAGTAGCAGAGCACTCTATGACTCAAGAAAGAGCTTGTTTCTTGAGAAACTCTAGAAACTGCTCTAAAGTTAAATGCTCCCATGCAAAAGCCAAAAAACAGGACTAAGCTTCAAAACAGCAGGGGACTTAACCCCCCATTCAGGACTCCACAAGACCTAAGAAACTCTAGGTAACCAAGTTGAAGTCCAAAAGACAAGCTGTCAAACAAAATCTCATTAAATCCACAAGCACTAAAAGAGGCTGAACAGCAGACATCACAGCAAAGGAAGAAATGTAACGAAGTGCAAGCATCCAGCAAATGCATTGAAGTCAAAAGTCCAACTTTACCTCACAATTTATGCTATGATAATCCTGCATCATGATGCGTTCAGAAGCGTAGTAGCATCATGGACAAATAATTTTATGTTTTGAATTTGGCTTTCTACTTTTTCTGATGCAAGTATCAAACCCTGACTGAAGAAAGAGATGGATGTTCTTACAAAACACATACCAGTAGTTTCACACACCCAAACAAAATTAAACAACAGACCAGGGAGTTCTGCAAGGCCCTCAAGAATAGAAGATATCAGGAAGAAGGAGCATCATGAAAGCATTTATGCAACTGAGCAATAACCTCAAAAGTCAGAAATCTAAAAGACAGCTTCTATGTTCTTTGATATTAATATTTATCATGACCTTGTGAAAAATACTGTAAAAATGGTGCTCTTAAGTACAACAGAAATTGAATTCTCACACAGATCTGAGTTTTTTATGGGAGATTTAGAAGTATTCCTGAGGGGGCTGTGATGGAAACTGTTAAATAAATGACCGAAGATGAAAGTTGACTGCTTGTTTCTTCAGAGAGCCCTTTTCTTGAATAAAAGTTTTAAGAAAGTTCTCACTGTTGAAATTTCCAGTGAGACAGATAGAAGAACTGGAATGTTTAGTGGAAAATATGGCTTTAGCTTAAAAAGGATTAAACAGAGAAAATAATTAGAAATTGCCCAGATTTTGAGACCATCTCCTCCATGTGGGTAAACTAGATTTACTACCTAAATATGAGTTTTGTGCTTAATGTTATCTCACCCTGAGCTCTGGGGAAGAGTGGAAAAGACCTGGGTGCTTAGGAAGGCCCTACGTGAGCTTACCTTGCCTTGGCTGTCTTATTTCCACTCGTCAACTTCAGCAACCTAAGGATGGACCAGCCTGTAGGTATATGCAGAGCCAGGGGCAGTACAGACTGAAAAAGTTGAGGCCACCCATACAGAGTTTCATTTCAGGCTGCTTAATTACATTTCATTTTATTTTGTTTGGAAGATGAATATTGACCATTTTGCTTGCAGTTAGTTTCTGGCCTATTTCACTCTTTTAGATTCCTGCTGACCGGCACACTTCCTCTGGCTTTAACACTACATCCTGTTTTTTGCAAAAAAAAAACCAATGCGTTCTCACTGGAGTTAAACAATGGAATTACCTTTGGACCAGCTGACTTACACTGGAGGTCCATATACAGCAGAAAACATCATTAGATGGTGGTGTAGTCCAACTGGGTAAGATGCTGGAGACAGAGAGTGACAGGCAGAGGGAGTAACCATTCAGACTCCTCTCCACAGGGCACAGAAACAACCTCAAAATTTGTTTGCAAGGCACAGGGTCTATGCCCCTCAACTGTGGGACATTTCTCCTCTCTACTCATCAAGGTACTGTACCTGACAAACAAGTTGAATCTTCTCTTCCCCCAAATATTGTCCTGCTCATAGACAAATATGAAGTCTACAAACCAGCATGAAATAAATGCATGGCAGAAAGGAGCTGATCTTAATAATCCTCTACTGAGAACACCATAATGCTGTTAGAAGGACACCTTTGATTTGCAGAAATGTGCCACAGACTGATAGTCCCCAAACTCTTTGAATCTTTCTTGCTATTGCCTAATTTACACCTGTTTTAGCGCAGAAGTTAGCGGAGTCAGATTAGAGAAATGAGAGAAGGATGGAAGCTTTATGACCTTGTTTCCTACTAGAGAACTCTCTAAAGAGAGCATGGGAATAAGTACCCACAGGAGAGGAAAAGCTTTAGGATCCCCTACTTCTGTTCACAAAGAGCACTCACTAGAGAGACTGAAATGCTTGTGTTTCTACAGTGCCCTTAAGCATTATTACTTATTATCATTTATGTGAATACAAGCTGTGTTCACAGCAATAAAATAAGGATAAGCTTGGGTAGTATTAATAGCCCAACTAATTACAGTGCTATAAAAGGTTTATAGGTGATATAAATTTCAATATTATTACTACCATACCATGACACTGGCTTTATCTAAAGGAAGGTGTTACAAAGCTTATCTCCACGTGCTCTGTTTTGGCTCTAATTCACAAAGAATTATTAAAGACAAAAGGATATGGGAACACTCTCACCTGGCTACAAGGCCAACTCAGGACATCTAATCCTGCAGTCATAGTAAAAAAAACTCTCCGGATTCCTGTTTACGGATGGAAAAGACCAAATTTTTAAATTTTTTTTTTTACTAATTTCCATGGTCATTTAAAATTCCAGCAGCATTCCTTCAGCTGTGCCCAACCTTGTCAGACATCAAGAGCAGTCTGAGATATTCAACTGGAAAATTAAAAACTCTCTAATCTTCTACTTTGGTAATTTCTTGTTAATAAGGAGACATGACCCTTCTGTTATCTAGACTCTGGGAATAGCAGAAGATCTGTTCGGGCTAGATACACACCAGCCTTAATGATACTGCTTTGTGGAATACTTCACTGGTTCTAGGTCATATTATAGATACGTTCAGAAATCTCAGAAATATGCTATTTGTTTTTAGCAAAGCCAGAAATCTTCCTAGAGATTCTGGCAGCCCCTTGAGTAAAAGAAGGCAAGAGAAGGCAAAATATTATGGAAGTAAATGTCTAGGTTTATAAATGATCTAAGAAGAAAGGATCTGAATTTGTTCAACATTAGTCCCCTTTTCCTATCAAAACAGAGCTGTATAAAGTGTGTAGTTGCTATTTCTTCAGAAGGGGAAGTCGTCTTCTAGCAGGTTAACTACAGTTGCAGTGGGACACTGGAACCAAACAGAAAGTGAAAAATGGAAACACAGGAGTGCCTCTTTATCGGGTGGCTTTTCTTCCAAGTTACTGTGATACTTGAGCTTCCTAAGGTGATGAATTTAACAAGGCAACTGGGAACAGCAGGGAAGGAGGGGCTGCTCACTTACTGGAGCCAAAAGACAAAAGGCTGTCTGCCAAGGCCAGGCATAAAAATATTGATGGTGATCATCCAGCATCAAGAAATGAGGATTCATCTGTTACTGGAAGGAATACATTGCCACATACCGCTGCTGGGTGAGAGGGTGAGGTGCTAAAGCCGTCACAGCTGGTTTTAGAAACAAACAACTGTGCCTGTTGTTGGGCATTAGGCCGCTGAAGACTGAAAGGGCCTTGGCTAAATTGAATTGAAAGTGTGTGTCATCCAGTGCATAGCTGGGTCCACATGAGCCTTTCCAAGGCCAAGGCTGAAAGATCCACAGAAGCTTTTGGTATGGGATTCCAGCTGAAGTGCCCGGTGACCACAGTATCTGTGCAGGAAAGCTTACAGACCCATCTGCGTTATCCATTTTCAAACCAAAGACTGACTTCCAAATCATCCTTTTAAAGATGCTTATAGGGTTAATCAAAAACTGGGAACAGATAGTAGGATGGTATTTGAGAATTTGTTGTTTCAGTTTTGGGGAAAGGGTCTGCTTTCTGTTTTTTACAGAAGGGGCTTCTGTAAAGGGAAATCCTGCCTCAATAACCTGCTGCAGTTCTGTAAGGGTGCCAATAAGCGTGCAGCTACAAGGAATTGAATGGACACAGCATATTTGGATTTTAAAAAGTCTTTGACAGGGTTTCACACCACAGGTTGTTAAAGAAACAGCTGCCACAGGACTGGTGGGAAAGTCCTCTTCTGACTGCATACGTCCATTGATCACTTTTCATGATGGAGAAGTGGAGCTAAGAAGGTACAAACAAGCCCAACTAATCATTAGAGGGATGGAGCAGCTGCTTTAAGAGGAGTGATCAGACGAGCTGGAACTCTTCAAACAGGAGAGAAGAATGGTGATAAGTGAAAGTACATTTATATGCAGCATATGGTGAATTTTTGGAACTTGCTGCCACAGGAAGGTATGAAGAAAAACAGTACCAAGGAGTTCAAAATGGATTAGACAAATTCATGGGCATCGGGTCTGTGCTAAAGAATTCAGGCCCTGATATTAATCTAACATCCACAATGAAACAACTGTGGCAGATATGAGGGAAAAAAAGACCACAGAAATCTCATGCACCCCCTAAAGAGGCGTCTCTCTTTATGCCCCTTCTGAGGCAAGGTGGACCTGAGGTGGACCATGGGGTTGACCCAGCTGGGTTTGCAGTATGTTCTTATGAGACATTTGTCTGAAGTGGCGAACAGCATCTTGTCCTCTTTCATACTCTGTACTTGCTGTCAGTAAGCTTTCTTCCTTTTCCAAGAGGAGGGAGCGGAGAGCCACCATCACTAAGCAGGCCATGTGTTGTGTGCCAGTTTTGGTAGCATGGGTCCCCTCTGCACTCAGAGAAGACTGTACATACAGTACATTATACTTCTAGAAGCCGGGATCAGTGGGCAAACTGCCATGTAACGCGTATAATACCAGCAGCAGTGTTTCTTATATTTTCCTTTCTCTTTTGTCACTACTTTCTCTTGCTCTGGCCAAGAAGAACATAGGCAAATATAGTTTCTTCTTAAGAGCAGCAAACTACTAAATTTATCAGTCAGGCATATTCTATTCTCAGTACAGCCAGCCAGATTTTTTTTTTCAAAATTTCTTTGAATTAGATATTCTAAATTTGCGAGTTTTGGGAATCACACTATGATGAACATACTAAACTTGAGATTAAAAAAAATGAGTAAGAGATTCCATGTTTGAAAACTTTCTTTACAGCTACGTAAAAACATACTTGTAAAACTTGGAGGAGATATTCTTGTTTGACAAAACTATATGAGAGTTTTAAGAAAAAATACACTTTGTCATAACTCTCTTTAAATTACAGAAGTATTCTATAAAAGTTGGCAACATGACTTTATATGAAGCACAATCTTTGTAAATTTGCTTCACTGCCTCTGCTGATTTTCTTTCCTGTCCACAGCAGAAAAACAAGAATAAGATTATACTTTAAATAACTTGTTCAGTGTTACACACTGAATCAAATTTATAAGTAGAATTTTGACACTTTAAATGTGTTGTTTAATATATATGAACATATGGGGTCTAAAATAAAATAGCTTTTAAAGGCACTCAGCCACCACAGTAATGGATGGATGGCCAGATAGATATTGTGTGCTTTTGATGTGATTTACTGCCTTCAAGGAACCTGTGCTCTACAGCTCTGAAACTACAAATTCCCTCAGACTCTGTGCTTGACTGAACTCTAACCACAAGGGGCATACCTTCCAAACATAACTTTATTGGTTTCATTTCCACGGCAGCAGCTGTGAAAAGGCTATCCCACTCAAACTAACCACAGCAATAGTTGTGATGAAATGTTTGATCATCACATCTCTATAAATTACTGTTTATATTTACTTGTAGTTCAAAAAGATAGAGATACATTTTCATCTTCCTTATTAAAGCACATAACTCAAAAGCTGACTGGAATCTTCTACATTAATGAAATTCCTGACTTGAAAAGAGTGTTTTTTTCCTCAAAATTCACCTATAAGAAATATTCTCAGCTTAAACCTAAACCAAATTCTTTTGAAATTTCATTCAACTACTGTCTCTATTTTAGATATGGATATAATCAATTACAGATATAATAAAAATGCAACTCTGTAACCGAGAAAGCTTCTTGTTCCAAAATGCAGCTTCTTTTTCTTTTTCTCTTGCTCTTCACTACATATCTCTTCCCTATATTACGACTCTTTCAGACAAAGCCCCTGAGAGATGGCGTAAGAATTTGGTCTTATTGTATCATATCATTTCCATTGACAGCAGAGTGTCTTGTACAACCCACTATCACAGCTCTGATGTTCATTTCATTTCTCTTACTAAAAATAGTAAACAAGTTGCCTCCTTATGAAATCATATTAGAATAAAAATTGTTACTGACACGCTAACATGAAGTAGGTGGAAAAGAAGCTAAAGCCTGACTCAGAAACAAATGCATCACTCAAGGATAGATTCAAAGATGTGATCAGTTGAGAACCATTTTCCATCTATAGGTAATATTTGGAATAAGTGATAAAAATGTTTATAGAATAAGACAGGGAAGCAGGGATTTGTGCCTAACATTACAAAAAGACTCCATAAAAAAGGAAATCAGAACATCAGAAATACGAAGAGAAAAAGCTTTGGATGGCACTGATAGTAGAGACAAGCAGCATAAAAATAATTTTGGTATGACGGGGAAAATTGGAATCAGCAGGGAATTCCACTGATCACAAACTCAACACAAGGCTTTCAAATTAAGCAGAGGATAAGAGCTGCTGTTCTCCAGGCATGCTGACTCACTCATCTTTCTGTAAGCCTGCATCCATGTTTTGGTCTCAACTCCCACTGCTCATTACAGCTTTGCAGTCTTGATTTATGTGCCTGTTTTTCTGTTCGTGAAAACTGTTCATAGATTTCTCTGTATTGGTCTCCAAATTGCCCAGAAGGCTACATGAAGATCATACTGTATTTACGTTCTGAACTTAAAAAAATAAACCACTTTCTGCTGCACTTTGCTTATTGCCTGGTCCATTCAAGTCCATGATAACCCTAAATTCCACCTTCACCCTTGTGGTCATTTCTTTTTCAGCCTCTATTTCATTTTGTCATTTCAAATGGAACTGGACAGGATCAAAAGGCAAATTTTCTCTTCTTCCCTGAGGGTGTCAAGGAGTTAGAAAGGGGTGTCATCAATTCTTGCCCTTAATTTGAGCTGTTGCCAAAAAAAGTCACAAATCTGTAGTTTGGATAAGGATGGTCTGCTCTGTAATAGCATAAAAATCATATCTGACTGTCCAAACAGCCAGCCACTACTCTTCCATCTGGAGACAGTGTCATCAGCAAATTCAGACATCCAGAGCAGAAGGTATCACAGTCTGCACCTGGTCATTGAGTCTGATGGAGGTAAATCACAGATACATCATGGAATCAGATTTCTACTTCCAAGTGTTGGAACTGAAATCCTTTCTGTTCCCCTAGGCCGTTTCACCACTTTTTCACATGAGAAAATTTCCATTTACACTGCTTAGTAATATCACAGAACTTTTGTGACTTTGGTGTCATTCTGAATTGGGGAAACGGTGATCAGATCTCTAGGAAATGTTCTTGAGGAACTCAATGTTCTTGAGCATTTAAGTGCTCCTATTTTCAGTTTGTTTCCACAGCAGTTCCCTAACAGCATCCTTTTGTCAATCTAACTGGAAAAAAAATCTCAAACAACCCTTTTCAACAGAGGTGATTTCTGCTATACACGTATTATCTCTAGAAGACATTTTTCAAACACTAGTTTATAAAACTGAAAAGTGTTAAAACCTTCACTGGTGACTGTTGATGCAGTGGTTCAATTGAGGGGCACAATATTCCCTCCAATTTTAACTCAGGAGGTGTTTTTATTTATTTATATATATTTTGATCATATAATTATCACCAGATGATATAATTTTGGAAGAAAGTGAGGAAAAACAACCCTTTCTCCCAATCATTTATAGCTCTGAAATAGTTATTATCAGTGTATCAGAACAGTTATTGTCCTTGCTTTGAAGTTAGCAATGTTAATAGGTAATAGAAATATTTTTAATGAAGAAATTGTGTTACTAAATTCCTCGAAAGGGGATCGTTTATTCCTGAATACCACTTTGCAGCTAATCTGTTGGTATGTGGTATTATTTTCAGATGAAAAACACTATCAGTAATTTGCTCAAAGCTCTTCACTAATGATATAAATATCATCTTGTACAACTACTCTTGAACTTCCATTCTGATAAATTTGAAGCTTTGTCTGTGAGATTGCAAAAGGCAATGACCATCATCAGTGCTATTGATCCTGTTGACCGTTACTTCCTAATTCTACAGCTTTTTAGTCCTGCCAATAAGCTCTCTCTCAGTACCCAGGTTTTCATGAAAAAATCTGCTTCTTTTCAGTGTTGCTTACTTCTGTAACCAACAATATGTTCAGTCCATTACACACTGATAAATCCGTGACAGATTAAGTCCGTGACAGATTAAGTCCACAAAATATTAAACACAGTTCAAGGAAGTACAAAATAAAAGAAACATTGGGAAACATTAATAGTGTGGTAGATTTAAAAAAACAATGAAGAAATTTAGTCAGGCAGATTTTCTTTCAGTATTGTCATTAACAGAAGATGATAGGCTGATCCCTCACCAATGCAGGATTAGCAGAAATTATGGAAATAAACACAAGCCTCACTGAAAGCATGAGAAGAAATGCCTCTGTAATGAATGTGACAGACACAGTTGAAAACAAATTGCCATTTTTATTCCACTTTTCAAAATATTAGGAAATAAGGAGATGACATTTCATCACATTACTGACAAAATACGAAATATATTAACAAGGGTTAAAAAAAATGAGCCTTTTGAGAAAAGTGAGAAAGAAAGTTGAATGAACCTTACAATTTGCACTAAGCAGCTTCCATTTAGGAATGAATTGCTGCTGTACTGTCAGGTGTGTATATAACAAATAGACGGCAACTGTGAAACTTTTAGGAAGATACATCTTGTTTAAATTTGAAAGAAGTGATTTTATTTCTTGTGTAAACTGGCTTGTGTTTATTTGACTGTTTAATTTAGAATTTCAGGTGCATATACTTATAAGCACCCCTTTAAATGCTTGTTGTGTACATTTGCTTAGAAATAAGTATTGATGCAAAAGTGTGCTTTTCTATACAAGGTCATTGACACAGAAGGTCTACATTTTAGACCTTCCTCCTTTTTCCATGGAGTGGTCTGTTACAGTCTTTGCTGCTTGACAAATGAAACAAGCACCATGCTTTTACATCAAGATCCTTTTTATATCTAGATTATTTTAAAGAAAGAGTAACCACCTGTAAAGATGATGTCTTTACACAGATTTAGGCATGGATGCAATCATTTTAAACACACATACTGAGGTACAAACTATGTATGAAATGAGTCAGCCCAACTAGAAATGTTTCCATCATCAAAGCTCAGTTTATGGCGCAATTCTTTCACAGGCACTTGTGCACGTGTCCAAACCTCTGTGTTACCTAGTATCTTGCATTTATCTCAGAGTCCTGCACTAGAAAATGTTTTAGTGAATGTGATCTCTATTTTGAGAAAGGATCTTATTCAACAGCCATTACGTTATTGTCAAAATACTACTATAAATACTATAGTCATTTGTCTTCTTAAAGGCAGGTTGCTCTGGGATATGACTTAAATTTTCTCACACTGAAAAGCGTATTACTTTTCTGCAGTGTGCAACACCTTTTAAAGAAAAAATAACTCTACTTTTTATTTTAAATTAGTTTTATTTCACTACATACTTCAAATAAATATTCTCCTGATAAAGAAGTATTATTTTATACTTTCTAAGCAAATAACCATACAAAACCTGCACACATTCAAAATCCTCACAGCAGGTTTTTTCCCCCCCTTTCTTCAGTCTGTTCTCCCAGAGTCCCAACCAGCATCACTCCCTGGTTCAGCCCTGGCCAGCAGCAGGTCCCTTTCGGAGACAGCTGGAGCTGGCTCTGATCTGACCTGGGGCAGCTGCTGGGCTCTGCTCACGGAGGTTACCCCTGCAGCCCCCCGGCGACCAAAACCTTGCCATGTAAACCCAATGCATGATCATACATGTTTGTTTGTTTGTTTGTTTGTTTTTGTATATGTGTATATATTTGTGTGCATGTATATTTTGTTATGTGTGTTTATGGAAAAGCTCTTAGGCTCTGGCACTCCATGAGGGCAAATTACTATAGTTCTTTAAAATGGAGCCAAACTACTTAGATGCCAAACAGGAAAAAAGGGCACTAGTTAATTGTTCTTCTTGCATGCCAATTGGCTGAAATTTTAATTGGATGCTCAAGAACATATTCAAACAAAACATTTCAAAAAGCAATGAAAACAAACAGAATATACCATATTTATATTATTGTTGGATTAAATCAGGGCAGATCCATTTAATTGAAGTAATGACAGTTCACCTTTACCCTGGGTTTTAAAACCTCCTTTACAATTAAACAAAACAAAACTGGGTATCAGATCACAGACAGAGAATCAGCGAAGGATAGATAAATTATATCGTTTAAATATTCTAGCACCTGCACAGAAGCTAGTTCATGAATATTTAACTCAGAAAAGGTACAGATGCTTAGTTGTCCATTGAAACCTCATTTGCTCCATTTCTCTAACAGTTTCAAAAATATCCCTGTGAATTGACTGTCACTACCCTATTACTGAAAACTAAAGGATAAACGCCCTTCTGAGATATGCACATGGTCTCTGCCTTCCCCATGTATTTGGAGAGCTCCCTACTGCTGTCGGCAGAGCTCCCACCTTCCCTCAAAGAGCCCTCTTCCCATCAGGGGAAACGTGTGCAAGAAATGGATGAGGCTGCTAGACAGCGTATATTATCTTTCTCCTTTTTAATGCTAAATCAGGAAAAGATAATGTCGAGGGAGGCTCTAACAGAGCTGGCTGCTAACGACCTTGTGCTGAGAGGGAGCACCTTCACAGCTGTATTCAGCAGCCACCTGTAGCTAGAGCATCCTCAGGGTTTGTGAACCAAAATTTCAGCCAAAGGATGACCTAAGGCAAGAGCTGAGTCCCCAAGTCCATGAATTTTCATCATCTTCCAGAAATGGCTCTGTGCTCCTGCCTGTTCTCACCAGCTTGTGAGCAGAAGGGAGAGAATACAGCACAACTGCAGCTTATACCTAGAGTGCTGAATTTGTAAACAATTTTTCAGATGAAGCTGCAATTATTATTATAGCACTGTTATGTAGAAAAGCAACAGGAATTTGAAGTAACAGCATGATAATGGCTAACAGCTCAGCTACATAAAAAGGAAAAAATGCTTACAAAATGGTGGAAACGGTATTCGTACTTTTTTTACCTGAACAATGCATTTAGTTGTAACAATAATTATATGGGTTACACTGATAATAATGGAGATGGAGGAAGAGGAAATTATGAGTTGTGTTATGGCTTGGTATTAAATATGAACTGTAAGAATAAGCTGAAAATTGAGCTTTCTCCCACTCATGTAACTTTTTTTCCTGGATTCACACTGCCTTCCAGTCCTTATTTTAGATAAGGCAGTTTACTTAGATAAAGTTTTATCGTTGTGACTGTGAGTTACCTGAAGCATCACATATGCTCTCTGCTCTTTTCTTTGACCCAGTACCATCTTGCTAACAGAAACTAATAAAATCCAGAAAAGAAAATGGAGAGGTGGGCTATTTTCCGTGTGTGAGGAATACACTGCATTTTCCAAACCTCCAGAAAAGATGTGATCTTCATAGGAACTTTGCTGTGAGAACTGTGTACAGTTTACAACTGGGCTGTGCAAAATGGGATGCTGCTGAGTCTTTGATTTAATGGAAACTTAGGAAGGCAATCCAATTCACTGCAGGGGCTGCTTTGTTCTTTCATTACGATTCTTTTTTAATGAGAAAGACGATCGCAAGGATAAACTCGATTCCTCTGAATTTTTACACTAATTACATACAAAGCACCATTCTTGCAGAGCAGGACTTATCTCCTTCAGGCAATACAGTTATCATCTTGTAACCACACTTCAAATCTCCCGTATGAACGCTGGAGCTACGTGCGCTGCATGTGGATTTGACTACCCTGGCTAGCTGCTTGAATTGATGAATGTTTAAAGATTCCATAAATCACAGGCAAATACTGATACTGCGTGAAATGGGAGAGATGACCCTTGCATTCTGCTTACAGCTGTAGGATCAAGGGTACACTATTTTATCAGAACCATTAACTTTCCTCATTGTAGTGGGAAGGGATGGTTGGTTTTGTAAACAGCGCTTGAGATGTTTATGTATTAAGGGGGGAAAAAGAGTCAAATCCATATACTAACACTACAAAGGACAGTTACCTCTTAATTCTACATAAAATAGACTGTTATGCTCTGTTTGTGATTCAGTTCACATCCTTAAGAGACAATTTATTAGTTGAAAAACTGTAAGGCAATCTTGTCTAGATAGGGTGCTGCTTTATCATCAAATAAAATTACCACGAATGACATTCACCCCTGCACAATACTGTGATACTACAGGACAAATTTCCAAGCTCAGTGTGTGCCCACTGCCATGGTACTCAAGCACTTCCAGGAACGTACTGAGAAACACCTGGCTTTCTACATGCTCAAAAGCCTTCATTCTTTAACCTATATCATCTGTGCCCGTATTTGGATCTGTGGCACAACTATGAGTACATGTTACCGCAGCTGCTGAGATGGGAACACAAATCAAGGAGCTGAGAAGTGCAAGTGTTCAAATGGCACTTTCTAAGAGCTTCCTCGAGCCTGCCCACTCATGCCTCCAGTGACAAGGTTTCTCTTCTTAAACAGGTACCCACAGACTTGCGTGCAGATTAGCATCATGTTTGAAAGGCTGGCATGGTTCCTGGAAAAGTGTGTAAGGAGGGAGCTTCACGGGCACAGCAACAAATCCTAAATCCTGATCCAAGCCTAAATGCTTACAAATATATGTTTCGAGTTTGCCCGAAGACTCCGATTTTGGTGCTGGAATAAACATGAAAAGCATCACAATGTAAAACGCTACAGTGTCATCAGTGTTTTGATTCTGTTAAATCCCACTGGCTACCTGTGATGTTGCAGTTGTAAGCTGAATAAATGCATCGCCTCCCATTTTATTGCATCTCTGCTTTCTATTTATGGACTTACTGGCAAGGAATGGCCGCATCTGGCTAAATGTTCCTAAACAGGAACCTGTATGTACATTTACCTCCAGGGCAAAACTGCTTTATTCTCAAGTAGTATATTCAGTATAGACATTGTCTCACAGTGATGATGCAGCATCTTGATGCAAACATGGTTTATCGCCCAGGACTTCAGCCAGCCTAAAGCCCCTTTTATGCTCACTGCGCTTAGTGCCTGTAAGATTCGCTTTCATAAACTACGTACCAGTCTTTGAATCATGGTACAAATCTGCATGCTGTTTCTAGAAGAAACTGGTTGATGGCATAAACCCGGTAGCCAGAAACATGACCGTGTCTGAACTTCCTGAACTGAGTGTGACTGGTGCTTCTCACCGCCTAATCTAAATCCTCCAGGGATTTTGTTACGAGGAGAGGTACCCCTAGTTCATATGCAACCTTAGTAGAAACTCATTTATCTCTGTAGACAGGACCTTCCATTTCATCATTTAGGTTTAGAGGGTGGTAAGAGATTTCTTTTTCCTCTTGACTAAGTCAGCAGACAGGAAAAATGAGGTGCTCGATGCCCTTTTGCCCAACACTTCTTTTGTCTTTGATGGCACAAAGAATACTTCTTTGACCAGCAGAACTATTTTGAAAGCAAACCAGTAAAATAAGAGGCATCTCTGGACTCTGAATGGGCTGCACCAGGAACCACGGGTTACTACTACAGAGAATGCTACAGCATGGATGCTTGATTAGACCTGGCCTTCATTGCTTTGGGGTTACCACGAGTGCGTTAGTGTTTGCATCATTAAACCATGGCACACTGTGTTCATGCTTAACTGCTGCTACCTGCATCCTAAAGGAAAAGTACTTTCCAATTTTCAGTTTGTATGTGCTGTGGGATGTACACGATTTATTTGAATATGATGCAAGAGGATAGACTGTGCTGCTTTCTCTAGGAGTAGCAGAAAGGTACACATTTTGTAACACGGCCTGCATGCTATGGGTTTGGATAGCAGGTGCCTAACCTAACAGTGAGGAAGCAGAACAGAGAAATTAAAACATGAGAAAGAGATGGCTGAGGTTTCTTTTTGTGGCATTGCCTGCTGACACCTTTTCACTACATTTGGGGCTAGGATTCACCTCCACGTTTATTTGTAAGTTGTTAAACAGCTGACAAAGCAAAACGCACCTGATGAAAATGAAAACTGACTAAGCCCTGAGAGGCCTGGTCCCTTGTGCAGGTGGACAGAAGCAGCAGAACCAAAGCAGAAAGCTTCTGCATGTTGGTTAGTGGAACAAGGCAGCTGACAATGAAAAACCCTAAGGGTAAAAAAAAATAAAAAATAAACATAAAAAAATAAACACCCAACCTCTCCACTAGGAACAGCAAAAGACAGAAAGGTCAAGTTTATTGTTTTTAACCCTGCCTTCTTATCATCAACATGGTCTACTGGTTATTACCCTGTCTCCCTCCCTGGGATGCATCACCAGAGGAATGGCCAGCAGGTCGAGGGAGGTGATTGTCCCTGTCTGCTCTGCTCTTGTGAGGTCCCACATGGGTCCTGCATCTAGGTCTGGGGCCCCCAGCACAAGAATGATGTGGAGCATTTAGAGCAGGTCCAGAGGAGGATCACGAAGTTGTTCAGAGGGCTGGAGTACCTCTCCTATGAAGAAAGGCTGAGAGAGCTGGGGATGTTCAGCCTGGAGAAGAGAAGGCTCCAGGCAGACCTTACAGCAGCTTTTCAATACTTAAGAGGGTTTATAAAAAAGATGAAGAGCGACTTTTTGCTGGGGCAGATAATGACAGGACAAGGGGGAATGGCTTTCAACTAAAAGAGGGTAGATTTAAATTAGATGTCAGGAAGAAATCCTTCACTCCGAGGGTGGTGAGGCCCTGGCACAGGTTGCCCAGAGAAGCTGTGGGTGCCCCATCCCTGGAGGTGTTCAAGGCCAGGCTGGGTGGGGCTTTGGGCAACCTGGTCTGGTGGGAGGTGTCCCTGCCCATGGCAGGGGGTTGGGATTAGATCGTCTTTACGGTCCCTTCCAACCCAAACCATTTTGCGATTCTATGATTCCTACCAGCAGTGTGGAATAAATCATGCTCTGTTGAAATTGTATCTCTTTCTGTATTATGGCTGAAGAATGCAATAAGACTTCATTGGACTAAGAGGGGAAATTCTGTGGTTTTGGGAAACTGTCAAAAAGAACAGGATCCCAAGGTCCTCTGAAGACTACACATACAGGAAAAGTTTAACACCTCTTTGAATTGTACCCAACTACAGAGTAGAACAATAAAGGCTCATGCAGTGGAGAGGGCAGTACCATTCAGCATTTCACAGCAGGAGATTTCAAAAATAATCACTTGGAAATAGGGGGAAAATTTAAACAGAAACAAAATAATTATGCAAATGGCACTGAACAGAAAACTGGATCTATTCATACTGTTTTTTTCTAGTTAGATAGCTCTGGCGCCCATGACGTGATAGGAAAACCCCAAACACACAGCAAGTCATACTTCTTGCTCCTGTGCATGCTATCCAAAACAGAAAATTGCAGGTTACAAAAAAATCTTCTCTGCAATTTTTACTGTCTGTAAATCACCAGAGTTTTATTTTAATTTCTCCCAAAGTGCAGAATTCCCTCTGAATATGAAAAGGGCTCTTCAAAGCCTAGACAAAAGGACTGTTTGGCTGACCATTTCCATAATAAACATATCCCACACAGTTTGGCATCCCTAATTAGAAGCCCAGAGTAATTAGGAGAAAGTACACTGCAGACTACAAAGCTCCACACAATAGGGAGAATATGCAGTACAGAGAATACCAAAGACCAGAATGTCACAATTTTTTCTCATCCCAAGCCATGCTCATTGTGATACTCCTTTTTTACAACTTGGTTATCCTGGTCCCTTGCAGCAAGAGGGCCAGGAGGAGCTAGGCCAGCTTGATACTTGCTTCCCCCAGGTTTCGAGGGGAACGCGATGTCTGCAATGTGTTTGCAAGCCTGAGCATGGGCTGGGTCCCAGCATCACCACCACCTTCTCCTGAGGGACTGAGGGCCACTTCTGTCATCAGCAGAGAGGGCCATGAGACAGCAAGTCTGGAGCTGTGCAGGTTTTGTTCAACACTGGGAGCATAAACAAGCTCTTTGTTCTACAGCAGAGGCATGAACGTGATGAGAAAATGGAACGACGATGAAATGTATCTTTTCTCATCAAAATCACTCCCTGTCATCCTAAGTGAACAGGAAGTCCCATACTTCTGAAGGCGTCTCATTGAACATGCTGACAGGATCGATGCTTTTCGAGAAGACTTTTCATCTCAATGGTACAGCACATATTGCCCGAAGTACTTTATATCTAATATAGTTTGATCAGGTTAAGTCATGTACTCTCCTTGTTTCCCACATATGTTTTTATCTGCAGTCAACAAACTAGGTGTTAATATTGAAGAAATTCTGGCATGTCTACCAAAGTTAACTGCATAATACCAGCTTCAGCTTTGAGTTAATATAACATTGCTAGTGGAATGAAATTGAGTTAAAAAAAGAGACATTTATCCTTTTATCATTCAATAGATAGCTGACAACCTCTTCAGTAAAACAGAGCAATGCCTATATAGTGTTATACTTGCCTTCAAGTTGCCTGATTCAGTTTTTCTGGGGAAGTAGGAAGGATATTAGGGTGTTATACTTGCCTTCAAGTTGCCTGATTCAGTTTTTCTGGGGAAGTAGGAAGGATATTAGGGTAGAGTTGTTTTTTTTTTTTTTTTTTTTGTTGCTGTTGTTCTGTTTTTATTTTGATTTGGTAGTGTGTTGTTTTTTTCATGTATCTAAAAGGGGATACATGTTTGAATAGCAGGTAAATCAGGATATGATTGAGATACTAAGGTCATAAACAAATCCAAGATAGAAATGCATTAAAAATGATATTCCAGTGACATGACTGCAATCCTTAATAGTCTCAAGGGATTCTGTAACTAACTTAGGGGCACAGATCAGATCTGATTATGTGTCAAATCTGAGACATTACAGTTACTCTAGTGAAAATCGTATTTGCATCGATATATGCTATAACCTCATTGCTTAGTCTAGAAGCAGAACTCATCCAGACATACAGAGATTCATAAAACCTTTTCTGAACTAGCAAATTATTGCCAGCTCTAAATAATGGTGGCCTGAAAATGCAGCATAACCTGTTGCACTGAAATTAAAGGAGCAGCTTGCACTGTGGAGCGCTACTCGTGCAGAACTTGGCCCTTAAGACTTTATGTTCCCCTTCTGTTCAAAACACATCCATACTGCTCCCTCATCCCTTGCGTTCTAGGATAACAAAAAATAGCAGTTTCACATTTTCTCTTTTTTCTTTAAATGGGGTCTAGTAGATGTGTTGTTTTCATTTGTAGCATATGTGAGGTGGCTTTTAGAAGTAATTTATTTTTGGTTGCAAGCTGCTGATGCTTGCACCCATGTTGACTGTTAGTAATTAACGCCTTCTGGTCCACTATGGACAATTTCCCGCTTACTGCTTTTTAAGGTGCTAAAACTAATCTCCACCAGTTCTATGTCCCATAGCTCCATTTCACTGAGAGAAATCTTTTCTTCCTGATAGCTAAGGCTTTTCTTTTCCTCATTTAGTAATAATATACAACCCAAAGGGCTATCTGGAAGTGTCCTGACAAGATTTCTCTAAGCAGAATCCTCTGTTGACAAGGGGACTGAGCTGAGATAATATGTGTTAAAACCTTCTTCTCAAATCAGAGGTGTTACCATGGACAAATACAGGTTTTGGCTGTAAAAACAACAGGCACGAGAGAAAGTTACCTCAAGAGTAAGAACTGAGGGTTTCATTGTTAGTTATTCATATATTTTTTTGGCATATGAGCCAGATAAAACATAATGATATTCATTGCCTGATAATGCTGCATAAGTGACATTAATTATATAGCAATGTTTTTATACAAAAAAAACCCACAACCAAACAACAATAAAAAACTCCTGAATAATTATATTCGAACCCCAGCATCTCAACACTAGTGCATTAATGAGCATTTAACTGGAAGCTATAGATGGTACATAATATATTTGTGGATAAGTGGCTACCGGCATCTATGCATGTGTGACTGTGTGCACACCTAGCTGTGAAGAACTTCTGCACTCACATCTTCAGGGAAATAATACATTCAACTTCAATTTACATATAATATTTTTTTAAAATAAGCTCAAAAATATCCAGAATAAAAAAAAGATAATTATCTAGATACCAGACACATCATTTAACAGAAACTTCAGAGCTCCTTATGTCTCAGAAAATTATAGTTTTCAGTCCTACAGTGAATTGAGCTTTTTTTGGCCACCACAAGTGACTGCTTCTCAGTGAGTACATTTCTGCAAAACCTCAGAGGTTAAGAAAGCAAGCAAAGAAAAAGACAAAGGGATGCAGTTATTTTTGACTACCAGCCAACTTATGATGGTCTGATTTCTGAAGGACAAAGAGGGTAATTTAAAAAATCTTAAATCTTGCATGCAGAGTAGGAGAACAGCACTTAAAAAAAAAAAAAAAAAAAAAAAAGCCTTCTGATGTTCCTGGCACTCAGAACAGAATCAGCCCATATAAAATTAATATAATTATCATGTGATTTCCATCTGCTAACGAAGCCAAACGATTAGAGCTGCTAGAAAAACTGCCTTAGTGGAACAAACACAGATAATGAATTTGAATAAATACACAAGCAAAAAGACAATGTCAAGCTCAATCATTTGGCAATAGTAAATGCTGAGTAAATGAGTTGGTTGTGTATTGCTCTACCATTCAGCAGAAATGTTATGGTGAGTGATTGGATCAAGGATTTCATTGCCTCTCTGGTCAGTTTTGTTCTGGATTTTTTGGACCCTACACCAAACCATCTCTCTGTTTTTGACAGCTCCTTTTCCAGACTATTCCACTGGTCCCCATTATGTTGCACTCTCGTTGTTTGTACACTCTGTGTTTAACTGCAGGCCTGTTCAAACATCTTCTCCAACCATTCTCACTCATCCAAAACATGTTTTTGACCTGTCCCCTAAGACTTTCCCATTCAATTCCCAAACCTATTGTACTGGAACAACAGAGATCTCCAACAAACTCTCTTTAATCAATCACTATATTATAAACAGAGATAGAAAATTATTTATAAAAATAAAATAGATCCTTTCTTACAAGTATGTTTATATGTGTACAACATAGTGCTTGACAGTGGGTTTGAAATATCAATATATACTGGTGTCAAACAGCACTGTAACCAAAGCCCTGTAATGCACAGCAGATTTCTAGCCTATATATCATCTCACAAGATAGCATTTTCAAAAAAGAAAAATCTATTTAAAAGTCATTGGGACTTGGCTTCCACAAAATCTAAATCAGTCCCAAGGAGGACATTTCTGGATAGAACTTGCAAACAGCTAGGCAATCCTACATTCAGAAAAATTATTTTTAAACTCAGATCTCCAGAAAGATGCTACTAATATACATTTTAAGCCTTTTGCAGAGAAAAGCACGTGGTGATGCTTCCCCCTACACAAATTGAAATTCCAAGACAGTGAAACACTGCCTGAGCAATCTTTCCTTATGTAAGAGCTGACATTTCCTCAGCAGATTGGCCTCTGCTGTTTCTGAAAAATGTCAATGGAGACCAAGTTTTGTAAAACTCAAGCTGTAATACATGTAAGCACTTTGTGTTGCAGGACAGTGGTACATTTTTAATTTATTTTTATTTATTTATTTCTTTTTTTCATGGAAGTGAAACCCTTACTGTTTTGGAACAATTTCATATGTTACAGTCTTGTATCAGAATACCACACTGATGGAGGAACTTAAGCTTCAGAGTTGTTCCCAAATCATTTAAAGATATAACATCAAAGATTGATTCAAAATATTTGCTCCTGTAAGAAAATGTGAACCCCTCAGTATGCTGATAGATGCACTGGAGCCTAATACATGTTCTATCTTTTCCTTGACAGAGCCCTTCCCTCCTTATGTTAGGAGAGCACAATCACAATAGTACATGATATTTTTGCTCTTTTATTTTGTTTCTAATCCATGTGTTCTGCGAAGGTGAATAAATAAAACGATTACGAAAAAATGAGTGGGTAAGAAATGTACTTAAATGCATTCACCTCCCACACCTCATCTAGACATGAAATCTCAGAGAAAGGAGGGATGGGCAGGAAAGGCACAAAAAAAATGTATTATATATAGGCTGTCAAACAGAGGATCATTTGACATATGGTACCGAAGTGCACTTGAATGCATTTCTCATTTTGGCAGCCAGATCACTTATACGAGCCCTGTCCCACAACAGTGGCAGGGCCGTAGAGCTTCTCTGCCCACTCAGCATTTCACAGAGACAGCATCCCAAATTCCCTCCTTTCATCTCCTACTTCCAAAACACTAAAATCTGGATGCTATTTTTCGCTAATAGTGAACTACTGAGCTGCCTTGATGAGCAACTAGTATGAACAAGCTCTTCTTTGCTTGCATCTGAGCTCTCCTTAACCTATGTGGCTTGTAAAGCATACTATTCCCCAGCAAAATATGCAGTCATCTAAAACGGACCCTGAATGTGTGGTTGTGGTACCACAGTGGCAAGCCTAAGAGGAGTATTGCCATAAAAATAGTTAGGATGTGAAAAGTACTGATGTTTGGTTTTTTGATTATGGGTAGAAGCCCTATCCTCGAATCTAGCCCTAATCATGAATCTATTAATTCATAATTTGTTAGTGAAGATCTGTGTGTTTTTTTTTTTAGTTTATCTAGTAGGTATTACTAGGCAATATAAATATGTTACAAATGTTAATGGGATATGTGTCTAAATCACAGTTAAATATAACTCATTTATTATTTTTCTGCAAAAGCTTTATCCTCACTGTCTTATACAAAACAGTTATGCGTTTCAGAGATGGACACTTACCTTGTCTGACAGCTAGTGTTGTCGTGTAGACCAAGAATAGAAGGATATAATTGAGGAAGCTCTGAAAAACAGGTGTGTTGGCATGGAAATCTTCTGACAAATACTTGCTCGTGAGGCCAATGCCACAGATAAGGAGGGAGAGTACCTGGCCAAGAGCCACAGACAGCAAGAGATCCCTAAAAGGAATAAGAAAAACACAGACCTTAACCACTGAGCCTTCTCACGCTCATCCTCCTCCAGAATCATGTTTGAAAGTGTTAAGACACAGAAGAAACACGATGCTTCAATCAGTGAGGTATCTGCTGGGTGTAGTGATGTAACGTTCCATTATTTCTGCACTTATCACTGGCTTAAACATCCCCCAAGCACACAAGCTTTTATTCACATATTAAACAACAGCAGATGGTAAATCTCTACCATTTAATTTCACATTTCACTAAGGATAAATGATAGTTTAAATGCAACCAAAATACAGCACCTTTTTCTTCAAGCCTCTTCCTTAATAGAGAGACCCAGGAGTATCATTCAGCTAAAGCGGGAATTACAGCTCCTCCAGGACTTAGTAGCCAGAGAAAAAAAAGCAGAGGAAGGATTTTATCGTGTTTCACCATCAACATGAATTTACTGCGCAACTTCATTGCCCTCATTTCATTTCCATTTCATTGTATAAACTGTTCTTTCCACCCACTATGCAAATGTATGTATCTTTTCTTTTGTCTTTGTTACCGCTTACTTTCCTTTCTGATTGGAGAAAGTGGAAGGTTCTGCTTTTTTCATTCCTGTCTCCTTCTGGTTCTTAAACCTGTATTTTCTGATTTGGCTTTTTGCTTTAATCTGTTTTTCTTGACCTTGATCTCCAGTCTCCGCTGTTCTCCTATCTAATGTTCCACATTCTCTCTCCCCACAGGTCTCTGATAGTTTTTCCCTTTGTACATGTTCTCTGTCTTCATATAATTTTCTCCTCCTTACTCTGCTGTATCTGAAAGCCCACTCTTTTATGGTACATATTCTTTTTATGTCCTTTCTTCAATCTTTTCTGTGATAACCTTTTCCATTCCAAGTATCTGTTTCTTGTACTCTTCCATCAGAACTGTACAGCCATATTCAGCACAAACAACCATTCTTTTCTTATTTGTTTTTAGTCACAGGATATCCACAGCACAGGCATATATGTGCTTTTAAATTACCCTTATCCCAGATTCACTGTTGGTCAGTACTTCTGTGCTGATCAAGCCTGTTCCACCACCACCCTTGCTCCATGCAAATGTACAAAATGCATCACGTTGGTATGGAGCAGGACCAATAACAACTGCTGCCAAGGACTGGAAAAGGACAGTAGAAGGGGACAGTTAGTCCAAGTCCTCCTGGCTGCTGCTGTCACTGTCATCAGCCTCCAGAAGAGACTGTAGGTTTCTCAGGAAACCCAGGAAGGAGAAGGGAAGCACGTTCTGCACATGTCTCATTAGATCCTCATATGAAGAAAAAGGCATTAGGCAATCCTAATGATGTAAAGGAAAGAGGGGAGCTCTCTGATCAGCTGTAACAATATTTCATATTTCATGTGTGTTCTCTTCTGCCAGCCCATAAAAAAACATTGCTTCAAGGCTGCTTTGCTTTCCCTGACAGATTTCCCTGACCTCAGCTGTGAGTATTTGGCAGCAATGAGCATCTGTGCTCCAGCAACAACTTCCCTTGTAAACTCAAGTGTCAAATTTGTTTCCCTTTTTCTCATAAACAATCCTCCCACTAATGTGTCTCAGTGTCAGTCATGGCGTGATTCAACCAAGCAGACACTGGAAAGCACAGGAGGTTGGGTAGTTATATTCATCTAACATACCTCGCTGACAAACAGTCTGACACAGACAGTAAGAGAACAAACTTTATTGTGCTAAATCCCGTGTTTTGACGGGAGACTGCTGGATAAGTAGAAACTATGATTCCACAACTACTGCCTCCACTTTTACATTACTTACTCTACTGCAAAACATAACCGTGGGAAATAAACACACTCAACAGAGATGACATCCGAGACTAAGACATGAATGCTGTGGAAGCGTTGGATCCTCAGCTCCTGCCACTACCTGCAATGCTCTTGATGTGGAGTAGGAAATTTGAACAGTGACTGCAATTTAAATCCACGTACTAACCTTGTAAACTTGTATATAATTCTTCAACCAGTTGGGTAGATACTGGTTTTTAGGTTTTTGTCCTACAGAGAAGGTTCATGCAGTGCTGTCCTCTTGCCTACTACTATTTTTGTAGTTTTATTTCATTAACAAATTGAATGTTTGCAAATTTGTATCTCTAAGTGTGTTCCCTACTTCACACAGGATGCAGGTGGTTATTAACAGTCCTCTATATCTCAGCCATGCCCGTTAGCAAATGTTGTATTACATCCATCGTGGTACTGCCTCTGTTCTGGAAAGAAGCATCTTGGATCCTACTTGGATTTACAGAAAACTAAATATATCCCCACTTAATCATTCATGAAATGATTTTTCCAATAATATATTCCTTGCTCCATATGGCAGCTGGCTGTTGGACATCACTTATCATTACTTTTTTAGGGGATCAAAAATTCCACTCACTATTGTATTACTGAAAGAGCAATTAAGACAAAAAGTAATTAGGAATTCAGCAAAAGCAGCCACGGACAAGAATCAACACTATGAACCTGAACACCTCCAAGTTTGTAGATAAAGTTTGTTTGTGGATCAGCATACAGTCTCTGTGGCTTGAGAGAGCATTTAAGTAAAAATTGTCTTTTGAACTAGAGTTTAAAAAAACACAGGAAATTATTTGTCAGAGAACCATGGAAGTAGCCCTGCAAATTGCACTGACTTTCAAAACATCAACTACATAAATGACATTGAATACATATGTATTGCTTGCCTCTAGTTTTTGTGCACACTTTGATTTTTTTTTTTGTTTGTTTGAGAAAACTCATTCTGAAATCAAGCAGTTGTGTTCCTTCTCCAGTCAGAACTTAGTGGAATATTTCACATGTGGTATATGACACAGAAGCACACATTTCTTCTTTTGTCTCTTCAGCATGAAGAGAAGCATAATTTAGATATTTAAACAGAATTAACTCAAAGGTCCTCAGACATCAAGAAGGCATTACCCATTTTATACAGTGTAATTATTCCTAGGACTGTGCCCACATTAACTCTTCTGCCATACCTGAAGACAGCTCCACTACTGACATGAATGCTACGCAGAGGAGTGGGTATGTTCCTCTCCCCTCAGCAGTGTAGGCCACAACTGATGCTAACTACTACCATGAAAAACAGGTGAAATGAGTAAGTAAGAGAAACCAAAACATAAGATTAATAAAATGTGAATGGAAGAGAACAACTCATCTCTCTCCAAGCAGAAAAGCAGAAACAAATCTCAATTTACTGGTTTTAACTAGTGACAATGTCAGACAGAGCAACAAAGAATAATGTAATATTTGGATAACCCTAAAAACCAACATAAGATGCCTGAACTGTACAGGAAATGCATGATAGCATTATCTGTGTTTCATTTTTCCTGCCAGCAATGATCTAATAATACAAGAGTCTTAGCTCCCAAGTCTTTAATACCTGTACAAGAATAATAACATACCCGTTCTTTTTTTAAGAAGAATGAATTAGCAAACATTGAAAAGAAGCTTTCAATGTCTGTGGAAAACCTACTACTTCCTTCAGAGAGAGGAAAAAGCAACTAACCCACTGCTGTCACCTCTGGTACTCACCAGACAGTATCTCTCCTAAATATCATGCTGGCTATTTCAACACTATTATATTATATATCTAACATATCTGCATCAGTTTTCCCTGTTGGTTTTAATACTCTTCACCACTCAAAGTCAGGCACAAAGAGGGTGATTTCTTTCCTAAGCTTTCAGTCTGTCATGTTGGCTTTGGCAGTATTTTCATTTACTGACGAAGCGCCATTCACTCACGCCTTGAAGAAAAGTTATGTGGTTTGAGGGCCTTCAAAGAAAGCACTGAAAAGACTGTCACTACAGAAAGCTTCACAACATTGAGGTTTTCTACCTGTTGGAGGCCAATTTTGCAATAGCTGAGTGTTGATCTCCCACTAGGATCAACAGCCAAGTCTCAAGCCAAGTTAAAACAGGGGAAAATCTTCAGCTTAGCTCTGAACTTCGATCTCACGAACTCATGACACTCACTTACTAATACAGAGCAAATAAAAGACATTCTTCTGTCCGACACCAATTTAAGACCTGTTCCTTTAATTTTTGCTGGCACTTGAATTAACATTCTGTATCAGAACCAATCAAATCAATTTCTGTTTAGCCATTACTGCTAGATAATGCTTAGCACTTGCTACTGAGTCAGACATGTATTTTGAAGTAAGAAGTAGGTCAGAATTGCTCCTCGGCTGCCAGATGTCACACTGCTAGGCATCTATCATGGGTGTTTCATGATATGCTAGCAGAGATTAAACAATACTTCTTTATAGCCTCTTTAGAAATAGTGCCAGAAGATAAAGCCTCATCTTTGCATTGGGAGCCATTTAATTCTGTTTAAACGCCTGGGCTGGTAGCTGCTGTGCATTACTTTTACTTGTTCCTCCAGGCATATGGAAATGTCTATCAGTTGAGTTGCTCTGCGTTTATCAGCCATGGTAACACCACAAACTTCTGGAGGCAGATTTTCTCATATCTAAAAACCTCTGAAGCTTGTGCTCGGTTCCTAGCACATACACGCTGGCATGAAATAAGGTACTAAATACATATCATCAGGTTCTCCAGTAATTATTTTTCATGAGGTTAGAACCTCATTAGCTTTGACTTGGCTTTGATTGCCAGTCTATTTCCATGTCCTCCCCAAAACATTAAAACACCATTTATAACACAAAATCAATGCAGTACAACGTTCAGAACAGGCCACACAACCACGGTTGCTGTATGCTGGATGAATCAGTGACTTGCAAAGAGTGACTACGTGATTTAAACATCTGGGGCTGTTTTATTCCTACACTAAATCCTGTGCTAAATCTGATACTCTCCATGTCAGATTTCTTTTAACTTAATTGCTTTCCCTCCTCTCTGTTGTACTTTATTTGGTCTCTCTCCACTGATAGGTCCCCACTGCATCAGTTAAAAAGTACCTTAGAGGGTAAAGAAAAGAGGCAACCAGTACTTTTAATCTCTAGCATGAGGTGTGTTAATCCTTCAGCATGCCACAGGTTCCAGCAGACAAGAGATTAGCAGTCTATTTCTTGAGCTGAGATTTCACTAGACAAACACATCTGTACAAGCTGCTCTATAGCACTGCTAGAGCAGGCCTGCAGGCGGGACGACGCTTTCTGCGTGATGATAATGACTGCTATACATAGTTATCTTTCCAAATGTTCCAAGCGTGTATTTAAAAAAAGAAAAGACAGACACACTTCATTTAGAGACTGATTGCTCTTATGCCATAGCTAAGTTGATGATATCTGTCACAGGACTGTGATTTTACCAGGTTTTTTCACTTGAGTGCATTTTAGTGTGTTTATATAAAAGTAAAAGAAAAAATAAAACAAGGTCTTAAAAACTTTACTTTGATTCACAGTGAGCTGAGCTTATGCCCCTATGAGAATCAGGTCAAATTTATTTATGTGGTTAAAGTTGGATATGGAATCTCAAACACCCATCAGTAGAAATGTTGGCACACATTACTGTAGGAAAAGATGGAAAAGCACACATCTAAAACGCGAACACCGAAACCCCCAGGATCCAGCTGCTTCTACTGCAGCTGAAGTTCCAGCACCATAGTGCATTTGAATGGCTGCCTAACGAGGATATGGACATTGCTTCCATATTTTGCTGTTTGCAGTTAATGCACATAGGCAGCTTGTAAAAGAATAAATTAACAAGATTTGCTAAAACCTTTTCCAGGAGAATCAACTGAGATCTCATTGAAAGTTAAAGCTTCAGATTTTTTTAATAAGTCTTAAGCATGTGAAGCCTCCTATTTGTCCGGCATTGCTCCAGAACTGATTGCACACAGAGAACAAGACTCTGCACTAATTTTGCACAGAAACTTATCTTTTCTTATTTTCCCATCATTCTGAAATGTCTGTTACACAGGTGAAAAAATCTATATGTTAGCATGTGCAAACCTTCCCTCTTCTCTATGTCTTTTAATAAGGTAAAGACTGCAGCAACGATCTTCAATTAATGTATTAAAGCATCTGCATGACACTATAGTAATTTACAGAAGTAGCCACAATATTCTATAATAAAATGTTCATGGCACTAATGAGCAAGTTCTTCCACATATACACTGATAATAACTCTATTGGCACATGTACATTTATTCTATTAGTCAGCTGCTCCTATAATGTACATTCTCCATGATCATACTGGATAATGTCTCAAGAAAACATAATAGTCTTGAAGACCAACACAAAAGATTTATCTGTTTTTAATACATTTCTGGCATAAAAGAACAAATCAGCCTAAAATATTTTCAGAATATAGGCATCAAGCATCATTGAAGAGTGAAATGCCAAAGCTTGAATCCCAGTTAAACCTATATAGTGAATTAGAATATAAGTAAGTCTATTGACCTACAAATCAGAGAGTGAAACCCATGCAAGACCAAGCCTATCCATCACTTAATTCCCACTGAGTCATTATTTTGAAATCTTCAGTCGCATTTAAATGATGTACAGGCTGTATACTCGATCTCAGCACAAAGGGTGAAATTTATCGATGGTTAGTTGCAAAGTACCTCAAGCTCCCACTAACGCTCAAAAGAAATGCAGATTCCTTGCAGTATCTTGAGTGGATTAGCTCTTTATTTTCCAAACATGACCACTTTAATCTCTTTACAAGAGGACAGCACTGTAGACTCCATGCAGCTCAAATCTTCAGGCTGGTTTGAAAAGCTCCAGGCCTTGAAAACCTAGGCCTATTTTTCTTAGTGAAGAAAAGCCAGCAGAGGAGTAAAAAGCTAACCAAGAGTTCCTCATCTCCTCATCTGTTTTCTGCTCTGTATCCCCAAAATAAAAAATACTTTTTTTTTTTTAAACCCAAGGCTTTGAGCCCTTCCAAGTGGCCCAGAACTTCAAAACTCATTCTTTTTCACTAAGTTACTAAGTTTAAAGTCTTTATGCCTTAAGATGGGGAGAGAAGGTCTGTGCCTTGTTACTGTCTTCCTCTCTTCCCACATCCCCAGTTGAACACCTTCTTTCTTGCATTACAACTCTGGACAACAAGAAACAAATCTTCTAGATACTTTCCCCATTGAAAAGCAGCTCTATATTGCACAGTGTTGGTTGTGTCTCTAAGTTCCTCATCATCCATTACATTTCTGCAAAGTCGCTGTCTCAGATGGGCTCCAAAGGAGGGAAGTGCGATTACAAGAAGGACATCGAGGTGCTCCAGCGAGTCCAGAGAGGGGCAACGAAGCTGGGGAGGGGTCTGGAGAACAAGTCTTACGAGGAAGCTGGGATTGTTCAGCCTGGAGAAGAGGAGGCTCAGGGGTGACCTTATCGCGCTCCACAGGTACATTAAAGGAGGCTGTAGCGAGGTAGGGGGTGGTCTATTCTCCCACGTGCCTGGTGACAAGACGAGGGGGAATGGGCTAAAGTTGCACCAGGGGAGGTTTAGGTTGGATATGAGGAAGAACTTCTTTACTGAAAGGGTTGTTAGGCATTGGAATGGGCTGCCCAGGAAAGTGGTTGAGTCACCATCCCTGGAGGTCTTTAAAAGATGTTTAGATGTAGAGCTTAGTGATATGGTTTAGTGGAGGACTTGTTAGTGCTAGGTCAGAGGTTGGACTCGGTGATCTTGAAGGTCTCTTCCAACCTAGATGATTCTGTGATTCTTTGCTTCAGTGGCCCTGGTGACAGGGCTGTTGGGATGGCAAGGCACAATAGGCAAAGGAGAGCCCCAGCATGAAACTGAAGCATGCAGGACATGCTGTGAGGAGCAAGGAACAGCCAGACAGACCTGGTCAGGTGGATGGGACTTCCCAAGAGCTGGAGAAGCCCAAGTATTCACCAAGTCAACTGGAAGGACATACTAGACAGGAGGAAAGCACATTTTTTATTTTTTACCTTTTCGCTTCCCTATTTGAGTTTTTTTTTTTCCTTTTGTTGTTTTGTTTTGCTATTTTTCATTCCTTATTTTTATTTGAATACAAGCTGGCTTGTATTTTAGAGCCTTTTGGGGGAGCTCACTAAAATTCAAAGTCTAGGTATATCTACTTCAAAGCAGTGGCTGACTCAGGCTCCACTTCTTTTAGGTGACAGCTTGAGGAGCTGGTATAGATTGGGTTCTGATATAAAGAAAGCAGAATCATATATTCAACAAGTTGCGAGAGTCTCTAGAGCAGCTGCTTAACATAAGATCTTACCTAATAAATTTCCCGAGTCTTGTGTATTGTCAACTACAGCAATTCTTGATAATGCATTTCATTTATTATAAGATTTTATACAAGTTCACACATGCGCTCACAACTACTTGTGTTTTATAACTCTTTAATAACAAAGGAATTGGAAATTCTTTAAGACTATTCTTATAAAACTTACTCCTCCATTTAATATTTAGAAATACACTGCTGAGACAGTCTGTTGCAGTGACTGCAAGTGCAAACAAGGGGCTTCTTATTTTTTAATACAAAACACATTTTAAAATAGCAAAGGAAAGTGCAGAGAGAAAATTTTCAGGCAGTTATTTTGATGGAGCCCAGTAGTAAATCATTACAAGCAAATTTGTGTTGGTTTTGTTTGTTTGTTTGCTCGTTCTTTGAATGCAACTTGCTAATAGTCAGCTTCATTCACCAGTCATACAACAAAGAAAGAAAAAGGAAATTTATCCTAAGAATATGCCTCAATTTTGAAACAGACAGCTGGCTTCCAACTAGCAATTTCCTAGTGCTTTTCCAGCTACAAATCACAGAAGGACATTGGGAACCACAGGCTTTTTCCCTTTAAAGATGAAGGTCTCTCCATATACACTCTTGGCAACTTCCCAGTCTAGAGAGTACTGGATAGACTGAAAATATTCCAATCTTTCTGATGCAATCAAAAATACAATTACAGATGGCCATACAATAAAAGAATTCTATTTCAGGCTATTCTGGCAAATAAACAGACTGAAGCTAACTGCAGCCTATTAACTTCTATAAATTGTTACAATGTACCCCCATATGACTACAGACATTACCACTCCTAAATATAAAGATTTGGTCTAGACCAGAATAATAAATGACAAAATTATCTTTCCACGTGAAAGCTGACAAAAACTGTTACAAACACTAATTGATGACTACAGTACTTTTAAACAAGTAATTCTTCTGCCATAATCTTCCAGAAATTAATTCAAAAAGTAAGATTTGCAATCTGTTTCTAAATAGAATCCAGGAATCAAGTATGGGTTATGGTGAGCTGCAGTTTCCCAGGCTAGAACTCCAAGTAAAATATGAGAGCTGCTGCAAATACTACTTTTTAGCCTATGAAAACTAGTCAGAGTCACTGGGCTGCTGGAAAAGTTTGATCACCATTATTTTTATAATTCAGGAATAAACCTTGTAAATAGATGGCTTTATATGGGAAAGATTTGCTCTTACTCTGTTCCAAATGTACCAGTTTGAGCTTTCAGTTGTTAGAGGAAATTGGGATGTGGAAGGACTGACAGCTCTCTCTCTTGGAGAAAATGAAGTTCCCTGTCACATTTTATTAGTTCATCTCACTTGCAGTGGTTTTTATGCCTAAGGCACAGGACATTACAAATACAGTGATGAATATTTTTAGATAATGTGAGAAACAGTTTTAAAAGTTTCAGTTCAGTTAAGATCATCATTAGCTCCTAGTTTTCTCACAGGAGCTCATAGCCCACAGTAATAGACCTGGATGATTCCCAGCATCAAGAAAAATAGCTCACTAGTGCCCTAAGAAGTACAACATCACTTCTTATTGCTCTCTTGCCATTACTGTACAGTGCTAATACAGTTTAAACTGATGGGAGTTTATGGACTAAGTCTTACAGCTATTGAGAGACAGTTGATAAAGCAGCAGGTGAAAAGCATTACAGTTCTTGCCGTACCCCTGCCACTGATAAGCCAGCCTTGATTGAGTGCTTTGATTCAAAACAAGTTAAAGGACTCAAGATTCCTCAGGTGACAAATGCTAGTGTAACTTAATTCAGTGTTGCCAAAAACAAGGGCTTGGGAAATTAGGTTGAGCTCCCAGAAAACTGCACATATGTGAGTCAGTATGACTGTATGAAGGATGATGTCAGGTTCTTCCTGATGCTCCTGAGAATTGCAAAAGTTTTTCCTAAATTTCTGTCCCTGTAAAATGCCCACTATGAACGCACGTACACCTGAGGACTGGCTGTGCATCTACAATTAGGTGCCTGAAGTGATTACACTTTATTTGTTTCTCCAATAAAAATAAGCAGGTTAAAAAAATAGCAGGTATGAATATTGAAGGTGCAAAGGGACATCTATAAAGGTGTTAGATAGCTTTCGGATACACAGAACTACTAGTTTAATTAGTGCAAGATAGAGTTGTGTTTTTTTTTTTTTTTTACATCAGCACATCTGCAAACTGCAGATATTAAATTACAATGACTTCATTCTAGAGAGCATTTAATATCTAATGTAAAAATATAATTTAAAAATTGAAATTATTTGGCTTTTGAAAAATCTTTTCCTTGGCTAAAACTAAACATACTTAGTTCCTCAGACCACAACTGTTTTTATTTATTTTATTTATTGCAATTTTATGGAAGTTATTGGTAGCATTTTCAAAACACAGAAAAGTTGAAAAATCCCTGCTTCAGTGGGACACATTTTCTCCCCAAATAGATATGCGCATTTCCCATAAATCTGAATGTTTTTACTGTAAATTCCAGCTATCTACATGCTTAAAACAAGTATAATAAATTTTAAGAAAAAATTCCCTTAAATTGGCCCCTTAATTGTATCACTGGTGCTGAAGGATGAAAGATATTCACATTAGCATTTCACCTGGGATGGCACTAAGCTGCTACACACTTTCCCAAATCTCCAGCTACTTCAAAGGAGAGATGCCTGTGTGCCTGTGGCTCATTATGACTTCAACTTTTTGAGGCCTTGACTTTCTTTCACGATCTCCCATCTGTGGGTTGCTGCTGCTGCCTCACTTTACAGCCCCTCAAGCAGCAGTAATGCTCAAAGTTGCTTGCTCATGGATAATATGACAAATGCAAGGACATTAAAATTTCATGCATTTTTTTTCCAACAGTTTTTTAATGCATGGAAGCCAGCATTTTTCCCTTTTTGGTGAACATCCTCCTCTACATTCTTCTTACCTGTGAAAACTGCATACTTATTTTCATAGCAGCACAACTTCACTAAGGATGAACTGGAAACGCCCTTGTCAGATCTAGCTCTAATCTGGCACCAAATAAATATGCCACAGGAGGTAGAAGACATGAGTTCAAGCTCTTCAGAACAAGCTGACCACTGGAGCTTCTTAGGCAAGCACTTCAAGGGTTAGGCTGTTTCACAAAGCTGGGTACCTTCTTCTGGACAAGAAGCTTGTATGCTAGCTCCAAAGGGTCTCCTGAGGCACAGCAGGAGGCTCTGGAAAGTGAATACCAATTTTAAGTAGGTAACTGCCCCAGGGCTGCAGCAGTGTGGGATTTCAGTAGGCTACATCCTTCCTGGCCTGGCTGGTTTCCCTCAATAGGGAATTAGAGTGCTTAACTCAGGTTTACAAATTCTGCTGCAAGAGTTATCACATAAAAATTACAGTAAAAAAGCTCAACAGCAGCATCTTTAAATCCCTCCGTGGATCTGGTAAAAGTCAGTATTTTAGGGAACCAACTAATTTTGGATGTCCTGCTTACAGGATGTAAAAGGTGTTAATGGCTCTTCCTAAAAACAAGGTCCTTTTAAGGAGTTTCAAGTTGGGTGTCCAGAGCTGATGCAGTGATAACCCACAGGATCTTTCACGGGTCCTCTCTGCCTTCCTACTTCTGCAGTTCCCCAGGCCTCCAAGAAAGGAAGCACTCGGTGACAGGGGCCACTACAAAGTCACTGTCCTCAAAGGATAACGAAGTGCAGGTACTTCTCCCACTCCCTGCTTTTGCTGTTCACTCGCTACTCAGCCATGATGGCCAATACACAGCCAAAACTACATGGGAGGCCCAAACTTCTGCATCTGTTTTTAAATTTATATTCTATATAATTCAAAAAGGAAAAACATTATTTTTAGTAGAAGTTACAATTGAAGAGAATTCATCTCCCGCTAAATGAGAAGTCCAGCTATTTGCAACATAGTGCTCTTCATTTGTAAGTATGAGATGGTTCTGGTTTACTGCTCCTCCCTTGGGCTCCAAGATATATCTCTCCTTTCCTCTTCCTTTCCAGTCAATGAAACAGCATGATGGTCTCTGTCAACCACACAGACCTTACACACAACGGTGGAATAGACTCGGTTAAAATGAATGAATGAATGAATAAATAAATAAATAAATAAAATTGAGAGTAATCTGGGAAAGTGTCACCTGCAGATTTTCAGAGGGTCAGAACAGAAATTCATGGCCTACAGGATCCTCCTGCGGTGCCAAATGTATTACCAAAGCCACTGATGACCTAAAGGATAGGAACAATGACTCACATAAAGCAAGATAAAACCTGTGAAGCAAAGTGAGCCATAAGGTCCTCTCACAGGAGATAAACCAGGTCTGACATTTTGGCAGGGTACTTACCTGCCTGTACTCACTGCTTCCAAGATTGCTTTACAATTTCTCTACAATATTAGCACCTGTACTTTAGATATGCAACGAAAGAAAACATCAATCACATTCAGTTGACTTTTTTTTTAGTGGGATAGGGGTACATTTTTGCCTTCCCGGCACTGAGCAGAGGAGTAACACACAGGTGACGGTGGGCCTGTGACCAGGCCACTGCAGCTCTCCCAGGTGTGTGGCTGATACACCACCTCCCTCCCACACACCGAGTGGTGGCGGGCCAAAACATACTGCCGAGCCAGCAGAAAACGGACCGGAATCAAGGTCCAGCTGCAGTACCATTTTCTGCTGGTTCAGGAGTGAGTTTTGGCCTGCCACCATGGACTAGAAACCAGTCTGCACAAGCCCCCTTATGTCAAGGGTGGAGCCCTCTGCAGAAGCCCATCCCCATGAGGACGGCCCAGGGAGATGGTCTTCTAGGCAGGACACCTCTCCAAAGCTACAGCCTCTCAAAACCTGCATAAACTGCCCTCTGGCACCAGATGGCTTTCCTTCAGCAGAGATACATCCCAGCTATGTACAAGCTTGGTCGCAACATTCAGCTGACAAGCTGACTTTATTTCCCCCCTCAGCACAGCTTGGATCAGGCTTGGTGCGAGGAGAGCAGGGGGTCAGGCTGACAGTTGAAATGAAGAGTGTGAGGGAAAAATCAGGTATTAAATCCTTTTCTGTGCATGCCTGGCATCTGAGACACTCTGTACTAGAGCTTTACACAGCTACTGGTACAAAAATACATTAAAAAAAAAAAAAAAACACTACCATTAGCATTAAAAAGAAGAGGAAGCATTTCTATGCTATTCAATAGCAGTTGCTCTCCAGAAATCACCTGTGTGAAAGAGGATTGTCAGGCTGCAGTTATAACTAAGAATGAAATCCCAGCCTTAACTCTGGATTTCCTTGCCTTTCTGAATTGAAGTTCGCCATTAAATAGGATTTCACTGTAACAATATGCATTTCATTTTCCATTGATTTTTTTTCTTAGTAAAAAATAAAAGAAACAGAGAGAAGGCAGAAATTCTCTTCTAAGCTGCATGAGTGAATCAAATGTCATACCTATCATATACAGCACACATACTGGTTTAATGAATTATATTCATGCAGGCCGTTCTGCAACACAAATATAGGTACCTTAAACATCGTTATGGAGCAACATGCATTGGTTAATTATGTTTGGAGTAGATTTTCTTAAAAGGGCTGTATAGGGTTTTAAAGCAACTAAATACTTCATTGATGTAAAAAAAAAATTAGCTTTTCATTTCAGTCATTAGTTTACTTATGGATTAAACTAGAATGTTAACTAAATTGCAGCTAAATTACTCTGTATAGGTCAAATGCTTTTGTTTATAAAATGCACTGTGAACACACAGACCCACGTTTACACCCGAGTTGGGCAGGTGAAACTCATCCAGATGGTCTCACCTCTGGTGACCCGAGGCAGAGATGGGCTCACTGTGACTTGGGAGTGGGCTTTCCTAAGGCCATCACACTGACACCTGAGTGCACTCCCCAGGAATGTGGCTGCAGGTCAAAACATCACCATGTCTGCTCAAGCAAGAGCAGGGAAATCCAAAAGAATGAAAAGTTGTTGAGGCTTCTGCAATACAATGAATATAATTTACCCAACAGGGTGTTGATCTGCTTTTTCAGACTCTGTTCTGCATAAATATTTCCTTGGGATGATGGATGGAAAGGAAAGGACACCATAGAAGACTGTTTGCAGCTGCAAAAACATCTTTACCGATGAAAACCAAATTTGGCGTGACAAGGGCCCTTCAAATGTTCAGCTTTACATGGAATTAATGAAATCAGTTTTCATTGTGACCATTTTCCTGTTGCTCCCCAAGTCTGACCGCTAGGCCAAGTGCCTGGTCAGACAGCAGAGAGCTTCATAGGGGAAATTATCTGAACAAACAGTGGTAGTCAGTGAGAATGTTTTGGTATCATTGGTTGTCAAAGCAGATCACACTGCTGTTACAGCTTCCTCACTGCATGCATCTGTGTAAAGGTAGATAGCATATGGCCCTTCAAACATCAGAGAAATCTGAGATCCACATACTATTTTTGCAGTTTTTCTGTTTATGCTGTTGGAAAATAGCACACTTCACCAGTGTGCACTGTAACAACATGATGTACAGAATATCATCATTATTAAATTAAGGTGTGCATATAAATATTTTCATGCTCTTCTAATATGATTATGTATAGGCAGGCCTGCTTGAGAGATATCATGGGATGAGATAAGAGACATTAATCTTGTAATTAATTGCATGTTTGCATTTAATTTCTATGCTTTTATTATTTAGTACCTGTGTCAACCACTTAATTTGCCTGCAAATCATTTTCTTATATAATATTAATGAAAAATACTATACTGAAATTCATCAAACTAAGGAAATTAGAGATTAGGAAGGCTCATTATATCATTAATTTATCCTCTTCTAACTTAAAACAGTTCAAGAGCTAGGGCTTCAGTACCATTCGCAGCAGAACAGACTATGTTTTCTTACAGTAAGTCATCAGAATTAAAAATCTCATTTCCATTGTGGAACAAACTACTTATTGGAGTCTAAACTTCATTTCTTTCTTCAAAAAATTCTTTGAGAAGAAATAATAATGACAATAACATTCATTTCAACACAGACATTGCACAAAGGTCAATGTTTTTTATCTCTGTACCTACAACATTCTGAGCAAATGAACATCATGAGATTTATATGATAAACATACAGATTTGTCTGCCCAACCTGCTCAGAACAATTCATGCCTAAATATGAAGATGCTTGGGGTATTGAGGGTCTGCTGACTGAGCACAGGGAAAGATCAAATCAATGAGAGGCATCAAAATAATTGCACGCATCCCTGGGTTAGTTTAATCTAAGTTTAGGGCACTCATAGACTACCTGGTTGGGAAGGTGCACGGCTGCATTTTGGAAGGAATATCTGAGAGTGAGAATGGCTGCGAATTGGCACTGTTGCAAGCAGGCAACGCAATTGCCCAAACCAGAACAACCTAGCTACAAGATCCTTGGGAACAGAATACATTTTGCTGCAGATGAATGTGGGGGAACACCAGCAAGCCTCACACAACCCCAGATGCAAAGCCTTACCTTGAGCCTGTGACTTGATCAGAGGGAACTCTGCCTGCGACAGACACTGAGAAATTGCAAAGTGGACCCAGAGTGAGGCCAACCGGCCTGCTGAGTTTGTGCCATACCAGTGTCAAGCAGTTTAAAACACACAAACAAACAAACAAACAAACACAAACACGACCCTGCAGCTTCTGACCCTCCAGCAAGCATCTGTTAGGGCTTTCTATTGTGTCTGACTATTTCTGCAAAGCCAGACAGAAGTACACCAGTAGTCCAGCCTGGGTTGTGGGATACAAATTATGGACCTTGGTCCAATGATCTTACTCTTGCAGTGGGGATCTGGAAAAGCAGGCAGAGCTGTAGGTTTTTCTCTCCAGGGTCTGTTCCCAGTTCTGCCATAGAACTACTGTGGATATCTGAGGAAATGGCCTCAAGCTGCACCAGGGGAGGCTTCGATTGGATATCAGGAAGAATTTATTCACAGAAAGGGTTGTTTGGTCTCTCCAGGGAAGTGGTGGAATTGCCATCCCTGGAGGTATTTAAGAAGACATAGAGGTGGTGCTTAGAGACATGGTTTAGTGGTGGACTTGGTACTGTTAGATTGATGGTTGGACTTGATGATCTTTAGGGTCTTTTCCAACCTAAGTGATTCTGTGATTCTATCTGCAGCTCTCTTTGCCTCAATTTACTCTCCAGTAATGACTGTTCTGTCCAGGTCATAAAATCTCAGAGAAAAGATTCTACTATCATACACTAAAACAGCACCTACCAGAAAACCTTCCTTTATGTAGGAAGCAGAATAAGAACTGAGAGGTGACACAAAACAGCTTCAACAAGAAAACCCTGTGGAACGTGTCCACTAGTGCTGGTGTTTCCACCTCTCCTAACTCCTTGTGGATAAGACCTTCCCATTCCTTAAATATATTATATTGTCTTTTTGTAACTGTAGTTTATTTTTCACAGTTTTCTTGAAACTGCCGAAGCCTTTAACTATGCTTGTGTCCATTTTCAGTGAACCTTGTGTTCTGTGGCAGCTTTTGGTTCTTTGTAACAAAAATGCTTTCATTGCCCAGCTATATTGATTTTCAGTTTCCTAAAGCTTTGTGCTTTCCTTCTCCTAAGGTTTTGCTGACACAGCTTAGGCTGAGTCTCACACTCCATTTGCCCCTCTTCTGACTGAAGAAACTGTTCTAACTGGTAGAAGCTCATCAAGCATTTAAAAATGCCTGTTGAGCTCAACCCTCCTATTTTGTTCATTCTTTTCATCTCTTCCTTCTTCCTCCTGATGTATCAGGCCAGGAATTGAATGCAATTCCAAAAATGTGTTTTAAAAGTAAAGCTTTACCTTGGTGAATCTGTTCTGCAGACAATTAGGCAGCTACATACGTGATCTATACACATGGGGCTTTAGAGGTAATTTTTTTTTTTTCTTACAGATATGCATGTACTGAGATCAGAATGTAACGCACAGAAGAAATTTACACTGATAAAATTCAGAGATGGCATGTCCAATCTCAGTAGAGGTGAACCTCATGCTAAGTTTCTGTTTCTTTCTTCAATTGGTTGAAAAAGGACACAGAGAATCCCAGACGCTTTAAGGGGAAATCGGAGTCAGGCTTGAAAGCCTCAGCAGCTAAACATTCTCATTTACCGTTGAGAATTCCCCGGAGATAATGACAACTCAGATTTCCAGTGTAAGCACCTTTTTGTTTCATTACTGAGCAAACATCAAGTATAATTTCATACCCGACGTATGCAGGGTTCACAATTTGAGAAGAAAATCCCAGAGAGGAAAGCTTCCTACATCAACTAACTTCACATCTAGTACCAATAAGTAACATTTCCATATTTTCATATTCAGTAGGTTTTCACTGACCACCTGATAGTGACTTATTTCAAGCTCTCCTCCTGTACCTACTACCTCAGAACTTTCAACGTTCAATGTAATATTTAGTCCTAAAGTCATTTTTGAGAAGAGTAAATCATCACAGCATAGATGCAGACAAGACAAAAAGTAACATCCAAATTATTCTTACATTACATTGTTTTTACATAATTTCTGCCTATTAGTTCCTTAAGAAGTCTGTCATATGCCTGTTTGTATTCATTTTTCAGACAAATTATTCTAGCATTCAGGCAGCTTCACATCAAACAGCTAACTTGAACATTATCGTATATTTACAAAAATATATGGTTTGTTAATTTTCATGCTGTGCTATTAAAACTAAAATGGAAACAATCCATTCAGGCAGTCTAAGCCTGCATATATCACGGACCAAAACACTCTATACAGTAACTTGAGGATCAAAATCAGTACTTCTTGTACAAGAGCCTCTTTCAGAAAGTCTGACTTCAGGGCATAGAATCACAGAATGGTTTGTGTTGGAAGGGACCTTAAAGACCATCCAGTTCCAATCACCCTGCCATGGGCAGTGATGTCCCCCACCAGACCAGGTTGCTCAAAACCCCATCCAACCTGGCCTTGAACACTTGTGATGGGGCATCCATAGCTTTCCCTGGGCAACCTGTGCCAGTGCCTTACCACCCTCTGAGTAAAGAATTTCCTTCTAAAATCTAATCTAAACCTTTCTGCTTTTAGTTTAAAGCCATTACTCTTTGTTGTGTCACTATACTCCCTAACAAAGAGTCCCTCCCCAGCTTTCCTGTAGGCCCCCTTTAGGCACTGGAAGGCCGCTCTAAGGTCTCCCCGGAGCCTTCTCTTCTCCAGGCTGAACAACTCCCTCAGCCTGTGTTCACAGGAGAGGTGGTCCAGCCCCTTTACCTTTCAAATTCCTAATTAAGTTGTTTTAAAATAATATTATTTGCAATTTATTTCTAGCCTGAATTGTTGTAGCTTCAGCTTTCCGCCACCAGACCATACTATGTTTTTTTGTCAGCTATTACACCAAAATAAATTAAAACAGAAAAAAAAGAATCTACCAGTAAACTTTAAGTTTAGTTGAAAGATGGAAAAATATAGTTCAAAATACACTGAAATGAAATTAGCTTCTCAGAAGACCTTTCAGAGGGATGAGGTTGCCCATGTAACCAATTGTGCTTGGTGTTAACTGGCATCCTGCCTAAGCTGCCTCTGGTTGGGAAGCTACCACAGAATGCATTTTTGCAGACAAATATATTTCGTATGTATTTGTCTGTTACAATTCCAGCTAACACACAGTAGAGGGAAACTCAAATACAATTACTGCAGGCACTTTTTTTTTTTTTTTTTTTTGAGTAGCTTGAGCTCTATCTACGTTCCAACAAAAGAACATAGCTATAACAAGTTAAAATGTCAGCAGGGATCCACATGACCATTTAGTTTGACCTCCAGCACAACACAGGCGATGAAACTTCTCAGGATTAATTCCTGTTTGAAACAGAGTACATATTTCATAAAGGCATCCAATATTTTTCTAAAAACATCCAGCAAAGTCAGGAGTCCTGACAAGTTACTCCAGAGATTAATTACCTCATTATTAAAAATCCGTGTCTATTATTTCTAGGATTAATTTGTCCAGCGTCCTCTTTTATTATACCACTGTTTCCTAAAGTTCTATTACCAACTTTTGCTTAACATATGCAAAACTCTTGTCACATCACCCTGTAGTCTTATTTTTGTTTAATTAAACAGGCCGAGTTTCTTCAGCCTTTCATTAAATAGCATGCTTCCTTTTAGTGTTCTTGTGACTTTCCTCTTGAATTTCTATAGTTTATCAGTTTAGCATTATTCTTCAGTCTTGAACAACAGAACTGGAAACAGGGTCCCCAAACTACTCACACCATAAACAGAATGAGTGCTAAGAATATTTCATTGTTCACATACTTAAAAATCTCTTTTGCACCACACAACCGTAATAGGATGTTATACCCTGCTCATTACACACTTAGTGTCTCAGCTTCTTCTAGGACATTCTAGGATAGAGTCAACCATCCTATTGGCATGGCCTACATCATTTATTCCTACATATGGTCCTTCTACTAGGCCTCATACAAACTCATGCATTTTTGCATTTTATCCATAGCAATCAGGGCAGCCCACTTGGTACAGCACCTTGTTCTTTAAATTATTTATCATCTTCTTTAACTTCGTGTCACCTGCAAACTTTATCTGGAATGATTTTCTCTTTTTGTTTCCTCATCCACTGACAATAATGTTAAGTAGCATGCAATTCATCATCCTGCTTGTTCAAGAAATACATTTAGGTTTAGGAACTGTCACTAAACCAGTTTTAGAGCCCAATGTAACATGTGTACAGTGTTGATTTTGGATCATTCAATTTTCTTAATCAAAAAGTTGTGTAATACCAAGTTGAAAAGACTGATAAGAGTTGAAATACACAACTTCAAATTGTCCCTAAACTAGAAACCTCTTCAAAAAAAGCATTAAATTATTTTGACAAAAAGTATTCATCATAAACCCACATTGATTAGAACTGATTACTTTAACCTTTCCTTAACATTTGATTAATCAGATTCCAAATCTGCTGTAATTTCACATCAGTGGCAAGGACAATGAATATCTGGATCATCTGTTTGGCCTTTAATGAAGTAGCACAAGGCTAGTTTTCCTGTCCTCTGGAACCTCCTCACTGCAAATCAGCATTAGCGACACTGAGACCTCCTCTGGATGCAGATAGTATTGCCTTGCTGATTTACTAGTATCCACCTTCAGTTTTATATCTTTTTAATTTAATGTTGGAACAGAGAAGTATTTCATCGTATATAATACCTCATCTTTCTCAGAATCCCTCTACTTTTCTGATTTCTCTCTTGAAACAAAATGAATTAACTCCCCCTTCCTCCCAAAGACAACACGAACAACAAACCCCAAGCAAAGCAAAATCAATTCATAGAACCATAGAATATCCTGAGTTGGAAAGGACCCACAAAGAGCATCGAGTCCAACTCCTGGCTCCACACAGGACCACTCAAAAATCAGACTATGTCTGAGAGCATTGTCCAAACACTTCTTGAACTCCATCAGGCCTGAGGCTGTAACCACTGCCCTGGGGATCGTCTTGGTGAAGAACCTCTTCCTAACCCCCAGCCTGACCCTCCCCTGTCCCAGCTCCATGCCGTGCCCTCGGGTCCTGTCGCTGTCCCCAGAGAGCAGAGCTCAGCGCCTGCCCCTCCGCTCCCGTCGTGAGGGAGCTGCAGGCCGCCATGAGGCCTCCCCTCGGCCTGCTCTGCTCTGGGCTGAACAAACCAAGTTCTCCTCCTGCCTTACACCTCAGCTCCCCACACACATTTTCTACAGTACGTAGGTTTTGCTGCACACAAATTCCTATCTCCTTTCCTTTTCTTTCATTCTTTATGTATTTTAAGTCTTTTTCTTGATTTTTTAATGTAGTCATGAAAGGATGACTGACTAGAAGGTAGAATATTTTGGATGTTCATTTAAGAAATGCTATGAAATACTTTTCAGAAAAACTAAAAAGGGAACACCAGAGAAATATCTAAAGAATTCATGCACTCAATCAGAGAAATCCATTCAAATGCAAGTAATGCTGGGACTGATGGCATTTCTCAGCTCCATTAAATATCAGTAAACTTTCAACCCCTAGAAAACTTCACTGTAGTAGAAATGAAATTTCATTTCACTGTTACCCACCTGTCCTGATCTTTCACTGTGCTGACTAAATATTGTTTTCCAAAAACCAAATGGCATAGGGGTGAATATTTTGCTATACTGATCAATGGGGACTGTGCTTCTATAGCTCAGACTTTGAAGCTTTTAAAGACATGCAAGAATAATATTTTTTAACAATTCCCCATAGCACGTAAAGAATGTTTTAACTGTGAGAAAGCCTATTAGAGTTACATGAGTCTAACTGATCTGCCCTGGTAATAAAACACTCGTTTTCTGTTGGCAAACCAGAGGTTCTGCACCTGAATATGCTAGAAGCCTGTACTTCTTTAAATCTATTACAAATGGAAAAATTCATCTTTGCACAAAGAACCAGCATAATTAAATTAAAAATATTGTTTGGACCATCAGAGAAGGACTTAAAAGGAAATTAATTGCTACAAAGTACTTTTGGGACTCTTCATGCTATTGAATGAAATCTTGGCTTCACTGAAATCAATAAAAGAGAAATCAATACTGATTATTGAATGATGTTTTTAGCTCCTTCTTATGACCCACATTGCCTTTTGAATGTCATTGTAACAACAGCTAGCTTCAAATTAAAATCACTCTCCCTGTTGCCTCACTGAAATAACGGTTGTATTATTCTTGAGTGATACAAGGGAATAAAACCTATCCTCACTATTAAAAAGGCTGGTACTTTATCAAACAAAAATGTGTGTTGATTCTGGTTTACTTTTTCCTGTAAAAAAAAATAAAAGGCTTCTATTTTGATCTTTGAGAAAGAGCGTGTAATGAAAATGTAGAGTATAGTCTATATCTTCTTATTCAGAAAGCTGCAGAATCATAGAAACATTGATTCAAAAAGAGCTCTGGAGGTCATCTAATCCCACCTCCTGCTCAAAGCAGGACTATAACCAAGTGATCAGATCAGCTGTGGCTCTGCTTCTCCTAGACTTAAAAGCCTCCACAGATGGAGATCCCTTAACTTCCCTGGATAACCTGTTCCTATACTACAGTACCCTCCTGGCAGAGATGTGATCTCTAATGTCCAGTCCAAATCTACCAAGCTATAACTTCACATAGAAGCTTGAGTGAGTCAATGTGCTAGAACCAAAGAAGGTGCTTCATGCCACAGGACACAGCTTGTCCCACTCATGCTGACGTAGTGGGAATTAAAAAACACTCAACCTCTTAGCAGAAAGTACTTGTTTGTGTGTTTTTTTTCCCACTGGATTTTTCCATAAAAAACTTTCTCATGATTCAGTAGTATGCATTATTTAGCATGAATAATACAAAGGACTGTCAGTCCATGTTTACATTTAACATGTTACAGTTAACAACTACTGGATCTACGCGCTATACTTCCATACTTCCCAGTCAATGCAAGTCAATGCTACACTACGGATAAGGTGCAGAGCTGGGCTCCATGTTTGTTCTAAAAAAATGGCTTAAAAGACCAACAGCCTTTTTATTTCATTCAGATATCGATGAATAATGTCAATTTCTTCAACTGCCAGGCAGAAAATTACAGATGGTCACCTTTTGATACACAGGTTTGTGTGGGTCATAGCTTAAAAGTTATAGCTTACTTGCCTTACTCATGCAAATAAATGCTCTTGACATAAGTGAATAAGTATGGCCCTATACATGCCTTATTCTCTATTTTTGTCACTCTTAGTTCAGCTTGCTGGCATGCACTAAAGGAAAGAAATAGCATGCCAAGATGTGGAAACCCATAATCTTGATAAAGAGGATGTTGTTCAGCTCTATGGGAAGTTTAGCTGCTGGAAATAAAAAGGAAAAAAGCTTCTTTATTCCTTTTTTATATTTTTTTCAAACTGTGCCTGTTACAAGGCTATACAAGGCTACCAGTAAACGGATAAAAAAATGGCAAGGAAATGAACCAAAGGGCACCCATGCAAGTCTTATAATGCTATTATTTAGAATGTAATTAGAATTATTTCTATTCCTGATTGGAGCAGTCCCAGGAAGCAAATTTCCCCTCTTAACACTCTCAGCTTATTGTAGGGCTAGATATACACACAATGAATTTTTCATTGCAGCTTGGGTTGATAGGCCTTCCTCAGCATTGCTTCCTGCTAATTTTTTTCCTCCTTTTGCAATAATCACTTCTTCAGACAGTCCACAGAGCTGAACAGAAATAATACAAAGGATATGCTTGCAGGGTGAATTAACCAAACATTTAAATCTTTATTTACCATAGAAAAGGGTGTTGAAGATGAAGGCAACAAGAATTATGAAAGGACATTAAAATGGATGTGATGAAAGGAGGACACAGCTCAGTCATCCCTGCCACATTGCCTTCAGTAAGAACCTCCAGCACTGGATGGGTGCTCTCCTGTCTTGTCAGGTAATCTGCTCCAAACCCGTTCTCAGCTTAGGAACTTTAACTTAAGGAACTTTTCCACTTCATGCATATCATTATGAAAGGGGCCAAGACCCACTTTTTCTAGAAGGATATACAACGTGTTCCTGCTTTTCTTCATCCTCTTGACCTTGCATCTATCTCTAAAAGCAAACACGAAGTGACATGACATAGCAGGAAATACAACTGGTTAACCATGTCCTGGATGAATGACTGGCAGCAGTCACAGAATCACAGAATGGCTGAGGCTGGAAGGGACCTCTGGAGATCCTCTAGTCCAATCCCCCTGCCAAGCAGGCCCACCTACAGCACGCTGCACAGGATCGCACCCAGGTTCTGAATATCTCCAGAGGAGGACACTCCACAGTCTCTCTGAGCAACCTGTACCAGGGCTCTCTCACCCTCATGATAAAGAAGGGCTTTCTCATATTCAGCTGCAACTTCCTGTGTTTCAGTTTTTGCCCCTTGCCTCTTGTCCTGTCGCCGGGCACCACTGAAGAGTCTGAGATTTCAGTCAATGAAGCGCACCTACACATACAAAGTCTATCACCCAGATTTACTCTTTAAGTGTGATCTAAATGGCATCTAGGCTTTCTGACTTCACTTAGCACTTCAAAAGAATGCTGTAGTCCACCTTAGAAAAAGTGAAGAGACTTTTGAGGTAATTGCCAGTTGGCAACTTGCGAGAATCAGCAAATGAAACAGGACTGCTCCCTGTGCAATGTGAATCCTACGCAGCCATGAAGCCCTCTCTTTTCAGTTAGCAACAATAGCTCTTTGTGTGGAACACAGCAATATTTCAGTGAGCAAAACTATGAATTTTCCTTTTGCTCTTGGTGAAAGGTAATGATTTTACTGGATGAATACGCCTTTGACATTTTAATGTTTAAAGGAAGGAGGTATTTGCATCTACCCCCTATTTGCATATACTGTTCCCCAGGTCTCTCTCCCTGTTTCATGCCATGCTCTGCCATCCCCCCTCCTCAGGCAATTCTTGGCACCTTTCTCTTGTCTCCCCAAAGTCAGTCTTCCCATGTTGTGATCTGCTCATCAAAGCAAGGCTTTCTGGTCTGAAAAGGGAATCTTTCCACTTAGGAGAAGGATGGTAATTATGTTAAATGAATGTTAACTTCTTGCTAATGAATACATTAAATCTCTCCTAAACATTTCTGGTAAAAGAAACAAGCAAGGAAACAGAAAAACAATCAGGCATGCCATTCATTTACCAGAAGCATTAATTACAAGTAATTAGAAAAAGTGATTCATTTTTGAAGTATATAAGACTCCTAAAAAGAAATACAAAGGTTTCAGCAATAGATGAATAGATGTATCTGTACCAAGTGGATAACAGCGTGTAAAATAAAACATTGCATACACAAAGGCTTTAATTTTGAAAGATGACATTTCCAAAAATAAAAAATAAAAATCGAACCTTGACTTTAAAATTTCTAGCGATAGTAATCTACATCCACCATAAACTGTATCAATATCTGATTGCTTTCACTGTTCAAAAGATGCATCTAATTTCTAGTTTGCATTTTCCCTCATTTACCTGCTCGTGGATATTGTCCACCCTTGCTAGCCCAAAGATTTCCCTACCATTTACTTCCTGCTCTCTAGGTCTCTGCTTACAGGTAGCCCTTAAGTAGGTTATCATCTTTTCTCCCTATGGCTTCTCCCTTTCAGCATGTATTGGGTACAAGAGAGAGGTAAGAAAAAAATATATTCCTTTTTTCCCCCCCTTTGAATGCTGTTGCAAGTTCCCACAGAATTTTAGTAACATCTGCTATATTTAGACTATGAATTTCTACAGCTGCTGAGTCTAGGCAAGAGCTAAACTGAGTGCACTGAATTCATCAAATCTTTCCTTTTAATATTTTCCAATCTTTCTTTTGGGTCTTTTCTGAATCACCTCTACTGTATATCAAAAGCCTGTCTGAGCTGTTGCTGCTGACCCCCAAAGCCCAGCTCCCTGTAGATATAGGTGATACTGAGATTCACAGCCTGGCCTCCAGTTCCTCAGCAATAGCTCACTTTCACTGAAATCCCTCATGGTCTTACTCGTGAGATGAGGAGGATGGGAGTCTCAGGTTTCCTGACCTGTAAAGCACTCACTCAACACACACCTTTTCTCCCTTTTTACCACCAGACCACCCTATTTGGAAGGCCTTGGCCCAATTTTTGTTTTGCATGTGTAACATTTTTAATCCACTAGAACACCAAACATTTTCAGCAACGGTTGAAACATAAATAGGTATTAATAGCTTCACCTTATTAAAATCCATTCACATTACCCACCTCTGATGTGCAACTATTGAACAGCACTCAGGAGCAGTACAAAGCCAATTAGGAGAGAAAAATACAGACTATGCAAAGCTGAAACTGATAGGGAATTCAGCTAGCAAGGCTGTAATGAATAACAGCCCCTCATGGCTCAGCCTCTGTGGTGTCTTCAGTGACGGAGAAGGAGGCTGCATAACTCCTCAAAAGGTGGCACCAAGGCACCCCTACTCACGTGTACCAATGAATCTTTAATGGCTGTTCTCATTTTATTGAATCTTTAATGCCAGGATGTATAGCATAATCAGATATCAGGAGCAAAGTTGTCATGCTACTTTAATCTTTGCTGCATGTGAATTATATTGATACCCACCAAACAATAACGGTTTATGTTCTAATATTCTTGTACTTCAATTTCTATGTACAGGAGAGAAAAATAAATGAGGAGACTGGAGGAAAATTGCACTTAAAAAACAAATTTGTCAAACTAAATTCCTTTATTATAATACACTGCTGCAGCATAATTTTGTCTTGGATGCTTGGATGTGACACGAAATAAAATACCCCTGCATGGCACTGCAAAGGGGAAGGAGGCGATCAGTTTATTGGCTCTACAAGTCCTTAGGGCTTTATTCATTGTGTGAGGAACCTGCTTTAAAATGGCATCACCCTCTTTCTCAGAGGTCCCGGTAGGAACAGTAAATCTCTTTTACTAAAGTGCAAGATGAATTCCCAAAGGTGTTAGAGACAGTTCAGAAAATGCCGCAGTCTACAGTCGCATATATATATATATAAGTTCTTAAAGTACACATGCAGCAAAATATTATACAGCTTTCATCATATATACATATACTCTAAAAATTGAAAAGAAATGGGGAAAACAGTTAAGTAATGGCAAATGCAAAAAGGAGGGAAATGGAAGCATCTGTAGAAGCCTTTATATCATTGATGGTTATTTTAACCTCACCATTTATCTTAACAGAAATGTTTTGTATTGTAAATGAAGTGTGTGTTTCCAAACTATATATAAATGTACCAGAGCCAGATTCAATCAGGTTGCTCACAGCACTGCCATGCATTGCACTGTGATTTCCATTTGGAAACCTTTATTCTGTCCTGACTGCTCAGAGAGAATGGAAAGGCATTATCTGACATAAAGAAAGAGATCTACATTTGATCCTCAATAAATTTGAAGGAATAGGGTTTCTCTTCATGGTTCATTGCCTTTATCTGTGAGATTGGTTTTCCTACATGCAGTTTTATTTGTTCAGTAGTTTAGGATGAAAGAAACACGTTAAAACTATCCTTAGAAAAAGATGCACACAGTCCCTGAAAGGCTTCTCCTGTCATATTCTCTGCCCCAGCGAAGGAATGAAGTCTGCAGGATGAAGATTTGCTTTGGAGTCTCACTGCATCGGGCCATCCTCCTTTGATAATTTACCAGCATCAGGCTGCATACTTTGAGATAGTTTCCAAAAACTGCACGTACTTGATGATGATCACAGAAGAGTTTATTTACAATCTTGGCTGTCAACGCTCCCATCTTCTTGCTGCGGTATCATCCCTTTCATGTTGCAGAGGGACACTGTTTTGAGAAGATCACGTAAACATCCCTGGGCTTTTGTCAGCTAAAATACTTGTTTTCACTTTTTTTTCCCCCCACTTGTTTCAACTTTTTTACTCCTCAGCTTACCTGCCTTCCCCACAATCAGTTACTGTCAACTTGGCTACTTTGAAGTTCTGTAGTCAAAGCCCTAAAGACATGAACAAATATTTGTATATGCTATCAATGAAATTCAATTCTGCTTTTTTTGACTGTTATTTATCAAATTCTTTCCCTTATGCTAATGTAATTTCTCTGCTAATGTTGTGGGGTTTTTTTGTTGTTGTTTTGTTTTCCCCTCTCCCCAGTCTTTTACAGTCTCATGATATTTTTGGTTATACATCTCTGCTAGACATTGTATACAATACGTATGTGGGTGTGCATGTATTTCTACATATATATGCACACTAGTTATCTAAATTCAATTTATCTTCCCATTTCTTACAGTACAAATCTCATTATTAAAAAGACCAACATGAATCTCTATTCACTCTTGGACCAAAAAAAAGCGAAAAAAATAACTAAATATAGAAGAAAACATAACTCTCAGTTGAAATATGCCAATAGATGAAAATATGGTTTTAAAGTTTCACTTTAATAATTAGAACTGTTTGTTAAAAACAAAAAAAGCCTCTAATTTAATACTCTGAAGGAGATGACTGTGATAAATGCTATATGTAGTTTACACATTGATAAAACGTTGCTGTTCTCTAGGGCACCCTCAGGGCAGTTTAAGGATGGATTTTGAGGGACAGCCAAGGTGCACTCATGTTGGTGGCTAGCACAGCTCCTAAACAGCTGGCTTCCTTTTCACAATTTATAAAGCACAACACTGTAGGACAGGTTATCAGACTTCACGTGTATAGGGCCCATGACTAGGTACACGATCTCAACTTCATCCAACTCAAAAATCGTATTTTCTTACTTTTGGTGACCATTAACTGACCTTGCGAGATAGGATTTATACACTGTGCACGGAAAGGATTAATGTAACGATACTTTGTTCACACACTGCAATGTGTGTGTGTTCTGTGATGGACGTGCAGGTGGCTCTAGACCTGTGGCTGCCTTTTTATTGAAAATAAATAGAGTCCGTATCAAATCCCCCCCGTTTGTTAAGCAGGACAGTCTTAGGGTCTTTGGCTTCACCAATGGATGTTCAGAAGGAAAAAACTTGAATAAAATCACAGATTTCTTCTCTTTTTGCCTGTAACAGGGGAGCACAACTTCCCTGATGACCTGTCCTATTAGCAAGCACTAAAACTCTCTGTTAAGCCACAGAGGCTCTGCTGAAACACCAGGGCAGACATTGCTTATTAGCTCTGCCTTGGGTACAAAGCAAGCAGGAATAATTCCCTTAGCCAGGCAGTGAGGGTAGCTGAGGGTCTTGGGAGAAATCTTTTGGATCAGAAAGTATAAGGCGGCAAAGATATACAGTAAGGATGATGTAGACCTCCAAAGGCCTAAGGAATTATATATGTATGTCTAATAAACAGGATGAGACAAAACTGAATGCTCATTTTCAAACTACAGCTCAGTCCTAGTACACTTCGCACCCGGCTCATGCCAAGTTGGACATCCACCTCCTTGTTCATCTGCAAAGCTCTCTAGGCAACCCCAGTTCTGCGTTTAGGTTATCCCAGAGGGCCCTAATTTACTAGTTGCCTCCTTGCAGTCTGCTAAGCTAAAGGTTAGAGCACACATCTATGATGTGACAGAGTGCAGCATGATCCCTCCTCAGCTTTGCTGCACCATCCTTCCTGGACACAGGCATCTACGCTATGCCCTGCTGAGTTTATGGCATGATGCAGAATTAAAGGTACATATAGGAAAAACAACAACAACGACAGCTCAGAGAGTGATAGAAGGTCAGGTTATTCCTTTGGGTGCATTAAAATTCCTTTCACACGTGGGTTTATGGGATTTCTAAGTCATATTTGAGATTCCTTTTAATGTGATCACTCTAACCCTTCCTCTTCACAGGTGGCATTGCATGTACCTGAAGTTATCCTACAGAAGAATAATACACCAGAAGCAATGAGTACTAAGAGACCTTAAATTTTGTCTTGTTGGTATATTACACAATAAGTCCTATTTGCACATTCAGAGCACTATACATAGCTGTGCAAAAAAAAAAAAAAATCTGCAGTTTGAAATATACCTGAGGCAAAAAGATTTAACTTTAGAAATCCAGTATTCTGACAGTTGTGCATAGTGGCTTCATTCAACTCACTTTTTAAAGCTATGCCCTTCATTTTGTCTGCGAGTGGCCAGCTTGCTTTAGAAGAAACTGAGCACCAGCTCTATTCTTTTCTCTAGCCCTTTATCTAGCTAAATCAAGAACTAATTCTACATCTGTTCTGCTACATCTTTTGGCCGATTTCGCAACTGATGTGATACAATTAAGCAATAAGACATGGCAGGAGTATACCCACTGGTTTCAATATCATACCACAGATGGCAGGATAAAACATTAAATTTTAACCTTTCAAGAAGTGCAGAGAAATTGTTTGATTCTCCTATGTTATTATTACGAAGTGGAACCTACTATACATTGAAAAAGTTAGGAAGACTAGAAGTTTGTATAATATACCTTAGCCATGTGCGTGATGACTGGTTCAACTGTTTCAGAACATGCAGTCAGTGAGCTGTCTTTTTTCCTGTAGTGCCCAGCTTAGCTTTCAGGAATTGCTGCACAAATCCTTGACTTGCACCTTCTCTGAAAGGCCCACCAGAAAGTCCTACATTGGGCACATGAGACTTAAGGCACATACAACTGTCAATAATCAAGTTTTAAATTCCTACTACGTGTTTCAGCTAAAGCATTAATGATGGAAAGTGAACGGCTTCACAGGACACGGTATTTTGGTTGAACTTTCTTTTTTATTTCTGTGGGCTACTGCTATGCGGTGGTGAGACCACCATCACTGCCCTTAGGGGGTGCAGGAGGGGGTCTGGCTGCAGCCAGAGGGGAAGAACTGGAGCTTTCCTGGCTGGGGCGGCTTGCTGGGCAATAACACAACCTCAGGGAGAGGGAACCCAATGCGAAAACTTCACCTCAGTCAATTCACAGTGACAGCAAGACAACAGTTTTGCTTGTGGAAGGGACACATAGGTGGGCTGGATGCGCATGCCCTGCCCCACGTTGCCTGTGGGAGCGTGGACTTGCTCCACAGGCTGTGTTCAGTGTCAGAGCACAGCCAGCGAGCAACCCTTAAACGTGCCACCACACAAGTAACCACAGAGGGCAGGCAATGACAATGTGAAAGCATAGTCCCTTAAAGTCTTCTGAGACCAAAATTTTAGCATGTTTGTTCTCATCCAGAACCTCGGCTCCTCTCCACTTGCTTCAGATTCTTCTTAAAGCAGCTATTTTTCCTGGCCTTGTCAGCTTTTGATATGCTTTCTGACAGAAATTCCTCCCTGCTTCCAGTTTAGCATTACATCTGTTTTTATTGCCTTTTAAACACAGCTATCATTACATTTCTAAAGCCCATACTCTCTGAGGGCCTGAGATTCATGAGCGACATACGTTGCCACAAGTCACTACGAACTTTAAGAAAGCCTGCTGTATTTTTTCCAGGGGCTTTGCAGGCGTGCAATGGAAGTGGACCCATTTTCTTCCCCCACCTGGTGGTTTCCTATAGCATCTATAGCATCTACAGCAGCTCTGACACTTGCAACTCAAGAGCCTCATCCACTCCCCAAGGTAGCTGAATTTTCTCACCACATCCCCCATAGAAAATCTTGCAATAGCACAGAAGATGGCACTTGTCAACACCAAGATAAAATATCCTGATGATAAGCCAGATTGTACTCAGGCATTCAGAGTAGCCAGAAGAAAAGAAAAGAAGAAGAAAAAAAAAGCACACCCAAGAGACGTTCCCTTTCAGGATCTCACAGGCAAAGAAAGCTCCAGCAGTCAATGTCGAAATGCCTGCTTTGGAGAGCTGGCATGTAGGCAGGCATGGGGGAGGGCCCTGACTTCTAACGAAAAGAAGTAAATAAACAACAAATGCAACAACGCTATGAAAAGCATAATTTTTGTAGTACAGGAAAAAAATATTAAACGTTCATTATAATTTAGAAAGTAAAGCTCATTTTTCCAGATACAATAGGAGCTGGCCAAACACATGAATTTGGAACACCAAACTGGTCATTTTCAGCACATGGACTAAAAGCACAGTCTAATCCGATAGCTACAGATGGAAAGAAACCCTGAGCAGCTATAGTCAAACTAATGCCTTCTTCAGACAAATTCTGAAAAGCCACTTCACATCCTTCCATACTATACAAAGTGACAGTATATACACCCCAAAATACATGCAATGCATGATATTTTTATTTGCTAATTTTGGCTTCTGTTCTTAATTTAATCCAATCCACGCAACACCTGCAGCAAATTTGTGACTAGACTTTTATTTTCTGGTGGTGATGGTGATGAAGAACCATGTTGGCTGCCCATCCCAGTTAGAGCACTGCCTCAGAACAGGGTTGCTCTTTGTTCAGTACTGCTCTGCCAGCTCTTGACCCCTGTTTCTGCACCCATCAGTGTCGATACAGTCTGTCCAAAATTACTGGCTGCAGCTCTCCACCCCCTTATACTGTTTTTGCATGGCTGTAGCTTCATTGATGTTGACAGACTCCTCCCAGTTTTCATAAGCAGAAACCAGGGGACAATCCTGTCAGTTATGGACCAAATACACAGAGTACAAATAGCATTACTTATCTGACAACAGTGGAAAAGCATCAGATTATGCAAACAGAGAATTTGGTCCTCCATATGAAGTTATCTCATAACTGTAATGAAACATCTGTCCAGATTCCAGTAGGCTTTGATTTGGACTCTCATTGCATTGAATAAATGGACGGTATTGTCCTAAGTCTGCAATCTCCTTACATTTCAAGTCCTAATTTTCTATCTGCCAAAAAAGCCAGCAGACGCAGAAGATTAATTTCACAGGAGTCAGAGAAATGTTCGCTCTGAGCACTTCTGTCTCACACTTTTTTTTTCTTTTTTTTTTTTCAGGGACTACTCAGACAGCCATTTCATCTACCCTAATATCCACACTGCCTTCAGAAGAGGATGAGGAAGAGAGATTAAAATAGCCAAGTAAGAAGGCATTGCAAAATGAACCTAGAATCCATTGGGCAATGTGTATTCAAGAACACGGGATAAGATTCTTGCAATTTTACTACTAAAGAGAAAATAACCTTAATTAAGGTTATGTCTTTTCCCACCCTACCCAGACTCCCCTGCAGTAGTGGCTGAGATGCTACCCGCCCTGTTAGGGACAGTTTCTCAGCGAGCTCGTTCCAGTTATGCTCAGTCTGGCCTTTACTCTGCTGGTGTGGTGCACACTGTTGCCATATCTTACCTCTGCCATCCTCAGATACACTTGTGGCTTGGATGGAATAAAAAGTGACCACAGTTGGGACTCTTCCTTGCTGAAATTATGAATAAGAACAGGTCTCCCACCCCAGTATGATTCTGGAAGGGCTGTGCATGCTTGTTCTGGTTATTATTTAATTAAGAGCAGCACATTTTTTTGGTGAAAATTTACCTAATCTTAATTTGCAGTAGAGAATATGCCTGTATTAGACAGGAGAACTGGAAAGGAGGTGCAGAATGTGTGAAGTAGCCAGTGCTTACACTGAAAAGCAGCAGGAAAAGCCTTGCACATAACAAACTTAGCATTTGGCACCACTTAATTAATTTTCTTATCCTAGCTAACTGCAGTCAAAAGTGGAGTACGGGCGTCTGCAGATGCTCTAAGTGCAGGCTTGAAGTAAGAGCAGTTACTATGAAGTGGAGCTGTGCAGGCTCTGAAAACAATTTGTCCAAGAGCTATTGACGACTGAGAGTTCTTGTTGCAGAGCTGAGGCTCTTATTCTTCATGTGAAATTAGAGGATTTTACTTGTGATCTCAAGTAGAGCTTTGAAAATACAAGTTTCAATTCACAAACATATCGTCTTTTAAAATTTGTTTCCACCAGAAACTCATTTCATCTGTGCATCTAATATTATCAAATATCTTTCCTCATCTTTCATAAATAAATACTTAGATTTACCATTCCAAAACCCAATCTGATATAGCTAAAGGGATTATCAAGACCTCAAAAGAGATTGATCATTTACCATAAAATCCATTAATTTTTTGATGATCATTTAATGAAAAGACAAATAAACAGAATAAACTGGGTCTGATTTCCTCCTCTGCTTTCAGAAGCGAAGCATGCCTTTCAGTATATCTTACCCAGACTGTATGAAGAAACACTTCCCCAAAGCACTGTGTTCCCCTTTCGCTTAGGAGAAGTTCCCTCATGGATCATACAGGGCAAATGAATTAGATGTGTATAGAAAAGAGAAACAGATATGGACAATCTTCTTCAGAGCACTCTCTGTCTTGAGACAACAGATTCTTAACCAGATATTGCTGCCCAAGGACATAACTGCTTTAAAGCAATATTCAGCTTAGACTCCATTCTTTCCCTGCTGTCACAAAGACAGGATGGACATGTACAGCACAAGGTGGTGAAAAACTGGGTTTGCAGGAACAGTGTGAAAGGGCCAGAGATGTTCAGATAAAGCAGTGTTTTGAAAGCTAGGAGCCTTTGGGACAAATCTCATCATACAGACAAAAGAGCAATGCCTGAATACTCCACTGCTTATTTCCTACCTACCAAAAAAATACAGAAGGGAGATATTACCTTCATGTTCAATTTACTGAACCTAAACATCACTGTGTTTAATTTCAAAAAAGAAATTATCTAGTGGATTATTCCAACTGAATTCAGGAACAATTCTTTTTACAACCAAAATTTAATTTTTGATAAACTTATTATTTCCTTCCTTTCCAGTGCTATGTGCCTCTGATTTGTACCCTTAAGTATCTCAAGTCTCCACAGCCAGAATCAATGGGATTTGAAGGCTTCAACCAATACCTACAAGCTGGGCATGTAGCTAATACACAGAAAAGGAAAAGGAATATGGAAGGATGCGGTCAATTATCCATGCTGCTAGGAGCATGGATGCTCCCACTTCTTTAGGGCAAAATCCAGGAGTGTCCAGTATTTCCATAAGAGGATTTGCTTTACCAGTTGTCATTAATAAGAGATCATTTGAGAACTGAAGCTTTCTAGGGTCAATCCTGCTCAGACTCCTACAATGGAAAGATTATCATCATCTTCAGTAAGAGTGGAATTAAGTCTTCTATTAACATAAACATAAATATTTATTCTGCGGAAAACTTCTTTCTTTCCAATCATATGTTTGTCTAGAGCACGAGTAAATATTTTTATACATGAAAAACCTCCCAACAACAACAAAAAAGTAAGTTCTTAATAAGATGTGACCTGCACTTGATTTGCTACGAGAATGCTGATGTGTGTATATATATTTCACACATTTTTGCCTTTGAAAATGAGCATACACGGTCCCCATACAAATATGCACACCATGATACCTATCAAGATTATTACATAAGAAACAAAATATCAAACAGAAACAGACTTTCATTTGTACCTAACAGACTTCCATTTGTACCTAATTCAAATGGTTCTTGATTCCTCAGATTTCTCATTTGCGTCACTGTTGGTTTTGGTTTTCCCTGAATATGAGAATGCTGACCCAGGATTGCTTGGTTCCTCTCCTTTGCCATTTTACATGCTGATTTTTTGCTCCTTATATGTGGGAAAAGGAATAGGTATGGCATTGCACTGGATTTTGAGTCCAGACTTAGGCCAGACCCTTTGACGTTTCAGTGGGAGCAAGGACAGAGTTGAGCACGTGCCGCTGCTGTGAGTTTGAGATGCCGAATGCCTGGCAGCTAAAACACCTGCTGCTTCTCCAACCCGTCAGCACCCTCTCACCTCAGGGGAGTCCCTCCTGCCCAGCCATGCCCCAGGTTGGAAACCCTAGGTCTGCTGCTGGGCCCCGCTCCTCATGGGCAGGAGGGCAACCAGCTCCTCAGCTCTGCTGTGGTACCCAAGCGGCCCTGTTGCCTTAAAACTTGTGGTCCTCTGCTCCACTTGGGAGGGCCAGAGAATGAGAGGAAGAAATGGGCCCCCCAGCCTCCCGAAAGGCAGCTTGCACCATCCCTGGGTGACACACGGCTCAGCTGGAGGGTCACTGGACATCTGTAATTCTTCCTGGTGTGCGCTAGATGCCACTGTGCAGACTGCTTTTAGTAGCCAAACAGCCACTGACTCCTCAGGCAGCCACACTGCCTATTACAGGTCCCTTGTTGCCACTTGGTTGGAAGTTCAACACGCTTGGCCTAGCAAAGCTCCCGTGAGTTAAGGACAGGACTATCATCATTTTATGGACGGAAAACTGTGGTGGAGTTGCTTGATTTTCCTGTTTTTTGGCTATGGTAAGGCTGACAGAGCATGGACTTCAGCAGCAGTCACCTGTGCTCACACCAGGCTAAAGTCCCAAGGAAGAGACTTGTTGCCTCCCTCCAGCTACTGCTGCTGAAGCCAGATAAAGATGGGAGATCAACAGGGAATCCGAGCAGAGAGGACAGGCAACAACAGCCACAATACTAGTGACAACAGCAACATTACCAAATACCAAATTGCACATACATTCAAGTGAGGTTCCCATGGCCAACCTCAGTTTTTCAACCTCCTTTCACCTGCCCAGCCTCCTGGGGTGTCTTCTGCTCAGAAGCCACCCCAGCAGGCCTCACAGCCAGGCAAACTTTACACTTTAGGCACGTCTGCATGGTCCTTCAACAGCAAGAATTTCTGGTGATAAGGAAGGGGAGGCAGCAGGAGCAATTTCCTCAGAAGTCTGGAGAATCTGCATCACTCAAGGTTTTTAAGAGTAAATTGGTAATTGTAAAGTACAATAAGGTCTTCCCTGAGCCTTCTTTTCTCCAGGCTGAACAACCCCAGCTCCCTCAGCTGCTCCTCATAAGACTTGTTCTCCAGACCCCTCACCAGCTTCGTTGTGCCTCTCTGGACACACTCCAGGACCTCCATATCCTTCTTGTAGTGAGGGGCCCAAAACTGGACACAGTACTCGAGGTGCGGCCTCACCAGAGCCGAGTACAGGGGGACAATCACTTCCCCAGTACTGCTGGCTACACTATTTCTGACACAAGCCAGGATGCTGTTGGCCTTCTTGGCCATCTGAGCACACTGCTGGCTCATATTCAGCCGGTTATCAACCAACACCCCCAGGTTCCTTTCCAACTAGAAGCTTTCCAGCTACTCTTCCGCCAGCCTGCAGCGTTGCATAGGGTTGTGTCCCAAGTGCAGGACCCGGCACTTGGCCCTGTTGAACTTCATACAGTTGGCCTCAGACCATTGGTCCAGCCTATCCAGATCCCTCTGCAGAGCCTTCTTACCTAAAGCAGATTGACAGTCACGCCCAATTTGGTGTCATCTGCAATCTTACTGAGGGTGCACTCAATCCCCTCGTCCAGATCGTTGATAAAGATATTGAAGAGAACACAATATCTTCCAGCCTTACCTTGCTCTGGTTCAGGGAACAGTTATGCAGTTCCTCCTCACTGCAGACAGACAGAAGGCCTGACAGACAGACCCAGACACAGCAGCTTCTCGCAGCTGAATCCAACCACCCCAGACACCTTCTAGCATCCCAACCCCTCTGTTTCCACCACTGTGTGGCACTTTCTCAGTAAACTACTCTGGACAGACATGCTAAGCGTTGTACATCTCCTTGTCCTATGCTTGCTACAGTCAGTAGCAGAGCATTCTCACCACTAGCTGAAGGCTATGCAACATCTCATTTATAGTCTCTAATTCAGCTCATTGGGAACAACTGATTATAGTCGCTGAGTGACATGGTGCCACCAGTACCGCAAGGGCCATACCATTCCTTCCAGCTGCTGGAGCAGAGTGCACAAGCCCTGGCTGGAGGGAGCAGCTTTAAAAATGCCGCACACTGACTTCTGCTTTCAACCCTTCAGCACAATTTAAGCTCTTTCTGAGCACAATTTAGGCTCTTGTCTGAGGACAACCCAGAGAAGACCACTCTGGGTGGTGTTACACCAACACTGGGTGTGTTAACCCAGTGCTGAGAAATGTGGCAGCACCCCAGCATCAGCTGTGAGCATTTGCCCACCTGTGCTGCTTTTTTTTTTTTTTTAAAGCTCACCCTGCCAAGTGAGCTCATTTGCAAATTCTGTTTTTACAGCAGATTTTACTGGCTTTATGAAGCTGAGCAAATAAAATTAAGGACTTTCTGACAGAAGCAGGTTTCATCCCTCGAACAAGCTGTATGAAATAGGAAACAACCGCAGATTCTAAATTGAGGTCTTCCTCGAGGTCTAAATCAATTAACCACAAGGTCTGTCAGGGTTAAATCTACATTACAAAAGATTCAGCTATGATAAATACTTCTGTCAGCCCTTTGCTTTCCCAAACAGTGAGCTGTAAAAGTTACTTCTGTGGCCATGCTCGTTTTCAGTTCTACTTTTTTGAAATAGCACTTCTTTCTGGTGGTGCAATGAACTACTCTGCTCCACCTCTGCAGCACTTTCCTTACCTCTGCTTTTTTTTTTTTTCCTCCATAAAGCCCACAAGCAGCTTCTATTGGTGCAAACTGATGTTTCCATGCCTGGGTGGAAGACTCGGATGGCTTGCATCTTCCTGCCTGCCAAACCTCTTGTCGAATCATTTTGTGCCACTGGGAATGCCCTGGATTTCCCCCTTCCCCTCCTAGACCCAGTGGAGCAAGCAGACATTTGACAGAGCCCAGAAGCTGGCTGATGCTCTGTAATCACAGCTGGAAGGTCACTGGTACGGTGTGGTTCATCCTGAACCGTCCTACCCACTCGCAGGGAGACCCACATTTCAATGATGCTCCACACTCTTGGAGCTAGGAGAGTCACGACGTCTCAAGCTGGCAGACAGCATCGTTTGAGGACTTGAAGGGCACAGAAGCTTTTGGTTGTGCCACAACTTCCCAGCCTCACAAAAAAATTCATTAGTTGTCTATATCCAAAGCCTCCAAGTTGTCACAACAGGGTTTAAATCTGCACTCTAGAATAATTACTGTGTAATTGGTAATTTTTTTCAGATGATTATTAAAGCTTTTACCTGAGTGTTGTTTATTTTGTGGATTAACATATTCTGTTTAGTTGGTGTCAAGTATTTTTGTTGCATGTTTATCAGCTATTGCTTGCTGCCAGCTGAGTAATTCTGTAAATGAGATTTGTATATACTCTCCCATGTAAGTAAATCTACACACTAAAGTGTCATCCCATTAAAGTTATCTACCGCTTGCTAGCTAGCTAGTCTGTGTGCGCGTACCCATCTGACATTTAGGCCATAAACGGCTCTTGACTCTCAACAGGGGATTGTGGAAAAATACAAAGAAGCCTGTGGGAATGCATGTAGTAATTTTTAAACGTATAGAAGAAAGAAGGCAAAGGAAACAGGGCAAGCCTGTCAGCAAATATTCTTGAGTAAAACAGAGAGCAAGAGATGGAGTAGCTACTGGAACAGTACTGGTTTTCTTATTCTACAGTATTTCTAACACCAAGCATTCAAATTAGGCGTTAGACCTCCCAAAACCAAAAGACTGGCTACAAAAATCAAGAAGCTTTAAACAAAAATATTCAATCTGTTATTATTATTATTTTCTCCACCTTTTGAAAGTTTTATGGTTAATTTTTTCAAGCTTTATTCTGAAAACATGAAGAGTCCAAACATGACCATGAATCTTTTAACGATTACTCTTGGGACTTAAATAGAAATGCTAAGTATTCTGACACAATTAAATTGTGGTCATTGATAGAAATGGCTATTATGGCGCTTTTTTTTTTTTCCTTAATGCCAAAGATAGATCTTCTATACACTAAGTACCTTTCAGGAGGGTACAAGTACCTTCTAAAGGTATGCTGGGGTATAAAGTTAATCCATGGAAACAAACAGAATTTCCTAAAGGCATCAGGGCTGTTGCAGTATAAAAAAGCCATTGAGGTGTGGGATGAAATGAAGAATGTGGGTAAATTAACATAAATTCAGGATGTCATTGCATATAGAATTTGGTCATTATTCCAGCTGAAAAAATATGAAATCAATTAGACAAGTACACTTAGAAATCCTACTGAAGACAAAAGATGTGTAGGAATTACACATTTATCCTTAAGAATAACTTTATACATAGATCATTGGCTGATACTCCTTAAATACCATTTGACACCTTCCTGATCAAGCTTCACAGAGTTTGTGAGCAATTCTCCTCAAAGATGAAAGGCCTGGCATTGCTTTCTCATGCTAGCATTAATTTTTAGAAGCTTAATATTGCAACAGTAACATTTATAGTATTTACATCTTTCATGTTATTTGCTAAAATTTATTTAGGAGACAGCTTATGGAGACAGCTTATAAAGCTTGGTGATGAGTTTGTGGGTCATTGATTTGAACCCTATTGTAAAATCTTTAATTCCAAATATACAAATAAGAATTTTTTATTTATTTTTTTTTTAAAGGCAAAAAAATCTGTCAGGTTCCTAGTAAGTTTTCCAAATTTTCTTAAAAATAAGGATGTAGATATTTTCATTTTTAAAAAAGAAAGCTAAGATCTCCTTTGAATCCAAGTATTCCAGGAGCTTTTAAAAAATAATTAAATAAACTCACCTCCCTACAATAATTACTATAAATACCTCTGTCAAAATATGGCAAGTTGTAAATTGTAGAACACGTTCTACTAACATGCAAAGATACTGAATGACTGCTTTCCTGTCTAGAATTAAACTGTTTATTTTTATGCCGTTGGACAAATTGAAAAGCTATCTGCTAGAGCAAGTCTCTAAAATAAGTAATTTTATTACATTGACTCAAGAGATGAGAAAGCAGCAGCATACTAACTCATCTGATCTAGGACGCTCCAAAAATATGCAACTAGCATCTGCCAAAAATTCAGAGAAATCCTGGTAGAGGTTGGAGAAAGATGTAAAAGATTTGTTACTGTCATGCACTGGCAAATGTCCCATTAACACATGCTGCTCACTTTTCTGTGTCTCTGCTGTCTTTGTTTGTTTGTTTGTTTGTTTAAAGAAAAAAAGTTTTCTTTACAACATTCTTTACAAAAGTTTTCTTTACACAACCAAAATTTACTCTTGGTTCTACACCAAATGTCCTGAGTATACAAGATTCAATTATCCACAGCATGTGTGGGCACAATTACTGATTTATTTATTTATTTTAATAAGTGAGAGAATACTATTACAAATCATTAAGAATAAGAAAATCAAGAATAAGAAAACATTCTTTAGTTAACACAGGTGTATCAAGTCACCAAAACATACTGGGTCTCTGGTGGAATCATAGATCCTCAAGAAGGTACCTTCAATATCAGGCAGTATTCATTGCAATTAAGTTCAAGTGAGGGATTAAAGTTAAGTCCATTTTTAAGTGTTTTCCTGAGCAGGAAAGATCTATCAAATCAGGATTGTTGGGAAAAAAAAAAAAAAAAAGAAATTTTTGATGTTATAAAATTATTGCTGATCACATAAGCAACTTACAGATGTAGCAGAGATAAATGTAATAGTTTACACTCACCTGCAATGAATGTGCTGATGTATGCTTTAAGATCATCCATGCATACACAATATAGCTGTTAAATCATTAATGTACGTATATATTGGAAAAAATATTGAAGGTGGAGATGTAATGTTCCTTAATAATCATGAAATCCAGCTTTTCTATTAGAAAAATTCCCCATTTCAACACTCAACTAACACGGCTCTTTTGATGATAAGGCAAAAACTGTGACAATCTGCAGGTAGTCAGAAAGAACCATATTTATTCCCCAGACAATGTCAAGACATTTAAATTTGGGGAGAAAGACTGAAATCTCAAAATTTTCACACAGAGAATAATTGCAAAATATTCAATTCTGAACCCACGGGAATGTTTAAATATGTATTTTGTAAGATAATATTGTAATATCCACTAAGGTAATTTTATAGATTAAATGTGCTGACTGAATCTCAAGGAATGATTGGAGTAATTTATTTCCGAAACTTTAAATACAATTGACATATTTCTACAAAATGTTCCAGTAACTTGAATAGGAGTTATCTCATGGTAAACTCTTTCATGAGCAGATGTGCTGTCGGTTGCAGAAGGGACCGAGATGGTTTGCACAGCAGAGGAGGAGCATAAAGCCAGCATATGCAAACCTCAAGTCTGACCATGCTAGAGTGTCCCTAGGCACAGGCACAAAGAAATAGGTTTTAGGAAATTCTGTAATAGCCTGCTTGAAAACAAGCACTGCCAAACAAACAAACAAGCAAACAAACAAACAATCATTCGCGCCTCACACACCCAGAGCTCAAAAATCAATGTAATCCAAAATTTCCAATGGCAGTCTATCAGTTCTCCCCGACTATTGAAGGCACTGTTCTGAGTGCCTTCTGTAGCGTAACCAACTTTTACGAAAGCGTTACTCTGTGTATTACTGCATGGCAATACTTAAATCAATACTTCTTATCCACCAGTGCTAGCCATGGCAGATGAGCCCCAGCTGGGAAGATGCTGCAAGGACTGAGGGCTGGACTTTGTACGAGCCTTTGGCTCCGGGCTGCAATGCACATTAGCCATAGCAATGGTTAGGAGCCCAGGCAAAACAGAACAGCCTCCCACCTTCTTCTCAATCACCATTTCAATCACAGAGCAATCACCAGCATATGCTGCAAGCACTTCCATGTCATTTCAAGCTTGGCTCAGCATCTAATAGCTTAATTAGGACCAGAAAAGCTGCTATAGATCAATCACAAGAAATGCTAGCATTGAGTTTCACAGCTCCTTCCAGCAGCTGCCTGCTTTATTGTACTTTGGCTTACTTGCACCTCGGAGTCCATACATTCAGTAAGGACACGCAGGTTAAGGCCAAAGAAAACCTTGCACAGCACTGGGCTTGCCCAGCATGGGAAAGAGCTGCTTTGAATCATGTTCTCTTATTTGCATTTATATTCTGGCATGTAAATATCAGCCCCAGAATGGGCAAGACTCAGATGAGGAGCACCATCCTCTCAGGAAAGATGCCTGTGTCTAGCCAGGTGATGGGGCAAAGTGTTTCTTTGCAAAAACATTTCTGAGAGAGAGGCTCATTTTCAAAACTGTAACCTGCAATGACCACAGTTTCAATCAGACTTTCAAGCTACTCCTGTAACAGCTTTGATAATTCTAGCGCTCACTGTAATTTTATTCACTGATTGATCCATTTAGAGTCCAGACTTGCTTCTCTAAGGACTGACTGTACTATAGGCTTCTCTTTTTGAACATTGTTATAGCTGTATCTTGCTTTTTTGTCCTTATTTAAGTGAACATACCTGAAGAACTAACTTGCTACGCTGCTGACCTTGAAGAGGGCTTCTGCAAAACCATTTCATTTAAAAGAAAGGAAAAAGAAAGATTGACAATCTGAAAATCACCCCTACAAAATAAATATTAATTAAAAAATATCTCAACACCTGATGACATTAAAGAAATCCAAATGAGTGCTTTAAAACTACCAGATGTCACTTGTTAGTGTACTTCTGAACTCAGGTCAATGTAGAGGTGTATCACTGCCTGTTTAATTGCGTGTGGAGGTTTGAACTAGAAAAAGCCCTTTGAAATGGAGTGCAAGACTAAACCAAGACTAGGAGTGCATTCAGTCAGACAAAAAAAAAAAATTAAGAAAAATTCTTCAAAAATAATATCTGTTGGAGAACAAACTTATTTTCATTTCTGCCGTGTGAAATGCAACTAAACTACTTTCTTTGCTTTTGGCTAAGTGCGTTGCTATATAATGAAGAAATGCAAGTCTGTATATAGGTCCCAGCTCAACACAATATCCAAGTTCGTACCTAGATGACAGTATCACATTAGAAAATCTACTAACCGGATCTCAGAGGCTTCATGCAACTAACCAAAGACGATGACTATACATTGTATGTATACATACACACACAAACACACATGCCAGATTATTCAGTGTTTTCCTGTTGGTGCTATTTGCACACCTAATTATAGCATTAGTCATTTTAACATTTTCATTACACTTTCTAATGCAGACTGGGCTGCAGTCATGTAAGTCATACAGCTCCTACAGGAAAAATGTGGTTTATGGGACCGCTGTCTCTAGTGTACAGTTCAATAATGTTAAAAAGATACCAACATAAAAGTAATGGCTACATTTTTCATGAAGGGAGCATTACATTTCCACTTAATGGGGGTTTAAGCAGTTATTTCTCTATTATTACTATACTGCTAAAACTAATGCTCAGTAGCCCACTGTATGATCTGAAGAAGAATCCAAATTACTATCAGTGCTAATGATAAATATCCTCAGAGAGTAAATAACTTCTGAATGTGGTGCCAGTCCTAATCCGACTGATTGCATTTCAGCTAGTGTAGTGAAATACTTTTTTAGTGAAATTTTTAGTGAAATTTCTTCACAGATATCTATTTGCCTTTTCACATTGCCTCCTCTTTCTTCAACATTCACATTTCTTGTCTTAAAATACTCTCCCTAAAATATTAAATATATCTTTTGAACACATCTGCTTTGGATCAGCCACAGCGAACATAAAAGGGCCTGAGTTTGTGTTCAGTGTTCTGGTTGAGAGCACAGGCGGGCAAATAATGCAACTGCCAGAAGGAAGGGGCTGTAATGTGCAGGCAGGGATGTGGAGGAGCAGGCACTTGGGAAGCGAAAGCAAGGCAATAGGAGCTTTCTGCACATTAATTTGCAAAGATTTACTACCTAGGTCACCGCGTACACAGCTTGTAGTTCCTCACCTATGTTTGTAAATAGCTTTTCAAGGTTTTTCATGACAACATGACAAATATATCTCCCAAATTTGCATTCTCTGGATGATGACTTGAAGGTTCTTTTGAACACACAGAATAACACTTCCCCCACTTTTTGTTCAATATTTGCTTTTATTTGACTTGTTTTCATGCATCATATTCCACAATATTGATAGCTATAATTTGTCCATCACTGACTTAATCACAAAAATTTCCTTCAGTGCCTTGGCCCAACATAACATTGTCTGGGATCCAGCTGTGCACGATCACAGAAAGCCTTTACCCACGTTGCTCATGGGCAGAGCTGTACCCATGAATAGTTAAACATTCATATATGGGTTTATATACTTGTCTCATTACTAACAAAATAGAAAGGTTTTATTGAGTAAAACACGATCTATGATTTACAAAAATGTCAGAAACAAACTTTTTAAACAATCATTGAAAGATATATTCCATTCCAGGTAAGCAGATAGAAATTTGATTGCAGGTTAATGTGACTTAAAACTTCCCAAGCCTGAGTTCCTTACTGCACGTTACCTTTGCTGATTTCTGATAAAAGACCCAGGGTTAATGCCAGTGCCCTTAAACTGGCACAAAAGACACGTACGATCACCATGTTACGTAAAAGCTGCCTTAAGAAGCAAAAAGATTCTACCCACAAATTTCAGCTGGCCTCTTTCCCTTGACTTGCCTGTACCGGGCTCTAGAGGAAGGCATGAAGTTCCCTGTAGGCTTGAGAAGAGTGAAGAAAGGAGGCGTATATTGTGCCCAAAATGTACAGTTAAAAATCTGAGAAGGAAGATGGGCAGTGAAGTTGTACTAACTGTACAGCCCTATTCAATAAATGTATCATACTCCTGCCTTATATTTCCCACTTCTTAAAATTAACATTTTTATATAGGAATTTAAGAGAATCCCCAAGGCACTTGAGGGATTAGCCATTGTTCATTTTTTATTAAGTTATAAAAAGAAAATAAAACTATCTTTGTGGCCATTTCAAGATGCTTCAGACAGGCTGTAAAGCGAGGGGTCCCTTGAGCTATTCCTTTGTCTAATGGACCATTTGTTTTCTGTGGTATTTTTCTTCATAGCATGGAGCATACAGCTCAGATCCCCTTTAATTCATCTTGACTAAACCATAAGTCAGTCCCTGCACTGTGGCAGAGTCATGGGAGGAACAAATCATTGCAGAAAACAAGTGATAATTATGTTGCAGCATAGTTACTGGTTTGGATGTCAAGTTACAACCCACTCCCCAAATGTCCTTCTGCTGCTTGCCATACACGTTCCTACAATAAAATCAAAGACCTTCAAGTCCCACCAGAACACTTGAAAAACTGGCTAGCCATGCCAGACTGCCTGCAAACTTTACGGGGTCCATGAGGCAGGCAGCAATGATAAGATGACAGTATCTGTAAGGGATAAGGATGAGAATTTCCTCTGTAAACCAGACACACACAACACCTGTCCAAACTCAGCTCTAACCTAAGGGTCAGGCTTTTAGGAACTGTTTAGGCTTGTAAGACAGTCCTCCCACTGAGAGAAAGAATGACAGCAAGAACGAACCTACAATGACCGATGCTACTGCATTACCTACCATGCCGCTAGGTGCTGGTGGAATAAGGAAAGAGGAAAGCGGAATAAAGAAGTCAAGCTCTTGGACTTGTGAGAGAGTTGTGCCCATGGATGTTGGAAATAGCCCAGCTATGGACTTAAAATCAAGTAAAACGACAAAACCTACAATCTAAAAAGATTTGGTCATGTCACTCTGTCTATGGCATTACTCTGTCTTCAGCGGGAAGGAACCAGAAGATAGTGGGGGCTGCTGGCATGTCTGTCCCCTGCAAATCCTGTCCCTGCAGTCCTCCTCAGCACAGCTCAGTCAGCCTTTGCCTCACCTAAAGTTCAAAATGATGATGCCACTTGTAACCCTGAGAGAAAACCCAGCTACATAAAAATATACAAGCAAGAGATGCTATTGCCAAGCATTTTATAAAATTTTACAGTAAATGACAATTCTAAAATATTCTACAATATTATGTCTGCACTGGTGTAAATCTTCATTCACATAGTGCAAATTATATTGCATGCTCTTTGGTCTTATAAGCTATTTATAGTGTTAAACAAAGATTGGAGCAGCTCTGAATTAAAAAAAAAGAAAAGAAAAGGGAAAGGGAAAGGGAAAGGGAAAGGGAAAGGGAAAGGGAAAGGGAAAGGGAAAGGGAAAGGGAAAGGGAAAGGGAAAGGGAAAGGGAAAGGGAAAGGGAAAGGGAAAGGGAAAGGGAAAGGGAAAGGGAAAGGGAAAGGGAAAGGAAAGGGAAAGGGAAAGGGAAAGGGAAAGGGAAAGGGAAAGAAAGAAAAAGGAAAGAAAGAGAAAGGAACGAAAGAAAAAGAAAGAGAAAAGAAAGAGAAGGAAAAGGAAAAGGAAAAGGAAAAGGAAAAGGAAAAGGAAAAGGAAAAGGAAAAGGAAAAGGAAAGGGAAAGGGAAAGGGAAAGGGAAAGGGAAAGGGAAAGGGAAAGGGAAAGGGAAAGGGAAAGGGAAAGGGAAAGGGAAAGGGAAAGGGAAAGGGAAAGGGAAAGGGAAAGGGAAAGGGAAAGGGAAAGGGAAAGGGAAAGGGAAAGGGAAAGGGAAAGGAAAAGGAAAAGGAAAAGGAAAACCAACTTTCAGTCAGGAGTTCCACAAAGACTTGGGATACTGGAGACTGTTCAAGACATTTCCATCATTTGCCATCACTCTTTGTAGACACTTCTCATCCAGTCCTGGGAGCAGTGCGATAGGAAGCTGGCACAGCTATGCCACCTGACAGGCTGAGAAACGCTTGCTGCCAAATCAGTCACCAGTAGCCCTGGGGAGAGATGACTTTTCCTCCATTTTATACCATACTGTGTCTGTGCCTAAACGTTCAGACAGCAATGGCAATTTTTTTCGCCATGCACCCTACCTAGCAAGTGCCGACCAGCAATGTCTGTCTGATCAGAAAGGGTACAACTATTAATCAGAACAAAAGTGTATCAGGCCAGCTGACAGCAAGACAGGAGGAAAGAGCAATGTCTCAACCATGAAATAACACAGCAAGAAGTTTTATGTATGGCTTCATTTGCTAAAGTCCTTTTGCCCGTTGACATTTAGATCTTTTTCTCTAGCTTAATTTCTTATAACATGAGAACGTGTCTTCAAGTTTCAGGATCGAGGGGAATGTGGTCTATATGTACTCTTCGTGCTCGGTTCAATTTGTTAACCTTCTCTCCTGTGGATGCAGTTGTACTAATACGTGTTATTTTCTTTTTTGTATACTAAGAGCTGGTATAAAATGTTCTTGTTGTGGTATAGCTGTGTTCACATAAGCAACACAAACAATTTAACCATATCTGTAATACATGTTGCTGGTATGAACAAAGTTTTGTAATGACAATGAAAAGGAATAGAACACGACCTTTTATTTTTAAACCAGGACCACTTAAATAGTTAGTCAAGACCTCACAAAGTAATTAACTACAAGGGAAATAACTGGTGTATTAACTTAAAAAAAATACTTCCAAACAGACTTACTTTCTATGGCAATTCCCCTATGACAAAGTTACTAGAAAGATGGGAAAAGAAGGAGCTGAGCTAACACTATTTCTAGATGTGCATAATCTTCTATATCTCAGAGCTGAGGGGAAAAAAAAAAAAAAAGAGCTGCAGAGAAAAAAAAATAAAGAAAACGAATCCTTAGACTCCCTGTCTCCTCTCAGAGGTAAAGCCTGCAGGGCTTTGACATATTTCTAATATTTTTCCTCAAGGTTGCCAAAGGCCAGCTGGTTCACTGCATGGGGACCACTGCATCCTCATCTGTACCCATACCCCCTGCACACCCCTGCGCCAATCTGCCCACTGCTGCCAGCTCCTCTCCTCTGCAGCTCCACAGCTTGCAGGCAGAGACCCACATCATCTGCACACTGATGGCTTTGCAGAGGGAAGACAGGGTTTGCCCTTGCATTTGTAAAGCATATAAAAAGTTTGGTGATATATTCCAGGAGGAGGAAAACCTTTGAACTCTGCCACATTCTGGGCTAGGCACAGTATGAGTAACCTGGTGTCTCTCCATGATCAGTCACTGTTTGCTGAGGGCCCCTCGCCTTGAGGTGAGTTACTATGAGATGGCATTTCAGACAGAGCAGCTCAAATACAGATGAGTAACAGCTTAAGTATTTGATTACAAAATGGGAAATAGTTGCAAAAAGGGGAAAAACAGCAAGACTCATAACAGAGATCAACCTGAAACTCAGATACAATGCCAGTGGCTGTGCAGGTTGCTTTCCTGGGGCTTGTCTCTGTAGGGAACTACTCTCACATACACTCCAGTTTTCCAAATGTAACCTTCGAGAACCAACACCTTCCCTTGGTCTCCATTTATCAGTTAGAGCCTACTTGCTGGAGTGAGTGCTCACTTTCATGAACCTTCTAGGCATATCTGGGTCCCTGACTTCTCCCTTGCTCCTATTCAACTCCTTCATGTGAGTGTATGCTGTCATCCTCTGACAGACAAAATGCAAGGGAAATATTGTTTGACTTGACCAAAACAAAACCACTCAGAAACTCTTTTGGATGCAAATGATTCCTTTTCAACTTGCTTTCCTGTCTATGAGGCTTGGTTTCATCCAACATCTGTCTCTCTTCCCCATGCAATGTAAATACATCACTTGAGGCTCATCTGGAAACTGTAACCAGCTCTCCTCAAAGCCATTTTTGTACAAATGCATCACAGTCCTGTCAGTGTACCTTACAAAATGTAAGCCTTAGGAACTGCTTATACACATCTTATACACATATGCACATTTTATTGACTGAACTGTTTCCAGTTTGTCCCTAGCACTGCAAAAACTTGAAATGTGGCACCAACACACATCTGGTGGTACGGGGACTGAGCAATTCTCTCCCTTCCTCTACGCACTGAGAGTGCTAGGGGAATCAGCACAAGTTTGAATGCTTCTTCCAAAATACCTTTTTTTTTTTTTTTTAATTTAATTGAAAGGGAGAAATATTCCAAGACAGTTTTCTTATTGATTCTCCCTAAAGGTCCCTTTCTTATGTTGTTTCATAAAGCCAAAGGACATCATGATGTAGCGTAGCACCTGCGGAGTACCAAACATGACCTGTGATCCTTTTCTGAAAACTTCATTTTTTGCAAATTACATCTTTTGGGGATTTTATTTGTGCATGTCCTTATATTGAAGTCTTTTTGCTGTAGAGATAGGCCTGCTTACAATTTAGGGATTTTTTTTTTTTAACCTCAAGTTAATTGACCAACAATTAACTGGAGCTCTTTAGTGTCTTTGAAAAAGGAAGCCAGAATTCCCCCCAAACATTTGTTATGGGCTACAAATATTTGCAGTTCGGCTTAATCTGATCCCTAAGGTAAACCACAAATGTTTGTCGTATACATTTTAAGATTGCTCTAATTCACGGGGGACAGAGGGGTTTCACTTTCTGGAGAAGCTCAGCATTGATGGGGGTTGCTCTTTGGCTTTTGGTACTGTGTTTTTGGTTAAGAACACTGGAAACAACTTCAGAAATGCTAGCTCTTGAGCCTATGCTTACACTGCTTCAGTAAAATTATTTTTTCATTTAAAGCAAGCTGGAATTTAACTGTAATAGATCCTATATCTACCCAAAGATAATTCTAAGGAACTTAGATACTAAAATAAAAATATCTATAAATATTAGGCACCTGAGTAGTGCAAGATACAGGGAGTATTTTTAGGAGTACCAATGAATGAAACAGAATACATCATGTATATAAACAACTGAAGAAGTATTTTGTGATTTGTATTATTTGATTATAAGCAACTTGTAGTAATGGTTTATGAACCCTCATCCTAATACTCTCTTACAATTTCACAACCTCAAAGCCAGAATATATGCGACCTCCTCTTCCACTTGAATGTCATTAGCATGTGAAACATGCTAATAGATCCATTCAGTTTACATGTACGTTTATTTACTTGATTGGAGTAAGGCATCATGTATATTACAGCTCTTAACTTTTATCATGTTACAGACTAGAACTGCAAGCAATTCTTTCTCTATCCTGACATGAACAGACACTGCCTTCTCAAGAAAGTCATCTAAAAGGGTTCATACCAATTTTTTGCTTTCCTTTTAGCCCATCAAAAGTCTACTACTTCATCTATAGCTAATGTACAAAGTAACTTTTTCAAGTTAAGAAGCAAAACAGCCTTTCTGAATGCAGTAACTGGACATAAAGTGCATAAAGTGCATAAAGTGAGAGCAGAGCCTGCAATCATCTCACTAATTACTTATAAAAATTTATATCATCATTCTGCAATAATATGGGCCCACTAGAGGTGCAAAGGCAAAGGTGTTTCCAACTGCAGGGCAAACACTGTAAGCAGCTTCTTCTACAGTCCCTGGAAGTTCCTGCTATAACCAAACATTAATATCCCTTTCAAGGAACATACTAATGCCTCCTTAAACAAGCTATTAAATTCAGATGAAAAATGTTCTGGTCCTGGAGTTTTATTATTGTTCATATTTAGTATAGCTTCAAAGAATTTTCCCTCTATGATTTATCACAAGAAGTTTGTCAATGTTTGCAGATCTCCCACTTCGAGATATGTTTGAATAACTTTTGGTGGGATATCTGAAATACCCATGTTTTTAGCCATAACCAGGCAAACTTAGAAAATGTGTCTGTTTGACAGACATACCTGCATTTATAAATGCATGTTATTATATTGAATGTAACAGAACCTTTGACAAAATTTGATATAAATGGTAAAAAAGGCAGTGCCTGTAACACGGTATTATTCTGCTAATTTCAGGAAATCAGATAAACTTAATTAATACATTAATACATAATGCATTATAATAATGCATTAATACAATGAACAATAAAACAGTTTTCCATTTGTAATGGTTTGTTTTGCTTCTAATATTTATAAGCAACTGCCATGTAAACATTTTAAATTTTCTAAATAAATATTTTAAAAAAATAATAATACACAAACTCAAATCAACAAAGGAGTATCCTACGGTCTATTTGCTTTTATAAAAAACATTTGTTTGCAGATGTTTAAGATTATTGGTATATCCTTTGTTATGATCAGGAACAAATAAGCCAGTAGTTTAAAAAAAAATGACTTAATTTACTGAGACATGAAACAAATCCTCAGAAATGTCTACAGCTGAAACATGTTGCAGACCCACTTCACAGTAAGTGATCTATAGCAAAATCTGGGTGACCAGTGTGCCTTCCCATCACCAATTCTGTGATACTGCTCCTCTTGCCTTCCCCCTGTCCAGCCCCACAGCACTGCAATCTTTGGAAATAAGCATTAAGGTCAGACATCTTCTGGTACAGAACTCAACTGCCATGCTGCATGGCTTTTTTTGGTGCACAGACAGGGACATCACAATCCCATACCGCCTGTCTTTGCAGATCAGAAAAAGGGGGACACTGAGAGGGTTATTAATGGGGTTGGACAAGTAGACCCACATTCTAACTCTTCAATCCTCTCTCACATACATGCATACATCTTGGTGCTCAGCACAGGAAGGGCTATTTCTTCACAAACTGTAAGGCTCTGGGGATTAATGTAGGAGGCTCACTAATATTAGTATGGGATAATCTGAAAACAACCATAAAGCCAAGCTCTCTATGATATCGTCTGTGGAACATTTCCATGATGGTATTAACATCTGTGCATTCTTGCGTCTGCTTTCTTCATATTTCTTAAGACAGTTTGATGGAAGATGGTGAGTTATAGCTCCATCAGCTGAAGTATGGTAGTGGCATGTGCTTTCAATACGCTGAAAGACAGATGGAGAAATCTGGTGCCAAAGCTGATGACAAATATCCACCTCTTATGAAAAAATAACTGCTTGCTGTATTGTATATGACCTTTATGAGACCCAGAGAAAGAACCTCAGAGATGGATGGTAGAAAGCAACAAGCAGTCTAAGGTGTTTAACACATACTGCACAGTTCTTTTTTAAACCTACAACACTTACTGGAAGATGAAGGGTGTGCAGTTTGGGGCCATTGCTGCGATGAAGACTATGCTGCAATAGTCTTTAGTGTTTTCAGGACAATGCCCACATATTCTTTGATGGGTTGACAAGATCAGGGATTTCATAAACCATATATGATAATGACAGCAGTGGCAGAACCTTCTATCAACACACAGTCATGCTTATCATAAAGGCTGTGGAGCCTGAAAGGGCACATGGGGGTCCCGTGGCTGCTCCTTACACTGTTAATGCTGATGAAGCTTTCTGGCTCTGCAGAAATGAAAATCAGCAGAATGTAAGATGGAGTTTGCTTGGAAGCTTCTGTAGGATCTGGAAAGGCCATAGCACTCTCAATCATGAGTTGTAAAGAAAATATAGACGTGTCATTTTTCTTAAGTAAGAACATCTGGAGATGTCCAATATAATTACTTTTTTCCTAGCAATGAAGCATAAGGTTAAGCTGTGCAGCTTCACAGCCGACACGAGTAATTTGTTCAGCCCATAAGAACTGAACATCCAGATGTAACAAACAACACGATGGGGAAGGGATTCTCAAACTACTCCACAAAACAAATAAGGTACAAAAGGCACATTTAAGAAGTGATTCTTTCCCCGGTTACTTTCATTTACTAGGCCAAGGTAAGCAACGACAGCTACCAGACTGAAGAGCAAATACAGACGTACTGCTTTGTTTCTGGCAAGTGAAAAGCACTAACTGCCCCTGACTGATGTACAAGTAAAACCTGCAGTTTTCCCTGAAACAGAGGGAACCTCTGCGAGGCAGAAATTCACAGATTTCCACTAGAACCCACCTGATCTCACTGTACGTGGACATCCGACAGACTCCCCTGCGCAGCCCAGCCACAGGCAGCGGCGGGCTCCGGCCTGTGCCCGGTGTGGCGCCCGGTGCAGGGGGGGCTGCCGCAGGCCCGTGCCCCCACATCCAGCCAGCAGCAAGGTGGATGCACAACGTACACAGAACATCATATAAACGTACATATGTGGCCAGCAGCGCCCCAGCACAGATCAAGGTGACAGCATTGACACAAAGATGAATGGCACTTACAGCCTGGCTGGACAAGTGCATTGACGAGCCGCTTGTTTATACGTGACCGGTCCCTTTACACACTTTTCCTCTACTTGTCCACTTTTCCATTTCCATAATGTGTCCACACCCCTGGCAGTGAACCCTCAGTCTGTGGTGATCTAAGGACAGGGTCTCCTGCAGGCTCATGGTAGTGGGAGTCACCCCTGTCCTGTGGGACTAATGCCCTGGGGTGCTCGTGTCCCTGACTGGGTTATTGGGGTGCCCCTGCCTGGCGAGTCCCTCTGCTCCTTCCTCTGTGTGCAGGCAGCTGAGCCTTTAACCAGCCACAGTTAACCATGTGGTGTCCAGGGAGGCTGTGAAGGACGAATTTTTGCCACCAAAATTTTGCAGCTTCAGCACAGGACTAGATTAACACCTGAGTTCTGAAAGCTCCCCCAGAAGATGAACTTGCAAGGAACAGTGGCCAGCATGGAGGCAAGGAGGTGACATCCACTCACACCAAGTAAGCACAGCACAGGACAAACAGTGAGCATGCAGCTGGGACAGCAGGGACATGGAGGGGCTGCAGATACATGGCAGCATGTCCAGAAGCAAATTTCAAGTGTATGAGAGCTCTTAGTTCAAGAGTTTTGCCCCAAAAAACTAAATCCATTAAAAAAAATACAATTCATGAAAACAAAAACAGCTTTAACCAAAACATACCAACAGGTTGTACAAGCCTTCCCCCCCCGCCAAAAAAAGAAAAAAAAAGAGAAAAAAAACAAAAACAGAAGGGCTGTCAGCATGTCTAAGCTATCAGCAACTTCCCTTCATTAAACCTAATTGGTACACATTAGCAATTTCAATTGACGCATGCAAAGAAAAGCAATTTCACATGGATGATGGGAGCCTCTAGCCAGTATGGAGTAGAGGCTGATTCCTCTGTCTATTTACACCCCACTTTGAAATGTAAAAACTGATTGCTGGTAACATCAGCCTTCCTGTAGGAGCTGGGCCAACTCCATACTGGTGGCAAAAAAATACAAATTCTGCATGTACTTTGGATTTTAAGAGGCACTTGTTCTTCACCAACACTTGGCTGATGGGACAATCTGAGATACATTAATAGCTGCTGGTTGACTATTCACAAACCAATCATGCAAGTAGATTGGAAATAACTTCTTTAAATGCAAACTTTTGAAAATATTGGGTTGGTATATAGACTACGCATGTTATATTTCTAGAGGGAAAAAACCCTGCATGTTCAGACAATAAATTAATCTTTGAAATTAATGAACTTATATGAAAAGTATTATCAAGAATCAGCTAAAATTGGTGACCATACAGTAAAGAATTAATAACAATAAAATGTTGATACTGCTGATAGAATCATTAATGTTGGAAAAGACCTCCAAGATTACCTGGTCCAACCATGCCCCTATCACCAATATCACCCACTAAGCCATGTCCCTGTGCACCAGGGACTGTCCGGTTGATTTCCATTTGTGGGTTTGACGCTGCCGTCTGGTTTCTAGCCGTGGCTGGGTCCCATGCTGCGTTCCAGACTATGGGCATGGCTCTGCTCCAGGCGGCTGCCTGCCTGACGCTCCTGCCTTCGCCCCACACCGCCGTTGTGCCACCGGGAAGGCCCAGGCCCCCTGTCGCTGTATGGCTGAGGGGGCGGCCTGCTCCACGCATCGTTGCGGTGCCAGTGGTACCGCCTGTAAGTGTCTATGGGCTGCGCACCAGAGGTCCCTTGGGCACCGGTGTCAGTTGTGCCACAGGCGCTATCCCTCTGTCCATGACACTTCTCATTAGGTGCACTCCTTCTCGGTGCTTCCTTGGAAGCATCGCTGTCCTCTCACACTGAGGAGGCCTGCCACTCACCTTCCTGCTTCAGCTCTTCTTCCTGCCACACAAGCCAGCTGTCAGAGTGCCTAGATGCTCAGCAAGTAGTGGGCCAGCTGCAGGGGTCCTGTTTTATAGGGCCTGGAGCAAGGGCAGGGCAGCGGTGGCCACTGTGACCTCAGCAAGCCTCTGTGATGGAGTGGCCCACGCGTGGCCAAAGGCAGCTGTGTTGGGAGCAGCCTGGAAGATGCCCTCACGTGGAAGAAGGAGGGTTGGGGGGGCTGAGGGTCCCTTTTCTGGGGCTGGCTCCCCTGGGCCATTTGGCTTGCCAGAGAGAAAGGCTGCCCCTCAGCCACAGGGACTGCCCTCCACCTCCCATCCTGTGCCCTGGGTTTATTTTTAACACTGGTTTTTAGGTAATTTCATTCTATCCTTTATGGAAAAGAACAGAAGCAAGGTGCATCTTCAGCCCTAATTCCCATGTGCGCTTTGTGCTCTGAGTAAAGAATCTCTTCCTCACATCACATCTAATCTAAACCTCCTCTCCATTTATTCAAAGCCCTTATTCCTTGTTCCATCGCTACACTCCCTGACAGAGTCCCTCTCCAGCTTTCTTTTAGGCCACTTTTATGGGTTAGGTTAGGTGGCAAAACTGCAGGACCTTGCAAATTGCAGCCTTATCTACCTTGTTGCACATGTTCCACGTGACCTTTTCCAGCTCAGGCTCTAGCCTCTAATCGGTGTAACATACAATCATAGAAACATTAAGGTTGGAAAAGGCCTCCAAGATCATCTGGTCCAACCGTCCCCCTACCACCAATGTCACCCACTAAACCATGTCCCTAAACACCACGTCCAACCTCTCCTTAAACACCCCCAGGGAGGGTGACTCCACCACCTCCCTGGGCAACCCATTCCAATGCCTGACTGCTCTTTCTGAGAAGAAATGTCTCCTCATTTCCCACCTGAACCTCCCCCGGTGCAACTTGAGTCCATTCCCTCTTGTCCTATCGCTAGTTATCTGTGAGAAGAGGCCGACCCTCAGCTAACCACAACTTCCTTTCATTTGTGCATATGGAGAATATTGGTTCAGGAAATTATTCCAGCATGTGCTTAAATCTCTCTGAAGTGAACTCTGAATTGAAGTGCACGCCCAGAGTTAACTGAATATTTTGCAGCCTTTCTAGGTACGGGAGTGGAACTGGGGCCATAATCTTTAACTATATGATCCTATATTCTTCCAGTGCTATGACATTTCTTACAGGACAATCAGCATCTCTCTCTGCCGTGTGTACTCTTTGGCTGGCATCAAGATAAGCATAATTTATGAAAGTAATCTCACCCCACAGTAAATTTTACTTCCGGGTCATTTTACAAATTAATGAAAATTGGAGTGGTACTGAAAGTTGGCTACGTGCATACCCCACTTTGACTTGCACCTCCTGAGTTATTGCAGCTTTATAGACAGGGCTCCAGGACCCATCTATCAGCCCATCTGAACTGGGAACTGCTACTGTCAAAAGATCCATGGGTACCCCACTCCTGAGAGAAACGGTGTCTGGATCCATGCGCTGCAACAGCTTGTGCGATAACAGCTTTCCTTTTGGGGAACTGTGAATGTCTGCAGTCACTTTTCTGCCATCTACCCCTTTTCACACTAGTTTTCAATCACTGCCATCTCAGCAACAGCATGTATCACTGCTGGCCTTTGTTTTAGAAAGCTGATTTCCATTCTCCAACACCCCCACCTCCCAACTGACGTCTCAGCAACAATGATCCTACTCAGAAGCACAGTATTCTGCAAGACCTCTACATATGTGTAGATACACATATATAGAAATCACTGACGATTATGAGAGAGCCAAATATACTCAAATAGATCGACGCTGTAGTTGTATTTGCCTTTTGTGCAGATAAATGATGAATTCATATTTGTGGAAGCAAAGCCACCAGCTGCTTAACAAAGCAACTCAGCACACTAACAAGTGAGGAACCAGCCGCAGCACTCCTTGAACGTGGCCTGCTGCTGTGGCCAGCTGACAAAGGCACGATGGCACTTGCAGGTCTGTGGGGTGACCACCACGAGTATGCTGCACTGTTATGCAGATTGGAGGCGGCAGCAGTGATCCCAGGGTTTCCCGGTGCGAGAGGGCTTTCAGACAAGTGCAAGAGGGGATGCTTTCCCAGGCTGATATACTGACCACTGGTGGGTTCGCACTAACAAATAGTATTCTTGGGGATCTGACTTAATCTTTGCTTCTCTGGCTGGAGCTATACAAAAAGCAAACAAAGAAAACAAAGAAAGATTTAAGTAGCATGTGCCCTGCCACCATTCATCCCACTCAGGGGCTGCTATCGAGCTTAACTAATAAGCATAATCAGCTCTGAACATTAACTTCTGAATCTTTTGGCAAAAGCTTTCAACTGCTCTTAAGATGAGGCAGAATACAGGTTAGGGGTGAAGGCTCCTTCTCCCTCGGCACCCCCTCTCTCACCTCCGGGCAGGTCTTGGACCAGTCCCAAGAACAGTGCTGGCATGGAGCTGCTCTTTTCTTATGCCGCAACCATGCATGAATACAGGCCAGATACAAAGAGCGCATTGTATCAGCTTTGTTGGGGATGTTGTAGCCTCTCTTTCCCCCGACAAGTTATCCTCCCGAACCAGGCAGGCCACTGCAGCTGCACGGGAAGGCTGCAGTACAGAAGGAATATTTTACAAGTTCCAAAAATAATTCTTGTGAGAAGTGAGAAGTTCTGTTTGAATCCTGACAGAGTAACAGACAGGCTGAAGCTGGAGGGAGCACAAATAAATCAGAGAAATAATGACAAAGGCAAACCTGCAGTGCTGTGCTATTGAAAATTAGAGGACCTAGACAAGGTAGAATAACTCCAGTCTGTGGGAGAATTGTGCATTTTTTCTCTCCTACACAGAGCAAGGGAAGGGAAGAGAGAGAGAAAAGAAAAGGGAAAGGGAAAGGAAAGAGCAAAGAAGTCATGATAATCAGAGATCTTTGAATTATACCTGAACCCAAAGCACACTGGACAAGTGCTAACTTTTTGATGAAGCCCTCGAAGCATGCTGATAAACAGGCTTGAGGAAATGAAGAGCACTGCTGTTAAATGAAAATGAAAGGCAATCAGCACATCAGAGACGCAGACCCAATACATTTAATATCAGCATCCCAAACCAAATGTACTCAAGATACAGAGATCACTTCTGAAAAATTGGAAAGCTGTGCCTCACACTTCAATAGGTAATTGTACAGCAGCAGACCACTCTGTAAAGAGCTGCTGGGCTTGTACTGCTATTACTATTTGGAAAAGTTGGTCATAGATTCTGTAATGTTGACAGTGACTTTCCTTGAATTGTATGTTCTGGAGTTCAGATTTCCATTATGTTTTCATTGCAGTGAAATTAAATTAAAACTGATCAAACGATAGCTGAGGATTACATCCTATTTTAAGAGTCTGTTCTTTCACTTTGAGCTAAAATGAAACATTGCCAAGGGCTGGCAGAAAAATAGCAAAGGAAGAACATGATTAAAAAGGAAAGCATTATTACAAAGACAAATGGCACATTTCACATGTCAGCTATTAAATATACTTACAGACTGTATAAAAATAATACACTCAACTACTGAAAAGGTGTTTTCAGGCAGGGCTATAGGATTACAAGGAGGTACTGGCACCATTACAGGGTCAGAGCACTTTACCTCCAGGCAAGGGGAATCAGAGACAGTCTTTGTATTGTACATTGCTGCCAATCAATCAGGGGAGAGAGGGAAGGAGCCCCAAATGGCAGCTCTTGCTGAGGTGTCAGGGGCAACACGTCTTCACGCTTCACTCCTCCTGGTAACTCTCGCTGGCATGACCCATATGCCGAGCCTCCGTCTGTGCTGCGCCACACGTGCCCTGTGTCCATCCCCAGTACTGGGTGGGTGGGTGGAGGGAACAAAAGCCAAAACTGGTCCACTGGGTTGGAAACCTCTCTCTTACGTTCAACAAAGTACAAAGTAGAGATCGCTTGCTTTATTTCCCTGCATTTCGAAGGGCTGTGCATACAGTTAACCGTTGCTGAGATTTTTGACATCTTCTCCTGTATGCACAGGGGGTGTGAAGGGACTCTGCAGGAACACAACAGATACATGGCTCACATTGAAATGGCTAATGTCAAAGCTCATGGGCATGATAGCTGCACAGCCTCTCAAGACACTCCCTGGATGTGTGAAAGCTCAGCCCAGGCTCCCTCTTGACAAGCATATGTTTTGAGTCAGGCTAGGCTAGTTAATGCTCTGGTCTGTTTGAAAGTCATTAGAAATTAAGCTTTTTAGCTTTTCATTGTTAACTTTTTTTTTTTTTAACTGCAAACTATTTCTTAATTGCATTAAAATAATGTAGGATTTTCCACTAATGCTTTTAAAAAGTGCATTAACATCTTGAACGAAAACGCTGCTCCAGGTATTTTCTTTGGGTCTCAAACTCCAGCAGCATTAGAGCATGGTTTGACCTTGGTTTGTTCTGTTTGTTGGGGCATTTAAGCCTGAAAATCAAGGTGACATTTGGGTCAGGTAATGGGCCTGTATGAAAACTGCAAAAATAGGCTTTTGTGAGGCAATTTGATTGAGTGAGACTGGAGTGCTTCTGAAAGCACGTGCAGGTGGCACCTCTGGCCACTCGCTCAGGAGAGGGAGACGCCCAGGCCAGCAGTGATGCCTCCACCCAGCGGGGACAGATGACAAAGGGCAGAAATGGGAATCAATTCACTGCAATCCAGCACTGCTGTAACGCAGCCAGCGTCACATCACTAGTTAAGAAAAAAGAAAACCTATTTAGCTGACACTTGCTTTGTGTGCCATTAAGCCGGACTCTGCCTTTGCCCGCACTTGTGCAGTTGGCACGTATGTTAATTCACGAAAGGGTACAGACAGGCACCCGTGCTTCTGCAGCCTTTCCTTTGGTTTCAAAGGGAGCTGGGCCTGGCACAGCCACCCCAAGTCCTTCTTTATTCCCCTTGTAAATGGCTGTCGCTGCGTGCCCAAATGGCACGTCCTTTGAAGTTGCAGAGGAAAGGAGGGGGGCAGAGGGGTGTTTGCTTTCCTGAGTGAATTAAAGCGGTTCTGAAAGAAGCCGAATTTGCAATTCTGAAAACCAGACTCCTCTGTAAGGCAGGCCAAGGCAAGAGCAGCGGGCAGGCGGCGGGCCTTCCCGCACCTTCTCCACAGTGCCCTCGAGAGAAACCCCGGCGCAGCAAGGGCGAAGGCTGGTCCTGCCAAGGGAGGTGGCAGCCCAGCGCCTTGGTGGCTTTTGTCATTTGTACAGCTGTCCTGTAGCAACTGGGCTGCTGCCACGCACCCGCTCGCCACCAGACGTTTAACAGCTGCCTAATAACAACCAGCTTTGCTCATTACACACAGAGGCTGGCTTGAACGAGGAATTCAGAGGAGAAGTACAGATTAAATTACCAGCTCCCTGAACTAGACGGCCTTCACCTAATATTGTTAAAGCCTTATGTGAAATAATACAGGATGAATTGTGAACCTTCTTATTGGTTTCTGGGTAGACAGCTTTAAATGCTAATCGTAGCTAATTAAATTACTTAACTTCATTTGCCTCTGCCAATGGGCCACGTGATAGGGTGACTTTGGAAGACACAGCTCTTGGAGGATGTGGCTCTTGTATTTTACACCAGGGCAATGTTAATCACCAGAAAATGCAATTACCACATTATTGCTAAATCCATATGTATGAAATAAAATGAACTCCAGCAGTGGGAAGACATGAAATATTCGACTCCTTGAATAATGACAAAAAGTGCTATTTAGTCTCCTTGAAACACCCTTAACTTTTGTTTAGTATGTAAGGCCTACAACACAAGACTAATATGTTTATGACCAAACTAATATTTCATATATTTATTAAAAGTCTACCACTTATTGCCAAGTCCCAGAGACGTATCCAGACAAACACTTGCTGTTGCTGTCTCAAATTTTCAAAAGCTCCAGGCCAGGAACAAACACCAACACTGAATGTCCTCTGCACAGGAAGGATGCACATTCTGCTTCACCACCAAAGATATTTTTCACGTCTCCATTTGACACCTCGAGAAGCTAAGGCAGAGACATGAAATTGTTTCTCTACAGTTATTGACAGAAGGGGTGTCAGGATCCAGACGGTAATTCATGAGATCTTGGGCCCTACTCTTCTTGCGCTTTTCTCCCCCATCACACTGCTGTCTTTCTGCTAATCAATGTCATGTTCAAAACTTGAAAGCTAACCTCTGTGTCAATGGCCAGATGCACAGCTCCTTTGATCTCTTCTTTGCTAGTCCTTTTAGCTACAGCAGTACAATTAAAGCACCAACACCATCCTGTATTTATGCTAGCATTAAAATGCTTCTTGATGTTGATGAAGTCAGGAATAGATATCCTGCACAGATTGTTGGCTAAAACCTGGAATTTTGAAAACAGTGGTGACTGGCCACTGACATTTATCACTCAATTTCCATCACTGCCAACAGCCTTCTAAAGAAAACTCCTTCCATTACAGCCTTGCATATTGGCTGCATCAGTTGGAGCAGCACAACAGATTGCTCCCCTGTGGGAGTTCCAGTCCCTCTGCCTTCGCCCTGCTCATCTGTGTGGTCATCCCTACAAGCACCTGCTCTAAACATTTCGTTTAACATTGGCATTTGCTTCCACCACTCCGTGTTTACAAATGGGACACTTTTCATATAGCAATTATTCATTCAGCTCACCTCTGGAGCTTCTCCTGCCTGACAAGTCTGGCTTCAGCTGGCTTTGCAGTTACTTGCTCCTTCTGCATGTTTGCTGCAGTGACTCTTGTATGCCCATTACAGCCCCACTTCTGTTAAACAGCTGGGTGTGATGTGAAATGCCTGGGCCTCAAGCTCTGCAAACAATGAGATTAGCACTTGGGCCTTGTTGTGATAGCCATGTGCAGCAGGATTTGTGACGGTGTGACCCTGTCAGTTTAAGAAAGTAACATCAAAACCTCACAATCCTCTGTTCCCACACCTCTCCCGGCCCAGGCCAGTGTCTAATTACAATCAGACCTTATAGAGCAGCCAAGAAAAAGAGCACACATCCAGATTAACGCAAGATACAAAAGGAGAATTAACTGCTTCAAGAAGGACAGAACCGATGCCGAAAGCAAAGCTCAGTGAATTGCACAGCAGCAACAGCTGCCAATAGCATGGTGCTGGGCTCTAGCACCAGTCGCTGCAGTCACCTGCAAGCGATGGGCTGGCAGGGATGTCTCTCTGCAAAGTGTGTGCACACAGCCCTCGGAAAGGGAGCGTACATACATCTCCAGCTTTCCCTTTGGGCCGTTTCAGGAGCGCACGCAATTCTCACAGTCCGTTTCCAGTGGAAAGAAGCAGGCGCAGCACTGGGCTGGTATTACTTTGTGACATCTTACTAGCTAAGAAGATTGTGAAAAAAACTCTTTTTGACAATATGTCACCGCTAGGCACTTTTAATCAAGAGCAAACTGACTACAACGTTCAGCCTGGATTAAAAAGTGCTCTTTCTCCTTAAATAGGCAATCAATCAAAGTGACACAATTACCTGGCCTGAATTAAAACACGTAGTGATTTGTAGTTCAAATGCAGACTACTCCGGAAATACGATTAACCATTTAATACTCAGAACCAAAGCAAAATGCTTCTGAACGCTTAATAAATCTTCAGATGGAAAATTTAACATTCAGCAACATGTTATATTGGTTTTGCTCCCAGTTTTATAAGTACCAATTTGTCTCTTCAAAAAGAAAGAAAAGACTGACAGCATTTCTTAATTGAGTCAGCAGCTTTGCCAAAACGCTCCATACTACTTGTTACCACAGGGGGAAAAAAAAAAGACTGGTTCAAACAGAAACAGTTGTGCCAGACAGACTTTGAACATACAGTCTTCGCTGAAAAGGCTAAGGATAAATCCCAAGGTCCTCACACATGGCTGAGGACTGAATAAAAACTTCAATTTCTGGTGTTATTTCATTCACATACAGTGACAGCGTCCCAAGTAGAGTAAGACGGCCTGGCTTGTGCTGCAGTGACATTGCTCTGTGGAGTGGCAGGAGAAGTTTTGAGTTCCATGCATTAAGGTAATAGTAACACATATGCTAATTGCTTAAAATGTGGTATACAGTATTTCTCCGTTATTTCTTGCTTCTATGAATTATAATAGAAAGAACAGTCGTTGTCGTAAATAGTTGTAATTAGGGTAAAAAGAGACATTCTTTCTTTTCACTTCCTTTCTCTATCAGCTAGAAATGAAAAACATGATCACGCTGACTACTAATAAGCATTAATAAAGAGATTGACTACACTTAAATCACCAAGCTCAATATAAATGTTAACTTCAGTTACACACCACGGACCATACATCACCGTCACAGGAAGACAAGCAGTTTTCAAGCTGCAGATTAGAGAATAATGAACCAAATATTATCATGATCAGATGCACTCCTGAGCCAGAAAACAGTGTTTTTTAATCAGAAATAGGGTTTTAACTGAAAACATTTGAGTAAGTTTATTTTCAAATTTGTAAAATGTTACACTTCTCTTTAGCAGCAATAAAATGATGTCTATTCCTGTAAAGAAAGACTGCGCTTCTGAAGGAAGGAGAAGAGATATCAAAGTGTACTTGTAACATTTTAAGATGTTCTTTGGAGTGAAATCTTACCAGGAGGGTCTCTGTTCATCAGGGAGTACTCCTTCATCGTCATGTTATGCCTCTAACGAACGAACACAAATTCGCAAGTGGTGGCAGCCAGGCAAACCAAAAGGGAAAATAGAGCACAACACACCTGTATCTCACATTTGTACCACACCATTTCTGACTAAAATCCCAAATTTAATTTCATCACCTGCCAGCTCCAGTAAGTGAGAAAGGAGGACAAGAATCTTGGCTGCAGATGAAAGTGAATCAACCACAATCACACATCCCGCACAGCTCCGTGGTATTTGCTTTATCTTGAAAGGGTTAGATAGAACACAGCAGCAATGCTGTGACATTATTTGCATCAGCGGCAGCTTAAGTTACTGGGAGAACTGAGCTCAGTACTAGCATGTAATTCAAACCAGTATGTTGTATGGAGATTTACAAAACGCAGAGCACTTGACAAATACCCATGTTGGTAACAAGGATGAGAGGAATGGGAATCCCGAAGTATTCAGAGATCTGCTTCTGTGGGTGTACAAAAATTCTTAGTTTCAAACAATAGCAGTATGATCAACATGTCTTCCTTTAGATGGGTAATAGGTCCTCCAGTGTACACCACACAGTGGCAAAATCTGATTTGACAATCTTCCATCCCATTTCACAAACCAAAGTACGACTTTGGATTTCAGTTTAGCTTTGTAATACATAATTTATCTGAGCTGTAGAAAGGGTATGATATTTCCATTAAAACTTAACTTCCTTCATGTAGAGGACCCATGTAAGACCTCAGAGCATACATAAACCTCATGCGGATTAAATGGCAGCTATAGAGCTGTGGCAAAGTCTTCGGGGCCTAAGTATTTTTGTTATGTTGAAGTAACATTCAGCAAGTAAAAGGTAAACTAGTAACTTCAGTGAAATTTTATTCTATTTAGTAAGATATTCTGTAATCCAGTGCTCTGGCAAACATATACACAAAGTAATGATCTTTTCCTTTCCAAATCTAATCCAAAATTACAGCTATGTAATCATAGTCTGAATTCATTGATTCTCTGGGATTAAACAAAACGGTTGGCAGGTATAAGTGCAGAAATAATGGATACCCAGGTTACTCAAGTGCTAAATAAAAAAACTAATAGGAGATTAGAACAGAGAAGCCAAAATCAAAATAAGAGTGGGTGTTCTGGACTTTCCACTAGCTTTGTCTTGTCTTGTCCTCAATCTCATGAATCTCAAAGAAAATTCAGCAGAAAAGCAAAACCCCCCACAGCCGCAGCCTGTCGGTGCGACGGCAGCAGCAGCCACCACCCCTTGCACCCTCTGGCTGTGCGTGGCCTCTTGAGCAACTCCATGGCTTGTCTTCTGCAGCAAGCCACGAGCAGCCTCCCCGGCTGCTTCGTTCTGCTCAGAGGAGATTGCTCTTGTCTCCTGCTGTGGCCACTTGGATTATTTCAGGAAGTTTTTTCCAGCCTGCTGCTGACGAGAGTTAACAGCCATGCTGTCAACTTGAGGATCTGATCGGAAAATCTTCTGCCTAAAAACTAGTGGTTTCTGAAGAGTTGTGAGACTGAAGGAATATGGAGTACAATTATGATGATAATGAAATGTTTAATGAGAACAAAGTCCCTTAAAAGATGACATGACCAATGCCTGCCCCCAGCTTTGCCAGTACCACGTCCTTCTGGTAACCAACAGTGCACGTCCGCCTCACAGCCTACAGCAAAATTAAGCTCCAATCTCCTCCTTCCCAGGCAGAAGAGACAGCTACCCAAGCTGCGCACACTGAGTTTCCACAGCATTCACATCTGCCCCATTAGCAGGGTCTGCGATGGACAGATTTATTCAGACACCATGCCTCTTATTAAATGGGAGGCACGATTGAGCAGAACAGTTATTATGGCTTTAATGAATATCATTGGCATGGTCAAAATTCATTCAGAACCAGAACTAGACTGCATTCTACTTCTCTTAAATTGTGTTTTCATAATAAGTCACTTAATTCTACAGCATCTTTATGTACACCTGTGTAAAAATGAGCAAAACATGTTTTTCCTAATGGACATAAGGCTAGCAAATAGCCTGGAAACTGTCAGTGGAGTGCTATAGAAATGGAGAGATTCAGTAATAATGAAAAAAACCTGAAAAATTCTAATGCATATTAACTGCCACTGATAGATCCATTTATGGCTTTGGAAAGCTTTAGAACAGCCCTGATAAGAAGTATGAATACTCATTCTTAAAAACAACAATCTGACTTCCCGTTCATGAGCTGATGCCAACAGTCATTTCATCAGAGACTGACAGGACCCTTTCTGATGTGCTGCCTTAATGCACATCAAGGCTATGCACCGATGGAGGCTGCGGCCTGTGGGAGACCCCTACCAGAGCAGATTCTGGGCCAGACCTGTAGCCCATGGAGAGGAGACCACGCAGGAGCAGGTGACCTGGCAGGAGCTGCTGCCCGTGGGGGACCCAGGTTGGAGCAGTTTGCTCCTGGGGATGGACCCCGTGGTACGGACCCGTATCTGGAGCAGTTCTTGAAGAGCTGCTGCCTGTGGGCAGCCCATGCCGGATCAGTTCAGCAAGGACTGCATCCCGTGGGAGGGACCCCACAGCACAGGGGACGAGAGTGACCGAGAAGGAGCAGCAGAGAAGAAGCGCTATAGACTGACCATAACCCCCATTCCCCCGTTTCCCTGCACCGCTTGGGGGGAGGAGGTGGAAGAGGGTGGATGGGGGGGAAGGTGCTTTTGGTTTCTTTCCTTTGTTTCTCACTTCTCTAGCTTGTTAGTAATAGGTAATAAATCTTACCATCTCCCTACGCTGAATCTGTTTTGCCTGTCACGATAATGACTGTGCAATCTCCCTGTCCTTATCTCAACCCTTGAGCCCTTTTCATCGTATTTTCTCCCCGTTCCTCTTTGAGGAGGGGGAGTGAGAGAGTGGTTGTGGTGGAGCTCGGCTGCCCACCCGAGTAAAACCACCACACTCCCTGAATGCAACAACCTCTGACGGGAACAGAGGAATGGCCTCTTTTGGTTTCACATTTCTCATCTGGAAAAAGCCTTGAGCAGCTCAGATCCAGTTAAATGAATTATGATGAAAAGAAACCAAACAGCAAACAGCAGCTCTGTAACTTTTCAAAGGTTTCTAGAATGAAAACTTCATTTTTCAGTGGCTATGGTACACCTTTTTTCAGGGTCATGACAGAAACAACAACAGTTCATGACACAAATTGCTTATAAAAAACAGATCAAGAGCATTTAAATCCCACTCTTGGACAAATTCACAGATTCAAAGTTTACCTAAAATGCAAGTACCTCAAACGCATATACTTCAAATGCGTGTTCTGTATCTTTTTGTTCATCCATGGGTATTTACCATCAAAGCTTGTCAAAGTATAGAACACATTTCCATGCAAATTTTTAAAAATACTAAAGAAAATTTCACTCGAACATCTGCATTATTTTATTCAAAATTGTTCAGAATTTTTTTTTAAATAGCCTTCCTCTTACAGTTTTCAGATTTCTTTTATGCTACAACTGCTGTTATTGTAATAATAACTGTGGATAAGCAAGAATTTAAAAGCCTCAGCCAGCTTTAGGGCAAGGTAGTTGCTGTTCTGCATCAAAGACATTACAGTTTTTATCACCGCTGGTGTAATTGCCTTCACTGCTTTCTATTCTGTTCTCTGCCATAACAGCTGTATGCCTCATTGACCTTCCCTTATTTTCATAAACTGCACCAACCATTTCCCTTTATTTGCTATTCTATTGCTACATTAAAACAATTCAAGAAGATTAACTAGTGAGGAACAGGTTACCTTTACAGAAGTCATGCTATTTTGACCTCATTTTATCTTGATTTTCCAGCTGCTTGATAGCTGTGTTTCCTTTCTTTTTCCATTTAATCAGTTTACCAGGTGCTGAAATACAGCCTCCTGGTTTGTAACGCCCTCTATCACCTTCAGCGCCTCTAAAGAATGCCAACGCCAGCTTGCTCTTTGCCAGTGCTCCAATGCATTGTGTTGTATTAATCAGAAGTGCTGTAATTTTACTTGTCAGCGGGAATACTCCTAAGATAAAAGCATCAGAGGCAGGGCTGCGGCTGCCCCAAGCGCCCACGGCAAATGGTACATGAGAGAGCCACCAGCTATCACTAAAATGCACGGAGAAACATGACACAGAGAAACCAAGCCCAGACCTGACAGCACAGCCAACCCCTCACCAGCCTGTCGGCATCAACCAGAGCGTTGCTTGCTGCTCCCTGTGGTCCAGAGGTAAAGCAGTTCTTGCTGTCGTGTTTGACTGGGCACCTTTCTTGATAACTGAGCTGGCTGCGAGAGCCACGTGTATCATAACAAGGCAGGAGTCTCTGGACAGTGGTGTCGCCACCTGAATGATGGGAACATTTGCGTCTTACAAAAACGTGGGCAGAAAAATCCTACACTGCTCCTTGTTTTTAGAAGCTACTAAAAATAAGCCCTGCGTGCTGCTGAGCCATAGATGTACGGAAAGAGCAGCCCGTCTGCTGCCGCGAGCGTGCCAGACACCACACCACAGCCTCTGCTCACTTCTCTGCACAAGGCAATGCGGTGAACATGTCTAAGAGAGCAAGGAAAACTTGCTAGGTTGGTAACGGCTTGTAAAGAAAGCTATAAAAGCAGCTGTAAAAAAAAAATTAAATAAATTTTCCTATTCTTTTCAGCAGTTTAGAAAATTTAAAAGCCTGATCAACCTCTTGCCCCAGCATTAGCTCCCACAGGCAGAGACTGCCAGAGGAGAACACTTCAGCACACCTACTCACAGCTACAGCCTAGAAGTTCAAACCAACTTCATATAAGGTCTTAAATTTGAAATTGCTAGTTAATGTCAAGTTAGAACTACTGTGAACTGATAGGTAAAAATATAAATAAATTAAAAAAAAAAAAAGAAAATCATAAGTGCAATGGTTTCAGTGGAGTGGTACTGAATTACACGAGCCTGCATATAGCTACTATAAGATATGTATTAGCTGACAGGTCTGTCACATGGTATTTCTGCAGCCATTAGAGATGGATATTCTAGATAACCATCCAGTGATGTTTAGAAGGGCATGACAAAAATACTGCTGAAAATGATAACAACTTATACCAAACAGCTCTTTCTAAAGTCATCAACTTAATCCTTTTTTATTCCAAAAAGTCCAAATACTGTAAAGCAATAAACAATCATTCTTTCACTGCACATTCACAGATGGAAGCCATACAGGCTAAGTGAAAGAGAATGAACCAATTAATATGTTTAACCTCTCATTTGTTTTATATTCATAGCTTTTATACATGGTCAAATTTATTCTTCCTTCACTTGTTCTTTTATAAGACCCTAGAGAATGATGCTGACCTTGTGTGTGATATGTCATAGCAGGGTTGTTAACAGTCTTCTTCATTAAATGCGAGTAATGCCTGACTGATTTTGGCAACACAATGTCTGCATCTAGATATGCAACAGCTCTGTAAAATCAAGTGATGAACAAATGCAACACTACATGGTCAGATGTCTAATATGTAAATACATTTGTTAACTGGACTCTAATTTGCTAATAGTATGCAGGCAATAATGATACAATCAGGAAAAAATCATGCATACTTATTTATTAGGTAGCATACTGTAAAATAACTAGTTTTTTGATAGCATTTCACATGAATGCACTCAAACTCCTTTGAAACCAACTAACACACAAACAAACAAACAACCTGAATCTTTGCGTGCCTGAGAGCACATATTCAGCCACAGCTTTATTTAATTTGAGCAATGAAGTGATATACATTTATATCATCAGAAGAAGGTATCAAATATCTTCCTCACCAACCTCTTAGGACAACTGAGAAGTCTCATTTTGAAAAATGATTTCTCTCTTGCAGGGACTTTTTTCACCCACCACTTTGGACTATTAGTAAGCTGCAAACATCAACTGGTGCAAGAGCAGTGAGATGTACCTGATAAGAGTCAGGTAACAAAATGCTCAGCTGTGCTGACTTGAGTCTGCAATTTACATTTTTCAAGTGTAAAGTATCTTTACCAATAACAGGCTTACCGATTATGCCTATAAGCCCATTTAAGTGACTGCCTACCTTGGAAAATCCTCCTTCCCGTAGCTGTAAGAGACTTAAAACCTCACTGCAAATCCATAGCAAAGCAAGGTACAGAGCAGAGCAAGGAGATCAGCCACTGATATTAATTCTCCGGAACAGCTACTGGTGAGAAGAGTGAAAAGGTCACTGGGGCATTATGCACTCTCACTGTGGCTCATCTAATTGATCTGCTGGAAACAGAGTATAAACAAGTTCATGATGCACATATTTTCTAACAAAACACTTGGAAAACTAATTTAATCTTATGTCTTTGCAGTTAAAGCATCTGTACTGCAGACTGATAAAAGTTTACATCAAATGTGGAAGTAAAGTGAACCCTGCCATTTACATTCCCATCTGAGCACCAAAAATGATGCAAGCACATCATTTCTCTAAGTTTGAGGAATACATGTCAGGGGGCAGGGGAAGAAATTAAGGGATCTTTGGGATGGGAGTGCACACCAAGCACCAGAATCCTTACACTACAGGAAGGGGAGAAACAAATTGCTTGTGGATTCACTTTATTTGATTGATTGGCATCTCAAACATCAATAAGAGTCAAAACTTCAATCCTACACCTTGAATTTTCCCTCTGTGGTTTACATTCACATCTCGGAAGACAGCACTTTGGAAACTTTCTTTGCCACTGTTTATGTGAAAATTACTGTGAAGGCACCAGTTCAAGAGACAGGCGAAGCAACGTATTGTCATAACTGTGTTTTACTGCAAATGTTGTTCTGTGCAGAGAACCTAAGATGCTTTTTTTTTTTCCTTTGGTAGAGCTGAAGCTAATTTCTCACTGTTGTAGAGGCACAATGTTCTCAGGTGGTGTGGGCTATGCTGCATAGATGACAGAAGTCTCACGATACCACAGGCTGTTTAAAGCATTAGGTTTTAAAGCACCGGTGTACTCCAGGCACTCTTATTGTATGCTGGGAAAGTACAAGTATTCATCAAAACACAGCAGGAACCAGTTCTAAAGCAGGGTACCTGACATTTAATCCTGCCAATAAAATGCTGCTGGCGAACAGTTTTTAGGGCAGCTGGGTTATCCGATAAAGAGCCCCTTTTGTCCTCTGCTGTCTGTAATTACTACATACCTGTCAGGAATAAGCAGCGTGCATCCCGTCCTGCACATGCAGAAGTGCAAATAGTAAAGGGTTTCATAAAGAAAACCCAGCTTAAAAGCAATCACCTAGATTCGGAAGCTACAGGGAAAATAATTTATTGCTACAGATCAACAAATGTCACACCTACTTAAGTGCAACTCTTCATGGCCTGTAATTCAAATCGTTGGTAACGCAGTTGCTTAACAGCACCTTCTAGCAGAAACAGAAAAGGGAGACAAGGAAGAAAACAACACAAACACACACTGACACTTTTGCAGATGCCGTGCATTAGGAGACTTTGGGTTGCGCCTGTAAGTGGAGGGCTTTCAAAGCCCTTTTCACCTTCACTCTACCGGTGGTCCCAGATTTCTGCAGTGGATAAGGCTGGCTGCAGAGCTGGACTTCCTAGAGCTAGGACAGAGAGCAACCACCACCAGAGACTCTAAAATGAAAGCATTGAATGTAGAAAAGAGAGGGAAAAAGACACCACTTAAGAACTAGTCAATCTTTTGTGGCCTCACGCTCTATTTCTACTGAACACAACACAGACAACATGAGTATGCTGCAGCCTAGAGAAACTAGGAAAGCGTAGAATAGACATCTCTGTGAAACTCTGCAACTTTGCCATCTTTGTGCTACTGAATGCAGGAGCTTTCAAGGATATAACAACGTAAAAGCACTCAACTTATCTAGGATCATTGCTCTTTGCAAGAGTCATCCAGAAATCTGCTTTTGACCTCTAACAGGACCATGAGTCACTTTGTAGCCCCATAGAGGCGTGCAAAGTCTGGGGCAACAGGGTGACACTGTGGCAACTGGGTTAATATCAGACAGGACACTAACTCCAGTATGAAATAACAGTCTTCAGGATGTTTAGAACATTCAGAAATTTTAGAAACATTTGAAAGCTTTTTATTTGTACTTTCAGAAATATCAGAATCAATTGTAAGGCATTCAGTTAGCCTACCTGGTCACTTAGTAATGGCTCACCTTGAGATTTTAACATGAGAGATCCTGGTTCTCAGGAAAAACTAGGCAAAAGCACCAGAAAGCTTTCTGTCTTCCATAGCAGACAGAAATTTATGACACAGAAAAACAGAAAACATACTTTAAGAGCACTAGAAAAAATGTCAGTAGTGAAAGATCGATATCCAAAAAAATCTAGTTTATCAGCAAAATAACTGTTGTCTGCTGTCTCTCTCATGCATCCTTTTAACAGACTATCATCAAAACTCAGTCTGTGTCCAGGGCAGGTACTCCCACCCATGAGGCTCCCTTCCCCAATCTTCCATGCTCTTTCCTATCATACCCAAGCGATTTTTTACTCTTTGTCCTCCAGGTGTGACTGGTTTGAGTCTTGCAAGATGTGGAGAAGCAGCAGTGAGAAGAGCTGTGCAAACAGTCAGTATTTCTCACAGTCTAAGAAAATTAGTTAACTAATAAACTTTCCTTAACATTGCTTAAGGACTCCGAAATTTCGTTTAATAATCACCTGAATTCTCATTTAGTCTAAGGAGGTGTAATTACTGAGATCATGGGATCTAGTTCAGTTTCAAAGTCTGCAGATGACACAAGAGTCTGATTGTGGACACCAACAGAGGTATGAATGTATCAAATCCAGGACTGTCATGGAAACATAAATGTCAGCTTCACCAATTTCAAATGTAAGGACGGCTGGGGGTGGGAGAGGGGAGAAGGTGGCAGAAGAAGGAGGGCAGACAAACAAACAAACAAACATTTTAAACCCTATAAAGAACATATCTTCAAGTATCCTCAAACCACACGAAAACTCTTGCTTTAACATCCACGTATTACTTTCATGAAGATGTGTTCTGACTTCGAGCTACCTTTCTGGGTAGCAATTTAAACAGATCCCTGGCTAGGCTTTCCGTCAAAGTACTACACTGAAATATTTTTCCTCAGGTTGACAACATGGGTGGCAAGAATAGTAGCAGGGCTCTGTATGTATCTGTAATTTGATTGCTGAGCAGCCATCCATCACCTACCTGTTTGGCAGAAAGCCCCTCACAAACGAGCTGCATTAATCTGCTCCCGTGACACCTCGCGCTGAGCAGCTCAGCACGGGCTCTGACATTGCTCCAGTTATCTTTGCTGGCTTCTATCACACTTGGCATTTTGTGGATGCTTCTCTGAAATTAATCAGTCAAAAGAACGTGATAAATAGATATAGAGCCTCAATACAGTAATCGGAATAAAAGAATTTGAGGTTTTTACAGGTGGCCTTCAAGAAAGTTTGGCTTCTGAAAAAATATTTGAGGTGACTGGACAGTGGTAGTCAGGAGTTAATGAGGCCACGCAGTACCTGCCAGGAGCAGAGTATATGCTTTTACTCAAGGAAAAAATGGTGCTGCCTTAGAATGCAACATACGAAAAAAATGGTTGGTAATTTATGGGCCCAGAGAATGAGAATACGGAGAGAGAAATAAAAGAGACACAGTGCTAAGTGTATGCGTGTTGCCTGGTGGAGGCCAAAGCTAGAGCTGACCTGCTGCTTAGAGAAAGAATGGCAAATCTCAGGGTAAGGACAACTCACGTCATTTGCTTTTTAGTACTGCACTGCTCTTAACCTTAAAAATAATTCTGCATCAGGTTCACTGATAGAAAGAATACATTGCAAAGATGTTATTATGCCCTTTGCACGCTTACGTATTTCTAGCTCAGTCTACAGGGAAAACTGTTATGAAGATGATAGAGTTACAAAAAAATAAAAATAGAAATCAAAACGTTGGAAGGAACAACATAATGAGTTGGATACCAACCCTACACAAAATTAGCAGTGAATGCTTACTGATCCCAACAGCTTCACCATGGAAATCTGACATTTTCTTGATAAAGGAAAGATTTTCACCAGATTTTGTTTTAACTCTTTTGAAGATAATAACAGATGTAAAAACACTATATAAAAACAATTATTTGAGAAAGTCTTAGGAGGATCAGAACGTTAATTTCTACCCAATTTTTAAATTATTGCACTATTTCCCCGTTTCATAGACAAAAAGAATAATTCATATGCAAATAGTCAACAGCACACTTCTAGTTGTCACTGGATTTCCCCCATCACGATCCATCTGTTTTAGCACATCATCTCCATTTCCATCAAGGCTTTTCTGCACATTCCAGCAGCTTTGATGATTTTGTCTGGCACCTGACAAACTGCAATTATACATATTTTTATGTAAAGCACTTTCTCAATGTTTAGCAATTTAAAGTTTAAGGAATGCAAGTGTCTTATAACTTTACAGGTAACAGTCCCCCTGATCTCTGTCTAACCAGACAGAAATGTGATTTGAAAACTGTTTCTTCTAATGTACCACAAGAATGGAAGTCTTCTGCTCCAGTATGTTTATCACTCATCTTTGTCTCTTTCAATTTCATCAGAATGGTTGGAATAAAATTAAATTTGGACTTCTACTTTCAGTAGACATGACGTTTACAAAGTAATTTCCATTATGCACTCATACTTACATGCTGGTAATTTCAAGAAAAGATCTGTTTTAGATTTAAAATTTCTATGGTTGCTTTCTACTCAAAGTTGTTTTCTTTATTTGAAAAGCTTAAGGGAGAAACTTTATAGTTAAGGGTATTTCTTTCAATCATTTAATACTTTCTAGGCATGCTATAACCATATTTTTAAACTGTAAATCATCTGACTTTGGAAGCTCATCATTCTGAGACTTTCTGCTCAAAAGCCAAGCCTGTAGTCTTGCTACAGGCTTGCATAACTAAATGAGAAATAGGAAGTGCCCATACATATTCTATATTCCCCTGTCATTGCACCCTGACTCTTGTGTGTCCTCTTTATCCCATTGCCAGCCCCAGTCTACCACACAAGTTGTAGATCCATCTACTGAACCCTCAGTGGAAAAATACAAATGACTAAGCCAGCTACTCCACAAATTCACACTATAGTTCAAATAAGTGAAGCCATCTGAAATGATCTGTGACATAAACCATGATAGAAATGTTGTTTGGCTTCACATCCCTTCCCCTACTGATCACTTTTGTTAAGATTTATTTCCAGTGAACAACAACATCAGCAACATTTTCATCAAAATCATTAACAGACTCATCTGGGAACCAATTTATCTATGATCCATGATTTGATTTTTATTTCCAGTATATTTATGAAACAGATTTAAGAACACAGTTAAGAACTAATCCTTTGCAAACAAGCCACAGCAATGATGTTTGCAATCAAAGAGTATATCAGAAATTAAATGAGCTATATGAAGCAGATATATCAATTTTAAAAGAACAATATGGATAAACAAAAGGTGAATACACTAGTATTAGGATGGCATGAAATTCAAAATATTTATATCTAATATGCAGTATATGAGCTATTATCTTGGAATAGCAAAAGAATAAAAATAGAAACAGATTATCTACTGCACATAATAAGGAGTTAACAAAAAAACAGAATCAAGTTTACTTCAGATAGTGGATTCTATTCTTATTGTCATCTGGTTCCCAGCCTGCTAAAGATGTGTGATTTCACTTCAAAGACGGAGCTATTGAAGAAGCAGATGGAAGAGGCACAAACCATTCCCGGCCCCTTATGCCTATGGAAGGTAGACATTTTATGGATGGCTACGCTTGGTTTCACAAGTTCTACGGATGCTGTTGTTATTACTTTCGGGAAAATATTGATCTGCTGACAGCAGCAACCGTGCCAGAGCTGACTGTAGATGATGGGAGCCTTTACATTTACTTCAGCAAACTTTGGTTCACAATCCCTGAAACACCAGATACTGAAGGTAAAGACAGAAAAGGTGTGCTGCACAGTGCAGCTTGGCAGCCTTTCTGGTACACACAGGTATACAGTTGTAAGTTTTACAATGAGATGTTTGAGTTTCTGATACCCAGAAGCAATTTTGGAAGTAACACGGTTGCTATTTCAGAGTGGGGAGAAGAAGGAACAGCCACTGAATTGGAAAGAATGGGAGAAACATCAAACAACTTGAAGACTGGGGGAAAAAAATTACAATTGGCAATGATGCCAATTTGAGAGCATAAAAAGAGTAAGCCCTCCTCAGATCCTAGGAGGGTACTCCATATTCTGAGAACGAAATGGGGACAGTAAGACCAAAAAGGAGTAAAAGGTCATGCAAGTGTTTAGCATTTGAGATAGGCTGTCTGAGAGGAAGGAGGAGCCACACCAATGCCACAAGGGCAGCAAAGTTTTAGTGGAAAAAATCCACATCAAAGGAGTTCAATTCCTGGGAAGGCTGCTGCTGCTAGTAGAGAAAAAAACAGGAGCCCTCTTAGCATTTCTTGAGGGTTTGCAGCATACGTATGGACTTGTGCTTGCTCACTTTGTACTGTAAATCACAGTTGAATATGCAGATTGAACGTCTATGAAATTTTATGAAAGGACATCATTTTAAGCTTAAGAATAAATAATCTGGGCTGTATTCCAGTAGATTTGAATTGTTTATTTTCTGTAAGAAGGAGAGTTTCCTTTAGGGGAAATCAGCCTTGGCCACAATACCCATGTGCAAACCTTCTTAGAGGAGTTTGTGCCAAGCCAATCAACTTCATCCACAGCAGCTCCAGGTAATTTGCTGGAGAAAATTAGATTTTTCTGGGACAATAGTGAATATTTTCACTCGCTAGAAACTATCCAGCATTGAGCGGAGGTTATTGAAAACCAGCTCTAAACTTAAATACAGTTTGCAGATGGCTATAAGAACTGCAAACATTATCACCTGTGACTGACTTCTTTTTTTTTTAAACGTGGAAAGTTTCCCACAGCCTCGAGCAGATATACCAACCCCGTGAACAGATGAAGTCACAGTGTATAAAGGAGGACTTTCATTTTACGTGAGGTGTCTCAGATTCACAGGCTTGCAGCCAGCCACCCCACAACACTTCTAAGAAACAGCCACCCCCAGCACACTGCGTGAAGCGCTGCTTTCATGGGTGTTTGTGCAGTCAGCAGGGGTGCTGGCTGCAATGAAACTCCTGCGATTTAAATTGATATCTGTTTTTGAATTTCTATTTGCAGATCCATATGCTGAGACTCACTGAAAACTTGCTAATATATTATCAACACTAATGAGACTAGAGGAGGCACGCTGTAATGGATCCAAGCATTGTATGAGACCTAATTATCCTCTGCGGGTAAGGGCAGGTAAATTCCTCCACTCCTTCATCCATGCAATGTTCTCTGTGATGCTTACAGGCAGCCAATAAAAGCACCTGTTCATAGAGCTTTCTGGAAATCTGTGTGTTGCTTTAAGTTCCATTGTTGGCATAAAATGTATTTTATTTTCAGGATCTTTTTAGTCTTGTGCTTTTTGTTCTTTTCAGTATTTGAAAAGTATTTGACACTATAAGCTATTTGTGTCTTTGAAAGACTACCTAGAAGTGGCTCTTCGTCATACATTTCAGTGGCGTTAATTCGAACAATTTCACCATTAGCACAGTAAAATTCTTTAGAGCAATATACATATATATATTATTTTAGTTAGACTTGTCACAAAAACACAATCAGATCAGCTTTTACTTTAAAACTTTCACTTGGGATTTTTGTTTCTCCCCCAAAATATAATTGCTGACGCCTCCGATTTTCCCTAAAAAAGTATGTTACTAGCTTTTTGGTTGGGGAGTAGTTGGAAGAAGACCGTTTTCATTAAAAAGGGACACCATTAGTTCATTTAGTGAAAGTAGGTAAACAACTTTACCCAAATGCTAATAGAGAAGAGTGTTAACGGTACTGCTACTTAGATTGAGAAAACTTGGGGAATGATAGAGGAAATGTGTAAAAAACAAACAAAAAGTTTCCTTCACCCATCACTTCACATCTGTATCATTACAAAAATATAAAGGGCCTTACGATGGATTCCAGAAATCTTGCACAGAAGCAGAATACTCCAGCATATGGAAAATAGAGAAATCACTTAATGTATCCTCAGGAAAACGGTCCACAAGTGCCAAAGAGCAATGGGATATTTAAGGATATGTAAGATATGCTATCCTCATTTTGTCAACACAGTAGCTGTACAAAAACATCTACATAAACTGTGATCATCTATCCAATAAACGGATAGGAGACAGACATCACTAGGTTGAAGAGTATAAATTAGCTTTAAACAGTCTAGGTTGTAAAACTGAAAAGCCAAATCCTTAACATCATGCCTCCCCAAAGTAAAATTTAGTTCATTGTTCCCATCCTTATTTGCTGGCTCCATATGCTGGCTCTCACTTCCCAGATTTCTCATTTTCGCTATTGCATGAGCACCATCTATAAATGCATCCTAGAATAAATCTGAAGAAAACTCTCAAGGAGCTGTATGTACTGAGCTCCAGCACCGTCAGCCTAAGCAAGAGAACAAACAACAGCTTTAAAACTTGGGGGCACAACAGGAAAGGAAGGAGGCCGGAGAACGAGCTACATGGGATTTCAGGAGCATGGGTGCAGGCACTGAGTGGGAACACAGCAGCTTCGCCCTCCACCTTCCCACCCTTGTCCAGTGCATGGTGTGTGAGAGGAACCTGACCGGTCTCCAGCCTTGCCTTCTTCTCCCTCACCTGCCTGGTCATCACTGGCTGACACTGGGAGAGGAAAACTGGTGAAACTGGGAGAGGGAGGGGGTTACATCTGTACAGACAAACACATGTGGAAGAGCGTGCTGGGCACCTGTGCCAGCCATGCTTGGGGGAAAAAAGAGATTTCATATCCTTACCTCATATCCAGTAGTATTCAGAACTAAACAGTGAAAATAAGGCAGAATTTCTCCTTCATGCCTGATTCTAGATGAACGGTTTTGCTCTTTATAGGGACCTCACAGGCTTTTCTCAATTTATATAAAATGCCTTCCTCTAAGGAGCAAAACTGAACAAAACAGAATGAGGACATCTTAAAAGACTGATTTGCCAATAACGTCTTCATTTTGTTTTGGAAACCAAAAGGCACAAGGGTCTCCACAAAGTTTCTGAGTTCAGCTATGACAAGTTTTGCACCTGCAGCAGGTTGAGCTCAGCTGAATTCCACTGATGTTTAGCTATACCTGGTTCCTAAATTACCTCCAAAATTTTAAAGTTACACTGAAAGGGCAGAAAGCATGGTATTAGTTTCAATAATTCATCTTTTCTTCAGTTTCACAAGTGAACAGTACACTTCAATCTTCAGCTAGAAGGGGAAAATCTCAAGAAAAATATTTTATATTCACTGCATCCTAGTAAAACAACTATTCAGAGAGAGAATCAGTTTTAATTTGTAGTTTATAAAGTACTAACTTTTTAAAAAATGTTTTAGAATCAGCATGCATAGCATGATTATGTAGCAGGTGTAAGTTAAAGCAGGAAACATTTTCTAAATGACAGAACCAGGAGCAGATGCTCAGGATCTCTGCTAATCCATCCCAACAGCAAGCCCCACTGATCCAGCCACAGAAGAGGCCTTCCCCTGCGGGCTGTTTGGTGGCTCTGCTTTCCCAAGGGACTTATCAGTGGGCAGGGTACACTCCAGTAGAACAGAACCGGGTTCCCCCAGGCTGAAAACCACCCCACCTACAGACCCTCAGCCTCTTAGGTACGTGCTCTAACCTGGTAGACATCTGGTAGGCATCTAAATACATGGAAAGGATCCAGTAAGCACTTACATTTGGGGATACTGGGAAGCCGGCCATGCAGTTCTCAGCTCTGCCTGAATGGTTAATTGGCTTCTCTGATCCAATCTTAACACCTGAATCCATTTCAGTCAAGTCTGAGTTGCTGCAGCTGGCGTTGCACATCACATCCATTGCAGAGGAAAGCCAACGAGCCTTTCTAATAGCTGCAGGAAAACAAGTCTGTATCCTGGACGTTCGTGTTTTTTTTTTTTCCTTCTAACAGAGGACTGTTACCTACTGAAGGCCAGTTAGAAGCAGAGCTACACTACTGCGACACAATTGCCTACCCATCACTTTTCATTTAAAGAAAGCAACTATACAGAAATCTCAAACACCCACAAGCTGCTTCAAAATTCATTAAAATTCTACAAATGCTCCTTTTGGCTAATTCTAGCATGTTTTGCTCCATTATTCATGGGCATCAATGTTCATTTTAAGTGTTCTATTAATTGGAAAACCAAGCAATCAAAGAAAATGTAATTTTGATTTATGCATTACGTGAGAAAACAGTTTTCATTTCAGCCCTTGATTTAGTGTCCAAACAGGCACGTTTCTTCAGGAAATGGAATAAAAAGAAAATAAATCTTCATTAAACAAATAAACAAAACCCCTCCAAATCCTGCAGCTTAGCATACTGCAATAAAATGAGGCAAAAAAACCTACACAACCCAAACAGAAAACTCCAAATAAGAAAAACAAAATTTGAGAGAAATGTTATTGAGCTGCACCAGAAGATTAAAAATCTGCAGCGAACCTAGCAGTGACAGCAGCCATGTACCTCAAACTGTGATGCACTTCAGGCAGAGGAGAACAAGTACTGCTATTTAGGCACGCACAGCTGAATGCCAAAGGCCAGTATTTAAACAACGCCTGCTGGGCTGCCTTCTTCCCTTTGAGTATTTATCAGAGATGCTTCCTCAGATCAGTGTCCCTTTCCGCTACCTAAGCTTGCTGGAAAGAGGAAAAGACAGCCAGTGCTGCTTGGACATTCAAAGGACAGGGATGCTCTAGATCATTGCTGCTGCTTATGTGGAAGCTTACCAGATCTGACTCAACCTAAGAGCAGCCTTAGGCACAGGGTAGGCACAACACTGCCTTCACTAAGTAACACATCCCCAGAACGGTGACTTACTTGCCTCTGCTGTCTTATTTGTTGCCTTTCCAGCTGTAGTTCCTGCTGCAAATGCCAATATATCCAGTACAGCAGTACATTTGGATGCCCTAGGTGCCCCTCTGCTACAGCGTCATGCCTGAGGTACTGCTGTAGACAATCCTAAAGATTCCGAGGCTTCTTTAAATGAAGTCCTAATTGCATGAATTTAAACACTATGGCTTGTGTAAGGATTAAACACAGGATTCTGTTCAGCACAGATCTAAAATGCTCATTATTTTGGAGTTTTCCATGGAAATGAAAGTATCAGACAGGCACTGAACTCACACTGGGGAGGACAGGAGACACCCTTGGATGGCAAGTGGAGGACTCACACAGCTGCAAGCCTTACAGTTACATTACTGTGAATCCAAAATAACTGCACACAGAGCTATCACGCCAGTCTGGGCTTGGGCCAGCAAAACAAACTAAGCCTTTCCTCCTCCTGAAACCTCACAGGGGTGGGGGACACAAGTGCCACATTGTCCAGCTCTTCAGAAAATGTACGCAGCAGGCAGTAGGTGTGGACTGATGTGCGTGGAGCTGCAGGGGCAGCAGCCAAAGCAGCCCAGGACTGAGGAGCCCCTGCCTGGGGGGAGAGCAGAGGAAGAACCGCTTCCAGCCCTCCCCTCCACCAGCACATCTTGCAAGTGAGAGCTAAGGGCATGCAGGGTATGGATAGCACGACTGGAAATGTTCATTTAACAGGTTCATTTCCAGGTTTTGAAGATTTTAGTTTCAGTGAACATCTCCAGACTTTTTCCTTCTTTTTCTTCTTCTTTTTTTTTTTTTTTAATCTGTCATGACAACTTTAAATCATCCTTGAGAATCTTTTGCTTGATGATCTATCTCCACAAATTATTTTTAACACTTATTATCCTTTAAAGTGAAATGATTCCTTCATCTCTATTTGCATAGTCTTTTAAAGTGATAAATCCTTTCTTGACAGGCCTTCAACACAATAAATGGAAAAGACAATCAGGCTCAGGTAGTAGCTATCACTCTTTCCTAAAGCATCTGGGTCCTGTTTCTCAGGAAAAACTCATGCAAAGAAAGGGATCTGAGGGCGGAAACAACAGGGAAACCTAGAACATACAAAAACACTTCTGATGCTTTTTTCAGTTTGTGGAAAACCACAGGCATAGCACAAGATCCAGTTAGCCACTCCAAGATCCCATCTTTATTTCCCTCGCTTGTGAAAACATTTGGCAAAGTTTTTTACGGATTCTTCTGTGGGAGACAAATCTTTCGTACGAATATTGGACTGCTTATATCCCCACTGCGCTTGCCAAACTAATACAGCAAAGCATTGCAAGGTTAAATATGTCCTGCTTGGCTGAGCTGCATTCCTATTAGATACTAAAAAGAAGAAAACAAGTGGAATGAAATGAGAATGTATACCAACATGCTGACAGGAGCCTGTAGATGGAGTAGGTTCATGAGGCAGGACTACCGCAGAATGGTCACAAAGATAAAAAGCCTTCTTCTCCAGCCTCACCTGATCTGTTCTGCTCAAAATACTTTTCAAGACAAGATGACAGGAACTGTAATGGTAACTTTGTTTTGTTTTGTTTTGTTTTTTAATATAGGAAATGCCAAAGGAATGGAGCTCTACAGATGACCTGAAATCACTTCCAAATGGTGTGTGGGAAGGAGCATGAAAACAAAACAAAAAATGGGGAACCAAAGAATCACCGAATTAGGCAGCAATACAGGAAGAGAAGAAAGAGAAAACAAAGTAGGAGAATAAATCTCCAGTTTCCCTAAGCCTTTTTAGCATAACTATCTTCAAAATTATATATTTTGTATCAAAAACTAGCTGTGTGCATCAGCCCCACATACATACACGTCAGGTCAACAAACAGGGCTTGGTTCATCACAACAGGCTGCAAAAATCACAGGCAGTTTCAAAACTGCCAAAGAAAAACTGTTCTCAGCAAGCTCCGTGCCCTCCTGCTGCCACTGTGCCTGTACCTGCCCATCTTTATGCCCAGGCTTGGCTCGGTGAGCAGTGCTAAAAGCTGGGTGGTGGCAGCAGATACTATTTTCCTCCTGCCTCCCTCTCAGAAGGTCCTTGGTCAGGAGGCTGGATCACTGGTGGCTTGTCCTCTAGCCCTGCCCCAAGCTGTGCCCCTGTTTACATATATATATATATATATATATATATATATATTAGGTCTTCAACCTAAGGTAAAAATTTCTTCCACAGCAGCTTAATTCCACCCACAGCCTTCCACAGCACAGGAGCACGGAGGTTGGTGAAACATCCAATGCACATGGCCCTGTACAGGCAGCTGTACTGCACGCTCCCTAAAGAGGTCAGTGCTACAAAGAAACATTTACTGCCTTTTGACCGTGTTGAATGACTCTCTCAGGGTAATAAACAAAAATCCCTGCTAGAAATATCAGAGCCATTTGCTTAGTGTTTACTGTGGGTGCTAGGAGACAAATGTAGAGTGGGCAGGAGACTGTCCCAAGCCCGTGATTTTGAGAGCTTCTGCTACAAAGACAAAAGTTAAAATGAAAAAAATATATGCAATAAAACTGTAAATAAAAAAGCAATCCCCAAACCCACAGACTGATCGTTCCCAATAATTGATTCAGAGTGACTACAGCCTTTTAAAGAAACATGGGAGGATATTCAGAAATGCTTCTTAATGCCTCCTACACCGAAACCGTTCCAAGGTTCCCGTCGGTAAGTGGAGCGAGGCAGAAAGCCTTCCGGATGTGATTCAGAGCAAAAGCCTAACTCAAGGTGTGATTTGGCCTCCTGCTCCATGCAGCCCACGTGGAGGCTGCAGCTGAGAGGTGGGTCTGCTCCTTCCCTTCGCCCTCCTCCCATACCCTGGCTCTAGCGCTCCTGCAGCCATGGGACAACTCGGACCGACCGCTCACCCAGCAGGATGCTGCACACCGAGGAAGAGAGCACGAGGTTTATCTTGGGCAAACTGCTTGCTCCAGACCAGCCCATAACACCGAATTGTGAGATTTACAGGTTTTAACCTAATAAAAGTTGTTTTTTTTTTTTTTTTTGTTAAGCATTTAACACTGCTGTTAAGAAAATACCAGTGAGAGACATTTGTACAATTAATTTTATTTTCTTTAATGTCAAAATGAAAGACTTCAAAATGAATCTTCTCCCACACTTTTGGTTTCTGGGAATCAGCATGTCTCGATTAAAAAACAAACAAACAAACAACAAAAAAACTATTGCTAGAACATGCCTGGCCAAATTTATTTCAGCCACACAGCTAATTTATGCATGAATACTTCACCTGAAGTGCAGCACAGTGTTTCATAGCTTCTTTACTCAAACACTGAGAGGTTGTGTAATGTATTGCTTCGGCAAAACCCTATTGATTTACGAGTAAGGATCAAGTGGTATTTCAGCATCCTTATTTGCCAAGGTTACTGTTGTCCTTGCTGTCAGAACTGAAGAGCAGCTGAAGCATTCTCTCCATCCCCCAAAACAACACAAAACTAATCATGCCAAATGAATGAAATGCATCACTGATCCACACATAAGTACGTGCTTCTCTGGGGCAGAATCACCTCTTCACTGTTCCAGTATGAACAAATCTAGTTTTAATCAAGAGCTCGTGTCATGAGGCAGCAGAACTTAGGCAAGCAACAGAGTGGAGAAAATTAGTTTTATTAGTATCAACTAACACATACATGAGTTTCAAGTAATCCCAAACAAACTAGAACCAAAAGAGCACTGGGACAGAAACAGTGTTGATATCTGACCTGGCATATTTAAACAGAAGAGAGAACCACTTTACTGATTCCCATATTCTATAAGCATTGCATTAAAATAGCAGAGGAGAAAAAAAAAAGTGTCTCAAAAGTCCTTTTTGTGTATAAAGCCTTGAAAACTGTAACTAAGGTCACATAATCAATATAAAAGTATTGACAGCAAAGTCTCAGCAGTTTTATGCTCTTTGGGCCCTCATTGAATGATACCACAGTTTGCATCACTGGCTCTTTATTACTGAACATGGCAGTGTATAAGCACTTTCCAGCATTTAACAAAATCCTAGAATACTATATATTATCTTGGTTGCATCATAAATTACAGACTGTGCTAAGATATTCTTTAACATTAGTGCATAACAGTACAAGCTAGTGGGTCAAGTTGAGAGCTTATAATCAGATATTAGTAACTGAGGCATCTAAAAATTGAAGAGTATCTCCAACGTCTTCCATTCCACATGGGTGGAACTTCCCAGAATCTTACATTTAAAAAAGTGCCCATTTGCCTATATTGGTAGAGAGACTTTACCAGTAGTCTCTCTCCATAAACTACACAGCACGTATAATCCCTTTTGTATCTAATGCAGCATTTTTGTTGCTCTGCTCTCCCACACCCAACTCTGTTGCTTGCACAAAAAGAAAATGCGTGACATAAGCAGCACATTGTGCTCTGCTGCTGCCCAGGGAATGCTTGAACTCAGAGCAGTCGCCTGCCCATTCATTAAGCATGTGTTCTGCATGTATGGAGAGGAAGGTTAGCCACCAGACAAAGTTAATGAGGGACAGAGAATGCACAGAACTTCGTGTCTTCTATGCACCACATACGCAGCATCAGGCCAAGGACACGCACTCCAAACTTAAAAACGGGAAGAAGCATTCCTGCAATAAAAGCAACTAAAATAACTACGTCAGTCAAGTAGCTCTCTCCCAGCAAGTCTAGATAACTTCTACGAATTGTCTAAGCTGATCTCATCCATGATAGGTGCTTAAAACTGTCCTAGCATCACTTACACTTCTCTAATTAGGACCTCTTCCTCGGAATATCATTTATGCTCCTTCCGACTCAGTCAGACACACTTACATCCTCTTAATAACATGCAACTTGTGCCACTTCATCCATCAACTCTGAATCCAGCACAGCGATTTACCTACTTCTGAATTTAGATTGTGCTTGGCCTTGAATTTCGTAGTGCAAGCAGCCACTTGTTTCTTGCTGTGGCTCACATGTCTCTCATTTCTTCTTAGAATACAACAGCTTCAGCAAAATAACATAAAAATGTTTGATTTCAAGCACTTAAGTCAACGAGCACCTTCTGCAGAAGAGCACTAAAATAACACCACTGGGATAAAATAACACCACTTTCACATTAAGACTAACACTAAAGCCTACTGTTGATGAATGAGAGAAACATAATTAGTAAGAGTTCACAGTGTTGCTGAAGTTGCTGTTATTTAGAAGAGCCCTCTATACTTGCAGTTAGGCTTTTGACACACTACTGATTCTGAAATTCAGCAGAATGGAAGAATGAGTGCACCAGAAGAGCTAACAGGCATAGTATGATATCAGAAGGATTTCATTAGTTGATAACACACCGAGTCCTGCTGCTGCTAAGAGACTTGGCAGCCAGCAAGCCACGTTTACGACCTGAAGCTTTGCAGCACACAGGGAAGGGGCCAGGGGGATGCACTCTGTAAGAAGCGTGCTGCAATTCTTACTCATATTTTACAAGGCTGTTCCAGGGTAATGCAGCGTTGCCAGACATCACAAGTCTGGGCTGATACCACGACAGGTGTCAAATTCCTTCCTTCCAACCTGATAACAAGAATGGGTGTGCATCCCTGCAAGAGATATAATGAACACCAATGCTGCACGATGTCATGGTTTCCTGGTTAGGGCGGTGATCGCAGAAACAGTTGACAAACTTTCCAAAATGATTAATCTTCACGTTAATCTGAATGTATTCAGAAAGTTCATGAGGTAAAGGCTGAAGATAAATCACAAATATTTTACACCAAAGAGTTAATGAAAGGTAGGAAAAATAGAGAATGGTCTCTACTGTAAGCAAAAGCATATTCTAGAAATTAGTGATGTGGCCAGGCTCTCAATAGCATTTACTCCACTAACTGCACATCTTGGAAGTGCAAATGCAAATAATATCTCAAAGCAGCCTTTAAAAGAGAAAAAAACTTTAAATTTCTTTTATGGCTGCTGTGATTTTTCTCCTTCTGAATCTACACCGTCATATTCAAAATGCACCCCACCTTTCCAATATGGTGCTTCTGAACATGCAAAGACCTCTTTTGATTTTTTAAACATAGACTAACTGTGCAGTTAATAAACTGTAAATCTTCTCTTAACAGAGATTCAGTATACAAAATGTGACATTTTGTGGGGTTTTTTTTTGTGTTTTTTTTTTTCTTTTAATCTTACTGTTTATATTTTTCCAGCACGTCACCCTCATTTTCTTACTTCAGTAATCTACTTATAATTAACACCATAATGTATATCCACTAAAATAGGCTCATAAGTAAAATCAGAAACTTTGGGGATTTTATTCCTTACAAAGCAGTACACAGAATAAAAACTTACATTCCCTAAAGAATGTGAGCCTGGCAATTCCAGCACTATTTTGAATATTTTATTTCTTTGTTCTTCAGGGAGTTCATTTTCTATTCTTTTGAGACACACACACACTCCAAAAAAATATTCCCAACAACCTTCTAATTTTATGCTATTTCTCCTATGTTTTTAATGACCTTTGATCCTATTGCTCATGCAATGTTCACATTTTATTCTGGTGGGATATACAGTGTAAGAAATTCCTCCCCCTTTCTCACACAAGGGCTCTCCATGGTGAACAGGGAGGACAACCTCGTTCAAGGCGGCAGGATTAGCATCCGTGGGACCTTCTTCCGTTTGCTATGTACACCAGGTCACAAGGGAAAAGGTTTGGGGTGACAGGTTGTTAGAGCAATGAGCAGTACGTGTCTTCTTCAACCAGACCTTGCTGCCTGGCTTTCCAAATGCCTTCTTAAGGGAGGACCTTGGACAAAGGACAGTTATCTGACAAAGAGATAACAGACTAAGAGAATAGGCACCTTTAACAGAACAGGGAAGGCAACATGAAATACTACAGAAGAGAGAGACAAAATAGTATACTTAATTTCCTGTTATTGGGTTTTGCTATCCTACTCTGTATCTCACTATTTCTAATTCTCTGGGCTATAATGACGTTTTTGGAAAAAAAATTATGCTGCAACTTAACCAAATACATTATACAGAACCTCCAGTTATCACAGCTCATGAAACAGAGCAGTCATTATGGCCTGGTCCTTCCCGTTTTTGATATACGAGTGGGCACTGCAAACAGAGGAATGACGTATCAGGAAGTCCCAGTGAGTCATCCCAAGATTTCACACCAAAATACCAGGACAGAGATGTAAAGGCCTGTGGTACAGAAAACCTAGAGGCAAAGCTATTTTGAATTAAACTGACATCTTTCAGACATTTATGCAAGTATAAACTGAAGCAGACTGGGAATTTCAAAAGCAGGTCTGCATTTCTTTACTTGTGAGGGTATATTTAATATGAATTACTTTTTTTAGCACCATGAAAGCTCAAATTGTTGATGGGGTAGGTGGTTCCCTGGGAAATAGCATGCAAAAGGGTAATGATATGACATCTCACCCAATATGACCTTGAGACTCAGCAGCCATGCATCAGTTAACACTGCCCTGTTCAACATTTTTATTTATTTATTTATTTATTTCTTCTGGTATGTCATATATGGAAAAATTGGCACCTGGACAAGCATCAAAGTTGCCCAAATTGGGGATTAGAGTGAGCTCATCCCATCATGGTAAAAATTAGTCTTTGTTCTCAGTGTGACATCTTGCATTAATAGGAGATCATTTTCTCACAATCACCGCCATTCTTGTGGAGTGCAACGGGGTCTGCATCGAACAACTCCTCATTGAATTGCAGAAAACAGGGAAATAACTGCCGAGTTTTCCCGGTTACGCTATTGATATTTAAGTGCTGTTCTCTGTGGGGACGTAACAGCTTAACTCCAAAGAGGCTGTGACCTATTTTCGTGATTACTGCTGCACTAATGAACAAATCGTTTCTAAAAGGACATAACCACAAAAGTTTTAAGAAAGATGGATGCTCCTGAGAGAACAGGATGGGTTAGATAAAATATGTAACTTGGGGGATTAGTTGCTCTAATTCTGTACTGAACGGCAAACTAAATGTTTGTGTACAGATCCAGAAACAAACACTTTTGTATTGATTCTGTGTTTTAGCTCTGAATTCTCTCCGCTTTCAAGCTATTCTCTCAGCATCGTAGGTTTGAAGAAGATGGAAGGCTGAAGATCTGAAAACATATATAGTCCCACATGCACAGCTCTACTGTGGCTGTAGAGTGTGATACCAAGAAGTCCCTACTAGCATAAAACATGTTCACAAGATAGTGTCTTCAGGACTGTGTCTAGCAAGCCTAGATGATAAATAATAGATCCAAAAAAAAGCTTAGATCTTGGACAATATATAATTTTCATTGAGAATCTGCTTTTTCACATGATTTGGCATCAGGATTGGCAGAACCAGAAGGTCAGCATGATCCCAGGAGCCCATAAATGAATTTAAAATAGCACCCAAGCTCATTCAGGCTCTGAGAACTTTGTTTTACACAGAACAACTATCAAAGTTGTGTTTGACAGCACAGTTATGTGATACAATTTTTCATCTCTAAGGAATCATACGCAATTTCTCTATTTCTCATCACTGTAGATTGCATTCAAACAGTACTAAGTTGGAATCCAGCTCAGTCGTGTATATGAAAAGCCACTCTCCTCTTTTCAGATCTTGCTATCTGTAAAAACTAACAGGTTACCACTAAGTTTGCAAGCTTAACTTGGGGAAAATGAGGCCTCTATATACTTCGAACTACTGACTTACTGAGGTAAACCTAAAGCATTAGCACAACAGACAAAACTCTCTGCTGCATGAAAGATTTTCAAAGAACAGCAGAAATGGTTCCGTCTCAGTATGTAACAAAGACCAGATCTGCTCATAAAGCTCAACAAGCTCCTTAATGACCATTTGCAGGTGAACGGCACAGAAGTGCAACAGAGTCCAGCCGTGCCCTCCCCGGGGGTGGAAACTCCACACAATCCGTGACTTTTAACAAGCTCATTACATCACAATTTCTTTTCTTTCCCTACTATAACTGGCAAAAAATTTCCAAAGCAATTTGCATCCCCAAAGGATTAAAGGAACAGAAACTAACTATTTTAAAATATGACAAATAAAAGAATTTCAGCTCCCTGGCTTCAGCCCTGTAGAAGTTCATCTAAGATTGGCATCTGTGCTCGCTCTGTAGCTCATGGATAAAGACAGGCACCTCTAGAGGGTTGTTCATCTCATTTGTTTTACACAGGTGTATCCACTACCACAAAGGACATCATGCTTCCTCGCAGATCTCCTCTGTTTTGAGCTGGTAGTCTATCCAGCACTTCAAAATGCTTTCATGGGGAAATTAGTGCTCAACCTAGTGTATTCCCCAAGATCCTGTAGTTGTGTTGAATCAGTACTTTCCAAAGAAAAAGCAGTTTGTAAAAACACAAACCAGCTCTCCTGACTTACACTGTTCCTGCCAAGGAACTAAATCAGGAAAACTCTACAAATAGCTTTGTTAAGTGAAACAACTTTAAAAGGGTATTAAAAATTTGGAGACTATTCTCTTCATCTGCATGTTCCAACCATCAGCCTACACCTATTGCTCTGCAACCCCCAAAAAGTTTTGCACAAAGCAGGCACAACCTCTTTGCAAACCAGCCTGCAATAATTCATGGCCTGTGGATTAATACACTGGTCATCTGGTATTCTGTCTGCACTGCTGACCTAAATGCTCCTTTGGTCATTTACTGGTTACGAAGGAGCAGGGTGTTCTTTGGAAGCAAACCTTTAGCAACTTTCTCTTGATGGAAATGGATTAGTTTCACTAAATAAAAATGAAGAATGTACAACTTTTATAAGCCACCGGTCTGGAAATGGTTAAGTCTAGAACACGTTGCCCAAAAGGGCTGTCTGTGCATTCCTGACTTTTGCAGATTTTCTGGTCTTAACCAGGCATGGCCGTGAGCAACCTGCCATGATTTTGACATTAGTCTGACTTTGAGCAGGAGTTTGGACTAGAGACTGCCACAGGTCCCTTTGAGCAAATTTCCATGAACAGAAGTTGCATTTTTTGACACACATTCTCTGATTTGAGTTCATCACTAGTGGACTAAACAGCCACTATTAAAATATTTAATTATGTACTTCTTTGCCTTCATCTACATTTAGATATTCCTTCACCGCTGGAGGGATATTAAGAAGACCTTGTAGTGTATGAGAGTCAGAAGAATTAAATTTTGCTTTTCATCCACACAACTTGTGAATGTGCAACAGAATTTCTCTCTCTGAGCTTCACTGTTTGTAAAGAGTATAGTATATTTAACTCTAGGATAGTAAGCTAACATAAGAAAATATGCATCTGTATCAATATTGAATCACACATCACTTGTCACAAAAGTGACTTCAGGTAAGGATTTATTGATAATTACCTTGAACACTTGTACCATATATGGGGGTGTTCTGCATAGCCATCATTTTATACTGCCTAGGCCCCTGAAAATAACTCCCAAGATATGTGCGAATTCTGACATACTTTCCCCTAGCTCTAAGCCCTCATACAGACATTGCACAAGGACTGTAAATGTCCTTAAATCTATTACACAAGTAATTACATGACACCAATTGAGTGGGTTTACTCTTGTGTTATTCTCAAAATGTATTTTATTAAACATTTGAAACAACAAATCAAAGTTGTTCCCTTAATCTAGACCCCAAAACAGGGCTTCTAAATATGAGTCATGGCTCATTAGTGATGTGTTAGATAAAATACATTGCTGCTTTTGAGGATGCTGAGAAATCTCTCCATTGTTAGCATTCTACCTGACTTACGCACATTCAAATTTGGTGCCATGAAAGCATCCTCCAGGCGAGGCTGTGCAGGACCACTTATTTTGTTTTGTTTCTTTCTTTACAGTAAAAGGAATGACCCATTCCTAACAAAATCACTTAGACTTTTTGATCTAACTTATTTTTATTGTAGTACTCTAATTAACAGCTAATATCTGTAATCTCTCCTGCTGTTTTATGTGGCATACTATTATCTATAGTTTTTATCATTCATTTTGAGAAACTTAAGTATACTGTAAATTCTTTGGGACAGTTCTGTTTTGTCGTGTTTGTGCTATGAAGCCCTGTTTTTTTCTGGACTTCTAGGTGTAATTGTAATACAAAAGTTAAATAATGTTCCAAATTTTCCATACTGGTCACACTGAAGCTCATAGTTTTCAGCACAGACTCTGGAAGGTTTCTGATTTGTAAGAAATATGTTAAGAGTTGTATGGCATCCCAGATTTTTGTGCTCTTTTCCCGCAGAAAAGGTGGAGAGCATATGTATATATGCTTTTTAATTTAGAATAAGTGAATGGAGCTGAGCAGTACAAGCTTTTATATCCATCCCCCCCCCCCCCCCTTTTTTTTTAAGCAGCTAAAAATCAGCAACAGATGTTGCACTGGGCTGCTCTTTTGGGCTCCCAGATTTTGGAATGTGTTCTTGCTGAATGTCAGACAAAGGAGAGACATGAGCTATTTTAAGACACCTGTTAAATTCAGTGGAGATAAAAATGTACTTTTAAGGAAAAAAATCCTTAAATCAATTTTTTCCCCCTCATATTGTATGAAATGCATTGAACCCACAACAGGTGACTTCTCTGCACCAACTATATGGAAGAGCCTAAGACAGGAGCTCAAACACAGGTATCTACCTTCGTGCTGATGAATCCCCAAGATTTCTGCTAGTCTCAAGTGGTGTGTTATACCTACTATTAGAATTTGCTAATATAACAAGTGGTTGTCAGCTCACAAAGGCGATGAAATAAAACCTTCCAAAGGTAGCTGAAACACAGAGAAGTTTAGGTTGATTTCGCATCATCCTGGCTTTAAAAAAGTACATTTTCCATTGTTTTTGATACTTCCTTCCAAGCTGCCCGAATTTGCAATTGATTGTTCTTTCTAGCAATCATCTGCTACACAGAAGGAAAACAAAGAAGAACTTCAAATAATAAATTGTTTTACAATATCAATGCCTCCATCTCATGAAACAGTAATCCTTTAAGCATTTTCTGACCCAGTTTTCCTATTTCTGTTGTGAATTCCCAAGCTGCAAACAACCTTTGTGACCCTGGACTCTGAATAAAGGGATAATGCCTGGTGGCTCTGGGTGTCCGTTTTGAGATGCATGAAAGGGGACAGATTTTATGTGGCATTTGAGATGAAAACTGATGCATCTGAAATCACTGCTTTCTTCTAAAATGCTAAGGCCACAGTCAGCTCAGCCTCTTGGGACACTTGCATGCCAAATGTTCCAAAGCATGAGATGCTGAAAGTTATTTTGATTTTGTTCCTGTTTCACTGCACTCTACTTTAAATTGTGCATTCAACTACAGTGGTGCAGTGCAGGTACTGCTTCCATTGACCAAAACCTTGTTCTCAAAATAACAATACTGATTGTTATTTTGCTTAAAATCTGTTCAGGAAGTTTGAAAAAGCACCATTACAAGCACTTGCAATGCAGTACACAAACATAAATTAAATAAATTACCCATGTGTTCAAAATCCTACAATTAAAAAACTCTTTATGATAGAGAAAATCTCCCCTTCCATACTGGATTTAATAGCCTAGTGCAACTATGGGTAAAACAAACAACGCAGCAAGAAGAAAATAATTTCCACCTTCCTTTAGTTCTTATTACAGAGCTCAGCGTTGTACTATTCATTCATGCCTTGAGGCATGAACTCTGTCAGAACATAAAGAAGGCTTTTTCCTCGTCCTTTTTTGGCCCAGTCCCCGGAGACAGTAACTTCAATAAACGTTAATGGTAGTCAGCAGGAATGGGCTTTTGTTAATAAATGGTGGAGAAATACAATCCTAAATCTAGTAACTTTGCTGCCAACTAAGCAAAGGAATTAGCACACTGATTCAATATAATCAGAGGAGCTGCACTTAAAATACCAGTCTGCTGGGACCTCCTACCTTCTCCAAAAAAAACCAACTTTGACCCTAATCTAACTTCTTAAAAGCTTCTCTTATTCCTTCTTCCCATAGTTTGTAAGGTAAAATTTAACAGTGAGAAGTTATGTTTTACTTCTTCCATCTCATCTGCTGCTCCCACCAATTTCGTGGCTGTCCTGTTTACTCATTTTGCTCTCACCCAGGTCTGCAGCAATTCCTTCACATGCTACATTTCAGCTTAGTCTCAAGCTCCCCTGGCCCATTTATGACTTTCAGAAGTTCGAATTCAAAATAACATCTTGATTCACACCATCTACTCCCTTCCTGTTTTTTTTTCTTCCTACTTCAATTCCAAGCTTTCGCCTGATAATTCTTGCTACGCTTCCCATAAAGTATCATGACTTATCTATTTCTTCCCTTGTATCCTTCTTTACCCCCGTTAGGTCTGTGATAAATGACACCTGTTTTACTTATTTAGTTTCCTGCAGGAGTACTTCATATGGTTGTCCTGTTCCATGAGAGTGGGTTGCAGAAAAGGAGTGTCTCTGCCTGCCTGCACCCAGCTGCAGCACACTGTGGGCAGTGGAAGTTGCTGGAGGGAGAGGAAAGATGCTCCTTCTCTGAAAGCAACTGGCCACGCTTACCTGTGGAAATCTTCCACTCTACAAGACAGGTAACAGTAAGAAGACAGGGAAGAAGGAGGAAATAAGGAGAGCATTAGAGGTCTTGTCAAAACAGAGATCTTCCATACGTAAAGGAGGAAGAGACTATGGAAACTACTCAAACCAGAAAGTCACTGAAATTAAAAAGATTGATCCTGCAAGGACAGAGAGAGCAGGTTATGTTTTCTTATCCTTATGTTTTAATCTATTTCTATTTCAGAAGTCACCATGTTAACCTCAAAGGAGATTGTAGCGGGGTGGGGATCAGTCTCTTCTTCCAAACAACAAGCAACAGGACAAGAGGGAATGGCCTCAGGATGTGCCAGGGGAGGTTTAGGTTGGATATTAGGAAAAAGTTCTTCCCTGAAAGGGTTGTGAGGCATTGGAAAATTCTACCTTGGAAGTATTTGAGTCACCCCCTTGAGATTTTCAGAAGACATGTAGATGTGGTGCTTAGGGCCATGGTTTAGTGGTAGATTTGGCAGTGCTAGATTAACAGTTGGACTTGATGATCTTAGAGGTCTTTTCCAACGTAAATGATTCTATGATTCTATGTTAACAGTTCTGTTCTGACTAAAAAAGTTTGTAGCTTTGATAAGAGAGTATGGAAGCTTGGCAGACTGGAAGCTGTTTTGGTGGCTTCGGTGCACTAGCAAAAAAATCCATAGAAACAGATCAACAAAAGTCAAGCAATTCTACCTGAAATTATTCACCTGTATGGTTTCACCAGTCATTTTTTGCACAAGTTAACTGCACCCTGTTCACTTTTAACATCCACTAATGACATACAGGAGACCTTCCGCATGTTCTCACTCTCTTTCTTGGGTCCGCCATGCTGAGGCTGTATCCAAACATTTGTTCTCTCTAGACCATGAATTTCTGCCTATCAATCCCCCTTCCACTGATTTAAGTGGTCACTGCCATCTCCTTACTTCAAATCCTTTTTTCAAGACTCTCTTCTACAGTATATAAAGCATATACATGTAGCAATGCAAGGTATGTGTCTTGATCCTTACCATTTTGTATGTTGTTCTGTAGAACACATAACTGTCTAGAATCATATTCACTAGAGCATCCATCATAGCTCCCAGCCACCTCTCCAAAAGAACATGGAGCAGGCCTACTGAAAGCTTGTATAACACCTACCAGCACATGTAGATGTCTCAGATTCTCTTGCATATCCCAAATACCATTATATATTAACATTTAGGCAACTGAATTGAGTCTGTACTGGCAAATAACCGCTCTCTAGGCTTTACTGATCATATTAACAGTCAGCGCAGGCACCCAGTACACACTTTATCACTGAAATGGAAGCATCTTCACCTCAACTTTAATCACACCTGCTGTGTACTCCAGAGTGCAATGGCAGTACTTAGTGCTTTAAGGCCATCACTGAAATTCAGTTAAGTAACAACAGGAAAAAAGAATTGCTCATTTTCTGTTTCACTATGCCAAAGTTTACCTGTTGCTCTGAAATCAAGAAGGATATTTTCTAAGAATCCATCCTGTACCTTGCTCATTAGATGAGCACGGTGTGGGGTTTCACCCTCAGTGGAAGGAAACTTCTGACGCTGCCTGCAGAAAAGGAGAGGTTCTTGCACTACAGTCCAGTCACTTAGCTTTCTTTGCATGAACGGATTCATTATGTGCAGATGTTTGATGCACTTCTACAGGTTTTTATGGATAAACAAGTCACATCATTAATGTGTTATCTGACCAGAAAGAAAGTAGGGACAAATGCTATCTGAAACAAATAAACAAACAAAATACCATGTGTTTCTTGAGTTAGAACCTTAGGCAAATCTAAAATACACATGCAAAATCAACAAGATCATACCTAGAGATAATAGATGGCTCCTGTGATGAATAACAATTCATTAGAAAATATGAAACTGAATTTTTTTTTACACTGCTGTCTCTATAATATCCTATAATCTGCTGTGGCAATTTTACTACAACATCCAGAAAACCACTTTAAGCTGTACTCTGATAGATCCTCTCAAAGGCAAAGAAAAAAAAAATGAGCGCAAACTATTTCGTTATAGCAAGCAAGGAAGCTGAACACCCATGGCAATTTTGTAATTCCATTTGTGTCTTGGATTAAAGACTCATGTGAGTACTTACACTGGCAACTACAGAAAAAAAAAAAAAGCAAATTATAAATCGTATCTCAATACTTTTGTCCAGCTACATGACAAAGAGTTCCTTATTTTTCAAATCTTACGGAATCAGAGTGCAAACTCCTCTTTCAGATACTGCTGAAATACAAGTTAGAGAAAACAGTAACTCAGAAGCATCCCCAGGCACCAGCAAGAAATTAGATCACCACCAGAACTGTAAATTTCCTGATTTTTTGTCAACAAGAGATGCGGTCTAAACAGAAAAACATCATTTGGAGCCAAAAATACCTCAAACACTGCAAAAGTGGTGCTAGGGTAAGGTATTTGGTGAAGAATACCTTACCTGTCTGGTCTGCAAGGTGGTTTATCAGTACTTTTTTGTTAGCAGGGACATGCATGAGGAAAAGCAGCAGCATTTGCTCCCCACTGCCAAGCCACTGTGGGGCCGGGGGCTCCCCAGGGCTTGGGACCCCCCAGGGCAGGGCCTAGCAGCCGGGGCCTGTCCCACCACCCCATCCAGGAGCTGGGTGCGCTGGTACAGCTCCAGCCCAGGCACCTCTAGAAGGACAGGACGTGCTGCCAGCCCTCAGACAAGCATTGGGGTCAGGCCTGCTGAAGGGAACAGAGGGGCCTTGACCACTGGGGCTTCCCCCCAGTGCTGCTCCAAGGGCCGCCTGCCCTGAGCATGGGTGGGCGAGCACTCGCTGAGCCCTGCACATCCTCAGCAGCACTGGTACTATCTGACAGGCCCGAAAAAAAAAGAAATCTCTCGGACAGGAGGAGAGTCTAGGTGACTTTACCCTCAGTATGGACTAAGCTGACAGGGATGGGTACTTCTCTGCTGCACAGAGATGTAAAGTCTCACAAGCACGTACCAAAGACTGGAGTTGTTCACCAGTATTTCTACTCTCGTGCCATCAGCCTCCAAACAAAAAGCTCAACAATAACACACAATGTACTTTAAAAACCTCTCTTTTCTACCAGCATAGATTTACAACCCTGACTCCCCTGTGTTTACCCCAAATATACTTTCCTCACTGAACTCTAAACTCTCCTTAACTATATTTTGACACTCATCTTGCTGAAATACATTGCTTCTAAACAAGAGAGAAGAGGAACATGCTTTTTCTGCTAATAATCAGACAGAACCTGGCAAATCTGAAAAGTCCAGTCAACAGTACGTACAAAGTAAGAATGAATTTTGTAACATTATTAAAAGAATAATGCCATGTTATCACAATCGGCACATGTTGTGTGCATCTTACATCTGATGCTTAGGTGCATCAGCAAAAGATGAAGAACAGAAATAGAAAAATGTTCAAACCTGCAGCTCTCAGGGCTTGCATTAGGGCATTTTGGTTTGCAGTTCTATTTGTTTGCTTATTTTGGCATGTGATTCACTATAAGACACCACAGAGTACCAAAAAAATCAGCTGTGGTGATGCTGCAGAACAAAAACTACAGACACTTTCAGCAGAGATGAGCCTACGTATGATACAGACAGACGTAAAATGGACATCCTTGAACTCCAGTACAGGACAAAGAAACAGCAAATTTATCCACAAACATGTGCATACCTTGCATAGTGAGTTAAACCTACTACCTACCTTCTGGCCACTATGGCATTATAAAAGATGTGCTGTGGATATTGCCGCCTGTGATTACCTCCCAATCACATGCAACAGTTACACAGCCGATCTGCTGAAATACTCCTGCTAACCTACGCCCAACCTCATAAAGCACTGAAACTGTGGTTCCAGTGAAGGAAATAGATCCAGTAATGCTGTTCAAAATTAAGAAGATGCCTAAACGGCTTTTGGATTTCTTCCTATTAGAGCTTCCCATCATGAGCTAAAAAAAACTCAAATGACTGTTAAATCAAAGCATCCAATGTAAACAGAATTCTACTCCATAGTATTTTGTTTTCATAGCACAAGCCATAGCTGAAAAAGATACTAATTACAGAACTAGTGCAGCTGTATTAATTACAGCTGCATTAATTACAGCAAATTTATGTAATTTAACTAGTTTGGCACTTTAAAGTGTTCAGTTATGATACATGTCAGAACTTTGTACATCTTTTCTCAATGAGTTGGTGAACTTTTAAGTTAGTGCTGTCAGGGTTACGCAGTTATCCTGCAAAGGAGATGTTTCATTAATGTTATGTTTTGATCCTCTGTTGTGTTATCAACAGACCTAACGAAATTGGCTAGCAGGAAGACAGAGCTCAGCCTCTTCAAGCTACTGCTTCCTGGAGCCCTTTAATCCTAGGCTTTTGTAGCTTGCTTTGGGCCTGGCCAGACAAGTGTCAGTCTACAACATTTTGCACTACTGGAAAAAAAAAACTCTGTTAAACTGTTAATTTCAACATCAACAGAAGACACAACAGTTTGCCTTTACAAGTACATGAAACAGGGTAGGAGAATGAAAATTTCTGGGTCAAGACTTACCATATCCTGAGGACATTGTTGAGTTTTTAATCAGCCCATGCTTTTATTTAAAACAAAATCCCTGCTGCAACAGAATCACAGAATGGCTGAGGTTGGAAAGGACCTCTGGAGGTCATCTGGTGCATCCCCCAATCCTCAAGCAGGGACACCTAGAGCAGGATGCACAGGACCATGTCCAGGTGGCTTTTGAAGATCTTCAAGGTGGGAGACTCCAAAACCTCTCTGGGCAACCTGTGCCAATACTCAACCATGGAGAGATTCCTTACACAAGAAAAGGGTAGAGGAAAAACAAACAGGAGCCAGACCTCTGGACTTGGGTCTTTATGTGTAGTCAGTACCTTTGGGATTTTTCTTCACATTGTCTGCTGGAGCAGCTCAGCCAGACAGACACTTTCCTTGTAAGTTTAAAAGTATTCAGGTGTTTAAACATCTGCCAGTTTGCCCCATATAAAAGGGAAAAAAAGTGAAGAATAATCAGTAGGATGAAAAATAGCTTTTACCTTCAATAATACCATTCCACTGAAAGGAAAAGACAGAGATAGACCACATCATACTGCATTGCACCACACCCTACTACTGATGGGACACCACAGTCCTATGAGCAAACAAGCTGTCCAGGAAATGGAAGGGTAGAGGAGAAAGACTAAAAGAGGAAAGTTGGGGAAAATGATGCAATGAACCCATATAGCAGAATGGCACATCTTTCCTTGAAGCTGGGATGCCAGTTAATAGCATGATTTTCTTTTGTGACTCTAGTTCTGAGATACCAAACAGCCAACAGGTTCCTCTTGTCTTTAGCAACTTGAGACTTAGCTATACACTTGAAGCAGTTAAGATCTTGTAATGCTCTGCATTAATAAAGGAAATGCAGGCAGTATGTTCATAAAAATTTAAATGTTTAAGACTTGTGAATATCTGAACATACATGAATCAACACAATAATCCTTTTTACTTAAAATTGGTGCTTTACATAAGTGCATATTTTCAGATGAATTTTTAACTAGACTACAATGAGATGAAAGGTGGAAAATTATAAAGATACACTTGCTCTTAAATGGCACGTAGCCATAACATAATCTAACCATATTTTTGCAGGTTGTGATGACTAATTAAATAAATGTCACTGTCTACAGGAACATATGTTAACAGAAATTCTGTGCATGAGTGTATACATGTACATGTGCTAGTGTGATATCCAAAATCAATTAACAGGTCTCTACTAAAAATATGTCCATACAACATCAGATAACTAAGTAAAATTTATCTTAGGCTTGACTGAAGAAGCAGTGAGGAGCCTGAAGCTGTGGGAATGGAATGAATATATAGGAAATTATATTAGCTTCAAGTAAATAAAACCTCAGACCAGGAAAAGCTCACCAACAAATACTGTTATTGACATCACTAGAGGCAAACTTTGTCTAACAAAATGATGATGTAAGTGTGGAAAACCACCCTGTGCTCAAGATGTCTATTGGCCTGAGACGAAGTGTAAATTGTGAAGCTGAAGACATAAGCTACCTGCATGCAGCAAACTGCCTGCATCCTTCACTTACCATCCCCACACAAAATCCAAAAATACATTTCTTGCATGTCAACCAAAATACAAAGCATGGGATATTCAAAAACACATGAAGAGATTCAGATAATCACTTACATATAGATCTAGATAGGAATTGGGTACTTTGCTCCCTTAATGTATATTGTTATAAGTGGTTTTAATCAGATGACAAGTTAATAACATAGACATCTGTCCACTGTAGCCCTGATTGTCAGCATTAACTACAACACTTAATATTCTACAGATGATCTGCTGTCTGAGCTACGGAGATCAGCTGTTAGCTGCTGACTTGGCTAGGAAGCAGCGGATATGAATATACCACCTGCTGATCTGTTCTGTCTTAAATGTAGGTAAAACTGTCATTATCTGCTCAGCAGTGACCCAGAGGTAATACCCATCTATGCTGTCTGATAGCTTTACATTGTTTTAGATTTGAGTTACATTATACTTAGGGAAAGATAAGAATAAAAACTCCCTATCCCGATGTACATAAAAACAAATCACGTTTGTAATTTGCGTGTGCAACAATAACGCACAATAACAATATCAGGCCTGTACCACCTAATGCTATGGAAGAAGGAGATAAAATTGTAAGAAAAAATACCAGTAGAGAATAGCAAATTGGAAACAAAGACTAGATGCTAGTGTTCTCAGTTTAAAAATCTTTGCCTCTTAAAACACACGGCGAGTCAAATGGCATGAACTGCTGCATCTCTCACAGGTTTTAATAAGGCTAACAAACATATGTGGGGTGGCAACAGATAAAAGTCCAGAATCCTGTTCCAACCCCTGGGCTCCTGCTACCACAAACACAATTGCAGCGCCTTCCAAGTTGGCAGCACAAGCAACTTGTTTTTTCCATGCTGTAAACAGCAATTAACTATCCAAGAATTCTTCATGTCACTCCATTTTGTCAAAAAACACAGAGAACTTCACGGGTTATAACACTCTCCCTAATAAAACCTAAATGTTGCATTCTCACTCCTTAAAACAGTAGCTGGAGCAGAATTTTACCAGCAGGTATCAGCAGTGCGATAACGAAGCCTTTGTGAAAAAAGGAAACTGATTAATGCTTGTCAGTCACAATATAAATTGAAGGCCCACAGCTCCAGGAGTAAACATCCAGGAGCCCACATTATCTGTTTGTGATGCACAGCTGGCTAGGTGATTTATTTTCTAAGATCAAAACAATACAGTGACTTTTGGTTTTGTTATAATGATGAAGTCTTCATCATTCAATATCCCAAAGTAGTTCTAGTCTAGCAGTAATCCTGCCCTTTCCCATGAACATTACTTTAGTAGCCATCTTCTTTTTTCTCTTACCTTCTGTTGCTGTTTTCCTGAATCTGATGAAAGTCTTGACACCGACAGCTGTGACATCAAGTCTCAACATCACAACTTCAGCTCCATAGCACTCAGGCTATACCTATTGGTAACTCAAACTGACATTGCTGCCCCAAAGAGATGATATTTTCATAAATGGGGCTTCAAAATCTCTAACTGCTTTTCTGGAAGCTGCTTTTCTGTATCACAGCGCAATACATCTTTACCAAAAAAAATGCTATAAACTCATTAAATGATGTTAAAATTTGTATCTGAAAAACTTAGAGATTCTCCATTTTGAAATTGCTATGCTCCTAGTGTTTGTTGGCAGGACATACCAGGACCTGAACCCAACTGTATTATTGTGAGTGACACCCGAGACTGCAGAAACTCAAATAAGGCACTACATGGTACAAAACCAACCAACCAACCAAAAAGGGGTGGTTTCACCTAGGGGCATTACCAGTGTGTGCTCCATTTCCAAAATACACCTAAGTTACATACTAAAGAAACTAAAACACAAAGCAGACTGAGAACTGCTACTTATGAGAAGCCACCCAGAGCTGAAGCTGATTTCTACAAACCTATTTCCACAAGTGGATGGTCAAAACCTCTCCCTGGTCATACAGGAGTAAACGCAGGAAGAACAGGCTGACTCCAGTCAGGAAAAGGGTGATGTAGGGTTGCTGAGGATGAGGAGGAGAAATTTGGAGAAGTCAAAAGAGGCGTCTCTCAGATAACAAGATTACCTGCGTAAGAATCATAGCACTCGGATTCTTAAAAAAAAAAATGTTTCTGACCAAGTACAATTCAATCACAATAGAAAACCAGTCAGAATTTCCTTCTCACATCCAAATCCATGGACTAGCTACAGGCACTTTTTCATTTATTCATTTGATATTTGGGTCACTAATATTTGTTTATTGATATAGAAAAAAGAACCAAATATTAGCACATACTCTCTGAGACTTCTACAAAAATAAGAAAAATCCTGCACTGCCAGCCCTCCTCTCCCATTCTCTCAAACACCCAGCAGCCATGGCATGCAATTACGGGTCAGTACAATGGAGTGTGCAAAACTCTTTATATTGCTGTCACCGGTGAGACTCCAGAGAAATTTAATCTCAGGCAGTCTAAAGAACAGAGAACCAGAGACAGTCAACCAACAAACAATTTCCTATCAATATCAATGCTGTCTCACATCCCAGACGTTTATAAAACAGCAGAAAAGAAAAAAACTGACAGATTTGGATTTTTGACTGTTATGAATAGCATTAATTTAATGAAAATGGAAGAAAAGATTTAAAAGGTAGTGTTGCTTTTTTTTTTTTTCCTTAATATAAATGCTGCTGATTCATTAAGGAATATAAGCAGGCAACCAGAGATGAAGCATTCCTACAGTGGGAGTAAATGAACAGGAGCTAAGGTCTAGTAACTACATAAGATATGGAATCATTTCACCTTTACATTTTATGGAACATTTTATGGCTTTGGCATTATACGGGATACTGCTAAAAGGAAAAGAGAAGCAGTTATAACTACTGCTTACTTGAACAACCCAAGTTACATACATAATACTTAAGCCCTTATTTTCTCTTTGCTTATTATCCTGTTGTGACTAAAACTCTCCTAATCTGAATTCACACCAGGGTGTTTGCACAGAGCTTTATATAGAAAAATCATGGCACTACATATTGCACAGACTTTCAAACAATACTAAGAAATGCTTTATTTGTAACAGCAGTAGAAAGCTTTAGTACTTGGCAATTTGCTTGGCAACTTAGAATAATATTTGATGTGGAGTTTTTTTTGAATACCATCATTTTTCTGAAATCAATCCCCCTGTTACTAATTAATATCCAAAACTCTACAAGTACTTTCATCACAGAGTAATGAAATACTCCACAAAGGACTTTTTTCTGCAATAATTATATCAGGGTATTTATTATGGAATAACTATTTCAGAAAGTTTCCAACTGAAGACAAATCCCTTTGCTATGACCGTAACTGGAGCTCCCTAGGGAGGATTTTTTTTTTGCACTCAAAATTAAATTTTTCAACAATTAAAAACTTTAAGGGACTTGTAGATTCAACTGAAACAACACATAAGACAAACAGGTTATATAAGCTTTTAAGCCAGAGAAGAAATGCTACCCTGCAGGAACAAGTGGCATCAAAACCGTCTTGCCCAGTGCCCAGCCAAAACTCTCCTAAATAGCCCCATGGGCCAATTCTGCGTGAAAGTGTCTCACTTTATAACGTTTTAATTCATGCCCCAAATTATCAACATCAAATTCTAACGTACATCAGTCAAAAGGAGCCAGTTTGCGTTGTCTCATTAGCAACTTGAAAAGACCAATTTATAGCACGAGCTACTGCTATTTTACTTATTTTTTAATACTACTCTAAATAAAAACAAGTAATTTAAGTCATTTTGGACAACAGACTCCAGCTGAGATTTGGGTGACCAGTGGTGTAAAAAGGCCACAGCTGAAATTACTGTGTGTAACCTCCTTCCCTGATTCTGTTTCATATCTCAATATCATTGAAAAGGCTGGAAAGGGAAGAAGTGTTCCCTTCTCCCTCCTCAAAACTTGTTTCTTATGCAGCATTCACTGCTCAGAAGTAAAACACTTCAATAATGACTTCTGCCATAGTGTGTAAAAAGGCACGGGAAGTTCATATAAAGCTATCTAACTTCAACATTGAGAATAATGGAGACAAAGGAAGGGTGAAGTGTTAACGCAAAAGTAATTGGCAGCTTAAAAAAAAAAAACAAAAAACGTCTCAAGCCTTAATTTGTTACCCACTTAAAAGATAATAAATAAATACATAAATAAAATGGCAATGTACCACTGCAGACTACAGCTAGTCATGAGTCTTAAGTGTGGTGCAGATGCTGCCATATGGCACCGAAGTAATGCAGTTCACACAGGAAAAAAAAAAAAGAAAAAAAAAAACCAGTGTTAGATTCAGCAAACTGCACAGAAGTGGTGAAAGGAAAGGGGTCCTGATTTCAGTGAACTGGGAAAAGGTACAGGGCTCACTGGGGATGTCAGTGGCACCGATTCTTCTACGAAGGAACCAGGATCTGAACTTGGACTTTACAAGAAGGCTCAGCATGATATACATGTAGGCAGCTTCTGCCTCTCCTATTCTACTTTGTAAAATAATTGTACTGCAGTAGTAACTGAATAGCTGATGTCCCATACCTTAAATGGTGTGTTAAAAATCACAACCAAGACATACCCCCTCTCCTAAAAGGGAAGAGCTCGGACAGCAGGCACTGCACGGGACTCATCCCAGGACTCCATAAGCACCTCTGGAAGGGTAAGGGCTACAGGCTGAAATTTCCTCCCACAGACCCATTCCTGAACCCTCCTCCTTGTAAGGCAGTGTCTTAACAAGTGACATCATTTCAATCCCCCAGAAATTAAATAATCTGCTGTCCTTTTCACTTTTTGGCAAAGAAGTACAATATATATTCAGCCTGTTTTGATTTCTAAAAGCTCCGATTTGTTGGATGGCTGCTGCAGTGTGGTTACTTTGCTTTAAAATTCAAATAATCAAGGGCAAAAAGGAGACAGGGTAGACAAATGTTGGCTTCAGTTCCATTAACTGGCAGCTCTGAAATTTAGATGTACCTCTATGAGCCCAGGCTCCTGAAGTAAGTTTGCTTTTATATCACCACTAAGGCAGCAACTATAGCTCTTAGCCAGATATAAATGAGGGACAAAATATTCAGCTACCATACAACGACTGGTACAGTTTTACCACGGTATAGGAGACAGAGTTGGAAACATCCCATCTGCATTTAAGAACCTCAGTGCAATGCAGGAAGGCAAGAAGGATACTGAACACATTGGCACCGAACAAGGCAAGCAATCCCTGCTTTCAGAGGGGTGAAAGATGAAAGATATTGCACTCTCTTGGTGCAAGTGTTCCAAGAGGCTCTTCTTTGTAATCAACACTCCAAAGACTTCTGTCAACTGTCATGATGAGAGCCTCACCACCAGAGCATACCAACTGCACCCCATTTTATATGATTACATGTTCACGTAAGACAAAAAAATAAATCATATACAATGCAACACCATAACTGATGAGGCCAAATAAACAATATGTAGCCAGAAATACATCACTGAAAAAATATGAACATCGAAGTAAAAGAGGAGACAATCCGTCCTTTAGCAGTACAGAAATAGCTTTCAACCTCATTTCAATGAATAACATTAATTTTATTGCTGTTTTGCACCACATTTGATGTTTGACAATTTCATTGCTGAAAACCATATATGTGAAATGTACAGAACAGTAAAACTACTGCTATTAAAAGCTATTATTACTGAAGGCACAATGACACAATATGTTCATTTTCATGTATGAATTATTTTGCGTGGCCCACAATGTGGAGGTTTGTTAGATGTAGCCAACTCTGAATCAGGCAGTGAGAGTTGAGAAGTACAGCTATAGAGAGAAAGAAAGATGAATCCAAGGATCCATGCTCATTAATGAAAGACAAAAGAGCAACTCAGAGTAAAACACAAACTCATATATGGTTGTTTCTGTTATTCGTATAGGGATTGAAGAAACTAATTTACAGTCTGTCAAAACTTCATGACCCATTTATATGAACTCAGTTGAAATGTGAGAAACATAAGAAAACTACAAACTTTGGCAGATTATCTGTTCTTTACCCTCACAGGCACAAATATTTTGGGGAGACCAAAAATACACATTGAAGGGTAATTTCTGTGCATGGACATAACCTTTGAACACCGAGTGAAATTTCCAAAAGCAGAAGAGGCATCCAGGTGCCTGTCTCTCGGTGAAAGTCAATGGGAACCAAGTACCAGCTAACCATTTATGCTTTGTTCTAATGAAACGCAAGAGCTTAATTACAGGTCATCAAGGAGAACCCTCAACCTTCAGACTGACTTCAACAAGGGCAGGAGAACAGCCTAATCAAGCTTTTAAGTTATAACTGCCCCCCCACACACACAAATCAAAAAACTAAAGGGCAAGAGAGAAGGGTTGTGTACAATGCAAACTAATGGGAAAATTAATGACTGTTAATGACCCCAATCAGTACCATTGGTCATCTGACCAGAGGAATTCTGCCCTCCCCAAATCATTCAAGCACACCAACAGTAAATTAAATTCTAGCTGCTGCAGTGTGCAAGTGACCTCCCGCTCGGTGACAGCCGTGCTACACTCGAGTGACTGCGGTGAGCACCACAGTGGTTTGCCCTGTGAGAGTACCAGTGCCCTGTATTCGCAGGGAAAAGACCGCATTACTCATCTTGGTTTTCAGCATCCAGTCTCTTTCCCTGCAAGCAAGCGAAAGTGGTCAACGTCAGACCTCTGTCTCTCGCTTTTCTTGTTTCTGACATCCTATGAGAAAACCACAATGCCTAAGTTCTTGCACTAACACGGAGCCAGCAGTGCCAGCTCTGAACTTCATTCAATAGGCAGGCAGGCTGCTCTAAAGTCCCCGCACCAACCAATTTGAGATGCATGAGCTCCTGGCAGCAAAATAATTATTTCCTCAGAGGTTCTTATTGTCTTCAGCACGCCATGAATTCTGTTCAAGTTCAATGTCAATTTATCACTCTACATTACTTGCGGCAGCTGACATCATGGGTGCAATTGTTAAAGAAAAGGGAAATTATTTCTGCCCTTGTACATTTAGATTCCCCTCCCCCAGCCCCAAATAAGCGCAGTGAAGGGAAGAAAGCTTTGAGCAATCTGAAATCACAGAATGCCTCGCTCTGTGAAAGCATTGCCCTTGTCCAACAAACCTCTCTATCTACCACAGCTGCACAGTACCGGCTACCAGAGAGAGCAGAAAGGGAACTGAGAAAGTATGACCTGAGCAAGGCAGTATTTTTAGAGTGCACTGTAGTCCTTTCCCTCTAATACACAACACCTTCTTTGGGCTTCATGCAGCCAGGTGCTGAGCATGCTGGACACCCTCTTGCAGAGCATGTCAGGGTGTGCTACTTTTTAAGTACAATCTGGCCCAAAATAAGGTGAAGTGAGACCGAAGTATCAGCACCCCACAGGCTTGAGCCCGACAGCCTCAGTGTCATGACGCTGATACACTGCATGATACATCATTTCACATGCAAAAACTTCTTTTTTATTTCTTAAATAAGAGCGTCAGTAAGCAGGGTTAAAATTAATGACTTCCCTCATAAAACAAGGGCCGGTTTCCACAGTGTGCTACTGAATGTCAGTACAGAAGCATTTCACCTTTGTCTGTGATCAATCTCTGAGTTAGAAAGCAACTCAGAGCCACCACTTCAACAGGAAAGAAAAAAAAAAGACAAGATTTTAAATGACCATTTTGAAAGCTAGCATTACAATACTTTTTCCTAAAAGAAAAACTTTCACTTTGCTTTTTACTTTCTTACTTTAAAGTAAATAATAATAATAATAATAATAATAATAATAATAAAATGAATATCAGACAAAGGTGCTTCTGCATAAACTCCAGAAATACTGCATTACATGTCCTTGCAACCTTGCAGCCTGTTTGATGATATGGAAATCTTCCCAAACGGTGCAAACATGGCAGTGCACGAGATGGAGGGATTAAGAGTGACAAGACTGAATTTTATTCACCACTGAAAGGGACAACAACGCCTATTTAATTGAGTGTGCTAAAGCCTAAATGCCTATGGAAAAGTGCAGCATGCGTAGCACAGCCCAAGAGCAAGCTGCTACAGTCCAGCTGGTGGCACCACTCTTCTGACTGGTACCCAGCGACAGCAGAAGAGGCAACAAGGCACTTGTTAAAACACATGAAGCATCTGAATATAAGACAACTTTTTTGCTGCAAGAGTGGCCAAACACTGGAATAGGTTGCTGAGAGAGGTTGTGGAGACCTGACATGCCTACTCACGCTCTTAGTAAAATTTGATCAAAGGATTTAAAGTTTCCTTGTTATTTTTCAGTACTGTATAATCTCACGAAAAGGACTGAAATCCCCTTCCATTAGGAAATTAACTTCCATGGTTTTCGAAACAGCAAAAATGCTTTGTTACTGACTGCCTAAACTGTCTTTCTGTGGCTTCGAGGCATTTTTTTTTCCTTTTTTTGTGTTCACTCTGGGCAGATTCTTAGCAGTGTATCCTGCAAGCAGCAAGTTTTAGTACTCTAACAAATGTCCACTCCAGTTTAGTATTACTAGGTAAAACACTCAGCGCCTAAGCACTTGAATGCTTGCCATTTTGGATCCTCTAAGACTCGTCCTTCAAGGCAGCCTCCAACACCCCGAACCATCAAAACACTCCTCTGACTTTGTGCCATTTCCTTGTTAACAGCATGTTTTCTGAATTCAGATACTAGGTCAGAGGGACAGCAGCAGTAAAGCTGTAGTGCAGTACCCCAACCCAGCCCTAAGCAAGTCCTCCCCGCATGCTGACAGGGGCAGGGAATGTGAGGAAAGGGCAAAACACAAGGATATGATCAGAAGCTCCACTGTAACACAAAAGGGAAGCAGACACAGTTGTTACAGGTAAATCTATCTGGCAACTGAGAGGTGCTTCATCTACAGTGCTAACAGCATGCTTCCCACGTGTGGGTTTGCATTTAATCACTGAGATCTTTAATAACATATTGCAAACGCAGAAACATTCTCACTGGGCATCTTGCTATGCCCATAAGGTTCCCTGGCACAGTGTGAACATACTGCTCGGCCTCTTCAGCTAATGAACTGACTGAAATTAGCAACAGGTTGGACCAATACTGGAAAGAGAAAGTCCTCCCTGCCAAGAGATTTGAAAGCTACTTGAAAGCTCAGCAGTGGCGATACCCAGGAACTTCCTGTCCTCTTCCAGATCCTGAGGACAGGGTATTGCAACGGCAATGTATTTTTCTCCCCAAATCCGAAAACCATAACTCATTCCATACTTACCTTTCCTCTATACCCCATCTATTTCTTATCTGTTGTTGTACTTCCGTCCTTTTCTCCTCTTCTGTATCTCTGGTTCCTCATTTCAATACAACTTCCCAAACAAGTGTGCCCCTCAGCAGCACAGTACATTTCAGTCTTACCCTTATCCACAAGAAAAGTTTCTTCTAGTTTAGATTTTGTCCTCTCTACATCTAAACTGGGCAAACTCTGCGTCTACATAGCCTAAGTCCACAAGGGAGTCCAAACAGGTTGCAGAAGACTGGTCATGTGTCCTCCATTCAGATGCATACATCTAGCCCTAACACAGTCCATGTAAGCCAGAGCTGTAACCACTGGGTGACTCCTGGCCAGCCCAGGACTGGAGCACCTCCAGGATAAACACCACCTAAAAACACTTTCCTGGGAATATGCTGACTGCAATTTCTCAAAGCTCTACAACTACACCAAATTCTTCAGTTTGAGAGATTGACAGAAGGCACAAACTGTGCCTCTTCCCTCGCAGTTTAGATTTTACATTCAAACTCTGGAGATAAAAAGGTATGTAAAAAAAATAAAATAATCAGAATTTCTTAAGGCAAACAGCATCCCCTTTTCTCTTGTGTTTCAGAGACTGTTAATTTTGGCTTAAGCTTCGAAGACAAAATCAATTAGAAATATGCACTGAGCATTCCACCAAACATGCCACCCCAGGAAGGGCAGGCTTACCCTACGGCATGGCAGCAATGAGCATCGGAGTGCAGACTGTCAAACGGGGGAAATGCCAGGACCCCACCACAGGCAGAGATGTCAGCTGCTGCCAACAGCACACCTCCACCCACATTCAGTCCAGCCTACACGTGGCCTCTTCACCTTACACATCTCTGGCTTGGTGGTGATAACCTGGAAGCTTTATCTGCATCTCTGGACTAGTCCCTTATTGTGTCCAAGTTGCTATGTACTCCTCAGTCCCAGAGGTGTAGGATTTTGCTTTGCTATAGAAGAACAAATTCATCCCTTTATGGCATATCTTTTTAGTGGTTACAGAATTAAGCATTGGTACAACAGCATTCTAAAAATGAGCAATAAAATGAAATATAGACAAAACCAAAATACCTACATGCTGTTCTACTACTTATTCTTGATATAGTCAAGAATACGTAGACATTAATTTGAAGATGCATGTTGCGTTACAGAAGAATTTTACCTTGCAGTTGAAAATCAGAATTGCAAACAGATCAGCACTCTTTGAGACTGTGAGTCAGCAAGACCTTATGAAAGGAAAGCAAAGACAAGTCAAGCTTTCAGACTGCTTGAGAACTAGCTGTTTTCTGGAGAATAAATTGTATCTCCACTACCTACAGGAGAAAGAAAAAAAAAGACAAAGATATTGATGACTTGAAGTTTATCTGAAAACTTGATGTTTGGTCTAATGTAGGGCTGTACTTATTGTTTTTAAAGCCAAGGTTTTGAAATGGAAAGGTCTGTAAGAGGATGACTTCACTGCAGTAAAAAGGAGCTAAAGTCTGGTCTCCATTGAATACTGACTTTTATGTCTCTTTCCATATATACACTGCATTTCTCTGGCTTTTTTTTTTTCATCCAAATATGACTATAAAGTATAAAAAGAAAAATAAAATATTGGATATATATTAAATTTCCAGAACTGCAAGACGTAAGGTGTATAAATAGGTATTCCTGCAAACTCTATTGCTTTTCCTTCTCACCACAGCCTTTGACAAGTTGAAATGCACTTGAAATATGCATTGATATAATATCTTGGTAGTAAAAGAAAAGGTCAAACCAAAGGAAACACCAGTGGAACACATATTTAATTTACTATTTTCACTTTCAAATTAATGTGAGAGTTTCACAAGCAACTTGTATCACTGTAAATCAGCTTTGCACTGCATTTTGTGCAACCCTTTAGTGAATACTCAGGGGGAAAAAAACAGTTATTTTGACCAGATATTCTCCTAAAGCCCAGTTTAAGATAATTCTGAGATTAAAGAAACTGAAGCTGTTTCGTTTTCAATTTAAAGTTATCTTAAAAAAGGTGTAGGAGAAATCTCGGGCTGTGTGGCTGTAAATACAAGGACTGTTCTAAGCTGGATTGTGTGACAGCTGGCTACACCTATTTCCAACATCTGCCTCTTAGATAAAGTGCAGAAAACAAAATCTCCTGATTACTTATGATTGTTAAAGAAACCATATAATTTGGGGATTGTCTAGTCTGTTGGCTTGGCATTCTGGCCAAAATCCAGCTTCACTAATTACTCTGAGACACATCTTGTTGCCCTTAAGCTGCATTCGGCAGTATTCACTTGCCTTCATTTTCCTCCCTGTGCTTACACAGAAAATGGTTTAAACTGTGTGTGTGTGTGTGTCTGTCTGTCAGCTCTCTCAAAAGAGAACTTCACTGAAGTTTTACATCTATACGGTGAGGCCCTCCTCCAGAATCCTTCCTAGCAAATCCATAAACTACAAACAATAAAACCACTTCATATCAATGATTAAAAGTATAATCAGTCTTCCTTAATACAACAGGCAAGTACAGACTGAGAGACAGATCTAGCTGCTGCTGGTGGCCTTGGAATGCTCCCTGATAGACAGGGATTATATTTCTTATCTGGTTAAATGAAAAATAAAGCCTTTTTTCTCACCTGCAGTGACATAAGCTACATGCCTCAAATGCAGAATGTGTAATTTAGGATACCTCTGCATGCATTTTTAATGCACTACAGTTGTGTGAAGTCTGCATCATGAAAGATGCAGAAGAAAGACTGATATTATTCACTGTATTTGTTTAGGAGGGATTGTTCTTCTGAAAACAGCTTGTTTTTGGTGAACCAAATAGAGACATGCATAGGAGTAGGAGAGTAAAAGAGTCAAAGTCATGAATTGGAAGGAGAGAAACGTGAAAGCAAGGAGGAAGATGCAGACGGTCAAGAAGCATACCAGAAAGAAACAGAAAAACTCGGGGGGGGTGGAAAGCTAGGTACAATGGTAGGAAAAGAGCATGTGGGAAGTAGGTCATGACCAGGAGTTCACAAGAGAGCCAAAAGGCACTGAACACGATGCCCCACTTGCAGCTACCTTGCAGCTGAGCAGGAACCACAGGGAAGGCTCTCCTCACGGAGTTCTGTCCAAGCTTCTCCATCAGGAGGTGGATTTCTCTCTGTCTGACAAATTGAGACCCCATGTGACTGTTCCAGCCTCTTTTATTAGCACAGATCATTCTTCCGTAATGCTTTAACCTTGGATTTCACCAGGACATTTGAGGGGGCTCTTTCCCTAGCTACCCTGAGAGCATCCCAGTTCCTTGAGGTCTGTCTGCCAGGGCTCAAGGCCAGCTGCCTGCTGGGGACCACAGACAGCGCTGTGGGGACCCCGTGGCCAGGGCTGATGTCCTGGCCCATCCCTGTCCCACCAGAGGTGTTGGTGCCTAGGGCTCATGGCTGGGGCAGGGCGACAGCCCTGACAGCAAGGTCCTGCCTCTTCAGGCACTTCTGAGAAGTGCCATCTGGAAGATGGGAGAGTTTTAAGCTCTTGCCTTGCACAAAAAAAGGCTTATAAAAGCCCTTTTAAACTCGTCTTGCTTTGAAACAGAACTGCAGGGCATTTTATAATTAGCTACTAACCCAGGGAGGAAATGCTGCTATATATCTAAGCAAACAGAGTTTTTTCATTGAAACAAATAAATAACTATTCAGAAAATATATCAACCAGAATAATCCACCTTTCCCCACTGGTGCGGGGTGATTATCCTAATGCCTCAGAATCCGTAGCAGCATGAAGACCTGCGTTATCTGCAGACCAAGCAACCTCCATGCTCAGAAACTTCAACGCTAAGTAGTGGCCCTCATTATTACTTTGGATGCAGCTTTGGAGAAATCTCAGGACAAAGGAGCAGGGGAGAATATTGGATAGGCAAAGAAACAGCCAGTTCATAAGGCTTTCAAGCAATACTGTATTTATTACCGATATTTCCTGCAATATGGCAAACACTTCCTGCACACATGGTCCTTGCATGAAGAAGCTCAAAGTCTGTTCTAAAATGGGATATCTTCTCTTGTACAAACCACAAAAGCAAACACAAAAAGAAGCAACCAGGGAAGAAACAATTGCCCTTTCAGATTACAACTGTTTTTTGATGTGGTCATCATTGCATTTTAACAGCAACAAACAAACAGCACTTCACTACTACTAAAAATCCCACAAAAATATACTTTAGGATGTATAATATGTCTTAGAAATATTATTTGCCTGTTATTCCTCTGTCAGTGTGCTCATCACTTCATCAGTCTCCCTCCAATTTCCTTTCAGACGTCAAGAGAACACTTCCTGACTTGCACCAGAAAATATGAAACCTTTGAAACAGAAAAGCTCCACTTCATCAGATGCTACTGCTGTTCCAATGAATCTGAAGAAATACTTCCTGTGTTTGTGGTCTGCATGCTCTCACACTTTCCCATGCCAAGAAATCAGCTATAAAAGCCAGACAGAGAATTTCTTCCTCCTCCTGTCCAGTTCGTGTGAAAGTCAGCTGGAATCTGCTACTGTGGTTGTTGTGGAAAATCACGTAGAAAGCGGTAAAAAACTGGTGATGCCAGCTTCGGCTAAAGGAATCTCTGTTCTCCTGCATAGCCCTTTGAGATTTAAAAAGAAAAAAAACAAAAGAACCACGCAGCAGCTGTAGCAGAGAGATTTTAAATTGTAAGTATAAATCAGGTTCAGAATCCCGTAACCAGCAGCCTGTCTGTGTCTAATATCAGAGGCAGAGGCTCTGGCACTCAGTTATTTTGCTGCTGTTACCTAGGGATGCTGCCTATAGCAGTTTTACAGGTGCTCAAATAGGTACCTACAAATAGGTACCTCTATTTGTACCAGTGTATGCCTGCTCACAGCACAGCCTCAACCCCCTGTTTCCCACCACAGGTACCAGGCACTGACAGTTCTCCTGAATGGCACTGGAAATATTATTTTATTTTATTTTTTGCAGAAATTTGACCTCATAAACCAGCACTTAAGCCTGGCAGTGTGTGACTCCCTAACTCTGACAAACCTGTTGAGTCACAAGTGCCAAAAATAAAAGACACGACAAGTGGGAGGAGGATGTTCAAAGCCACATCTGCTTGCCACTTGGATGCACTAACCTAGAGAAGGCACTGCAAAGCACGTGCAAGTGCAGTGCAGATGGAAGAAGCAGACAGTCTCAGCATGGAAAACCTCCTCTGGGGAATGCTGATCCCCAAAATGATACTCGGATGATGTAGGCTTGTTTTGTGATCTTCAGATACAGATAAGTTGTATGCATACACACAGAGACATGTTTGCTCATTTACTGAGCACATCCCAGTGGCTAGAGCTCACTAGCCATTCCCTTCAAAGAAATATCTTTCTAATATTATGACAACTTTGTTTTCAGTAAACTTTACATCATATGATTCACATGTAGTGGTCCAGAGCCAATAACTGGGCTGAGTTACACTCCTCCTTCTTGAAAATCACATCTCCCTACGTAGGAAACTTAGACAATGGAGAAGTTATCTGACCTCTTATGCTTCTTTCCTCAAAGCACACAGCAGGACCCTTGAAAAGTAGGGAAACCAAGGAAGTGTTCCAGAGCTGTCGGCATCAGAAGGGCTCTATGGAGCTGAAAAGGTATTTAATTCTGACGAAAATAGAAGATGCTGTTTTATACATTCTGGTGGTCATGATAACTATTTTACAGAACTACTGGACAAAGTTTTAAGTAAGGATTTAAACTGTGCACTAAATTTCATGTTTGGGGGTTTTGCAGTATTTATTTATTTTTCAAGTCAAGAGTTAAAGAAATAAAATCCCATTTGTAAAACTGGAAAACTTGTATTTGTATGTAAATAAAGTTGACAGGACTCAGGACTTGTCCTGATCTAAAAAGAAAATTACTTGCAGTCCTGAAAAGCACCTTGGGTTTTACACAGATGGGTAGTTTCAATATTTCTTCTTTAGCTATAAACATTTTCAGCTACTATAGTAACAAGAGAACAAGAAACATCACCTCCCTTCCACTGATAAACAGAATTAATTTGATTAACTTATTGATTGTATGTTTTATATTCTTCAGACATTGTGAATATTCTTTTTTCTTGTACGGACACTAAACTATTAAAAAAATCTTTTGCTAAATTTATTTGGTGAGATAACAAGCCCTTATTAGAATTAGTTATGTTATTGTAACTAAAGACAAGGGAGGTTCTTCTTTTCCCAAATTTATAGTTTTATAATTGAGTATGTCAATTAAGATTTAACCATGATTTAGCAGGCAATAGCTGAAGGTAATTACTGCAAAGTCACTGAGGTAAAGATATGTGCCTTTATTTTTCTTGAAGCTGGATTCACTTTAACTAGCCATTTTGTACAGCAACCATCTTCTTTATGCAACTTTGCTGCTTGTTTGCAGGACACTATACAGTAGCAGAATAGAGGACGGTAGTGTTACCCTATGGTAAATTTTATCTCCATGGTTTAAAAACAAACTAATAGCTAAAAAAAAAAAAAAGTTTTATTTGTCCATGCAGAATCCGAATGTGGTTTCCTCTTGTAACTTGGATGCTGAAGGCACCAAATCCAAGTAAAGTTTTTGAAAATCAGGTCTTATTCCTGCAGATAGAAGCTTATGGGCTCTTGTTCCTACACACAGGGCTCTGAAGTTCTTGGTAGGAGGCACATTTCTGAAGGCTCCAGATGACACTCACAAAATTCATTATTTTTAAGGCCTGATCCTTAGAAGTGGCTCGTGCTCTGCTTGAGCAAAATACGGTTTGAGAATATGAAATGCTTCCTAGGAAGAAGACTGCATCTCAAATGATTAGATGCCAGGCATCTATTAACGAACATATTGATGCCAACTTGATGGTATCAAATGGGGATGATACATTAATATCATACTGATGATGAAGACAATTTGAGATATGGTATCTGTGGGTTACAATGGGTTATCCATGCACTTCCAAGCTCAAAACTCCCTCTTCCCCTGTCAACATTTTTTGACAGTGGAAAGCAAGAGCAGGAGGAGGAAAAGACTTTCCTATATTACAGGACATCAGTACATGGTTTGTACTTTTTAGAAATGTAACCCTCAGCCAAATTACAGCAAGCTTTCATAAAGCAAGTAAATGGCGTTCCTTCTGCCTCCGTGCCTGTTCAATGCCAAGGTCTCACTGAAAGCTCTAACAGGCTTTGCTGATATGGAGCCTTAATTAAAGTTACAAGAATTATTAAATGACGTAAGTATAGTACTCACTGCTGCTCCTTTGTAACACGGACACTCACCTAAAATTACCCCAAATTGAAAGAAATCAAAGCTGAAAGAACATATTAAGTATCTGCAACAAGGATTAGATTTGACAGTTTCCACAATTATTCATTCATCACTTATGCTGCAGAACTGCCCTTGTGTTCTCCAGATAAGGATCTTTACAGTGCTGACTCCAAATACAAGGCAAAACATGGGATTATTTTTGCAGCTCTTCAGAGTGGTAAAACTGTATTAGCTGTACTACCGCCAAGTACTATCATAACGGCATGGCAGCATGAAATATAGCAGAAGTACAAAGGCTGCAAGAAGGAAATCAATGGGTATTTAAAACACCATTTAGTTGATTTACCTATAGCATGAAGTACTGTCATTTAAAAATCTCTCATGGAGATGTCTCTTTTCCGAATAAAAGTCTGTACGGAGATTATTTACTAAAAGGCTTTTAAACACTGCCTTTAAAAGCAAAACATTAAAATCAATTAAAAGGTTTTATAGAAATACCCATCTTCTCTCTCATTTCCTATTCTCTTGCCAGCGCCATTCCACCCTTTCCTACTCTATCTGCAGCAAGCAAGGTATTTGTCTCCGATTCTAAGAGCGCAGAAGAGACCATATTCCAGCCGTTAAAGCATGACATCAGAAACCTTGTGCTAGGCACCACTTAAATGTTCCCGGGTGGGCGTACATCTTCATTTAACTTTAGGCTCCCTTGCATGAATCGAGTTTACCTTGTGTATGTGTTGGGGAGGAGATGGACTGAGTCTTGATCAGGTAACGCTTGGCAAGGATTTACATTCTCTCAAAAAAATGAAGAGAGCAACCTGTTGATGTTAATTTAGGACTGGAATCCATCCCATCAAACTTAAGCCATGAAATCCCTGTCAGGTCCCTAGTAGTACTCACTCATCAATGATGAACAGAGAGAGGCACATTCAGAAGACAAGGACCCACTTTAAGACAGCACGAGATACTCTCTGAGAGGGCCCATCTTTCTCCACCAAGCATAGAGGCAACATGCGTTACCAAAGCCCCAGTCTAGAGATGGCCAATGTCAGGCAAACTAAACCCCAGCCTACGTTACGATTAATAATCTATTCTTTACACATGGGTTCATCATCAACGTTAATCCCATGTCCGTGAAACCTAGCAACACTTTATGATCATCCAAGTCTATGAGAAAAAAATTGCAGAAGTACCATAAATCATTTAGGAGTCTAAAAGCCATTTTTCAAAAGGGCTACTGCTTCTTCAGCTCCCACACACAGAATACAGATGGGTGCAGAAGGTGTAATCTGTTGACTTCCACACTGGCACAGATTTAGTTTCTTACATTTTAGAAACTCACAATTGTCAATTAAAAGTGTATCCAAAATCAGAGTTTAAAAGAATAAAAAAAATTGCATGGGCAATATATCAGTGAAAATGATCCATGTTTTAGCAATTTCCAGGTTGCAGAAGGAACTCAGGCATCTGGTTGTGACGAGCTTGCTTATGTAGCAGAGCCTACTTCAGTGAAACAGAACATGAGTACAAAAAAAAAAAAAAAAAAGGACACCCAACTGATGGCTTCATCATCACTGGCGCTTTGAGATAGCTAAAAGGCGAGCAGATGTTTCCCCTCCTTTTTCCCCCCTCTCTCTGTTTTTTAGTTTGACTAGCTTATGGGGGAAGTGATTTTTTCCTCCTCTTTTCCAGCATGAAGATAACTACTCTAAGCAGAAGCTATGTATCTGTAATAACAAAAACGGTTACAATGAAAACTTCAAGCCTCCATCCATCAGCATCAGGAGGCTGAAGGTCAAACAAAGCATGATGCTTTCAGGCACTTCAGCAGAGAAACAAAGAAAGCAAAAGCAAAGGAAAAAGAAGGTGCAAGCTCTGCACTATTTTTCTGCTTAGACAGCCCACGAAAAGCCAGTAGCCAGAGAGTTCTCAAAGGAATAAAATTCAAAATTAATTTCCCATCACAAACTAATTTAACAGTTTCCCTTGTAAATCTCAGCAAACCACTATGTGCTCAGAGTCTGTGTGGTAATTTGAAAGACACGCCATTCTCCATTCACAGACAAGCAGCTGGATTATCTGCTTTAGCAGAAAAATTCCTCTCATTCACAGCCTCAGAGCCTCAATTGGTGCTTCCACCATAAATGATAATTAGAGCAGGGAGAGAGCTACCTCAAGCCAGTGCAACTCTGCTAACTCAATGGAATTTCACTCTTTTATTCCAGATCTTGTATTTGCTCTCGAGCCAGCAGGCAGAGAAACGGGTCCCTCACATGTCAGTTTGCTCTTTCGCTCCCAGGAGATAGCCATTTTTCCACATTTAAACAAAACAAACAAACAAACAAATAATAATTAAAAAAAAAAAACACCACCACCTTTGGGGGGAATTCTGTTGTTATTGCAGTTTTCTCTTTCAAAGCAGTCTACAGAATGCTGTTTCACCCTCCTCAGAGGGAGAGACCTCCTGCAGTGGGTCTCGTTTAGGTTTCTGCTCCCAAATGCACAAAGCTCTGTGCTAAAGCCATCGGGGACCCTGCGCTCACGCTGCTAAAGCAACGCTTTGTGATGACACGTTATTTTAACACAAGAGATTTACACCCTCGGTGCGGGCTCCAGGAGCCAACCTTTCGGCGGCGGGGATGAAGTGACATAGGGCTGCTGGCAGCCTGTTGGGGGATGCTGGGATGCCCTCGCACAAAGGCATCGCCACTCCTTCAGGCTGGGGTTTTCTCAATGAACGGGCCAGATTCCAGGCGCCGTTCCCCTGTTGCCTAGCAGAGGGATGCTCATTGAGGATTTACCCGCGGTTTATGTGCCACAAAGCAGGGGACAGAATACTCCCCCGCACAATGCAGCCCAGCAGTGCATCAAAGAGGGCAGATCCGCAGCCGTGCTGCTCTCACGTTCCTCCTCTCGCCCGGTGGCACTGGCCGATGCCCACAGTGCTGCTCTCCTCCAAACAACTAGAAAGTGGCATGCCATACCAAGATAACATGCTCCAGACCCGAATTCATATCCTTCATCACTTTCGTTAATAACTCTAAAATCACAGCTTTGACAAAGGGTTCAGCATCTCAGAAATCAGAGATACAGAGGATGTTTCAGATCGTCCTTGTCTCCCCTTCCTCCTACCAGCACAGAATGAGCTCCTCCGTGTGGGCTCCGACGGGCTTTCCAAGAGCTACATCAAAGGATCTCTCTTCTTCCATGAAAGATTAATCCCCATTCCAACAGATATCTCCATCAGGTCCTGTTTCCTGTTACCCAGCTTTTTTTGGTCCTAATTATGTCCCAAAACATTAGGTCCCAAACATCTCCTGCTATAGCACAGAAAATAAGCATGACTTTCAGATTTTGTCCCTTAAAAATAAAAATGAGTAGCACACAAGCCTTAGCTACATGTTCTTTCACATCCTTTAACTTCTCTACCCCAAAATGAATATAACCTCTTTTCTAAAATTGCATTGCAAGACAACAGAGCTAGGACAGAGAAAGACGGTATCACAAAAAAACTCATAGCAAAGACAGCTAAGAGAAAATGGGGTTAAAAAAAAATTAAAAGGCAGTGAGCTTTTGGGGACTAAATAAATCTTAGGAGGGCGCAGATCATCTTCAACGTATTTGGGGGCTGGTTTTTATCCTAAATCAGACAGCAAAAATCAACTTCACACATGGAGAAGTAATATTTTACTTGGCAAGTTGATAAATCTTGTGTTAACCTGATTACTATAATCCAGGATGAACAGGCAGGTTGAGCTGAAGCTGGTAGGTTTTCATGATATGCCATGTCACCCTGAACAGATACAGAAACATTTAAGAATTATACTCTTTCTGGATTTCTTTATCTCCTTCATGAACTGCACAGCATGCCACTGTTGATTTTTCCTATTTCTGCAGGGCCAAGTTCTATAATCTTTGTACGGAAACACTTGCTTTTCTAACACACACTGCAGTGATTTTCATTTTCTGTATACTGAAGTCGATCTCTTCAATATTTAATACTGAAATTTCGGGTTCATTAACTGCATTTAATAATAGCTTGTTAACAGTTTTCATTTTGTATAATTAACACTGTGAGTTGTACACTACCCTGAAACCTAAATCTTGATCTTTTTTGCTTGTCTGGGCTTTTTATGAATGTATATGCTAGGGTGTCATATCACAGCCAGACCACTGCATCTGTAGAGGGCTATTATGCCTCTGACAGGAGTGAAATCTCTGTTCCCTTGCTTAAGCAATAAAGATACCAATGCCTCAAAGACACGGAACTGAGATATGGAACAGAGATTTCCCCAAGTTAAGGAGGACGTGGACATGCTGCAAAGAATGTGAGCTGCAAAGTAGGCAGAGAAATGGATGTGGAAGTGCTGCAAAGGACATAAGCTGCAAAGTAGGCAGAGAAATGGACTTGCAGACAAGTTTGGATCTGAAGCTGGACTGAAGCCTTCTGTCCATGTTTATTACTTTTTCCAGGTCAACTTAAAGATGAAAAAGCTCCAGAAGTACTATGTTCATAATACAGTATACTAACATTCAATTTCACTTCTATTAAATAGGCACAGTTTATTTAAAACTATGTAGGAGGTCATTCTTATTGTGGCAAGTGATTCCAGCTGCAAGGAAACTGATGAAAAACAATGGAACTGTCAGTTGAATTGCTTTTCCCTTTTTTTTCCTTTTTTTTTTTTTTTTCTTTTTTGAGCCATGTGCATTTACGTGGTCAGTTAAAGCAGTGAGTATCTCAGATGTAATGCTAGAATTGCTAGAATACCTACCTGGCTGAGCTCAGTATTAATTTAAACAGTCGTAACAGCCAAGGGATAATTGTATATAATCAAGCTTTGCAAGTAAATGAGGAGGCAGCTTATTTACAGAAACTATTCTGTTGGCAAGAAAGGAAGTATTACCAAAATGAAACTAATAGAGATCTTAGTGCCAATATTATACATAATTCAACACCCCAATTACATCACGGTTTTATGTTTTCTTGAGCTGCAGAGAGATGGAAGAGAGTCTCTTTCTTGGCCTTCATAGCCTCTTTTTGTCCTTCACCGTAGCTACTACTCTTCCTTGTCAGTCTGTAATTACAATAAAAATTATAAGCATTTACAAATATCTTTCCTGGATTTTTTTATTTATTTGCTTTTCCCCTTAAACACCCCAATGCTCCTGATGTAGGGCTATTATTTGCATCCAAGGAGAAAAACAGAAGCAAACCAGGTAAATGCCTTGCTCAAGAGGCAAGGACTGATCATGGGTTAAAACTAAAGAGGCTTTGTTCTACGTTCGTATCCCTACCTTGTAATTATCCCACTGCAGCACTAGGCTTGGCAGCTAAAAATAACGTAACAAGGATACATGTGAAGCCAGTCAAAACTGCTCTTCTGCTAGAGGGGATGCTGTCCCAACATGGTTTCCTCTGGGGTTGGAGGATCCACAGCCCCAAGACCAACTCTGGGCCCTGCACATGGCAACAGAGAAGCAGCTGCCACAAAGGCATTGTTTCCAATCCAGTGGCTATTAGAAGAGAATAGAATAGTTCATTTGGAAGGGACCTACAAAGTTCATCAAGTGCAACTGTCTGCCCACTTCAGGGCTGAACAAATGTTAAAGCATATTGTCACACTGAACAATCTCCACCACAGAAATCAAGTCAAATTTTAATGTGAGTTTCTATTTACTTTAATCAGGCGTGTTGCTCTTGTGGGACACACTAATCAGTTACATTAAAGCCACTGGAAAACAGACTCAGCTCACTGCTGCTCCTCAAAGCCCCTTCAAGCGTGCAGATGCTTAAATAGAGCCAGATACTTCCACAAGAGCATGCAAGAGTCAAGGCAGGGCACGCAGGCTAGTAATTCCTCCCAGCAGGCACCAAAAAGCAGCTGTGCTATTTCAGACCCAAAACCATGAGCTCCTTCCCCCCAGAGACCTGAACATTTGACCTTCACCTAAGAATATTTTCTCTCTGGAAGGTACAAGAAGAGGCAGTCAAGGTGGGGAAAATTAAGGGATGTGTAGGTAAGGGGATGGATGAAGGGAATGACAGACACACAGGGGACTGAGAAATCACAGAATGGTTTGGGTTGCAAGGGGCCTTAACGATCACCTGGTTTCAACCCCCTGCCATGGGCAGGGACACCTCCCACCAGACCAAAGCCCCATCCAGCCTGGCCTTGAACACCTCCAGGGATGGGGCATCCACAGCTTCTCTGGACAACCTGTGCCAGTTCCCCACATCCCTCTGAGTAAAGAAAAAAGGGACACCTGATTTTTACATCACCAAAATGGACCACTGAAAGGATAAAAATAAGATAAAATTGCTCCCCAGCGCTGGGACAGCAAGATCTCTCCCCCAGGCCTCAGTCAGTCAATCACCAGTTCACCTAGGGGAGTTTGCCTAAGAAAATCCCCAAGAACCTGGCCCATCACTTCCCTGCAGGGAAGCCCTGGCACTGCCACAGACAGAGAAGGATGAAAGAAAGTGCTCAAGACTTTTGCAAGATACAAGGCAACTGAAGACCAGATTTGATTTAGTTTTACCTTTACTTTGGTAGGGGGAGAGGTAACAGCTCCAAAGCCATAACTAGTGGGGTCAAAGATAGTGAATTTGCCATAGGTGAGATGAAATAGAGCTATTTTTCCAGTCATAGTTTAACTACCAACAGTAGTATCTGATGCTCCCCCAGCACTGAAGTTTCAAAAACAGAACAGGCCAATAGTATGTCCCTATAGTCCTGTAAATAGTATATACCTGTGCCTGAAGAGTGGGAATAAAGCAGTCACCCAAATCAGGATATACAACATGCGTTTGTGTACTCAAATGTATATGTATCCAGGTAGTGTTCATTAAGAAAGATTATCTTGAATCGTACTGATCCTTTTACTTAAGGCTAAGAGAGCATATTGTTCATTCGGTAAATTATCCCTTTAGAACTTGTTTCTCCTTGTGTTGTCCCCCCCCAAAGAAAAGCAATATTAAAGGCATGAGAGGCTTTAATACCTTCAAGAAAAACACAGACTCAGACTTCTAGACAGATTTCATAACCATTTTATTAATGCACAGAAGAAATTAAGATTCCCTTTCACACTAACGGGGCTTTAGCCTACAGGAAGGCTTTTAAGAATAATTTCTGCTCCCCACTTCAGATTTCTGGCATCATCGTTACATAGTAAACAGCCCCCGTTTCTCTCCCATTACCTACGCAAACAGGCTAGCACAGAGCACCGTCTTGCTGTAGCTGGTTTTCATTTCTGCCATCATTATATAAACAGACACAAAAAGCACAGTAATTCCCAGTTGTTCTTATTTGAGGCACAAAGAACTGCAAAGCATAGGCATCAGTTGTTTGGTGTAAGCTTTTGCATGAGAAAAACATCCACGCAGACCTCTCAAAGACGACGTCTGCTACATTTCCCAGGCGTGCACGACCCCTGGTCACCCGAAGATGACAGGCACAGGGATGGCACCCACCAAATCCCTGTGTATTTCGCAGTTGTTTTCCACAGAAGTTGCCTTTGTCTCCGCACAACGGCAGGCCAGCCTGCGCTGCACCCCAGAGGAGACAGACAAGGCAGAGGACGAAGCTGGACCAGCAGCACATACAGAGTTTATTCCGGCTTTTTTTCACGAGTCAAAAAATATACATAAAATTTCCCCACCCAACCTTTTGGGCTAACACCCAACACGAAGGTGCCCAAGGGCGCCTTACAGGCCTGGGCGCTGGACGCGGGCCCTCGGCAGAGGCGACCGATCGCCATGGTAACGGGGGCACCAGGTGAGGCGCGCGGCCCGCTGCTCGGGCACAATTAATCCCCTATAACGGACCTCTTCAGCTGGGATGGGGGAGTCTGCCCACCCTGCTCCTTCCCTCAGGGGAAAAGCTTGCTGCTGTGTTTCCTCTGTGGTTTTGGAGTGCAGCTGCATGGCGGGGGGAAGGAGGAAATGGGAAATGTTGGATATGCAGAAAAGAAAATTGGGGGTGCCATGTATTTGGGGATCCAGGTAGGAATTAATCTTAAGCATGGCTCTTCTTTCCTTTGCTGCTGCTGTATTTTCTTCATTTGTTTTGTGAGTCTTTCATACAGAGCAGACGTCTCGCCTCCCTCAGCAGCACATCAGCATCAGCGCGTTTGCTAACGTGCTGCTGCTCCATCCACACGGCAAGCCACAGCACTTGGGAATGCTCCAGAGGTAAAGAAACAGGTCCCCCCTCCCTGACAGTTTCTTTCTATCCCACAGAAGTGTACTTAGACACAAAGAGATTAGATGAGATGGGGATTTTTGCTGTGTTGCATCTCTCTGCTCCCAACATCTGGCATTCAAACACCAGCAGAACCGGGCATGGATGCTCCTTCCCCAGCTTCCTCCTTGCTCCTTTTGAAATTAAACCATGAACTACTACATGTTACTCTGTAGCACTTTGTTTTCAAATCAGCAAGGCTTGTACTCTTACTAATAAAGAGATCTTCCCAGTCTGAATTTGATAACTCAACACTTCCATGGGACACGTGGGATTTTTTCCCCCCTATCAGTCATATATCAACCTGGACCGTATTTATTTACAAACTGTTAAAACTTTAACTGAGAGCAAGAGTGTGGCAATACTAACAGTTTGAGCTTCCCCAAAACAAGATGATCCCCAGCAAACAGTGAGCTTCAGCTACACAATAATCCAGACGACAGAGGGGAATGAAGACCTACAGAAACTCATGCATTAGGCATACACCAAAGCAGCAAGGCAGACATCACCACTCTCACTTGGTCAAACTTGTTTCCAGTACTGTTACAAAAAAATACCGGTGCTAATACCCAGATCTGTAAGAAATGGCACATGCAGTTCTTCATAGGGACAGAAATACAACTCTGACCTGAGTCACAGAAGTGAATCCAACTCAAGTTCCACTCCAGGGATCAGAAAACAGCCACCGACCACCATACACAAAACTTGCCAAGAAACTCAAGCACAACCTCGTATTTGCTAAAAAAATGTTAGATTGCGATGTCCCAATTTTTAAGAGAAAGTCACGACCAAACAAGCTTCAGGCCTTGATCTGTAATTTCTATTCTCACTTTCATCCTTTTTCAATAGACTCAAAATGAAGAACTGAGTAATGGATATGTTCCCTACCTGGTCTCGTTAATCCCTTATTTCTCTTCAGGAACAGTATACCACCATACCATTTTATGCCCATTATCTTCTACAAGCCCCTTTTTCCTCCTTAGCTCTGCCTGCCAGTGCTTTCAATGCTTCAAACACAACAGCTTCACCAGCTGCCGGAGCAGGGAGGGTACTGTGCAGCGATACAGAGGAACTGCACAGCACCTTTCCACAGTAATACTGAAAAGCAAAGCTGTAACAGCGTGCTAGGAGGAAGGGTGAGTAATGAAGAAACACTTGCAGCGAACCATCTTGTGTGTCAGTGCAATCTGCACACCCAGACAGAACACTGCTGAGACTGCTCCCAGAGGTGACCAAACTGGTGGATGTTTTGTTCTTAAGAAATTCCTCCTGTAACTTAGATCGTGGGACCGCTGATCAGAGCACTCCTCCAGAGGCACAGCTTTTTGGAGGGAAAGCACATGGCTGCTGGCTCTAGGGAGCAACAGAAGAGAAACAGAGAGGCCAAGGAGTGACAATAGGCCTCCTAAGTCACATCAGCCAAACAAAAATAGCTATTCACAGTGCACAGTATACGAGAGTGCTGTAATACAGTGCATGCCATCACAGTAAACGGGATAAATCCCTTCAGCAGCCACTGATCAATTGCTATTTTTTCTAATCAGCAGCAGGAGAGAAATTACTGCATACATTTCCAGAGAGACAGAGGTGAGTCATAGAGCCCACAGCAGCCCTGCCACAAATGAGATATAATGATTTTAGACCTGCTGAAAACACACCTGTATTTCAGTTACCATGAAAAATAATATCAGGAATAAGGCTCCCTTTTCATCTTCTGGCAATGGGGAAACGTACCAAAAATTTACATTACGTTTGTGCATAAACGCTCATCCTCACTGAAATCAGCCCAGCCTAAAAAAATATAATAGAAGGTGTAGCAAGGACTGCTGACCAGACATCTCCATTTAGTGCTGCGCCACACCTCTCACACCACCTCTAACAGCACCACACAACAGCAACTGCTTACAGGCTAACAGCACATCTTGTTTTCCCAGCTCCATCCAGGTTCATGCCACTAGATGTCAGGCCTTGTTCTTTATCCTGTCTTTGGGTACAGACAACACAGCTTTCTCCGGGTTTGAGTGAGAAATGGGCTACAGCTGACTGTTTACCAATTGTTGATACCTACCAAGTCTCACCTGGGGTGATGACCGCTTTTCTCAGGAACAGAGGGCAGCTTCTCATCAACACAAGGGCTGTGATAAGGGAGAAGGCAGGACAGCATGGGCAGCGGGAAGCTAAGGACCCTGGCAGCAAGCATTTAATCCAGGCATAGTAGTACAATACAGATGAGCCCAATTAAAGGACGGTGACCATAGAAAGTGCTATTTTCCCTTCCTTCTTTCCAGTTTGTCTTTTCTCCAGTCCCTGTTTCCCCTATTTCCTGTTCCTCTCTCTTCTCCTGCTCACAGTCTTCTTCTTTTTTATCAGTCCAGGCACTAGTCTTGTCAGAAGTTAATTAAGGACCCAGCTTTTAGGGCTTTTTGTTTGTTTGTCTGTTTTAAAGACCCAATCTTTTTTAGCCATGCTAATTCTCTGTCATGCCTGTGGGTTGGATCCATGCACTGTGAGCTGTGACAGGAGCCAGGTCTGACAGAGCAAAAGCAGGAGCAGCTGGGCAGGAGCAGGGAGGAGACAGAAATGAGTCCTCCCTGTGGCAGTCAATGAAACTGTGACTTAAGAGCAAGCTCATTCCTCTGTCTGAGCTCACGTTACCTTATCCTGTCCTGTAAAAGGCTGACAGGGTGAATCTTCACATCTGGTAACTCACCACCCCCTCCTAACTACTTCTAAGTATTTGCTCGGGGGTGCCTGATCAGGAAAGGAGGCGGTTTCCTTCCCCTGCCCCAGCTTTTTACAGTCTCCTACAAAACCAAATCAGTATCTGTGTGTGCACATACATTGATCACATACATCATAAGCATCCCAAACAACAGTGGCAAGATGCAGTTCTCAGGAATTATTGCAGGCCCATCTCCATCACGAGGCTCTGCTCACTCCCCCTGTCAGCAGGGTTTCACAACCAGCGTGACACGCAGCATGGCAAGCTTCTGCTGGGATCAGCTCTTCACCAAACGATCTCTCTTATGCTGCCATACGCACACCTCCAAAGAAACCAGCGTAACACATCTCCGGAAGCAGGAAAGAAAGTTAGCTCACTAGCTCCTGTCACACCTTCAAACCCCTGTGATGGCAGCGTCATCAGAGTTTAATCTAACCCTATGCTGAGTCCGTTTTGCCCATGTTTGATTTTGTGATCTCCCTGTCCTTATCTCATCCCCTGAGCCCTTTTCCATTGTATTTTCTCCCCCTTTTCCTTTGAGAAGGGGGAGTGAGAGAGCAGTTGTGGTGGAGTTCAGCTGCCCAGCAGGGTGAAACCACCGCACTAGCCCATGTGTTTGTAGCCACGCAAACAACTGCACACAGAGACGATCCATCCAGAAAAGCAAACCACCACCAACATAAACTTATTTCCACTTTTTTCCCCATCTGGATCAGATCACCAACCCGATTCTCCATGCAAACTGCTCCAACAGCATTACTAAGCAGTAAGAGGCAGGGGAGGAGAGCGAGACCAAGCAGCCGGCAGCGGGGCAAGGAGTGGTTGCGCTACCTGCCACAGCAACCCTCGGCAGCCGTAGCCTCAGCCCAGACCAAGGCCAGGGCTCTCTGGAGACCTCCCTTGGTCCTCTGTCAGGAGGCAGCTCACCAATATCAGCTGCCTTTGGGAAGATGTCACCCCATTGCCTCCCAAAGCCTACGTGAACCACACGCATTGGCCATGTTGTTTTCTGGCCAAAGCTTGCCCATAAAGTTTCAGAAACACTAGAGGAACTGCAGCCCAGATGCTTCCGAGTGCTACTGAGCACTTACACTGTATTTTATAGTGCTGTATAGCATTTTACAAGCATTAAATAATCAACAACTCTTCCAGGTAGTTAAGTTTAATTATCTCATTTTACAGATTCTGAACCAGACCCAGAGAGGTTAAGAGATTTGCCCAAGGCCAAAAAAACAATTGATGTCCAATCCCGGACAGTAAATCAGCAGCTGCTGTATGTAACTTCTCCCTGAGCCTTTCAGAAGACAGGATTTCCCCTCATTGCCTGCTGCAATACAAGCTTTTCCTGAAAGCAGAAAAGGCAAAAGCCCACCCCTCCCTGCCCATCAGTGCACAGGGTTGGTTGAACTGCTTTCTTCCACCAACTGTCCTGTACCTTTTAGTCAAGCACAGTCAAAAAGATGCAGATCATTACACTCCAGCTACAGCAGCAACAGTGAGTGCAGATCACAAAGTGGTCAGATTAACAGCAGATACAGCAACTCCTGCTAGAAAATAACAAGGGCTGGCTGGAGGAGAGTTAGTTTTAAGGAGCTTCACCTTACAGACCACTGGGTGAAAGTTCTCTCTATAACTCTGTCAGCTGTTGGAGATTCCTCCACAAACATTTTGTGAGCGTCTCCAGACTGGATTTGAAGGCTGGCCTGAGGTCAACTGATCTCCTTAATTCTCTTCCCTAGAGTTACAGAACATTTCCAGCTCATCCGAATGAAGGAAGGATGATACATCCAAGTACCACCATAACTGCAATGGTAACACATGACCATATTAGACCAGCCTGCCTCCCTAAAGTCAGTTCTGTGTACCGGTGTGTACTTCACACTGCTAGGCTTCAGCAGGTTGCATCTAAGAGTGGTGCTCTGGAAACAGGCAAACAAGCAATATTCCTTCCCTTCTTGCCTCGCATCAGTTATCCATTTCATCCAGTCTTTGCAGAAGTGCATGTTATTGCTTCCTAAACAAACACCACTGCTCCTGAAAGATAAATGCACACATGGCTGCTTCTCAAAGAAAAACATGCAAATATAGGATACTTTACAGGCGACTGAGTTGTAAGTTAAATTTATACCTTGTTTTCTCTCCTGCTTTGGACCCACTATGCAGGAAGGCAGCCAAAATGTGTCTTAAAGATTGGGTCTGGTCTCACAGCCCTAACCTTGCAAACATGTTAAGTTGCTGAACAGTCCCTTTGACCAGAGTATGGTCATGACTTTGTTGTTGCTTGACATATGGTATTTTGCTAAAATAGAGCCCAGAAACATGTGAAAAGATATAACAAATTGTTAAAGGATGAAGAAAAAACAACAAATTTGAAACTGTAAGATAGTTTGTATACTTCAAAATAAATTGCAGCTAAATACTCTGAAGTGTAACAGTATTTTGGATGTAGTAAGACCATTCATAAATATTAAAAGTGGTATTGATTCTGTGCGCTCACGTCTCAGTACATCTATAGGTTGTAAATGTATAGGAATAAATGTAATAAATTAATCTACCTGATTAATAATAAGTTCTATAAACATGGTAACATTTACCAAATCCATAAGCATGAACATTTTCACACATCAAATTTAACAAAAACTTTTCTATGAGATAGAACATGCTAGAATTTATTTATTTGTAACAGATGTTAAACTGGGCAACTTTTGTAGTTTGTCTTAAAAGATCTCACATGCAGACACAGAACCCTTTATCCAAGTGAATTATTAAGGAATTACTTGATGTCTTAAACTTAAGTAACCTGTTTAGAACAGGAGAAACTTTGAATCCCAGATATTTTGCTTGGTTAATGGAGATGCAGCATAACTCTTGCACTTCTAGCAACTCTCCAGCTACTGCATTGCACTGCCCCTCACCCTGACCAGTCTGCCTAACTGCTCAAGTACATTCCACCAGTTGACAGTTACTCTGTCACCTTTTTGTTTAAATGACAGAAAACCTGAATTTGCCTTTTCAATACCACTAGCCAGTACTTTCATACACATACTAAAACCAGCACACCACCTTGTCCCTCTGCTTCTAGACTAAGTCCTCTAAACACCTATTGACATTTACATTCTACTGAATCTCTTCAAAGACATGACCACCCCCCTGCAAAGCAGACCCAAAAAAACACTGAAGTATACTGTCAAAAAAAGTGCTGGTGAGCGCTAAGTCAAAGCAAAGCAGCCTTGGTAGAAGAACCTGAAAAGGAGGCAACAGCCCAAGGTATCCAGGGCCACACACAGGTGTCGCCCACTATGGAAGTAACTAGGCCTCACTTCTTCAAATACAAATTCCAGAAAAACAGCCCTTTTTCTACAAAGCACCCCTAGCAGTGTGTGTCAGGTATCCCAAATTTGACTGGAAGTTTCCTGTGTAGCTCAGGTAGATCGAGCAGGAAAAGAAGACACTCCAATCAGATCTGTTGTACCTGCCATTACTGAAGAGTTAATTCCCTGGAGACAGAGAAACTGAAACTTCTTGCAGAAGGATGAGCTATCAAGCAGCCAATCTGAAAATGCAGAAGAGAGGTCTACCTGTGACCATCATGTCCCATGGCACAATACAACTGCACAGGAAAACTTGTGCTACTTCGTGGGTGCTGGCTTTTTCCCTACCAAGTTAGATGAAGCTTGGAAATATTTTCTGCTTGACAGTATTAATCCTCATTTCCAGCCTGATGAAAATTATATCTACAATATTAAAGTTTTATTTCCTTCAAGTATCAAATCCCATAACCGTTAAAATATTTTCCAGCTCCCTGCTCAGCTCATCCCAACCTACGCGCTTTTTGCTGTCCTTGCTCACTTTCAGTCTACCTGGAACAGCCCCTAAAGGCCTGAATATACCGGCAGCGGGGAGCTAAAAAAACATCATCAAACGTATTTTGTGTCTGTAGCAGAAAGAGAAAAAGAGAGAAGCAACAGGAAAGAAACACCTGCTCTGTTTCGTTATGGCTCTCAGCTTCTAGTAAGAAGAGATTTCAGAAAGTAAATAGTCCCATGGTTCTGGGAGCCACATCCAGAAGATGATAGAGATATTTAATCTCCTTAAAATATCTGGACTTAGAATAATCACAGCATAACTAATTCAATGTTATTAAGTATTTTCCAGCATTTATCCCATCATCATGGGACAGGTGGAAAAGCACAGAGCCATGCAAAAGAATACTGCATCCTGGGACAGCTGCAGTGGCACCTAGGTGGACAACCTAAGTGGATCAAAATCTGGGTAAACAACAGAAAGCAAAGGGTCAGGTACAGCTTATGCCTTACCCCTCCCGGAAAATTAGGCTCCTACCCGTCAGTGACTAACCTCACGCCTCCCCTGTCTGTGATTCACAACCTCGAAGGTACTCTTGGTGTTAGACATCCATCCATCTCCTTTCTTCAAAAAAAGGCAGAGATGTCTCCCTCACTTTTACCTTGTAGCCACAGCATTCCTTCGGCCCACGAACTTCTTTGGCTGAAAGGACTTGAGCTAGCAGCTCCCAGCCTAGTAGTACATTAAGAATTAGGATTTTAGCTATTAGGCTAGAGAGATACAGGAGTTCACTGCTGAAACTCTTCCTCTGAGATGAACTGAATAAAGAGGCATGAGAGCAGGAAGCACAAGCCAGGTACCTATCCCCCCACCCCATCAGCAGCTTCACATCAAAATATGTGCCAGGTGAGACAAAGTAATGAGAATGAACATGGCACAGAGATGGCACCATTTTAAAACCAACGCAGCCTCATAAGATACGGTAAAGCACATTTCTGGACACGCATGCAACATTTTCTTTGATAAATGAACACTAGAGAGAGTCAAGTATGCTAATAGCTGTCACTATAAATATTTCAGATTTCAGTTTTGTTCTGTATTCAGCTAATACTGCTTTACAGGTCACAATTAACACTAGGGCTCCGGAGGTGATATTTATGGTCTTGCTGCTGGACATAAATTACCTCATTTATCTGTATTGGTGATGCAGCAATCTGCTTCACGTATGGTGTGCTTTTGTAAATGAACACCTTGAAGCCTGAAATACCCTGGGAGATGAGCTAGGCAAAAAAGCATCTTCAGCTTCCAAACTTCTAAACTTCAAAACTTCTCCCATTTTGTACTAGGACAAGACCAAGGCTTTCATCCCAAGAGAACCTGAGAGTGCAGGCATCCACGGCAGCCCTCAGGGATGTGGCAAAGCAGAGTTAAACCTGATCTCCTATGTAAGTAGTCCCATCACCAGATTACTGTGAAGTCTTGCCCGCTTTCTATCCAAAAAATCTAGTCTGGACAACAGAAGCTTTCCTGAACACGCAGTCTTGAGAAAATCTCATCCTTCTTGCCCAGGTTTTGACTCATCTACATTTTCTGACATGAAAAAAAAAAAGTTATAGCAAAAGAGAGGATTCCCAATCCAGCTCTTAAGCCCCTGTGCACCACCACACTCTGTCTCAACTCAGACCTATCTGAAGCTGGAGCACAGCCTCCTGCATCTCTACAGGAAAAGGGAGAGTAAATAACTGACCAGCGCAGCAATAAGGCACTGAAATTAAGGACTGAAACGACTGCACCTGCTACAAATGGAAGGTTGGCTTAGTAAGTGCCAGTTTTTCACAGTGGTATCAACTTGATGTCATTTTTTGATGGATCTTTATGGTGAGATCTAGTGTCATCTACCCAGTGTAGGAAATCATTTGGCTGACTCTGTGCGTGTACCATGACACGTCTCAGAAAGCACCCACTGTCCCTGCAGATGTACAGCACAGTGCTGCTGCACAGGCCCTCTCGCAGAGCACAGAGGCTGTGGGCAACGTCCCCTCCATCTCCTGCCCTTCAGTACAAACCACACTAGGGAGGATGTGATGCATGCAAGTCAAACTGCCTACTTAAGTCTTTTGGTGCCTCTGAGAAAAAAGATGGGAAGGGAATATGTATTGAAGCAATGTTTTCTTAAAGCATGAGAGAAACCAAGTCAAAGAAAGCTGAAACGCAAGCCTCAAAACCGGCATGTTTTCAGAAAAAAATCCCTTAGAGACAGATGACAGACATAAATAAGCAGAGACAGGTAGATTAGGTGGTTCACAACGTGAATTTCACAACCACCAACACTTACACACTTTACAGTCATAGCAATTTATGAGTCCCCACACAGCTGTTCTCGCAACAAGTGATTTCAGCTGAGTTCAAGCTCAGCTCACAAGCCTTTGAGCATGGGTTATCTCGCTGTTGGGTTTGGGGGTGACTTTTGCTGTTTCTTACACTCAAGCTTCTTCAGTAAGTTCATTTTCCTAAGCTTTCTTGGTAATTAGCCCTAATCAGTATTCAAGTGCTGATTTGTAACGCTATCTGCTGACTTAAAGGAAGGGAACACCTCAGTAATAGCCCCAGTGTTTCCCTCTGCCAGCAGAAACAGCAGCGATAAGGACAGAGACTCCAGCCATCTCAAAGGAGAGGGAGCCACAAAGAGCCCTTCTGATCACTGCTGGCATCTGGCCTTCCCCTCATTAGCACATTAAAGCTGCTCTGTCCATCCCATAAGAGCCACTCTGTCCATTCCTCCAGCTTCCTCTATGGAGCCATTTACAGCGCTGCTCTTTTGAAACCCCCCTGGTTCAAGAGGCAGTAACCCCTTCCCAAAGCCTGCGGTACCGCCAGTGTCAGAAATTCCCACTTACCAACAGGCACCCAGTAAGTACAGGCCTTCTGAATGCCGGAGGTAGACAGATGAAACCCACGTACTTAGCCTTGCCAAGTCGAACGTCCTAGGAAAAGTCTCTTCCCAATCATCATGTGGGCTTTTGATTTTAGATGACAGCGCACTCACCGTATTCAATCCCCACACTTCAAACAATTCCCGTTTCAGACCGGGACTGACAAGGCTTGCATCTCGCAAGGTACAAATTCCCAGGAACAAAAGAAAGGCGGTGGGAACAAAGCTGTGGGACATTAATTCTGAAACCTGGTACGAAATCATGCTCAGACACTTTGAAACTGTACTTGAACAGACTTCCAGCACCTGTTACAGCAGCAACATGAAAGCGTTATCTCATCTTCATTCCTAAATCAAAGCGTTTTAAAAGTGTGCTATGGCATGCCAATAAGTGTGCATTCACTGAAGTAAGTTGTTTGGAGGGGGTGAGGAAAAGCATCTTTTCCTCCCTTTATACAGGTATTGCCCTTTTGCACCCAAATTATTGGGATCATAGCTAATCCACAGAGGTCTATTGCTTTCAAAATGGTGATTACAAATAAACTAATGAGAAAAGGAAACACTGGACATTTTTTTATTGCTTGAATTTTATACTGCTCTACTCTGAAAGGGTGCTTTCCAAAGTCAGATATGACCTCCCACTCCCCCCACCAAAAAGAATAAAATTAACTGGTACAAGAATGCCAACCTAGTTGCTTTATCTACGCTCTGAACTCATTTTCTTTGACTTACTTTGAAATGGTATAAATATTTTTACCTAAAAGGAGAGCTACAGCTGTTTGAATTGGGCTCAGATTCATTCTTCTACAGCTACTGTTATTCTGGGTAGACTTTTAGAAGTTATTGCTACTTTATAAAAGCAAAAGTCTCCAAGGAAGCCAATCCTTTTGTTTTGAAGAAGAAAGCAAAGTAACTGAAGGTTATGAATACTCACTCTTTCTGGGATTCCAGAAGTGATATATTTGATCTTTGACTTGCTTTTCATTAAGGAAAAAATGCCATAAATTATTTGGTTTGTTTGCCTCTCTGATCAGTCAACTGAAAGATGTTACTGCTTTAGGGCAATGAAATATGTTGCCTCAATTTCTTTTTTTTTTAGTACATAAACTCCCTCTATCAGATTTACTATGTGGGTATGCATTATTAGAAGGAAAAAAATCACTGGGTTATAGCTTTTGAAATTCGCAATGTAATTTAAACAGCTCTCATCTCTGAAGAGTTAGTAGCCTTACACGCAGTTCAAGTTCAAAGTTAGTCAGCTAGTGGGCCAAATTCTTCCTCAGCTCCCTTACAAGGGATGAGTTGGGCCCATAACATACTAAAAAGGCAAAATTTTACTCAGACTGTACCTGAACAGCTGGGCTTTCTGATGAGAAGAATCAAATGGTACCTAAATTGCTTTTATTCATTGCATTTTCTTCATTTTGGCAATAAAATAAATCATTGCCTCGTTTAATGAATTGTGTTTATTAACAGCAGTATTTTTTCTTCCTTCTTTTAAGAAAGGTAGTGGTAATTAGACCTACAGTGGTTTTGTTGCCAAGGCTGAAATTTATCTGATAAAGTGAATAAGTGGGCAGAGAAGTAGCGGGAGACTCACGCTGCTCCAGGGAAAGCTTTCACCATTCATGAGAGCAGAGAACATAGCCACAAAGCTATGGAAAGGATGGCATGGGACTGAGTGCCTGAAATTACACCTGCTCCACTTCCTGATAGCAAGTTGACTATGTCTCTAATATTCTGATATGATTTTTAGGAAACTTTTGAAAACTACGAAGTCCCATTTACAAATAGCAAAAAAAAAAAAGTACACAAAGACATCCTTGCAATAACAAGATAAGCCATGGCTAGATTTTATCGCAACTATTCCTTGCAAATGTACTAGAAGAGAGAGGCAGGCAAGCCCAGGAAAATGTACATGCCATCCAGCTTTCTAGAAAAGTCCTCGGCAGGGGAAGCAGCACAATAACGGGGACGTTAGACGTGACTTTGGAGACCTGAGATCACTGACTTGGCTGTAGTATTTTCTGTTTCCCAGAGCAGTCCTATTTACTTAGGTTCAATATATTTGACATAGTGTCTAGAGGTTCTCACTCATTTTTCTTGCAAGAACTTCATTTTCACTCTGTCCTGTTGTGTAGGACTACAAAGATCCTGTCCACGTATAAGCAGCTAACCCATTTTTTGGCTTACTTTTAGATAAATAATTTGCAAGAATCCCCCAAGAAGACCATTTGGCAACCTATTCCCCCCACGATTCAGCTATGTTTATGCTCCATCCAATTCCCCTCTGGTGATAACCAGCCTTTCCAACGCGAGATTGGCTTGTAAATTAGTTCAAAGGGCTTCTGGGAACACAGGGAATGTCTTTCTGAAGGAAGGGAGACAAGCCACCACGTGGTGCTGGAACACAGGCAGACAGAACAAGCTGAGATCCACCACCAGCGCTCTCCAAAATGCACAAGTGCCGGAGAGGTGGCACAGAAAGTCACCGAACTCTAACCAGGATGGTTTTCACCTTTCTGCTTTGCTTCCTGCTAGAGGTGGGAGGCAACGTGGAGCAGGTGAGTCACCTCTTATGGAGTGGTCTTCTACAAGCAGACAGAGTTGGTGGAGTCCAATTCTGGCTTCCCAGAGGCTGGGGGAAGCAAACAAGCACTCAAGCAGCCAACATAATTCTTTCCCTCACCTGCGCTATACCAGGGCAAGGTCAGCCAGGGACAGCCACAGAGCAAATGCCACAAAATAGGTATAGGGCAGGGCCCCGCAGCTGGGCTTCATGGACCATAGGTGTGAGTCATGGGTCCAAGGACATATTTTCAGTATGTAATCACCACGTTTTCCCTTAATGGCCATTCAGTCATCCTCTCAGACTTCAAGGATAACAGCTTGCTCAGAATACAGCAGGTCCTTTTTACTGTTACCGTCAGCTCAGAACTGGTATCCAAACTGTTCCAGTAAACCCCACAGCTTCGTTGGCATCTCCAGCCCTCTTTGATTCTGACCCTTCGGTTTTGTGTTTTACTTTGTTTTTCTGTCATGGCCAACTTTTCAGAGTGCAGTGTTTGCTCTGATCGCCGAATTACATCTTTGAAGCCAACCATCTCTGCTTTCAGCACATTGCTTCTCTCTCAAACACCTCTGAGGGGTTCCTCCAGGTTTTGGAATCCACTGAGCGAACAGGGAGGAGAGGTTGGAAGGTGAAGCTGAAATAAGTTTTCATAGCTTGTAAAGCAATTTTAAGAGAAGCCTTGGCAGGCAGTTCAGGAATCACCAAGTGCCTGGGTGACTGAACTGCTACTACATATAAAGTGAGAGAGAAACGATGCTCAGTTCCTGCCAGTGTCTGCCCCATTCTCCTGCTATGTTTCCTCTCTGACCGTACCAGTTGCAGACAGGTTTTCAGCAACCCCAGCTGCTGTCAACCTGTTATTCCTGTTATTTCATCTGTCTGTCTGTCCCAGGAACTCCCACTTCGGCAAAAAAAAAAAAAAGAAGCTCAGCTGAATGAGTCTATCAGTAACCTTTCACAAACAGGTCTCAATCAAATGGTGCACACAAAGTAAAGGCAGCTCAGAGACAGTACTACACTTCTCCAGCAGAGAAACACTAATTACAGAAGCCAATACTTGGGCTCCCATTTAGAAACATAAAATCACAAAATGGTTTGGGTTGGAAGGGGCCTTAAAGCTCACCCAGTCCCAACCCCCTGCAATAAGCAGGGTTGTCCCCCACCAGAGCAGGTTGCCCAAAGCCCCATCCAGCCTGGCCTCGAACACCTCCAGGGATGGGGCACCCACAGCTTCTCTGGGCAACCTGTGCCAGTGCCTCACCACCCTCCAATTAAAGAATTTCTTCCATACATCTAATTTAAATCTCCCCTCTTTCAGTTTAAAACCATTACCTCTTGTCCTGTCACTACACACCCTGATAAACTTCTTTGAGTGTATTGCACACATATCTCTTCCTTTCCCCTTACACATTTGCATGGTATTGTTTTCATAGAAGATGAAAATATAAACACTGTGTCAGGTTTCCTTTCACTGTACCAACAGAACTACTGTGTGAAAGCCACAGTAATACACAGGGCAGAGTCCTTAGTTCCTATGTAAATTTGAAGGAAACCTCACTTGGGCAAAACCTCCCTTGATACAGACTTGGGGATGGGCTAAGGATTCTCTGAAACAAAGAAAAGTCTGCCTTAATATTCCACAATAGCAAGTTTTCTACTTCCATAAATCACGTAAATTTGGCAAAAAATGTCACTATTTCAGGTCTGAGGTAGGGAAACGAGCATGCTGGTAAAAATGTGGCTGGGCAGCAGCCACTTTTCATTGGGGTTCTCCTCGGCGTGATGGGAGGTCTAGATTGTGAATAGGAACAGAAATTCGAACTTCACCACAGCCAATTTCTGTCCTTTTCTCCTTCCACAAAACTCTAGATATCATCATTTTAATCACATATACGTACCAACAAATACTGATTTGACTCTTGATATATGGCCAAGAGTCATATATAAATATAGGCACAATAACTCCTTTAACTCCTTGCTTTAATCCAGCCCTCCCCAGCCATGAGGATTGCAGCCGCTGGGATGGCTCCCCAGGGATCGCTGTGACTGCCCTTGGACACGGCTACCTATTGCTTCTCTACTGGATCCCCTCTCCACATCTTCATACATCTCCTGCCGCCGTTGTCTTACTTCAGGGCTGACAGACACCCCGGGTACGACTGAGTGGAAGGAGAATGGGATTCTGCAAGGACTTCCAGCACGGCACAGGCATTTGGGCTGAGGAATGAAGGGGATTCTACTACACCGGGAGTTGCAAACGCACACATTTGACAAAACGTGTAAATGAGTTTGTCTGAGCTGAAGCAGTTCCTAGTTGTTTCAACTATTTTTCAACCCTTCGCATGCTCAGTTAACAAAGGATAAAGATTTCCTCCCCTACCGATGCTTCTGAGATCATCCTAGAGTGGTAACAGGTAATGAATTGCATATAATAGCAGCGGTCTGCCAGCAATCAAACGAATACCTTCAGGTATTTGGAACAGAGATAGAAACGATGATAGTTTCCTAATGTTTTAAAGCCTGAAAGAGTCAAGGAGCTTCACTTCCGAAGCTAGTACACCCAGGTGGAAGAGCAGACGCTTTTTCTTAGTAGCTCCTCCGTACCGCGTGCATCCAAAACTAGAGAGGCTGCAAAGATGTCGACACCGGCGCGCACCATCCCAGCGGTGCTCACCGGCAAAAGTCACCGGGCAAAAGCGGTGGCTTCAGCTGGAGCCCGGAGCGGCTTCGGCTGGCTTTTCGGGCAGGAGCTCGGGGGCTCCTTCTGGAGAAGCGCAACCGGTCAGGCTGCGGTGGAAACCCCAGCCCTGGCCAAACGCCGCGCGCAAGAACCAAGCCGCACAGCGGCGAGCACAAAGCCCGGCGGCACGCCGAGGCTCCCTGCCTGCCGTCGTGCGGCCGGGGCACCCCCCTGCCGCCGGCCCCCCGCCCCGCCGCCCCCGCCGCTCCAGCGGCGCCTCCGCGCCCGCAGCCGGGACCACCGGCGGGGGCTCCCCGCTCCTGCCGCCTCGCCCCCCGGCGGCGCAGGCTGGTGAGAAGCCGGGCAACAAAACCAGCGGCCGGGGAGGCTCGGGGAGGCTGGGCTGCCACCGGGGCTCGCCCCGCAACTTGTGGGCGACCTCCCCGGGCTGCGGCTCGGGGCTCGGCGGCCCCCCTCGCCTCACCTGTTCAGCACTTTCCTGATCCTCTGGCGCACGCTGGAGGAGGAGGAGGCGGAGATGCCGCCCCTGCCGCCGCCTCCTCCGTCGGCCGGCAGGTTCTCGATGGTGGCCACGACATGGTTGGGCTGCGGCGGGGGGCGCGGCGGCGGCGGCGGCTGCGGCGGCGGCGGGTGGCGGTGGTGGCGGTGGCGCTCCGGGGACAGCATCGCGGCGGGGCTGCGCCTCAGCGGCCGGCGGGGCGCATCCCGGCGGCACCGGGGAGGGAGGAGACGGGGATGGAGGAGAGCGGGGAGGGAGGCGGGGAGGAGAGGAGGGAGGAGAGGGAGGGCGCTGCTGCCGCCGCCGGTGGCTCCGGACCCTCGCCCGCTCCTCCCTCACTGGGCTGCCATGCAGCGAGGGGCGGGCTGCCGCCGCCAGCCAGTGCCGCGCACGGGGTACCAAGTGGCGGCACTTGGCGACCCCCCCCCTCCTCCTCCTCCTCCTCCTCCTCCTGCCGCCGCCGCTCGCCCCCTTTGTTCCCCGCCCGCCGCGGCGGAGCCCCCGGGGCCGTGGGTGGTGGCGCCCGCCCCTGCGCTGCGCCACCGGGGCCGCCAGGGGGCGACGGCGGCAGCGCCGCCACCCCCGGTACCGGCGGCGCCCAGCCCCGGGGGGCACCGGCAGCCGGGACCCCGCGGGCCCGGCCCCTGTCTGCAGGCACCCCTCCCTTTGCCCATGGCAGTTTTTAACACCTCGTTTTACGCCGGGTTCCTCGGCGGCCCCGGTCTAACAGGTCCGCAGGGGAGGCCCGCCGGAGCGCGGTGCCGTACCCGAGGAACGCTTCTGAAGGTGGGGATCGCTCGCTCCAAATCCTCCGAAGTTCGTTCTCGGCCCTGGGCAGAAAGCCAGCCATCTTCAGCACCGCGGTTTAAGCAGATCAGGCTACTGAGAGATTCTCCTCTCTCCTGTCCCCACCCCCCGCATGTTTCCCTAAGTGGGGGGAAGATAAGGTTGGCGCTGCCTGACGGCCCCTGGAAGGGACAGAGTCCCAAAAACCTGCCCATCTCCACCAGCCAAAGCACCCTAGGGATGCCACGAGCTGCAGCCTCAGTCACCCCGTATCACCCTCTCCAGCTCCCCTAGCACGTACCCATAAACGTTTTCGTCCCTACTGTTGAGCCGTACCGGCTCTCCAAATCCGTGCCTGGTGGCAACAGCAAATATTTTCTGAGAATATTTGCGGTGAGACAACGCTGAGATAAGAAGCGCGTTTGCTTCTTTCTGCTCGGTGGCTGCTTCAGGCTAATCCAGCGGCTGGACGGAGCGGAACAATATTGTTTGAGCAGCTCCATTCCTAACATTTCAACCACGTGGATGTACACCTGCAGCCCAGCTTGGGATCTGCTGATTAGCAGGGGGTCTCCTGGAAGCTCCGGTCCTCGGGCCAGTCAGCTCGTTTGCTGCTTCTTACTGATGCAGAGGGAAACCATAAGTCCATGAGCAGATGCCCCTGCTGCCGTCATGACCGACGGATTTCTTGCACACACACATCTGTCACAAATGCAGCCCCAAACTTTTGCTCTGTGTCCAACTGTCCAACAAAATTCTTTCAAATTGCTTTCGTTTTGTCTCACTATCACGGTGCCTGCGTAGCATCACGTGGCTTTGTGCATCTAACGTTGCAGCTTAGCAATGCAGGCCTTTTTTCCTTGATTAGCTGAAATTACTGGGAGGAACAATTTTACTGAATTCATTCTGTTTAGTAATATCAGCAGACCGACTGCATCGTGCAATCAGATTGAGAGCAGTGTATTTTAATATTTTAATAATTACTCAAGATGATGTTCATGTGGCTAAATAGCCCTTGCGGTCTAAGCACTCTTGGCCTGATTTCAAAGACAGTGCTAAGCATGTTCAGTTCCTGTTACAGCTGTTCCTCAGCTCGATGACATGCAACTATAGCATGTCTGGCATCTTCATTACTATAACACCCAAATTAATTTTACTGAAAGATAAGGATAGGTTTTGGATAATTGTGAAAATATGCATTTTGTCAAGCATCTCATCCTATTGATTAACAGGTGAACACGCTAGATGTTAGTCCTATGACCTTTCTTTGTGGCTTACGTTGAAGAAGTGTTTTACCTTCTACCATGAAGTCCATTTTTGAGTCTCGGTTTTCCAAAATTATAACACGAGTTTAGGTCCAAGCTGGCAGCCTTTCTGGTCACCTCCATAAATAGAAGAAAAGCACCTTTCCATGTCCAGCTGAGTTCACAGGGGACTGAGCCCTTTTTCCTTTTGAGTTTTTGTCCATAAACACGTGCAGGGGTCTGACCTGTAGGTGTGCCACTCGAGGCCCACTCAAGACCTGGCAGGCCTTGCAGAAGAACCAGAGGCTGAACAATAACTAGAGGGACAACGCAGCACCAGGAAAACTAATAAGCAGAGTAGAAATGGCAACAAATGAGAAATCTTTTTTAAGACGTGCATACCCGCCTGCAGGTAGGTTGAGCGTTCTTCCCTGGGTGTGGGGACTTGGGCTCTCAGCTAAGCCAAATTCTGGACAGAGTTAAAACTCAGTCCTTCCTATTCCAGCTGAGTCTGCTGGAATTGCTGAAACTGCTCTTCTGCAATACTGCCAGCATCCCTTGGTCTTTAGCTAATGAACAGCTGCAAGAAAAGAAATCCAAATTCCTGTGGTTGCAGCACTCCCCAGCTGTGGAGCAGATGTGGGCATTGTACTCACAAGGCTGTTTGACTTGTCCTGGGGACTCAGGCAGGCAGCGTGTCTGTCCCATCACATCTTTTCAGGGTGGGACAACTGAGGTACTGAAGCAGCGCTAGCCAACACTGGACATGGTCTGTCACTTCTCAGGCAAGCAACAAGAGGAAGACTCGTACTCTCTTTCATCTGTTTCAATGACTATTCTGTATTTTATTTGGTTTATTAAAAAATCATACTTTAATTTGTCAATATTTAGTCATTTATATTTTATATAACAATTTCTATCAAACATTTTATTTGATGTAAACATTGCTTGATTATTAATTAATCAAGTATTACATTTGCATTTGATTTTCTACCTGGATTGAAATAGTTGCAGCTGGATGGCACGAGAAGGCCTTTGGCTGGCGTGTTCTCCAGCTGCATCACCTGGATCAGCATTAACTCAGAGCGGGGATTCGTCCCACTTGTCTTTGTGTGGTGTTCTAGGGAAGTATTCATACTTGTGGTGAGTTTGGGGTCAGTGCTGTCCTGAGGCTGTACAAATAAGCCGGGCCTCACAAGTCAGCTTCTTGGCAGATGAGAAGCCAGCAGTGTTGCATCCAAGTGTCGCGTGTTTACTCGTATGTGTAAATTTACTGCGGATGTGATGGATGAACAGCTGTGGAAAAGCAACATATCTGTCGGGAGCCTGAGCACACAGCCCACATACGGTTCCTAGACAGCAGCTCTGCATCTAACGAAACAGGAGGAGGAGAACATGGAGGCACGCGCACAAAGCCGCTTCTCCCTCCCTCCTCACTCCCTCGTGGCACAGGCAAGGCGAGACACAACGTGCGGATCACAGGAAGATGTGGAAGGCTCTGGGTGATGATGCCTATTTTTCACATCCACCACAACAATATTTTGTGTTTCTCATTAGTTGCAGAAGGGAATATACCAAACTGGCTGTAATAATTTTAGCTCTTGTAGGAGAATATTTACACACACACACAGCATTGCTTTGCAATACCATTGGTGCCTGAGACCAAGCAGCTGAATCCATATAAAAAAAGATAGATTATACAATACAGAAAGGGTAAAATTAAATAGAATTTATTAGATTCTATCACCTTGGTTGAGCAACAAAGACACAATAAAAAATGCAATAAATAATCTGTGAATGCCTTAGCTTACAATTGGACAAGCTTCACAACGGGTTCAGAAATGAACCATCTGGGCTAACTCCGTTTCTCTTGAGGAGGACAGGGAGAGCTCCCATCTCACATCTGTTTGCCTGTGCTTCAAGAATTCTCTTGCTTCACTGCTGCAGCTATAATTTCAGCAGAGCATGTAGTAGCCATGTAGTCACCAGTAGCTTTTGGATGGTTGTAGACGTTTACCTACTTGCCCTTTCCGTAATTTGGCATCAAAATAAATGAATCCTGCAGAGGTTAATTAAGAAGTCTATTAACTTCCCTGCTTTGCTGATAGCATAGGTCACTCACAGACTCAAAACCTCAGGCTGGAAAGAAAGCTGAATCTCAAAAGAAAGAAACAGCAGCACATCCTCAGAAAGCTGCAGGGAGGCAGACAGTTATTTCCCTTGTTGATAGTCAATACCGAAAAAGCGAGGGGGAAGAAGTCCCTAATCTGCCAGCAAAAAAGAAATGAACTCTTAATTGTGTGATGCTATTTTTGTGCAGCCCAATAGCATTTTCAATCTACTTGTTCTTTTCAGCAAACCACATTACAATTATTTTTATTTATTTTATTGTGTGCTTCTTCTCCTTCCTCATTACATAATTAAATGTCAGCCTAAAGTACTCTCTGATTTAAGTGTCTCTACTTGTCCAGAACTAACAAGTTTTAAAAAAACCCTGTGTTAGTTTTGTTTTTGTTGTTGTTGGTTTGTTTGTTTATGAAACAATAAACCCTTTCCAACCTGTTACTGCTCATCAATCAGAAAACATGATACACAGCTGTGAAAAATCAAATCAATTCCTTCTGAGATTGAAGAAACAAGTCTGGAGAAGTCCTTTTTTTCAGGAGGAATAGGACAATTCTACGTTATTATTTCTTTACTTGCCTTTAAGATGCACACACAAATGCAGACAACTCCATCTCGCAGATGCTGTTTGTTTGTGCTGTCATCCCCCCAGCTGATGCACGCACTTGGGAAACCCTGATGTGTGAAAGGGGCATCCTCCCCTGGCATGGCCAGGCTGCAAAGGAGAGCAGTCTCTAAAAAGAGACTTGGGGAGCTGGTAGGAGGCACGCCTTAACTTGGAATACATTTTGGGGACTACACAATAGATGTAGCCATCCTGCTTGTTCAGGATCACCCATCTGTTTTCCTGCCTTAGGAATGAATCTTGCCAATGCTGCTCCCACATGCAGAGCAATCCACGTGTCTAGTCCCTTTTGTGTGAGGTAGGAGTGCTAGCCTGACTCCCTAAAGTGGGGAGGGAGACACATTTCACAGCAGAGGTAGTTTTTTAGTCTGTTTGCAAGCTAGGTAATCAACAGCCTGACAAGGCAAGGGAAGGCTGGCTTTACAACTGCAAAGTGGCCTTTAGACTAAGAGCTGTTTTACTGCTCCCGTTTCATTATACACTTTCAATATTGAGATAACTCAGTGAAATGTAACGGCCTGTGATGGGTAAGAGGTTGTATAAGGTGATCTTAAGGTCCTTCCGGCCATCTACTCTCCAAGTAAGCAGCATCCAAGCAAACACTTGAGGTGAGCAGACAAAGACATGCTTCCAGACTCCAGGCCAAAGTGACACAGCAGTTTTGCCGGACAAGAATTAAATTTAGAAAAAGGATTTTAACATCTGAAACAATTCACCTCAGGAGAAGAACAAGAGTGTATTTTGTCAGGGAGAAAGGCCATTATGTAGACTATGGAGGAACTGAAGAGACTTATCAAACAGAAAATGTGCTAATAACTATCAACTATCTTATTGTTATTGTAATATATTTCATTGACAGACTTTTGTCCTACTTAATAACACTTTGCTGTCAGAGGCCTCTTGGTTTCTAATTACTGCTGCCATAGCTCCCAGAGGTAAGAAAATGGCAGGGATGAAACCTAAATTAAACCTGCTGGAGAAACAAAGTGAGACCCACAGGACTGCAGCCCCAGCCCGGACCAAACGTGAGATGCAATGGTCCTCCCTGCCTCCCGGCCTCCATCTCAGCCTCCCTCCCCGGGGCTGTGGTCAGAAGCACAAAGCTAAAGAGATGGTGCATGAGGCGAGAGCAGAAGGGGGCAGGGTTTCAAGAAGTAATCAGGATGGTGCTGGCATTTTTAACTTTTCCCTCTTCATTTTATCTTCCCATTACAGACATTTAAAATGGTACTGCTGTGACCGTGTCTGCGTCTTTGCTGGCACTGCTTGCCCTTCATGCTTAATTCAAACTTCTCATGTCTTTGCTCTCTGGCCTTGTGTACATTGAGTCCCACCTGCCTTGGCTCCTGCAGCACAGAGCTGCCTTCTCTGAGCTGATCCACACATCCGTGACAACTCAGCAACGTTTTAATTAGTTCTATAGGGGGAGGAAGAGGGCTGGCCTTTGCACTGTCTTCCCTTCTGCTTTTTTTTTTTTTTTTTTTTTTTTTTAGTACAGTGTTTGTATCTGCTGTGTTGAAGCTGTAGACTGCAGGAAGCAAAAATGGCTTTCTGTCATTTCTAGCTTCTTGAGGCTGCCTGGAACTGCCAGACTCTTGGTTAGACCTTGAGGCCGCCCTGGAGTTAGGATATGCAGAAGTATACACTCCATTTTTCTGGTATGATGATACTCTAAAGGCACTAAATCACAACATCTTTATGGCACAGCCTATGACAAGAAGTGCTAGATGCTTAATTAATTCAGTCAAGCAGCAGCACAGGCTCCCTAGAATGGACAGTCTCCATTCTTGGAGGTTTTCAACCCAACTGGAAAAAGCCCAGAGTGGCCTGTTTTCACCTCATACCTCACCCTGCCATGAGCGGGAGGTTAGACCGGAGACTTCCAGAGCTCCCTCCCAAGGAGAGCCATCCTACAGTCCTGTGAGTTATCGTTTTAGTTGTGCTGAATTGTGCTTCAACGGCATGTTTTTTTGTTGCTGTTGTTGTTGATTTTTTGTTTGTTTGTTTTGTGTGTGTGTATGGTTTTTTAAGGACAAAGTTGAAAAAAAAAGGATGAGGATGAGGATATATAAAGTGGCTTATTGCCACATAGAATTATATGAAAGTGAAAATATAATTAACATAAAGAAAAGACAGAGTGTTTGACCAACACAAATTATTTATGACTGTAATATATTGATAGAAATAGTTGAGATTCAGCTCGCTTGTAATTTTTCTTGCTCACCTGCAAGAGCAGATGATCTCTTCTTGGGATTATTGCCTCAGCTGAGATTCACAATGTATATGCATGAATAGCCATTTAGAGGTAACTACTAATAACAACAGAGAAAAATCAGAATACTTCCTTCAGGAGCAACACTGTTTAGGGATATATTTTATTTTTTTCCAGTGTTTCTCTGTCTGGTAAATTTCTGAAAAAATCTTAATCTTTAAAAAAAAAAAAAGACTGATCTCCAGATACTAGCAAGTTCTCCTTGACAAAGTGTAAAGTGCCTTTCCATGTTATATTTTTTCATTTGTCACTCTGTTTTGTAGGCCTCATTGGCAAAATACAACTGCAATTCTGCAAGGGACTGAGAGCAGAGATTGTTGTTGAGCCAAGTTCAAAAGCCAGTCTTCTGAAGGAATTAAAAATAAAGACAAAATACTTTGGGGGGGGAGGGGGGGGAGGGAGCAAGGAAATTACACCTGCTAGTCACACTTTGCAAATAAGTCAATATTTTTTGTGATTAATGGAAGTTATCATCAAGTTCAAGGCTTTATTTAATTGTTATTTATTATTTTAGTTCTGAAGTACTGAAATGTCATCAGCAGACATGATTAATAGGACAAATTGTGCTTAGGAAGATTTTACCTAATGAGGTCATTATGTCATCAGCAGTGTTCAAGAAAAAGATGGATAAATGGGAAGTCAAATTATTTCAGTGTTTAATCCTGCTTGATTCCAGAGGTTAGATTGATGATCAGAGAAGTTAAGTCCCACAGTACCCTCTACAGTAAGTTTTACAGTCTAAGAATATGCTAATGGTTAATAAAGGATTCTCTGAATGAACATAGAATTTTGAAAAGAGATATGGAAAACGGGGTCTGTGGGAAAAAGCACTGAATCAAATTCAGCTCTTGTACTTTCACTGACTATCATGCTAGCACCTTTTTACTTGTTCCTCTTAACTTGTTCTGAGAGCAATTTCAGCTAACTTCCAGGTTAAACAACAGACACAGAACTTAGATGGAAAATTTACCTGTTTTCAGCTGGATGCCTTTTGCTTTATATGCAGAAATTGCTCTGGCAAACATGTTTTTTCTTCTTCCTTTGCACATTTGTACCTAACTGCAAAGCAGTAGTCCTGCCCTGCTCTGCACTTAGGATGAAGAGCAGAGGAATAGGACAAAGAATGTGCTTGTCCTGATGTACACACAACCAGGACTTGATCCTTACTACACTGGAATAAATGAACGCATATATCATATTCTGGAGAGTATTTATACTGTTATGCCAGCTAAAGCAAGAGCTATCCTCTGCAATAAGAACTACTTAGTAAGCAGATATAATGCCTGTGTTGAAGTAAAAGAAAGTAAATCCCACCATAATGTGCCCCTGCACATACTGTGAAATCCTTTCCAAGGAAGCAGGGCATAGATAGCAGAGCTTAAATCCAGTCAAGGCGACTATGACTGCTTTTCGGCTTTCTCTGACTCAGTAACCCAGAAATACTGGAGACAAAGTACCAACTGGTGCTAGACGTGCAAAACATTTCACAGCTGGACTTGAGGGCTGACTCGTACCCACTAAGATGTATTGCCTGACACCTACTCCTGTGAACTGATGCCTACTGTCCTACGAAGAGCCTGCCAGGTATTGCAGATCCGTCTGCTTCCTGAGCTATTCCTCGCTTTCCTTGGACAAGCACGGACTGCACTTGCACAGTCAGATTCAGCTCTCTCCACCTCAACCTATCCAAAGAATTTCTCAGTAAGAAAAATGGGCAGCAAAACTAATGTTACTGCAGGGAAAGTGTCCTTCTAAAGTGTATGAAATAGACTAAGACATTTCAAATTTTACTTCAAAGAATTTTAATAAATAATGGTGGAGATCTGTGATACAAAACCAGGGCTCACCCTATGCTTGAGACTCTCTGAAATTGTTCAGGAGCTGTTGAACAACAGCTGGTGCAGCCTCACCTCAAGCACCATGTGTGGGTTTGGGCGCCACAGTATAAGAAGGACATAAACCTTTAAAGAGTTTCCAAATGAGGGCTACAAAGATGATGAAGGGTCTAGAGGGCAAGACATATGAGGAGCGGCTGAGATCTGAGGTCCCTTGGTTTGTTCATTCCAGAGCAGAGCAGGCCGAGGGGAGGCCTCATGGCGGCCTGCAGCTCCCTCACGAGGGGAGCGGAGGGGCAGGCGCTGAGCTCTGCTCTCTGGGGACAGCGACAGGACCCGAGGGAACGGCATGGAGCTGGGACAGGGGAGGGTCAGGCTGGGGGTTAGGGAAAGGTTCTGCACCCAGAGGGTGGTCGGGCACTGGGACAGGCTCCCCAGGGAATTGGTCATGGCACCGAGCCTGACAGAGTTCAGGAGGTGTTTGGATAACGCTCTCAGACACATGGTCTGATTTTTGGGTGGTCCTGTGTGAAGCCAGGAGTTGGACTCAATGATCCTTTGTGGGTCCCTTCCAATATATTCTATGATTCTATGATTCTGGGCAAGGAAGAGCAGAGCATTCTCACTACTGTGGCCTAGGAGCAAACAAACCATGAGGCCTTGGCAGTATGGCATCTGCCAGTCAGGTAGTGTCAGCTGCTTGGCGCTTTGTGTTAAAAGAGTGCTGATTTTTCTGATCTCCAAAATCCCCTAAATCATTGATGCAGTGGCTCCTCATGGAGTACTTATTTATTCCAGATGATGATCTTCTGGATCCCAGAAAGCTGAATGTCTAAACCATGCCACATGACAACACAGCAGCTTGTGCATTCACACTGAGCTGGTGGTAAACAGTGTACAAAAGCTGTAGTGAACCAAAGCAATATGAGGAATATTATCATAACTGATTTTGGTATTTCCACCTGCTGGGCCAGCTATTGGACAAGGACTCCCTGTGGGTGACATTCATCCCTGTATGAAGGGATTACCACAAGAAATTATATGCTCTAGTCATGTTACTTAAACTTAAAAATACTGTACAAGTAAAATGAAAACTATGTGCTGGTTCTTCCCAAGAGGCTGGACTTCAGACATAGTGAGACACTCTCTCCTTGCTTTGTAGACTGCTTTGAGGCTCCCGTACTCAGAGGAAGTATTTACACTGAGTAGCTTACACTGAACATGTTTGATGATAATGCAGCAGTAATCTGTGCGCAGAACAAGGTAGAAATCTTTACAGGCTGCAGCTGTAAGGTTATGCCACCAGCTTTCTGAAAGGTCTTGAGGGTTTAAGAGCTACATTAGAGCAAGAAAACATACCCAGAAAATGGCAGTGTGACCATTTCATAGGCTTTCAGCATGAAACATGAAGACCCCCTGAGCATACTCTGGAAGCCAAACCGTATTTTTTCACAAGTCTTACCATGTCCCTGAAGGTCATCACCACTGATGTTTCAGACACAGGGAGCTCTTTCAGAGCCTATCATGGTGTTTTGAGATGCTTCTGCAGCAGATGAAAAGGTTCCTCCAGCAGAGGGAATTGTCTGTGTATAGTAAAAATTAATGATGAGAAATGACAGTTAAATGGGCAATGCTTATCAGATGGAAAATACAAGATTATAACCATCATCACTGCTGTCAAATTTCCTACTCCCCAAACCCACCATGCATTTTGCCTGTTTCTGCTACCTCTGTGCCTTGTTCTCTCCCTTGTCCCATAATTTCTTGTGCTCTTTGCAGCATGCAATATGATATTAGCAAGCTGCATTTTGGTCCAGCAAGCCTATACTTTGACTTTCTTCCCTTACGTTGTGATTTTGCCAGCATTAGATAAGTGTGTTCGTTAAAGAATAATCATGATTGGCATTCATGGCAGGAGCAGAACTGATGCAAGATAAATCATTATGAACATGGGTGACACCAGCTTCAGTACATTTATCATAGTAATTTATATAAGTCTAAATTAATTTAATTAAACCAGCTTACTTTTCTGGTAGAGACAAGGCCTTACAGTGTGCCAAATTTAATCCATTGACTGGATTAAAATAATAAAAAGGGGGTAGCTGGTGACTCTCATGTTCAAGCCAATGAGTGGCTGGTAATGTCATAGAGAAGGAGCCATATGAAGATAGTTGAAGGTGGTCTTAAAAGAAGAAAATTATTCAGAATGAAGAAATCTCCCTTATAGTGCATGTGCATCAGGCAAACGTGACTACTCTGACCAAGTTCAAGTAGACTATCATTTGCAAGTTTCCTTAGTGTCATGGGATATTTTGGGACACACTGGTCCCAGCCATAAACAAAATGTTCTCCCTGGCTGAAATGTTCATAGAATAAAATGGTAAGTTATTGAGCCCTTCCCAAGGAGAATATTTTGCTCAACTGGGTCCAGTGTCATTTTTATCAAACCCAGTTTTATAGAGCTCATCAACTATAACAAGTCAAGGAGTGACTTCATCATCCCCTCTTTCTATTACAGAGACAAGCTCTTAGGAAACATAATTTTCAAGCCCCTTCATTACTGTTGTATAGTGAAGATGACTTATTGTCATGTCATTATTCCTGGGAGTCCATATGGATGCACTGGGACCACTCTATAGCTGACATCAGACTTTAAAGTTGTGTTACTAACCTAGAATTTTCCCCTGTAACAAGTTCAGGGATTTTAATGCACAGATCATATGTGAATGCAAACATATTTGCTCTATTATCCCCCACTTCCCAAAAGAAGGCCTTATTTTTCTCTAATGCACAGTCCATTTTCAGAGCACATAGAGTTTGTATGAACAAGATTGAACATATTTTGTAGATGTGGCTTTCTGTTGTTCATCTTCCCTCCCTTCCCCACTCCAAAACAGTGTGAGGATCTTAGGTGCTTTGATGATTGTCATTTCTTTTAAAACAAACTATTGAAGATTGTATACATAATGTTTTTCTTTCTGGGTAAGAACTAACTTTCACCAGACACTGGTTTCCCAGAAAAGGAAGGAAGGAAGGAAGGAAGGAAGGAAGGAAGGAAGGAAGGAAGGAAGGAAGGAAGGAAGGAAGGAAGGAAGGAAGGAAGGAAGGAAGGAAGGAAGGAAGGAAGGAAGGAAGGAAGGAAGGAAGGAAGGAAAAGGACAAAAACTCTATTCCAAACTCAATAATAACTGTCCCTAAAAAATTAGAATTCTGTTTGTTTTGTTTGTTTGTTTGTTTGTTTGTTTTCTGTCTGAGATCAGGTAGATTTCTCTTCAGCACACAAACATTCTCATATGACTACTTGCATTCTTCCGATCTCTGAAACTCAAGGGGTCTAATTTTATTTGGTCTACTTAGTCCTGTCTGGTTTCTGACTCTGCTTTTTTTCACCAGGGTCTGCCTAGTGTCTAAGGAGCAAATCATGGCAAATTGCTGCTGTCTTATCTAGCAAATTGCTACACCAACACGATGAGCAACAGCAAAAGAAGCAAGATGGGAATTTGAACAACAATAATGCAAAATGTTTGGTAAAACAGACATAAGAGGATAAAGAAAAGACAGAACTGGGAAATCTTCAGTGTTGCACTCATATTACATTCCTTCCTACCGTATTCAATTATCCTTTTCACTATTTGCAGAACTGACTGTCATAGTGCTTCCTCAGGACTACCCTCTATCCTTTACCTCACAAATAAGTACATTTAATTAGTGCATGGAGACTCCTGAATTATGGTCCACTACTATTGCAATAGTAGTGTGATACTTTTCTCCATCCTCCTCTAGCAATAATTTTTGTTCTGTCCTGTTTGCTTTTCTCATCCTTCTTGGCAATGCGCAGTTCAGGACAAAATGGTCTTGTCTATCATAGCAAAATCACACGTAAATACTGTTGGCTTGAGTCTTAAGTGATACGTGTTTCAAACTTTACCAGGCTTTTACCCTGATTGGTGGAAAAGGGAAGTTTCCTACTGAGCATTTTCCACTACCAAAATAAATAAATAAATAAATAAATTTATTTGTATTTGGAGCATTCTTATAGTAATTTGCTGGCCAGTTATAGTTAGGCAGTGTAACATAGGATAGTATAGCATAGCGTAGCGTAACATAGTATAGCATAGTAGTATAGTAATAGCAGTACAGTAATTTGGTGGCCAGCAAAACGTTAGACTTATAGAGCTGTCAGAAGACTAACCTCAAAGTACACAGATGGATATCACCCTCTATAGCAACGAGATTACTGAGACCTTAATCCATTCCTTCACAGCCAGCTGGGGCATAGGAAATAATGAGTCTGAATTTAGGGATCACCATCTCTTGCTCCAGTCTGGATCGCTGTCATAGGCCCAAATATTAGGGCTCTTGACAATAGCTAAGAAAACACAGCTGCAGCACAGATTGGTCCAGCTGAGCTCTGAGAATTTGAACTGTTAAGTTCACCCCCAAATCTGCATCTCCTGCACAGGTAAGCTGAATTTAATTATAAGGGTCATTTTCAGAGAACAAGGCGACAGTTAAAATTGGACTCCTATTTTGTGGCTTTATGAGACAAAGTCTTTTGTGGTGGTACCAGCAAGGGGAGCTGAGCAAGCAGTAGTGTGTGGGGAGCTGCCCCTTAGTACTGCTTGTTCTGCTGCTGTGGAAGACTTCATCTTATGACCTCAGCTGAGGTAAAGTCTGGGTATCACCAGATAAATAAGGCAAAGGTAAAGTCTGCTGTGATCCTGTCACTTGTATTCTTCAGACTTCCACTCGTCTGGTCAACAAAGAGCAGCACTAAATTAAATACTTGAATGTTAAGGTAGATTAAGTGACCTAATTTGCAGAAGTGTAGCTCCTACTGGTATCACATTCAGCCAAATTTCTGGAATTAGTTCCCCAGTACGTTGATTCAGATTTGTCTTCATGCAGAACTATGGTGAAAAGGAACTTCGTATCTGTGTCTACTTGAGGAAAACCCCGTCTGTAGCCTGATATTACAGTACTTAAATTATCTCTGCATCCTTACCTGTAAAAAGATAATTACACTGCCTAACTTTCTAAAGAGCCTTCGTGTCTCCAGATAAACTATACTACAGACAGGAACTACATGAATTATTCAGGATAAATTAAATTAATGAAATTCAGCTGCTTCTGTTTCTTTTTTCTGTGCTGAGTTCAGAGCTTGCAGTAGTCTCAAAATATGCTGAAAGCAGAGCGCTGATAGCTCACAGCTCTGCTGAAAATATTTTCTTCATTGTCAGAAAATATATTAATTTAATTATTGACTAGCCCATTTGTGAAAGAGCTATTGAAGCATGACCAGCTTACTACAGCATTTTCTCTAACCATAGGCTGCCACAGGGAGTGAAGAATGAAAAGTCAATGCAATCTCTGCGAGACAGCAAGATGGATTTATGAGGAATTACCAGCTAGTTTATAAGGAAAAAATGATCACCTGGTCAACAATCCAGAATTGTAAGGAAAAGTCTTGCATCATACAGGAAGAACCTAGGCAGAACATATATAATGTCTCTCCGTGAAGCCTTAAATCCTTTGCAACAATGTTTTTGGGCTAGCTGTGCTCCTGCTCTGGGGCTCAATAAACAGCCACTCTCCCTTCCTCTGTTCTCGAGATGTCAGGAGATGCCTCCTGGGTGAAGTTCTGCAATTTGCACTCTCGAATTTGGGGTGCAGAACTGCTGGCACTGGAGCATGTGTAGGTCTCCTTCTGACAGCCTGCAGCAACAGCTTAACTAAAATAAAAATATGATTTATTATGCCAAAAAGCTGCACAACTCTTGCTAGAATGAATTTAAAAGAATTGTGCCTTATACATTGGTTTTGTACTCATACTTAACTTTCCTAGCTGGAGCTTGGGCAGACCTGGCGTTCTTCCCCAGTATGGAGAACTGGAAACTATCCATCACACTTGCAGCCTAGTTCCCCTGATTTATTTGTTTTTTAACATATCTTTAGCTTGTCAGCTGTTCCTGGCTCACATAATCTCCTGCCCTTTTCTAGCATTTCTGAGGTGCTAGGGGCTCCTTTGAAAGCAGACTCAGCTACCGAGGAGTCTCCCAGCCTGGCTTGGCTAGAGCCAGACATTGTTATCCTCACTCCTTTGAAGCTGCGTACCTGAGGCTGGCTTAACCCCGTCATTATTTTACTTCTCCTTGCTCAGATCTGTAACAAGCCCTTTATTGCTTGCTTCCAATTAACTCTATGCATTCAGGCGAGTGGCAATAGTAAGCGTGGCAAGGGGACTGAAGGAGCTCTATAACATTAATAAAAGGATCATGCAGGCATTTTTCCAGTCTGTCCCACTTTGTTGCCATAGGCTTTCACGTGATATTGAAAACAAGGATCATTGCCTAGAGCCTATAACAAACAACCTGTCACCACCTGGTTTCTGTTTATTTTAATTAACAAAGGACTAACTCCTGGCTGGCACACAGCAGAGAGAAAAGCTTGGGGGAGACCAGGCTTGTGCCGTGCCACCCCCTTCCTGCTGCTGCAGTGGGGCTGGACTGAGCCCTAGTGCCACGCAGTCCCCAAGCGATGGGGCACAGCCAAGGGCTCCTGTCCTAGGGGGAGTGCGGGGGACTCAATTCATCGGGAAGTACATACCTGCCCACCAGCCAAGCCAGCAGGTTTATTTTTCCAGAGCCAGACCTCAGAAGCATGCTGCACTGTGAAAGTGGCCAAGGGCGGAAGGGAGGGAGGAAAGGGCAGCAGCTGCTTGAGACGAGGTTTTGGCAGCCACAGAGAGCATCCACTGCTCCTGTATCCACCTGGAGCTGTGGACAGCACACCTAAAATCTGGAGGGGAAAGATGAGGTTCAGGGGAGCCCCAGCTGTCTGTACTTGTTGCCTTCTCCCCTTCCTTTTCTGGGTGCAGGAGAGCTTCAGACGAAAAGCAGCTGTGGTTTGGAGTAACCTTACTGAACCACTGGAAACAGGCAGACTGCCAGGGAGAGGTTTCCTTTCAGAGCCCACTCAGGCAGGAGTGCTGCCTTCCCACAGCAGGGCAGCATGGGGCTGTGACACAGGGGTGGTGGAGGCATGGGGTGCGCCGCCAGGAGAAGCCACGCCTTGCCCTGCAAAAGGCTTTGCAGCATGTCACCCCATGGCAGTCAACCTGCTTCTTGTTGCTGGGCTGTGGCATGACTCACAACATCTAATACCAGCTGCTAGCCACAGGCTTGTATGTACAGTGGTGCAGCTCTCTGCTGAGCAGTGACAGAGGGCTTTGGTAGTGGGGTGCAATTACAGCCTGTATGTTTTCCTTTGTTCTGGTCTATGGGAGACCTCTCTGAAGCCTGCCTGGCACCTCAGCCACGCTAAGGGCATTATATTTTTGGAAACATGATTTTATTTTTAAACTTCCCAATAAATCTCAGACTCTAGGAATGTGTCTAGGAAACTCACTTGATATTCCAATTTTATGAGGTGAAATATAAGCAAAATGGTGAGCTCGTATGGATGCTCTCAGTTAGCTAGGTGGTAGGTTAAGGGTGTTTTCTAGTCTCCTTGTTTCCTGTGCAGTAAGCACAGTGCAATTCGTGAGTTCCCCGCTCTCATTATCTGACTGCCTCCAAAAATAGGTTCCTACATATTTCACCCACCAGAAAACTCAGAGAAAAAAATACATCTTTTTTTTTTTTTTAACCACTTGTGCCTGAAGCCATGCAGCACTCTGAGCAGCTACTAAGCAGCTTTCATGCTTTCTCCTGCTTCACAAGGAATCAGCTACATAAACGTCAGGGCCCTGAGGGCACCTACAGGCTTTGCTGGTCCTGACCAGCCTTCACTGGGGCCTCCTGGGCCCAGGACCCCATTTCAGCTCAGCCCGGGATGTCAGTCCCTGCCCTACGATGCTGCAGCAGGGCTGGGTGTACATTGCAACCCCTGGGTTGTATATTGGGGCCTGGTCTCTGCCCCGTCTCTGGCCCCATCTCCTTCGGCTCCTGCCAGCAGCCCCTGGATGGACCCTGGCCCTGGTTCACCACTTTCCATGTCGGGGGGCTGCCGATGGACCTGTTACAGTCCCCAGCTCTGCCCACCGTGGTCAGACCCTGTGGGATGGGGCCTGTCGGTGAGGGCACGGCCTGCACTGGGACCAGCCTCGGCTCCCGGCTCATCCCCCTTCGGGAGCAGCAGTCCCTCACAAAAAAGCAGTAGATACTGGCCCTGGCAATAGAAGCTGTGGGGAGGGAAAAGATGGTAGCAAACCACCCTCATCTTGTAGTATTTATATGTGCAATTACTGGCTCCGTTTGATGCCATCAGGAAACATTTCCTACAGGCTGGGTCATGTGTATGGTGGTGGGTTGCACACAAGCAAGAGGGAAGGGTTGGAGCACAACCTCTAAGGTGCTCCTGCTATAGACCCATCTAAACGTCTTTAAAAGACCAATTTAACTATATGTAATTATAATTATATAGCTTACTTGCTATACTGCCTGTCTCTTATAGCTGGTAAACGGCTAATAAATGCAGTCCTCTCAAACCTTTCCTCATTTGACACCTGCTCCCCTCCCTGCCTGTCCCAGAGGATCCTCTCCAGTTTGCCGATCCCTTCCTTGTACTCAGGGAGCAAGGCTGGTGCTCCAGCCATGAGCTTGCGGGAGCCAAGCAGAGGGGAAAAACTGCTCCCCTGGCTATTTGCCCTCTGGCTAGTGCAGCCCAGCATGAGGTTAGCCGCCAAATGAACCCAGGTCAGCCAAGACTGCCAAGATCTTCACGACTTCTCTGCCCTTTCGCTTACCCTCCTATGAACTTTCTCCAGTTGATCCCCTCTTTCCTAAAGGAAAAGGATGTTTAAAAATAACCTGTGGAGCAGGTTATATATACCTTTGAGACATATTGTAGAAGACATCACTTTATGGATACTGCGGGGACATGGATGATCCTGTGAAGGCTCGAGTTACCCTGCACGTGAAGTAAATTAATTGTATCTTCTAGTGAGCTGATCACAAAATGGACACAAAGCTCAGAAAAAGGTTACAGAACGCAAACATTATGGTCATAGTGATGACTGCTGTTATGACAAGTCAGCTTGTTACTATTATTTTTTCCCAAGTATAGAAATGTTGGTATTTCTGTCCTAAAAAATAAAAGTAAAAAAAGTTGTACACATTACAGAAAGTAAAGCTGAAGCCAGACTTTCAGACCTTTCTTGCATTTTATTATGTGTTAAAATAATGTTTGTTAGCAGCAATACTGTGACATATATACTGTATATATGACAATATAAATATTATCTAAACTGCATTGTTAACTTTCTCTTCCATTCTTTCTTCCTTTCATCATTTTTATTTCCTTCTGATGCTTTCTTCTACTTCTCCAAATCATTGGACGTAACCAGCCATTCTCTTGGTTAATCTAAGTTTCTGAAATAACTATTAAAAAAGCTTTTTTTCCCAGTAAACAAATAAATGAAATGCTGAATCACTTCTAAGAATACCACTACTGTATTTCATACTCAGCAATGAAAGATTAAAAAAGGACACAAATAATTTTTTTTTTAAAGTTAGCAATAAAAATATAGTTTAAAAAAACTTGTTGTGGAACAACAAAAAAAATGTATATATAAACATATATAAGAACATGTAACTACAAAATGTCTGCTAATGTTAATGATAAACAGGAAACAGACGTATGGAGTATTATTCCAGTCCTTCATTCTCCCTATGTGAGTTAATTTTTTTCTTCAAAAAGAATTTATCAAGCACAAAGCATATACTCAATTTCTCTTTGATTACCCAGTTTTTCCCACTGATACTGAGTCGGAGTATCAAGCAGATACCAAGCAGAACAATTCCAAGTTATGACGTGAAATGTGGAAAAACAGAGAGAGAGAGCAATTGTGAGCAAAATCTTAGAACTTCAGTTTCATGTTTGCAAAATCTTGTCTTTTCTGAGCCTTACTGTGAGGGTGTAATTTAGCTAACATAACCACAGCCATGCAGGGCTGTTCAAGATGCCATAGGGTATCGCACAGGTCTCTAGCTGCTGGTCCAAAGTGTGTGTGTTAGGCAAGTTTTGTGCCACAGCTTTCAGCCTTGCACAGATGTGTTGTGTACCTGAAAAGGCATGACTTCCCTCTGCTCAAGCACTCAGACTGCTCCCCTAGATCTTGATCTTGTGCAAACGTGAGTGACAGCCACACAAAACTCCCCATACCAAAGGCCTGATAAAGAGCAAGAAGCTTATGTCTCTCAGAATACCTTCCACAGAAGCAAATGATTCCAATGTTGCCACGAGGTGCAAAAGGACAAGGATGCATTATGCAGTAGATAAACATAGTGAAAAACAGCCCCAGAGAGACAGCACATTACACATTTGCACACAGCTAAGAACAGGTCCCAGCCTTAGCCCAGCGCCCCTTTGAAGAAGAGGAAGGTCACATTGCTCCTGTGGGAGCATGAGCCACACCAGCATGTTAAACACTACAGAAAATCCCAGAGAAGCAGGTCAACAAGACAAGGAAATGCAACCCTGATGTCTGTTTTATCTGCTAGGGGGTGAGGAAAGATGCTGTTGCTGGTTGCAAATGAAAACCCGTTTTAGTACATCAGTACTCTCTGGAGAGTTTATTGTATTCACCCATCATTATCAGTTAGTTACGTGTCCTGGCATACATCGTGTGTGCTTCAGAAAGCTCAGATTCTTGACAGTCCCTGCATTCCTAGCAGTTAAAACTATCTGATGCCCTGTGGGATGGCTGGGTTTGCAATGCTGTTCAGCAGTCACAAGTATTCCTCTTTGGCATTTCGTGGAACACTGACAGGAGGAGCTATCACAGTTAAATAAAAGAAAATATTGGCACGTATTAGGAAACGAAGGTAAGACACGAGCTTTCCTACAGGAAGCTCATCTGCTTGACTTTGAAATCCCACAGCTTCAAAGAGACTGAGTAGGAATGACAAACTGGATATATCCTTTCCTACGAAAGAAAAGGACACACCTGTATTTCCTAAGCCATTAGAATCCGAATTGCGAATACCATCAGAAGCAAAGGATGTGCAGTCTGTTAATTACAGATTAGATTTAGTGACACAACACTCTTACTTGGGAATACTTATGTCACTGACAGAGATTAATGCTGTCTTTAGCAAGCTAATTTATTGGATGCCAGCTTTTGTTATAATCCATCCTGTTGTGCTTAAAAGATCTCCAGCCTTGCAGCAAACCTGTTGATGGGCATTACTGACAAGCTCCTGCGAGGGGCTCAGACCATTGCAACCCACTGCTGTGTCTGCCCAGCAGCTGTGTGTCCAACAGGGTACCAGCCTCACGTGGCTGCCTGCTGGAAGAGAAACTCAGTAGTGGAGAGGCAGCATATGTTTCAAACAGCAGCACAGAAACAGAAGGAGCACAAATTCATTTTACATTATTTTCCCTTCCCTTCCCTTCCCTTCCCTTCCCTTCCCTTCCCTTCCCTTCCCTTCCCTTCCCTTCCCTTCCCTTCCCTTCCCTTCCCTTCCCTTCCCTTCCCTTCCCTTCCCTTCCCTTCCCTTCCCTTCCCTTCCCTTCCCTTCCCTTCCCTTCCCTTCCCTTCCCTTCCCTTCCTCATCCTCGTTCTCATCCCCATCTTCATCTTTCTTTCTTTTTTACCTTTTCTTTTGCTTTTTCTTCCTTTCCTTTTTCTGTATTTGCCTCTTGAGTACATAGATAAAACAAGAGATTTATGAAGCATGAGGTCCTTCTTTTAACAGTTTTGAGAGATGAATATGACATAAGCAAAATAATTACTTTCTCAAGTTTAATGGGCTCAAATCTGGCTGATTACATTTTTGAAGCTACATTTCAATACAACTCTGATCAGATCAGCCATTTTCCATAGCTAGTATTTTTGTCCTGTGTGTTATTTTAAGCTTATCATTACCATGGGACTTGAATTCATTTGGAACTCATTAATAATCAGTATAATCCATTTTCATTAGAAATTTCTTACTGGAGCAACTGTTTGTGATGTAAAATACAATTCCCATGAAGTGACCATCTTTGTAGATACACAGCTGGTGATGTTGGATTAATATATAACTTTATGTTAAACTATTTTTTCCACAAATAATAAAAGCCATTAATATATTCTTTGCATAGTGAATAAAAGATCAGAAAGATGAAAGGTACAAGTGGAAACAGGATCATTTTCTTGGTTACCAGAATCCCCCTTTCTTTGTGTGGTACACTGGAGAGATTTTATCTTGCTTTTACATGCATCTTTCAACGCACAATGTACTTTTCTTCCCTGTATAATAGAGCTCACAATGAGAAACACTGACATGCCCGACCAAGACAGAGTCCTTCCCAACATTAGCACAATGGCTGGCAGTTCATCATGTCTGAAGAGACGATTTCGCAAATCAGAGATGCTTGAAAGCTGGTGAAAGAGAGGGTTAAGAAAAAAAAGAGCACTTTCAACTTGAATCACGGATGGCGATCTTCTCTGTTTTTCTCTAAACCTTCACTAAACAAACATATCTATGTCTTGACACTCTTCACAAGTTGCAGTTTTTGTAGAGATACTTGTACACAGGCTGACAAAGCTGTGCACAAGTATTCACGGCACTCTCAAGGGGTGTCAGTAGGATATGCTTCCCTGAACAATGATGCACTGTTGAGAGGGGGAAGAGATTGTAAGTAGCTTTGAAAGAACGTGGAACAATTTCCTTGTTTTCTCCCTCCTCTGCGCATGTTACTATCCCACCATGTGACAAAAAAACAAGCACAGTATCTCTGGCTAACTTTGGTGAAACAGAGATTTAAGTAAGAGCCTTTTCTATAGCCACACTTCTGATAACTTCTGAATTCTTTCCTGAGAGGCAAGGAGGAGACTGGTCATGCGGATGGGGAGCTGATCCTCATACTGGAAGGAGGAGGAAGACAGGGACAAGGGCATGTACCATAGGCAATTCATTGTCTGTTTTGTTGTTCAGCTTGACTCTACCTCAAAGACGGCAAGCATCTCTTTGCAAAAGTTTCTTTCAAATGTGTGCAATCATTGGTAACGTTTCTGTTTCAGCAGGCCATTTTCTCAAGAAACTCATGACTGCCTCACTTTCAAATAATTTCAATTATTCCTTCTACCTGGATGGCTAGATAGAATAGAAGCCTGCCACTGTGTCATTAAAATTGGCTTTAGATATTGGCACAATCCACGGGTAAATAAATGGCTGCTGTAGCGACGGCTGTACCAAAGCAGCACTGGCTGTGTTCCAGGCAAAGGGCTGCAACCCACCCGCCCAAATGCGATGCGCAAAGCTCTCTGCAAAGAGGTCCTCTACAGCCCTCTTCAGCCCATGGCTGGGAGTCTTGCCTTTACTCAGTGGGCATTTCCACTGAGTTCATCTCTAATAAGTCTCCCCTTAAAAACACCAGTTTCTCTCTGCGTACCACGGTGGAAACCTCACGGACACCCTGGGTGGGGGCAGCTGCCCTGTGGGGAACCACCAGGAGGAGTCAGCGCCTGCCTGGTGACGGTGCCCCGGGACCTCCCCTCGGTTTTCTGCATGAAGAGACGAAGCTCAAGGTAAAGCAAAGAGTTTCCTCAGACTCTTTCACAGCTCAGAAGCACTGTGAGGAAAGAGACCTTCATCCTCCTAATGAGCGATTGTGTTCAGAGTAAATGCACTCCTCGAAGGGCGTTAATGCTTTCATCACCACTGGCTAATGAGCCTGAACTTGCACCTTGTACCAGATACTAATCAGATTCCTCTTTCTGTGCTCTCTAAAGCAGTGCAATTTGGTCTGCCAGCTAGCAGTGATGCTGTTTAAAAATAACCTCACATGGGTGTTCCTATTCAGTATTTCTGTCACAACAGTTGCTAAAGGTCCAGGCCCAGGCAAGACTAGGGCCCGTTTTAAAACGCATTACATTCTTAATTTCTTTTAAGGTTGTCCTTAACTTATTCCACTTACAAAATCAAAAATAGTAAAGTGTCTTAATTGAAAAACAACTTTTTCTTGTACAATTTAATTTCATTTTTTCCTCAAAATTTCAAAATACCTTGGTCCATTTTTCTTTCTTTCTTTCCTTTTTTTTTTGTAATCATTTGCATAATCCACAATACTTTCAGCACTTTCTTACTTTGCATAAATCAATTTCACTTCTTGTTCATCTCATCATTTTCAGAGGAATTCTTTTCTGCTTTACTGGACTTAAATTAATCCTCTGGAGGAAGCATGGTCATGACACGGCCAGCATCAAAATCTGCATAATGAAAGCATTTTTTTCCATTTAAATTGGCACTCAAGAAGATCACTGCTCATTAGCAGACTTTAGATCTTTTATTTCATTTTAAGTGAGAAAGACAAGCATTCTTCCCCTAATATAAATTTCTTGCATAAAAATTGATTCAGTGATCTTTAAATTTACTGCAGTGCAAGTTAGGTGCCTAAATACTTTTAAAAAACAAGTCTATGTGATTTGTAGAGGATTAACTTCGCTAGCAAGACTATCAAAATTGCCATACTTGATCAGACTAGTGATCTGTCTGGTTTGGTTTCTCTCTGAGGTCAAAACCAGTTTTGGGAAGATGACTAAATAATGGATGGATGTGGAATCACTTGTTATAAAGGGAAATTTCTTCTTAATTCCAGGCACTCAGCAGCTGCTTATGCTGGTGACGATCTTAGATGAGGTTTAATGCATAATCTGTACTGGCACTTATGAATGGGAAGAGTGCTTAGTATAATATATATATCTTGTAGGTCCTTTCCAACCTTGTGTTTCTATGCTTCTGTGATTCTCTCCCTCATAGCTGAAAAGTCCTGGCAGTTGGGCGATGTCCCTGGTGAGTGGAAGAAGGGAAACATCATGCCCCTACTCTTCAACAATGAAAGAATTGAACAAAGAGCACTACTCTTCAACAATTAAAACAATCAGGAGACATTTCTTCTCAGAAAGAGTGGTCAGGCATTGGAACGGGCTGCCCAGGGAAGCGGTTACCGTCCCTGGGGGTGTTCAAGGAAAGGCTGGACATGGTGCTCAGGGACATGGTTTAGTGGGTGACATTGGTGGTAGGGGGTTGGTTGGACCAGATGATCTTGGAGGTCTTTTCCAACCTTAATTTTTCTATGATTCTATGATTCTACCTCTCTCTCTGTGGAGAGAAAGAGCACTTCTTGCTCTTGGTCCCATAACACAGCTGCAGGATGGTGCAGCCCAGGTAGCCTTGGTCAGGCTTGGGCAGCTGGAGGCTGCCTGCTGTTGGCTTGTCTCTCTGGCCTTGCTTCAGGCTCTGAGATACCTGTCCTGCATGACTCAACTCAGCCTTTCCCAGCGCTTCTGATTTAATCATCCCAGGCAATCTGCAGTCTGCGCTGACCTTTTCCATTCTGTCCTGTCACATTTTCTCCCCAAGTACATGTTTTACTGGTTTTGGTCCAGTTGCTAAAAATAATATTCTCTTTCTTTATAAGCTGAAGATTTTTCTTTTGACTTTGCTTGCAAGTCATTGTTTCTATTTGAATATTTTATAGGATCAATGAGGAACGGTATCTGCTTGCCTTTTGTGAAGTTCCATGTGTTAATGGAAAGCTGCTTTTGTCTGCTAAATACGATGATAGAGAACATTTGAACACTTGGAAGAAAGTGTTGGTGCACCTACCTCTCCTGCATAGATGTGTATTTTTCAGTCATTGACTATTTCTTTGCCATTGCTATGATGTAGAAGGAATCAACTGAACACAGGGAGCTTCTGACAATAAAGAATGCATTTCAGAAACAACACTGAATGTTATATTTAATTTGGTAACATTTGTGAAAGACTTTTTTTTTTTAATTACTTTCCTAGTTAGTATGTATTATTCCAAAATACATGTCTTTGATTTTAGAAATTGTCAGAGGAAATGAATAATTTTGCCACAATTGTTAAATGTCTTGCTTGTCTTATGTATTCAGTGCCAAATAAAAAAATCTGTTTATGCAAAATTTATTTATGCTAAGTCTTGAAAAAGATTTATATGCTAGAAAAGTGGAAGACATAGTGACCTTTTAATTGAAAAACACATTTTTTTTAAAAAAACTTCTTTCTTATATGTTTTAAAGTATAATTTTTTTTTGTTCCTTCTTCTGTCAGTATTCCCCTCATTCCTTGAACTGTTCTGGAATATAAACATAGGAACCAATAAGTGCTTTTGACCTGAGATCACCATTATTTTCTAATTTATCAAAAGTTTTTCAAATGAATTGCCTTGGCTGGTCAGATGTATAGCTGAATAGAATTCATCCTTTTTGGAAAATGTATCCTATTTATTCTGATATCTTTTAAGAACTGTGTTTGTGAAGGCACTCACATTTTCTGCACTCATGGACAAGGCAGATGGAGTGGGGTGGGAGGAGAGGAGACAGTGTCACTCCATCATTTGGACACTGTCAGGGTAGAGAGGGGGGAGCTGAATTTGGTTCCTGTGCCTGGTGCTCTTTCATTATGTTGCAGTTACTGGATGAAATGGTTAATGCCTGTAGGCAAAGTATAACTTGGACCTAAATCTTCCATTTCCTTGGTGATCATGCTTGGGCTGGGCAAGAGGGGAGTAGCCATGCTATTGAAAGACAGGACCTTGCTCAGCCCTGCGGCTGAATGTTGATAAGGCATCCAAAAACTGCACGGTGCTGACCTGGGGATGGAGGCACCTGATGAACAGAGAGGTGCAAGATTCTGGGTACAGCCTCGTGCTCCGCATTTTCTCTCCACTGGCCTAGAGCTGCCTCCCTCTGACAGTGTCATCTTGAGATGCTCCTGTTCAGGCCGCCGCTTCCTTAGTTCAATAAATTTCACTGGCTTAGAATAAAGAAGTAGCCATCTACCAGCTCTGTGGTTTTCGGCCAGAAGAAAACAATCTGACCATTTCACATCATTGTGAAGAGCAGATCCTTGGACGATAGGGGTGCAAGAAGGATGGTATACTGTAAAACAATAAAAAAATACATGCTGAAGAAAAGTTATGGTAGAGCTAGACCTTCTACAGTCTGCGTGGAAATGACTTCATCTCCCTAAGTTCAGCTGGTCATAGTAATTGGAAGCTGGAAAAGGAACATGCTACAGAGCAGCCAACTATAGCATGTCTCTATTTTTTTTTCCTTCTATTTGTTTTAGGTTTTCAAATAAAAACAGAGCATGCTCTTCATCCCAGGAGCTTTCACTCTAATGGGCTGTTAATGAGCTATCAATTACTTATGCAAAAGAAAATACACACATATGCACATATTCCTCAGCTGAAGGTTTGCCGTGTTTAAATGTTGGGGATCATCCTTCTCACCTGGGTCTCCAGCCCTGCGTGCATCTTTGCATTCACCCTGTTACAAGGTCTGGCATGTAGCACCATAAGCAAGACTGCAGACCTGAGGCTCAGGGACTCATGCTCTGCTCTCATGCAACACTGGCTGTTCTTATCGAGCACTTGCAGTACATCACTCAATCCTCAAGCCCTCTTGTGAAGGACACTAGCTGATAATCTTATTTCTGAAGGCACAGTCTCCTTCTTGGCTGTGGATTCTTGAATTGCAAGGTCTAAAAAGCATTTCCGTCCATTCACAACAGGACCAGGAAGCTAAACTTCCACCCAGCCTTTGTCATCCTCAATTAGGACTGATCGCTGTCGTGAGCTTGACCTTGTAATGAAACTGGTGGCCTTGGCACAGGCAATTCAAAACCTCTTGCTCATCCCAAGTTTGGAAAACACTTGCTGAACTCCAATTCCCTCATGAATGAGGAGCCCTCAGAAAGACCCAGTGCAGTCACTGCCTCCCAGATGGCACAGAAGTGTTTGTGGGACCCAGCAATGTCAGGACACTGCTGGCCGAGTGCAGGGCTTGGGCTGCTCTGGGCTTTCCTCTCCTCAGGGTCCTCCCCTACGTCTCCCTGTGAATTTCAGTCCCCGTTAGCCCTATAGCTTTCCCCAGGGTGGCCTCCAGCCTGGGGATCAACATTTTCCCATCACCCACCTTCTCCCTGCGCCATCTCCTCTCCTGCCTGTCGCCTTGCAGAGCTCCCAGCAGGGCAGCACACAGGAGTGCTGCAAGTGGCAGTGAAAAAATAAAAATTAAAATTAAAAAAATAAAAAATGAAAAACTGTGCAGACAGGAAGAGTTGTGTTAAAAAACATACAGTCCTTCCCTGGTTGTTTTGTTTTGTGTGTGACTAGACCATGTAAAACAAGTTTAACACCCTGAAAATAGCCAGGCTGCTAAGGGTTAAGGTATTTATGAACTTGTTAAGAGATGGAAACATTATGCACCCTTCATGATGTTTAATTTTAACTGCCACACTAGAGAGAGCCTTTGATTACATTATCGGTTTATTCTCATTGACTGTTAGTTGTTGTAGCTCCTTTTTTTCACAGCTCTATTTCTGTGTTACAAAAGATATTTCTCCTAAGTGACTGGAAATGGAGGATTTTAATTAGCCAAGCTTTTCATGCAGAGGATTCCAACCGCTGCAATCATGGGTATGCATAGGGTTAAGTATCAGTCTAAAAGATTAATGGCTTAACTGGAATCGTTGTATCACAGACACAGAAAATAAATCCCCTTCCCAGGGAGCCATTGAGGAAGGAACCCGCACAAACCAATAACAACTGTTTGTGCTGCTGTTCGCACCCACAAACAGCAGTGATAAGACAAAAATAATTGCAGGGATCAAAGTCCCGGAGCTCCTTGGCCAGAGCTGGGCTGAACCAGGAGGTGCACTGCCTACCCGCAGGCGGTCAGAGCTTGTGCCCTCAGCTGGCTTTCTCAGCACAGGAAAGCAGCAGGTGTGCTTTGCTGCCAGGCTTCTGCCCAAGAGAATACCCTGTGCTGCTGCTGCTGCAGGGAAACCAGCACTGGGTTTCACCCCTGGCACCAGTCTGAAGCTCTGGTTTGGATTCCTAGAGGCTGCTGCTGGGATCTGCAAGATGTGGACCTGGGGCTTCAGAGCCTCAGCCACACACGTACTGAGGGAGAAAATGCACCAAATTTACAGCAGCTCTGAACCATGAAATTTCCAAATTCTCCTTAACAGAAAAACAAAAAAAAAGCCAATATGACCCCATTTTTCCTGCACTCTTTCAGCTTCCTCACAACAACGTTCCCCCCAAACCAACTGGGACCAGGACACGGTGCAGCAAAAGATGCGGCTGTTAGCTGACAGCGGAGTGCGGAGAACGTGCGCCAGCAAAACGGGCAGAAATCTCTCCTGGAGCACAAACATGTGGCAGTTACCAGTACAGCACACTGAATATTACATAAACGTTGGGCTGCATGTGTTTTAAGGCTTGCCTGCCCATGGATAAGGAAATTAATCTGATGTTTAGATTAGGTTCGTGTCTACACACTGTAAGTGCGGATTTAGTGGCTTTTTGGCCAGAAACAAGAGAGAACTTGCTCAAAATCACAAGCTTTAAAATGTTCTCTCTTCTCCAGGACTAAATCCTCAAGTCGTTAATTGTTAAAGAGGCAAAACTTTGTCTTGGTGAGGACAGAGTAATACTGCCTGTGGAAAAATGTGTCTTTGGCTGGGTGGGTGAGGCCCCCCCAGAAAGTGCTGCCTCACTATGAGCATTGACCTGCTTAGGAAAAAAAGATGTATAAAAATAAGCTCTCCAGGGCAAGAACTGCATCATTACGCAGCTTTCGTTTTCCAGTGAAAGGCTTTGTTCTGTGATTTTGCAAAAGCAGCTCTCAGTAGCAGGAGCCATCTTTATTCTAGCGGGCTGAGGGGCACGAAAACTCCTGATCCTCAAGAAAGTCCCTGTACACCAGTACTACAGACACACTGAAAACCCCACTGGCTTCAAAAATACCAGGCTGTGAAAACAAGGGACTGGAAAGAAGAGATAACGTGACGGTTGTCTGGACAACTTTAATTCAGCCCACCTGCACGAAGGTGTTGTGGCTCAGTCTCACACAGCCTTTCTCCCTTGGTCCCCAGCACTGTGAGGTACATGGAATAAGGTAAGGCGCTCATCGAGCAGCTGGTCAATATTTTATTGTATTTCCTTTTTTCTGCAGTTTGTATCCCCAGGCCTTGTCTACTGCAGACTTTTCAAACCAGCTCTGAATAAAGATGTGTCTATTTTCCCCCGGCCTTTTCTATAGCCTTCATCATCATTACCTCTGACTGCCTCAGACTATGGCTTATTTTCACTGCCTTGTGGATACTGCCTCCTTTGGAGGATTGAGGCACTGAGAGATCAAGGTCTGGATGTTGTGTGCTGGACTGAGACAGCTGAACCTACTTTCCCTTGAGTAGCACGCTCAAGAGCGCATTAGCTGTTCCAGACATTGCTCCCATCTACTTGAGCTGCAGGTATTATCAGAATGGATAATTCTGCCAGGAAAAAAAAAATAAGAAAAATAAAAAAAAAAAAAAGAAGAAGAAAGAAAGAAAATGGAAAAGGTAAAGAGAAAAAGAGCTCCAAGCTGGTCCCATAGAAAACTGGGAACCCCAAATTCAAGTCAACGTGTGTAAGCACACACAGTGCAGTGACGAAAAGAAATGATCAGAGGATGCTTCTAGAGCAGCCAGACTCCAGCAGGTACCGCTACACTATGGTCAGCCTGTAACAAAAGCTCTGCCGGGTGCCAGCTGCTGTTATGTGCTGGGGAACACCAGGCTTGGGGACGTCAGGAATTTCTCCTGTCCCGATGCGGCGCACAGCTTTTGCTTCCCAAGAACAGAGCCTATGCGGAAGACTTGCCCCACCACACAGCCCAGCACAGCTGCCTGCTCCTGCCACAAGTGGCACGTCTCTTCGTCAGGCCCCACCAACAGGGGATCTGCCTCACCTTGCATCACCTCGTGTGGGGAGGGGTCCCGCTGGGACGTCCTTGGGGTCCCAATTCTCCTGTACGGTCTCCCGAAGTAACGAGCTGTGAGAAGAATTCTTTTTATAGAAAGTTACGCAGAGGAGCTACACAAGCTCTTTGATTCTGCTTTTGCAACCCAAAATATACAACTTTCTTCCTGATACTGTATGATCTTCAGTTACCACACAAAAATAAATTATCTGCAGGAGAATAAGGGCAAGCTGAAAACTTATTTATCACCCAACCATTATAATGTGGTTGATGATCAAACAACCTGTGAAGCTGAGATAATTTTCTTCATCTTCAAGTAGCCACTGGAAAGCCTCATTACATGCCTGAAGTTGCATTGCTTAGCAACAGCATTTCAGAAATTCGAGTTATCAGCATGATCGCTAATAAGACAGTAAGCTGCAAAAGAATTCTGAATAAACTAGATGCATTTGCATTTCAAAATAAATGAGAGTAAATGTCAGATTGTGTTTTGGAGTAGACGAACTCTTCTTAGCAGAGATACATTGCATTTACTCAAGAACTTGTACAATATAGACAAATCTGAAATGTTTCTTAAATATAGCATATTTGTGAGTTTTGCATATTTTACTACTCTTCTAATGTTAGCTGTAGCTAAAGAAATCTGTTTTCAGAAAAACATGCTGTCAAAGCATGGCACACGCAAGGACAATTAGAAGTGGTATTTTCCACAGCAGAACACAGCTATGAACAGGAGTTTCTGAAAGATGAAGACACAATTATCCTGCTGCAATTCCCAGGATCCATTTGAAGGATAGTTTGGTTTATCTAACCATATTTGAGAACACTTACTAAACAAATACTCATAGAAAAAAACTGAAAAACCTTCTCGATCTCACTGTAAAAACACAGATGGATAAGGGTAGCATAGTTCACAAAAACAGAGCAAGCCTGGGACTTTTCTGTAGCCCTGGATTTCTGCTGAAACATACAGAAAACAGAGCTATGGGGCTGACTGGTGAAAGCAAAGCAAACCGTAGTCCAAGCCTATTGGTGACACGTTGCCTTTCTCACCTGTTCCTAATGTTGAGCTGATCAGCAACCAAGAACAACAGTACCTGGCAGCAGCTGTGAAGCAGCTGATTTGAATTTGGCCACATTTTGTCTCCAGGGAATTCACTGGAAATGTTTTCTTCACTCATTCGTTCACAGGCACAGATTTTGGGGCGGGGGGGGGGGGGGAGGGGAAACAAACTCTTATTCCTGTTCCCCCTGCATGCAAGTTCACCTCGAAGGCAGAGGAGAACCATCGCCTTACCTACCCACCTGTAGTTACTCCTACTGACACCTTCTCTAGCCAGCATATCTTTGTGCATACAGGCATGTCTAAAAGTTGTCACATCCCACCTGTGTGAAACCTCCTCTGTGGCTGCCGGGGAAGCCTCCTGGCCAGCTTCGACTCATTGCTTCCACATGTTCTCACTGAGCGAGGGAAGGTGAAGTTATTCCAAGAGCATCACTGGGGACAAGGAGAGCCAAGCACAGCAGTGACAACTCTGAGAGCAGGATGCACAAGAATGGCCTCAGAAAACCACTGAGGGTGCGAGGGGAAGCTTGCAGAAGGGAGAAGATGCTGGGACGAAGGTGGCCTATGAGCCTGGGTTACCTAACCCACCACAGCGGCCTGTGAGGTGACCTTTGGGGCACCTCCTTTCTCTCAGACCCCCTTGCATTATGCAGGACACAGGATGAGCGTTATTTGCCTGAACAAGTTGAAACTCTCAGCCTTATTTAGTAAACACTGCTCTGTTAATTGTTAATTAGGCCTGAATTACTAGGTTCATCATGAGTTTATTCACTGTGGTTAATCTCAATGATTTTGCGAGTTAACTTTCCTTCTGAGGTACAAAGAAATAGAGCTGGATAGTCAGGTCTTACTGCTGGAAGGCTGACACACAGTGACATTAATTGGAGTGCTCAGTTGGAGAGGTGTAGGAGGTGACATTTCAGAGCAATACGTACCGCTCCCGTGTCCAGAGCACAGCTCATCCCCATCAGGTTGGCAGCTGCAAGTCCTCGGCACTTCTCCAGTCAAGCTCCGGGGCCTCAAGCTTTGCAGTTAAGGCTTAGCTATGAAAATTTTGTCTTCAGAGACTTGTCTTTACTTAATTGAGAGTGTCAGATAAGCTATAAGTGTTGCAAAAGACAAGGCTGGCGACCCCACCTGAAGAACAAGGCCCCTTTTGCATTCACGATGATGAGATCTTATCCCTTCAGCACTATAAGATCTGTACTTGTAGAGCCTGTATTTTCTTTTTTTTTAATTCTACCCAAAACATTAGATATTTCCCTTCCAACTTCCTCTCAAGAAGAGGGCAAGACTCATCCTTTATGCTGTCTTTTAGTATTAGTTGTCAGCATATAAGGGCAAAAATTCCAAGCCAAGTTTTCTCTAGTCTGGAGGTCAGTCAGTGGGAGAGCTCTTTTACCTGCAAGGGAAGAGCATGAATCCAAATGACAGGCAAACAGATCTGAAGGAGAGAAAAAGAGCCTGACCTTGTGAAAGAGACAGAGGTAAGGCTGTTTGGATACATCAGAAACACAAAGATGCACAGCTTAAATGTGCCATGCTTCTTTCAAAGAGTTTTCTCAGAACTGCTTTTATAAAGTACAGCGTTCTTGTTTTGCTGTATTATTTGGGTCTTTTCTAACCTAAGGTCCTAGCCTGAAATTATTTCTCCCTGCAAGCAGATGTTATTTTAATTTTACATTTTTAGGAAAAAAAGTCAATACATGTGAAGTGGTATTTTGCCTCATTTCAAGGCCTAATGTTGGAAATAGTTTGGGAAATTCTGAATACTGTGAAGCCTCTTGTATTTTGACACCCACATGTAGCTCTTCTGGCCTACAAAATAAGCTAAGAATGGAAAATAGCTCATTCTAAACCTCAGTCATATTTAATGCTGAAAATAAAACATGTAGACAACCTTATAATTCTTATAAATAATGATTCTACAGTCCAGGGCAATAAATGTGAAAACTATGGTTTATGATAATGTATTCCTCAGTGACAGTAGAAAAATAGGTCATCATTTTGAAAAGGAGGGAAGATATCTATCATGTTGAACACACTAACAGGAAATTCAAAGTAGTTTCAGGGGGAGAACAAGGCAGTCAGTCCGTGGCATTGTTCTCCTGACTCTCTGTGTCCCCAAGCACAACATGCGAATCAAGAGCTTGTCGTGGCCACTGTGCGGGGAGGGTGGCTACAGGCATGCATTCCAAGGCCTGTCATATTTTGTGTTAGGAGATATCTATATATCTGCATCCCAGAACATTGATCTGGATGGCGTTAACCAAAGCATGTGAGGAGGCGAGGAGAGGAGACTCAAGGAGAGGAGATTCGAGGAGACTCAAGGAGACTCAAGGAGAGGAGACTCAAGGAGAGGAGACTCAAGGAGAGCAGAGGAGACTCAAGGAGAGCAGAGGAGACTCAAGGAGAGCAGAGGAGAGGAGACGAGACGAGACGAGAGGAGACGAGAGGAGTATGCATAGGGTGTGGGGGAAGGCTTATTTCCATGGAACTTGGGCAGGATGCTGAGCCTGTGTTTTAATAAATATTTGACACAAATCCTCTCCCAGCCAGCCAAAGGCAAACGTTCCTTCATTTAATTGGTCTTCCAAATTGTAAGTGTTTGATTTACTTTGTTCTGATACTTTTAATTTTTTGGTGCTAATGGATTCATATGTCTTATCCCCCTTATCGGTAAGTTACAAAAGAGGAATTCACCGAATCTTGCTTTATTTTGTCTTTGTTCTGCCTTTTTGCCTACCACACTTTCTTTAGCAGCTGCTTTTAACAGAGAAAAATCTGCTCAGACTTTCCTTTCTCTCAGTCTTGTTTATCTTTACCCAGTGTTCCTGAAAGCACACTGCTTATTCAGTATCTCAGGAACAGACTGCTTCTGCAGACTGATCTCTACATCAGCTCCCACTAATTGGCCTCCAACAGCCAGTTCAGTGGAAGTCTTGCATCTGAACACTGATTTTGGAATAAAAAGGTTAATGGCAAAGTCAACTAAGGCCCATTTGTTACAAAAATAAGTAAACTGATTTGACTTTATTTGACTTTGCATCAAATAGATGCCTATAAAAAGGCCAATAATAAATGTGCATCCTAAAAATAGTTCCAGAAGCACTGAAAAGTTCTTTTCTGATGAGGAAAGAAGGGTCTCAGCTCACCGGTAGTGGATATGTAGAGCCTGGTTGTCTTAGGCAGTACTTTGGGCTTTCTTTGCTCATAAGCTTGAGAAAAGAGTGCTTCCAGAGGGAAGCAGACACTTTTTGTTCTGCAATAGCAGTGTCTGCTCTTCTTTTTGCAATGAAATAACTGACATCTATATCATTCACCCCATTAGTTACTTCCATATAGAGATATATATTAAGAGCCTGAAGGTATTCTTGCAAAGCTGACCTGGCAGAAATTTTCTGTGAAAAATTTTATAGAGGTAATATTGCTGAAAAGAAAGATCTGTCACGCTGTGGGATCATGGTGTGCTTGAATCATGGTCTTGTTTTCCCTTCACGCTTTTAGACAGACACAAGGCTTAATACAGAAAAAATAGTTCCTGGATTTTTTGTTTAATTGTTTTGTTAATAACAGCTAGTGTTATTTGTTTGATTCAGATTGTAAGAATCTCACTTTTTTTTTCTTTTTCTTTTTTTTTTTTTTTCCAAATTTTAAGCAAAGGCTACTATGGGAAACATATATTTACCTGACAACCAGATGAAGCAGACTTTTCCAATCTTCAGTTACTGGTAGGATGGGAACAGCTCACGGTTCTCTTTGACCGTGAAAGTTTCCATTTCACCTAAAAGTAGGAGTTGGTGTGTGTGTGTCACAGGAGACCTACAGATTTCATTGACTATTGTGGAGCTTGAAAATTCTGTGAAATCAAGCATTTACGATAATGAAGCTATACCATTCCCACCACCTTAAGGAAATGAGAGATTTTCTTAGAAAATACCTTAGAAAGGAAAGACATCCAATTTTTGGATGTTATAGATGTGTGTCCCGATGCACCAGGAGAGAAGGGAATTGTCTGGAGAGTTCAAGACCCAGCAGAAAGGGCAGAAGAAAGGCTTCCTGCACACTGTGGTTTCCCACGCTGTGATTTTTTCCTGCTAATGGCAGAGATAAGGTACTTACTCAAACAAAGGTTTTGACTTTACATAGTGTAATGCATGCAACACCTCTCTGCAAAAAAGGGCCTTCAGAGAGAGGGACTTCAGGTTTCAGTTGTCAGAAGTACTAGGAACCCTATTTTCATTTAATTCTTCTTCTAAACAGAGGGGCAAGTGAGACCCTGGATTACAGTGTAAATATATATATATATATACATATATAAGTTTATATTTGGTATATATTCAAAAACATAATAAAGAGTTATTTGCATTCCTGAGGAGAGAGGGAAGGAGAAAAATAAAAGGTCTCCAGCATAAAGTGCAATTTTGAGTGTTTCCTACACAAACAACACTAAATGCTCAGAATCATCTCTCTCACCCCATTCATAAAAGCAGGCTCTCTTCCTCACCTAATTCCAGAAGTATCTATGTGGCTTGGCTCAGCTTGGATTTTAATTCTAGGCATCTACCTTTGAAGTGTCCTAGTAAAAGTGAGGAAGAAACCCTCAACTCCCCAGTGCCCAGGACACTGCCTAAAGGTTTTCCAGCAGGAGCTGGTGAGCAGACCCTCCCCAGCATGCCAGTTCACAGCAGCAGTCCCTTCAGATGTCCTTGCCATCCGCCCTCATGTACCTTCATGCACCCCACAGTGTTGTCTGAAATGGCTCCAAGGAGGAAAACAGGCAGGTGCACCGGTCTTTTATAATGGGAAGTCCCAAAGGAGGAAGGAGACGGAGAAAAGAAATCCTGCAGGGCAGACTTCTCAAAGACTTCTGTGTTCTTCCAGTCTAGCAGGGGGAAGGAAACTGGCCTGAAGTCAGTCTGGGAATTTACTGACCCCAGGCAGTAACAGCAGTCAATCTGGCATTATGGTTATATATATATATAGTGTTTTTCACAGCTGCAAAATGAATGCTGGGTGATTTCAAAATTCTTAGAAGCTGGCCTTTAGATATTCTCTAGCAGTAGAACTCACCCTGACTTCTATTAGCTCAGCTTTAATCTATTTAAAAGCTAAGCTAAAGAAAATTCTCTTAAACAATATACATAATATATGGATGCCATAACAGTAGCTTTAAAAATAAATGTTTGCTGCTTTACATTAATGTCGTGACAGTTGGGTAGGGATGTCTAAGTTTAAGTGCAGAGCTATGCAGCTGAGATGCGGTATAAAAATCTGACTGGCTTCCATGGAAGATGTTATCTTTGCCAAAAGAGCTTAACAGAGAATCACCTCATATTTTTCTTTCAAAAGTTATCCTAAAAGGCTCTGTGGTGAACCTGAACATGGCTGCTAAGGAAAGATGCTAATAATTTTGGCTTCCATGGCTTTCTCATGGGTATCCTGTAGTTTGACTAATAGTGCCTCCAGGGATCTTGGTGTGGCTGCATGGATTTCCCACACAATATATGGGTATTGATTTTTTTATTATTATTATTTTGTTTTCAGGGTGCGGATGGCTTTAGTTGTTAATCTTTGCAAATTCCCACTGACCTCTCATCCGTGCGTGGTTCTCTTCCTTACAGCTGGTTCAGTCTGCCTCCCCTGTCCGTCCTTTAGCAGCAACAGGAAGATTTTTAAAGGTGTTTTGGAAAGGGAGTTTTGGTGGCAGGTCCAGTCCCAATAAAAAAAGAATCTCCCTTTGTTTCCCTGATGGTTTTTGTTTATTTGTTTGTGTGTGTTGGGGTTTTTGTTTGTTTGCTTGCTTTGCTTTGTTTTTCCCAGGGAAGGCAGCTTTCTGACCACTGAGAAAAATAAGAGCGGGGGGTCTTTTGTGTGTAGTGAACAAAATGCTACAGCTAAAGGAAACGTAATTCCTGTGACAGCAGCTGGTATCTTCTTGTTTCGCACCTTCCTCCGTTCCTCTCTCAAACCAAATAAGTGCTTTTTCATTCACATTCGCTTCATCCCTGCGCATCGCTGCGCAGTTCATCGTTTCAGCTGCGCTCCTGGATGCATTTCGGGGCAGTGCTTTCTTTCCTCTCCAAAACACGTTTTCGGCCTCCTGCACGCAGCGGTCTGTGCCGCAGCCGTGTGATTCAGCAGGCAGCCCCCCAGGATGATACAGCAGGCAGCCCCCCAGGATTCAGCAGCCCCCCCCCAGGGCAGCCACACGCTGCCCGCAGACCCCAAATCCTGGTGCTCGGGCTCCCATTGCCTAACGCGGCTGTCTGCGGGGGAGACCCTGGAGCTCCATCTTCTGGTCAGCCTGAGACGAAGCTGCTGGGCCCAGCTTGGGCCCCAGGAGAGCTGGGGGTGGCCGCGGCAGGTTTCTGGCAGCCCCTGGTTTTGCGGGCAGGATGGCAGCCCCTGGAACCTGACAGAGCCCTGCAGGGTAAGTGGTGGGCCCAGGCTGCCAGCTTGAAAAATAAAAATAAAATTAAAAAAAAAACCCACCTTGCACTCCCTTTTCCCAGGGAAAAACAAAGCTTCTGCAAGGCGTTTGAAAAATACCGCTACAGCTACAAGGCAGATAAGACTTCAGCAAAAAGCCCTTTTAATTATTTTGCTGCTGACGGCGGTGCCTCGGTTGGGTAGGGTACTTGCAAACCCATTGCTGGGAGCCTGAAAATCGGCGTGAGCAGGTTTCCCCAAGCCGAGCAGAAGCACACATAAATATCTTTAATTGTGCTTTCAAGCCTGCTGGATGTTGTCTGTGCTTCGGATTCACTGAGGTGCGGGTGATTTAAGCATGCCCGGCCAGCAGCGACAGGCAGTTTCTCTTTGTTGCAGGAGAGGCTGAAACACTTCAAACTGGAGTTTTGCCTTGATCTCCCGTACTCAGCAACCCGACTTTCTGTTTGGATTTCAAAGCCATGGCATTAATTATTTCTTCTGGACCACTTCTCCAAGGCCAGGGTAAATGCAGCCAGCACTGGTAAATAAGCTAGAGGGAAGGAGGGGGAAGCGGATCTTCAGAGCATCCTGACGGTGCCTTGGTCCCCTTTGGTCCCTAGCGTGGTTTTCCTGATTGCATCCCAGAGAGGAGCACTGGACCAGGACGGTCCTCTTCATGCACACAAGGGCCAGCAGACACTGAGGACAGTCAGCCCCAGGGATTCTCAAGCATTTGAGCATATTTGCTGCACGGCTCCAGGTCTTTAGGGGTACCCTGCCCTGTGCCCTCTGCCCGAGGTACCACACAGGAGCGTGGCAGCAGTGCTGGAGGGCCTGGTGGGGAGCAAGAAGAACCAGGAGATCTGTAGGAAACTTTGTGTGATGGAGGCAGAAATACACTCAGTCCTCCCTTTGGGACGTGCTTGGAGAAATACATTTTCATGACTACCTGACAGCAATGGCTGTATTAAGTTTTCAAGACTACGGTAGAATTGCCAAATACTGAAACAGGAACATCCAAAAAAAGAAGGTGACTGCCCAGAGGAGTTTAATATCTTAGAACAAGAGGACAGTTGGATATAAAATGGGCAACTGTAAGCGGAGAGATGCTATGTCCTTACTAGGCTAAGCAGGGATGTTTGCAGCTGCTGAAGAAAAATGAAAATATTTATTTAAAATATTTGTCTTTCACAGGGGCTGGATGGGAAAAGGAGGTGGCCTCAATGCAATTAAAGGAAATATGGATCCCAAATTCCAGTGAATCCTAGAAAAGCTTAAGTTACTCGTGAGACCACGTGATCCAGCCTCCTGTTCAAACCAGAGCCAACTCCAAAGCTGCATTGCAGTCCCAAGGTAGCTCCAGTCGAGTGTTGAACATCTCCAGGGTTGGAGACGCCCTGTCTCGCCCAGGCTCCAGTTTCAGCATGAGACCCTCTCACTGAGGTGTCTGAGTTTTGGTTGAAAGTTTCCTTCATCTAGCTTGTGACTGTTACCTTGGATCCTTTCCCTGTATGTCACTGAGAAGTCTGTCTCTGGCTTCTCTGCTGCCCACCATCAATTTGTTGGCGAAGTTCAGAAAGCAATTCTTCGTTCAAATGAAAGGAATGGCACCAGAGGAGTTGCAGTAGCTAGGGTAACGATTGTATCATCAACGTAAAATGCTTTTTTTTTTTTTTTCTTTATCTAGAAAATACCTCCACTTCCACTCACCAGCCTGGAAGTACTAAAACTCCTCCACATAGAGAGCTGACCTTGATCTGGGTCTAGAAAATCCTCTTGCATTGCTGTTTCTTGAGCACTTCAGATACTTACCAGGCTGACCTGCAGGAGAAATTAGGATGCAAATGGGAGCCCCTGCTTATAATGCATTTCATTTACAACAGGTGCACATGGTATTTATTGGGGATATTATTCTGATTTAACGTGATCAAGTTATCTTACATCAAGTATTTGCAGAAACAAAAGTTTCTGCAGATTTCAGAAATCTGCAGTTATGTCTGAAGGCCAAATGATGGGAGGCTTTTGCAAAGAATTCATGAACTGCATTTGTGCAAAAATCCAGTACTAAACAAGTGCTGGACACGTTCAAAAATTTAACCTGTGTGGACACTATACCACAAGATTTACCTTTCAAAAAAAGGAAGAAAAAGAAAAAAGGGAAACAGGTCTTTACAAATACCATCATACCTTGAAGTTGTCAGGAAGCTATTGAAAGCTCTAGGTCCTAACAAGACACACAACAAGTTCATCCAGGAACTGAGACACAAAGCCCATTCTCTCTTTTTCGTAAACAAGATGCAAGGAGTAGATTTTCCTTCCTCCTAATTTTCAACAACTTTGCCCCCAAATCAGAAGCAGCTAAGCTGGTCAAGTTTCACCAAAACACATCCTGGTTTAACAAACAATTCCTTTAATGCTCAGCTTCTCCTATAGCAAACTGTGCGTGTAGCATGCCTGAGCAGCTGAGTTTACAACTCAGTGCTGGAAAAAAAAGTGGAGCAACCTTTCTAGACCCATTTGAAAAATAGGTCTGTGTCCTTCAGAAATTTTGTCTTTTGTCTATTTTGCTCAGCATTGAAGGAAGTGTACGTGAGTGGCCCCAGCATAGGGTATGACCTGTAAGCACAGCCTTGCTGTAGATGTTATTAATAAAATGTTCTTATTTTCCCAGCACCCTCAGGACTGTGGGATAGCTAAGGCCTGGACTAAATATTGCTTAAAGGAGGGGATATGAGTACTCTTCCCCTTTTCTTGAGATACTTACCAAAGGGTGCAGTCATCAGTCCTACATGTAGCTGCACAGAAAGATTAAACTCCTTAACTGAATTAACAGCAGGCTCCCAACTAAACCAGAAGTTTTCTTTTTCCTTCTCAAAGGCTCACAGTTGCTCAATAGGCTGGAGAACACCAATAAGCCACAGGTTGCTGGGTGCAATGGGGAGATGTGGGATGGTCTTCTTCTGCCTCCCCAGATGGAGCCATGGCTCCAGCTCCAGGTGCCAGCGGCAGGAGGAGCACCCAGCCACATGAAGGGCTTGTCACTGCTCTGCTCAGGGGTCCCCCTTTCTGCTACGCTGACACTCAGGTCTTGCCACAAAAACCAGAACTCTCACCTCTCCTTCTATTCATTCCCTGTAATCCATAGGGCGTAAAATATTTTTTTTCTTCTTTCTGCTTTGCTTATTCTTGTAGTAAATTAAAGTTAAAAAATCACATGCTTGCCATTCCATATATTATTTAAAACATAATTTTTTTCAATCAAGTTTGTATATTGTAAGTAAATTTGAAAAACAGCATGCCTTGCTTGAAATCCCATTTCTGGGACTTTCAAAAGCAATACCAGCAGTTTCGGTTACAATTCTTTTAATTATTTTTTGCTTTGATTAAGACAAATATATTTCCCAGAGTTATATGTTTGCACAAAAAATACAAAATAAAGAAAGATCCTATATCAACAAAATGACACGAGTTTTGCAAATTACCCAGACTGCAAATATTTATCACTTGAACATCTGTCAGAGCTGTACTCCCTGGAGACATTCTACCAAATTTTTACTCAAAGTAGATGGAAAGTGAGAAAGAGAGCTTAGGGGCAAAATTATACAGCGTGAGAAATACAGTCTGAGCAGGTGTCTAAAGTACAAGGGTATTAATTTTGTCTGCTAGTTTTTCCTAAATAGCGCTCAAGGTTTCCTCTGTTTTTTAAGCTTCGTTCCTCTGTTGCCTCAATTCAAGAGGTTCAAGTGGGAAGGGACGCTGGCTATTTCCGAACATAATTTCAAACAGAGCTGAAACCAACATTTTATTTCGGTGGAGCCCAGATAAGAGACAAGCACAATATTACTTTTTATATGAAAAATTCCTCCTCTTATCACAACTTGAGAAGGCGTGCGTGCGCCTGGGAAGCAGCTGCTCGAGGAGCCAGTCTGTGTCCACTCCTTAAAACTCCCCACCCCAAGAGATCCACCTGACACCCGGCTGGCATCCACCTCTTGCACAAACTTTAGCTGCAGTCCCTAAAGGCAAAATAGCAATTAACTAACAGGTTTCCACCCCACATGGTGAGAACTCTCAGTTGAACAACGTACTCAAAAAGCCTCCTGGATGCTGCCCCCTCCGCCAGCTGCAGCTCGAGATGCTCTTCCAGCTCTCGGGGGGTGGAGTGTGTAAGCACCACATGCCAGGTCCGAGACAAATGTGTTTAATAGGCTTAGGGAGATTTCTCAGTTCTGCTATAATAAGAAGCTAAGGGTGGCCGCCCGGGGTCAGACCCAATGCAGCCCAGCGGGGTGTCTTGGAAATGGTGGGGACGGCCATGGGAAGAATACTTACCAATTTTGGACTTTGTGTTCACAGTCAGGGTACCCATACCTAACCAAAGCAGCGGTCTCCATCCACCTTTACTCCCACAGCAGCTCTTTGATTTTATCACCGTGTCAATATACCATGTTAAAACCCCGATGTTATGAACAGGACTATCTGATATTTCCCAGACTTCCTTGAAGACCTTGTAGCACATTCTCCACAGCTTTGAAATTTGCTACATTTATGGAATATTTTTTTCCCCTGTATGTCACTACAGCCTCTTGGAGAAGGGGAGCTGCCTAAAGCACCCTAACACTGATGGTTTCATATTTGCTGTCAGTCTGGGAAGCTTCTAGGTACTGAGGGCAACCAAGGCTCTACATTGAATTCTGAAAAGTGGTTGTTGGCTGTCCCCAAAAGGCCTGAGTTTCTGGAGGAAGAGGCTCAGCACTTTTTTAAAAAATCACATTTATTTCAGGCTGGGTCCCTGAGAGCATGAGTATGCCTTGGCAGCTCGTTTTTGCAAGTGAGGGCTTTTTGGATGCCAGCTCAGCATTGCGCTTGATGTAAAAAATAGTACGATGCACTACTCATGGAAAGACTTTGCCCCCCTTTTTTTCCTATTTATTTATTTATTAGGGTGTGGGGGTACTTGATCTGCAGCTTTTGTGTGGCCAGAAAAAAATTAATTCCTTTTTTATTTAGATTTCTGACCTACCTCCAAACTTAACACCTTGCTAAACCCATCCCCACTCACAACTGTTTGTTGATAAAAAATATGTAACTGAGCAGTTTGCTTTGAACCTGCTCTTTCTATTTCTTTTCTCTTTAATATTACTAACTTTCATTTTTTTTTGCATGCTTGCAGATTCTGTAGCACAGAATGTCCTCCTGTCGTCCTTGCTTGTGATGTTAAAAACCTGCTCCATCCCTTTGCAAGTGACTTTCTTCTATCGGCCTGCAAACAACAAAAGAGGCTTTAAAGATAAAAGGGAGAGGAAGCCAGCTTCTCTTTTTAATAGCCTGGGGACAGGACACCATCCCCTCACACAGGAGAGTTTGACTGCAGAAGCCTGGAGATGATTGAATTGAGCTCACACATATAATGTCTTGTTCCCACAGGACAGCCCCAGGTGGACTTTCAGCACCAGCCTGCGCTAAAACAGACATAAAAAACCTCAAACATGATCTGGAATCAATATGATATTATTCTGCCCTTCTTTTGCTTCCCACTTCAGCGCTGTCAGCCTGGCAGCGCGGTGACCTTCGCAGTCACCTCTGCAGAGATCCCGCTCCCTCCTGGGCAGCAGCGGATGCTCCCCCTGGGTCGGGCAGCATAAACCTCACATCTGAACGTTTGTGTCTCCTGCTTCGTGCTGTTTCTGGCTGAACGTGGAATAGCCAGAATCGTGTCCATTAAAAAATGGTACAGGTTTAAACTGGAGGGTGAAGTTTTGAATGCTCCTTTGTTTTCTCAGTGTGCTACAGCTCAATTTGTTTCAAACAACCATGCTAAAATTTCCTCTTTTTAGAGGGGTGCTGGTGCCCCCTATGTTCATATTCACTCCTTCAGCTTTAGCACATCTTTCTTCACAAATATTCTTTCTTAAAATCCTGGAAGTTCACTCAACACACGATGCCCTCTAACATTTTGAAGCCAATATTCAAAGCAATTTTCTTAAAAAAAAAAAAATCACTTTTATGCAACAAGCTACTGTTTGGTTCTTCAGAAGTAATCTTCTTAGACTGATAATTTGATTTATTAAAGAAGAACATGTTATTACATTTTCTAGGAACACTGCGATTCTGCATCAATAAAACTGCAGCCTATTCTTCATGGGGAGAACAAGGCAAGCCTACTGAAAACAAACAAACAATTGAAAGTATTGTTCTAAGTAACTCAAAGCAACAGTGGTTATTCAGTACTCGTATACAGAGGAAATTGAAGGTGCAGGATGATACAATCATCTTGCAGTTTTAATTTCCTGCATAAAAATAAACTGTGTACAGATTAGAGAGATCAGACTACATTCAATAGATTCCTGATTCAAGAGGTGTAATGATCACAGTAAGCTGACATGAGGCCCTGAGGAGTAAGACTGTGAACAACTTAAGGTCAGAACAATGCGATGATAGGTCAGGACATCATGGGCCTGCTGTCAGATGATACATTCTGGCCATGGAGATGTGTGTTAGCTGAGCCTCCTGGTAGTACCGTGATAAAAGTGAGTAACAGCAGGTTATGTCTCCCATTCACTGGGTTAACGCCAAAGTCGGTGTTATCTGCTGGTGGATGTCTTACTGTAAAAGAGCTGTGACCCATGCTTTCCAGTTGCTGGCTGTTTTCAGAACTGTACTTGAAGGTGGAATTGATCCCTCCACATTGGCTGGCAAAAAAGCTAAAGACCTGAGGAGGAGCCGTTCTCTTCAAACAAAGCAAGAGCTGATCTTTCAGGGTACGGTAACTCTACCCATGCAGGTTTCCCAAACATGCCTTCTCTTTTTCCTTCTCAAAACTTTGTCCAAGCAGAACTAGGTCACCTCTAATGTCTGTCTTCTGCCTGGCAGCACCAGCACTTGCCAAGAACACGGGGCTCGTTGCCCCTGGGCATGGGTTGTGCCCGGAGAGGTGCTGGAGGGGAAGGTGGCAGCCCGAGGCCATCAAGCAGTTCACTCTGGTCCCATTAGCACTACAGATGCACTGTGAAGAAACAGGACTCCAGATGCAAAAGCAAGACAACTTTTTTATATTTTGCCTGCATGTGTATGTTTAATACGCTACAGGTATTGACGGTGAAGGAGATTCTGCTCTTAAGATGGTGAAATAGGCAAACAATTAACAAGTCAAATGTTGCTACCAGCAGATCCATTTCTGTTTGTTGTTCCAAGGTCTGGGACCAGATTCCTGGCATTGCTAGGTGCCTAAAGATGCAAAGAGCTGTTACTGAACAAAAGGGGAATCAACACCAAGGTGATTTGAAATTCTAATCAGAATGATCGTGACTACATTGGCAAGTTCCTAAAAACTGGAAAAGGTGGGTAGGTCCTCAGCTCATAAACAGCAACACAGTGAGCAGCAGTGACTATGGTAGCTCAGATAGGTTTTGGCACAGCACATGAAGTGGGTGAGCTTTGCTTAAATGGCATTTACGCTTTTCTAAGGCAAAAGAAAATAAAAAACCTAAGATCTCCAGACATACAGTTGTACTACATTTCCAGGGCTTTTTAAAATGCAATAAGAAAATCTTGAACTCATATAAAGAAAGGTGGCATGATAATTCAATACAGAAGAACAGCTTTTCTGTTGTGGTCACTGCATGTTTTGGAGCATGGCACGTCATCAGTATTGGGTATCTATCTGCTTTGCATGTTTTCTGAAAGAGCGGACACGGGGTACCTGTGCTCAGCATGCTTGATGTGCTCCGTTAGCAGCGCCTTGGCGCATCACAGCCTGAGGCATGGCACCAACCTGAAGCCAGGGCAGGGCTCACATGGGCCCCTGCTTGTCTTTTGCCTCCTCAGTGCATTATGTGAAAGAACTAACTTCATGAGTTAAACCTCAGACTTTCTGAGACTTGGTGCTCTCTTGTTCCTGATACACAGCATTACGTAGTTTAACACAGCCGTTACTGTAATGTATAGATGCCTTGCTGAGGGCTGAAAACATCACGTGAAAGGAGCTTTCTAACAGCTTGTGTATTTTTCAGAGCTGATAGTTCCTTTCTTGTGAATATATATATCCCATATATAACTCTCTGCCCTTGTAGTTTACCACTGCCCTCTCAGTTAACAGCATAGCATGGCAAAAAGCCAATGTTGGCATGGAAGGTAGAGCTCTTTAAGAGGTAAAAGTGTTGCATTTGGGTTGCAACTAGAATTGCAACTTTGCTATCCAACTTTGAGTCCATTCCCCAGAGAAAACCGCTCCAGCACGGGTCCCCCACGGGCGGCAGCTCCCCCCAGACCCCCTGCTCCTGCGTGGGCTCCTCTCCACGGGCTGCAGCTCCGGCCCGGGGCCTGCTCCTGCGGGGGCTCTCCATGGGCCGCAGCCTCCTCCAGGCCACATCCACCTGCTCCACCGGGGGCTCCTCCACGGGGGGGCTGCAGCGTGGAGATCTGCTCCGTGTGGGACCCATGGGCTGCAGGGGGACAGCCTGCTCCACCAGGGGCCTCTCCACAGGCCGCAGGGGAACTGCTGCTGCCTGCCTGGAGCACCTCCTGCCCTCCTGCTGCACTGACCTGGGGGGCTGCAGGGCCGCTTCTCTCACACTTTCTCACTCCTCTCTCCCAGCTGCTGTTGCTCAGCAGGTTTTTTTGGTGTGTTTTTTGTTTGTTTGTATTTTATTTTATTTTATCTTATTTTTTTTATTTTATTTTATTTTATTTTATTTTATTTTATTTTATTTTATTTTATTTTATTTTATTTTATTTTATTTTATTTTTCCCCCTTTCTTCAGTCTGTTCTCCCAGAGACCCAACCAGCACTGCTCCCTGGCTCGGCTCTGGCCAGCAGCAGGTCCCTTTTGGAGCCATCTGGAGCTGGCTCTGGTCTGACCTGGGGCAGCTGCTGGGCTCTGCTCACAGAGGCCACCCCTGCAGCAGTCCTGCTACCAAAACCTTGCCAACATAAACCCAATACGGGGCGAGCAGGAAGCAATAGCTCAGTAATACTGAGCTGGTTATATTGCACAACCCTTGTGGTATTAATCAGATCACTTTGCATACATACAACATATGCAATGCAGCTTATGCAGCTGAGCTGGTGCCAGTATGAGAAGTTTTATATTTTTACTATCATGCTTATGTACTTTTAAATTCAAACCAGAGATGATGCATAAACAGATAATTGATTTTCTTTCCTCTTTCCATTGAAATGAAGCCCCCCAAAATCTCATCTTACAGCATTGCCGCCACAAGTATTTTAAAGACTTGCTATGAATAGAACCATGCACTCCCTTTTAAAGTAAGCCAACTCCTCCCATTTATTTGGAAAAATAAATCCAAAACCAAAACAACCACAGAATGTCATTTGGGAGCAGGGGAGGGGCACGTGGCCAGGTGGAGGCTTCCAGCTCACGCAGGAGACGTGGGGTTTTGCAGAGGTGAGGACGAGGCAATGGGTGGTGGCGGGGAGATGTGGCCATACCTGGGAAGGGCCCAGCAGACACCACCCTCACCTCAGCCTTCCACTGAGGTGGACCAGCCAGGCTGCGCCCAGCTCCTTCCGGGGCACCAGCAGTCGGAGAACTGAGCCAATAAAGTCTTTGGAGAAGTGCCTTGAATTGCTTTGAGCTGGAGGAGCTGCAGGCTTTCAAGGCAGAGCTTGCCCTAGCCAGCCAGTTAAATAAAACATGGTCAGATGTAGCTGCATGAAGAGGATTACAAACCAGTGAACATTATCATGGATGCTGTTTAATGTCTCCACAATATACTTGCACAGAGAGGCTCATGCAAACCACATAGAGCTTCAATAAAAAAGCCAGGAGGCAAGAAATGTTCTTGGCACTGTTAGGCAGCCTGGGGGGAATCCTGCCAGCGCAGTGCCACCACCACTAGTGCCGTGCGCGCCCCTGGCTGATGCCCAAGCAATCTGTGGGCAGTGAGCTGAGCCCACACAGCACCTGCAGAGCGGAGCAGCCACCTGCAAGCGCCTGAGATGGTCTGTGGGACTTGCAGGGGGTGCTGGATGGAGCTTGAGGGAAGTTACAGGTGTTTCCACCAAGCAAAACTACTTTAAAATACATAAGCTATTCATGTTTGCAAATTAAGTCTCTGAAAGTCCAACCTCAGCATTTCCTCTCCAAAACCAAAAGCATGCAATGTTCATGATTTGACGGTGCCCACATCAAAATGCTTGGCCTCTTCCCTGAAGCCTTCCTTCACCAGCTGGTGAGACTGAGTTCTTGTACCTGTAATCCACCGCTTAGAGCAATCGAGTCCTTTCACAGTTTCCTTCTTTCTCATTAATCCTGTCTCAGACTTTCCACCAATTTCCAAGTGCAAAGAACAATCACAGAATCACAGAATGGCTTGGGTTGGAAGGGACCTTAAAGCCCATCCAGTTCCAACCCCCTGCCATGGGCAGGGACACCTCCCACCAGCCCAGGCTGCCCAAAGCCCCATCCCACCTGGCCTTGAACACCTCCAGGGATGGGGCATCCACAGCTTCTCTGGGCAGCCTGTGCCAGGGCCTCACCACCCTCTGAGCGAAGAATTTCCTACTTACATCTAGTCTAAATCTACCCTCTTTAAGTTTAAAACCAATACTAGTTGTCCTGTCACAGTACAGGCCCTGGTAAAAATTGTTCCTCCTTCTTTCCTTAAAAGTCCCCTTTAGGTACAGGAAGGACACTATGGGATCTCCCAGAGCCTTCTCTTCTCAAGGCTGAAAAACACCATCTCTCTCAGCCTTTCCTTTACACCTGAGAGCTGCCTGTTCTGAGCACTGAATTACCACAGCCCAACTTTGAAAGTGAGACAAGGCAGGGACAAAGCACTGGAAAAGGACCTGTAAAACCCAACCCACCCTGTGCTTTGCCATTGACCCACAGGGTGACCACAGCCTCCCTCGCCCCTCTGTGCTCGAGTCTCCCCATCCTGATGACATAAAGTGCTCGTTTTAAAGTGCCCAAGAACTACAAACGGAAAGCCATGCAAGCCCCTGAGTAACCTGGTCTGACCTTGATGCTTAGGCAGGAGCTTGGACTTGATGTCTTGTCAGGCTTTTCTGCAATCCTGTCGCTCTCGTCACTGTCACGTACTGCTTCCTTCAGTGCCACCACACCATCAAGCACTGGGGCCAGCGCAGAACTTAGCTCTGCATCAAAGACTGCTGTTTCTCTAAGTACCCTCCTCGGATCCTGACTGATTCCAACACCACGACTTCTCTGTCACAATAGAAATATGAGATTTTACTTGGGATTCCGCTTTAAACACTGTACACTGCAGAATGGCTCATGAAATCAGTTTAACAAAAGTATCCTGGCACTGGCAGAGAGGGATCCTCTGAAAAGCCCTTTTCAGATACTTCTGTGTTCTCAAAATTATGAGGCACCCCACCAACAGAGGCAACTTTTGTAGAATTACAGAATCCAAAGTCCAAAAGCTGGGAAGCGTTTACCTTTGATAGCTGACTCAGAAACATTCCATTAAAATTACAGTAAACACCTGCAGCCAAGAAGAGAAACAAGTGTTATCGTTCTGTTTATCAGCCACCAGACCTCTAGCATTCACGTGATCTATATCACAAAACTGTGATACTAGTCATGTTTTTAGCTCAAGTAAACAGTCCCATAAACAAGGTTTTCTAAGTGATCAATCCATTAGAGCCTTCTGTTGCGTTTTTGTTGCGGGGTGAGGCACACGGTATTTTTGCAGGCCAGGGAGATATGGACAGAAAAGAGCAGTACTGAAAACTGAGTGGCTTGACACAACAGGAAAGCACATGCCACATTAAAGCAGCAAGGCTTGTCCAGGAGATGAAACGGCCCCTGCTTGTGCTAGCATTCAGCCAGTTAGATAGTGCAGCAAAAACCTCAAGGCAAACTGTTTCATTAAACATTAATTTGTGAAGTGCTTCAAAGTTAAGGTTGAGGCATGCTTCTGTGCAATACATAATATTCATCATCTAAAAAAGTTGTTTTGGATGCAATTAAGGAATAATCCTAAGGCTCTCTGTGGATTAATTCAACAGAATTCAGTGAGATCCTGCATCATTTAACAAAGATGAACATACAGCAGAGGAAGTGCTTGCAAGTCTCTGTTTAAATTTGACAGATCTGAGGAAAAAAAGCAGTGCAGAGGTTTAAAGCATGTCCTTTGATTCGTTTTAGCATTTTGAGCTTATCAAAGCAGCTTAGCTCCTAGAAGATGGCTACAAGCTGTTTAGTCATTCATGGTGTGGGGAAAGTTGGACAAATGGTAACCCTCATGACAGAGCTAGTCATGAAGTTTTGCACAGCATGAGCTAGAACTTGCCTCATTCTCTAATTCCTTGCTAGCTCCTGCACTGAAGCTGCTGCTGTTGCATTAAATGCTCAGGAGCATCAAGGACAACCTCCTTCCAGGCAAGCGCCCCATGAGCAGAGCTCAGAGGGGGGCTGTGACCCAGGGGAGGTCACAGCATCACGGGATGGTCGAGGTCGGAAAGGCCCTCTGGAGGTCATTTGGTCCAACCCCTGCTCAAGCAGGGACACCTAGAGCAGGTTGCCCAGGATCACGTCCAGGCAGCTTTTGAGGATCTCCGACGGAGCCCACAGCCTCTCTGGGCAACCTGCATCAGTGCTCAGTCACCTTTCTGTGCTGGTTGCATGGCAGCCCGCACACTGAAGCACAGAGCCTGTCCCCGTGTCCCCAGCGCCCCAAAGGCACTGGCTGGGCAGCACGTTCCTGCTGGCAAAGCAGGTTAAAGCCTGCCTGCGTGCTGTACAGTTGGTCAGTGCATGTTCGTAACAAAAGTCCTAAAATGCACTACAGTTTCAGGAACAGTTCAGTAGGCCTACTGCCTTCAACGACTGTACTATTGAGCATTTCCCCAAACTCCCTGCTGCAAAGCAGCTATTTCATAATCTCATCTGCCTCCTTTACTGCACACATCAACTACAGCGCATCACCAGAAGGGGAAAAGGAAAAGATGCAGAAACCTGAATGATTTAAGAGAGTAATAGTCATTGTAAATGTGGGCTATCATTTACAACTGGGGCAAGCGAGGATTAATTTTCCACCGTACAGCCAGCTCTAATATTCCTTGGTATTGAAATTACAAATTAACTGCGTTATGGATGGAGAGCCACTGGCACCGACTCTATTAAAAACCAGCTGAGGCAGGAGAGCCCAGCAGCACCACATTAGCACTGCTCTGGAGCCAGCTCCAGTTCGGAAGCCAATATTTTCCTTCATGAGCAGGTTGTATCCGTGCAAGTAAGCCCTCCTACAGCTCAACCTTGTAGCCAACGTGATAAAAAAGCCATACAACTTTCTCTGCACTCACTGCCCACTGGTAAAATATGTTTTTTTTGTATCTAAAGTACACCAAATATACTTCAATAACATTACAGTTTTCATATCAGGAGCTTGCATATGTAAGAAACAGCATGCCACTAGAAAAGGGAGAAAATGAAGGATATGTTGAGAGGCAACAGAAAAGTCTCCATCATGAAATAACGACAGAGTAAAGAACGGTTCTGTCAGCAGCTGGGGCTTTGAAACCAAAGTGTTAATTTGCAGACTTACTGAAAACTCACCACTATCAGCACCCAGCATGCTCTTACACTGTTACAAGCGGAGTGAGCCAACCAGTCCCAATTGTTTTCTGTATCATCTATCACTTTCCTCTAGATTAAACAACGAGCAATAAGTGAACATGGAAGTGCCATACGCTGAAGGAAGGATCACCTGTGTGTCAAGTTTTTGAAGGATGGAGACCCTGCACAACCTGCTTTAGTATTTGACAACCCTCACAGTAAAAGATTTTTCCTGATGTTTAAATGGATTCTCCCGCAGTCGGTTTGTGCCTGTTGCCTCTCAGCCTGCTGCTAAGCTGTTCGTATTCTCCCACCCACCCCCACCACACATTTAAACGCATTGCTAGATCCCTCCCAAGCCTTCTCTTCTCCAGGCTGAAGAGCCCCAGCCTGTTCTCATTTGTAGCAGGGGTGTGCTGCTGGCTCAGGGCCACTGTGACTCAGTGCTTCTCCAAACCCTGCCTGAGCACTGGCTTCCCACGGCATCGCTCAATCATGGAGGTATCTTCCACACCCTCACTCGACCCTGCTCCAAGCCAGAGAAGCGGCAGAAGTCCAGCACAGCTCATGGTTCAGGACTGACTCAGGAGCAGGGAGAAGAAGCAAGCTTTTTATTAGCCAGGAACAAATTTAGCAAGTTCCCAGGACCAAGAGTTTTACAGTAAATGCTTTTATTGTGAAAGCTTTCGTAATAGCTTCTTAGAAATTGGGAGTGGTTAATAAAAAACTTGTCCAGTTCTTACAGTATAGCAAATGATTTAAGAATAGTATAGAAGAGCATGAAATGTAAAGTTCCCTACTTCCCCAGAGTGGTGTACCAACATGAATAAGGCTACAGCTCCCCAGTCAGAACTATAAAAGTATTCATGTATCACCATAGGCTGTAGAAAGATTATAGTCTTTTATTGATTCTCTTGTTTTACAGATTCAGATTTAACTTTCAATAATAAAACTCAATAAATTGATTCCCTAATCATAAAAACTTTTGTTTTACACAGTATGTACAAGGACCCGGAGACTACAGCCATACAGACATCACAGCTGGACCACAGACCTTCACACGGAACAAGCTGGGGAGAGGTGCTCACTGCAGCGACATACATTCAGAGATCAAGTTGTGGATATGCACAGTGCATTTGGCACAGCTCACTGAAGATTGCCCACACAGGGACAGTAAAAATGATCCCAACTCAGTGATACATGGATTAGTTCAACTACATTAATTCCACGAGGAACACTTACTCACAATTAAACTAGCCATCAGAAGAGATTTGATTAAGTTGAATCAAATGCAGCTGAACTAATCATTTTTTAGTTTCATTAAGCATCCCTCTGTAGACAAGTCCTAGACCATGAGGTCTGTCTACGATATAAAACACGTCTTTTTAGTTGAGATACGCAGGAGTCTGAGGACCAGTGGCAGCTCAGGTATTAACTATTCTTTGGCAGTTTGATGCAAATATAAAAAATAGATTACTTTTGAGAACTAAACTAAGCTTTTCCCATTTGATATCTCTACTGCCAGCACCAGAACTGCTTTAGCAACACAGTAAGATGTATATATGTCAATTTCTACACCACCTTACATTTTGATGAAACAAAATTCATAACGCAGTTAAACTTTAATACTCAAGATTCCCCTCCAACAGGCTCACCGTTCACCACAAAAATTTAAGTTTAACATTCAGTGAGAACGCTTTCCTGCAGTAATGACAAAACCTAGGAAACATTGCATGATTGCTCCTCTGCTCTGCAATACAGTAACGGTGAACATTGGAGACCTGCAAAGGGCATTCCAGCTCATGGGGAATGTTATTTGATGTCAGAAGTGTTAGCTGATTAAACATCCCTACTTCCTTCATGAGACAAAATAGAACTCTTGTAAGTGCAATCTGATCTTGGTATGATCAAAAACGCAGCTAAGTTTATGCAGACTTATAACTTTTAATCAAGCTACAACAGTTAAAATACTGTTTCACAAAGAAGCAAACATTCATTTAAAATCTCACACCTCCCTTTGAAAAGGGGAGGGTTTTCCTTCTAGTGACATACCTATCCCGAGGGAGATAAAGCCAGGCTCATTTTGAAGAGGGGAAAAAAACCCACACACTTCCAGAATGAAGCATCACAGCTCCACAGCCTGCAGGGCAGAAGGCTGAAATATTAATGTTTGTCTCCAGTAATACAGCTCTGAAGATATTGCTTTGTTCGAATGCTGCTATGAAGACTTAATTTCAGATTACTCTCAATACTAGGAGCACAACTAGAATAGGACATTCCACGATGAAGACTCTAGCTAGTGTTTCTATTTAAGTTCTCTCAGTTGAGATAGTGTAGAGCACCTTCATTTGATCTTATTTCCTGTCTGCTGCAGACTTCTGTCCAAGCTTCTAATACACAGGTCAAGACAAACCTAATAAAGCGTTTAAGCAGACTCCGCTGCTGGGTACACAAGCACAATAAGCAAGTGGCATTAGCCATGGTAGTGGACCCGTACATTTTCAGATTTTTCAGCAAGTGATACCAGAGCCTTAGCTAGTTTGTCACCTCAGGCTAGAATTTTACATGGAAACATATATAAACAATACATAGTACTGTTTATGCCCAAGGAAAACTGACCTGATGGTAGGAGAAGCTTCACTCAAGGCTGTGGGAATACTATGCATTTATCTCAAAAAAACACAGGATGGGTATCAATAAGCAGACTGCTTAATCCACTTACCACAGAAGTGACATTCTTTTTCTTATGGAACCTCTTCCATATTTCTAGAGCTTGATACCTACTGCTGGCTTAGCCCTGACAGCTAAATAGCAGCCTATTCATAGAGTTAACAGAACCGATATTGACCTCTGAAATTCACATATTACATAGTAAATACATAGTAAACCAAGTGATTAAGTTCTGAAATCCTGACCATGAATAATTAAAAATATAAAGCTGATGCACATGAGAGTTCTTCCTCAGATTTAAGGATGTCCAGAGACAGAATTCTTGTTTACATTGTCCTCTGAGTTTGACACAACCAAATTCTTGCATGCTCTTTTGGTCACTACGACATCAAAGTGAGGTTAATCCGGCTTTGAACAGCTTTGCTTGCAGTAACTGTCGTTTTCATCAAGCAAACCTGTGAATCTCCCCTTCCCCATATATTCTCACGCATTCACACAGACTCTTGAGAAAGGTAAGACACTTTATTGAATTTGTTGATAAATTAAGAAAGGACTATGAACCAGACTTATGGGTCACAGGTGCTTGTAAACAGACATCACTCCCTTTCTGTGGAAAGCATGACTCAGTGTGCTCAGCCAAAAGTCACTTTCCCCAGCGTTGCTCACAGGCTGCATAGCGATGGAGGGCAGAGAAAAAGTCTTCATAGCTGATGTTCTGGTGGGAAGGCAAAGAACTGAGAAAGCAAGTTAGAAAGAGTTAAAGTAAGCTTTTATAAACATATGATTTATAGTCATAGCCAGTCAGGAATACCACTACCGAAAGCAAACTTTTGTCTTAGTAACCTGAAAAAGTTATTCTCAATAGTGTAATTGCTACACAATTCCCTAATTCACTGCCAGTATTGTGTCACCCTCTGAATTAAAAAAGCCTATCCATTAAGGTACATGCAGCACTTCCAATTTGTGCAAGAGCTGGAGAAGCAAAGGTCTTTCCACACATGTTTTTAAGTGTCCTGGAAGTGCTCTCTGAGAGCATGTATGAGACATACAGCACCTACAGTCAGTTTAGTTATTGCCAAAGATGCAAAGCAATCCAGAGGCATTATCTTATGTTGTTGCATTATCCAATCAGGGAGATTATAAAGGAAATAGAAACCTGCATAGGACTCAAAAATCCATGTAAGGAACCCCAACATGAACTGAGTTGTTAAGACTAGAAGGCGGCAGAAATTGTTTGTTAAACCTGAGAAGTAAAGCTTGCTATTGCCTAATGATGACTGATATAGCAACAAAGCCTGGAAGTATGACAGGTTCTCATTTAACAGTTCTTAAATCCTCATATCAAACTCTGGACAACTTTGTTTAGACATATTTCCTCTTACAGCTATTTCTGTAAGGTAGGTCACGTATTAAAGACTTTAGTGAGATATTTCAACCTGTTCCCACAAGAGTTACAAGCAACTCACATGATCTCTGTCAGTCTGATGTGCCATGGAAGGAACCCTAATGTGCTGTCCACAGGACCAAACTTCAAGACTAAATCAGGATCTGGAAATCCATTTGTACCTGTAAGAACGAATTAAATTAGGTTTTGTCAGATTCACCAGATTTTTTTTTTTATTTATTTTTTAAGTCCTAAAGCATCTGCTTTTTAATTGAATGTATTGTTATTGTTTTTTTTTAATAAAATAAGGCTCCTGAGGAGTCAATAATTAAGAGATCAAGAGAACAGACTGTTCTTGCACAACCTGAACAGAACTAACTGAGCAAAAGCTTAGCCAGTCACTGCAGGCCCAGATGGACTTTTTATGTCAGGAAGTTTAAGAAGTGGTAAGGCAGCAATATGAACAGTTGGACTGTTTTGAATAACAGCAAACCGTAATACTGCTGTTAAAACCAACCTGTTCTAGTTTTGTCTCGGCAAACTTGATTTTAGTAGCACAAAACACACTGCACCCTGACCCATACTTACTACAGTCTTAATGTGGATTTGCTGTCAAGTACAGTAAAAGGACCACTAACAAAAAACCTCAGAGATTCCATTGAAAAAAGAAATTGATATCAGACTGTCAAGAGAACATCTTGTAATAAATATCCTGTCAGACCCACAGCCTTAGATTTCTCAGTATTTAGCTAGACATGCAATTTAAAAAATAACTTCTACAACAAAGTTTCAGGTGACATCTTTCTGGTTAGATGAGCAAGCAAAAAAACACGTTACCTTGTTCTTCTGGTTAGTAAGCAGACAGCATGATCCACCCCAGGGCAGGACTAGATGGTGCTGAAGGAGTTCACTAGGTGCCCACATTCTTACTACTCATACCCTAAGACCCCAGTCACCATTACTCAACTACTCTAATCCCAACTCCGATGACCTCATTATCTCTACCCAGGCTCTGGAACTGTGCATACAAACAGGTGTTTAAAAACCAAAAAGCTACATTTCATTCCCCCCAAAAGTTAAGACCAAATACTGTGGTTTGATACACAGTGAAGTCTCCCCAAGATAAGCGAAGATAATTAAATCTTTAGTAGTTTGCTGTCTTGCTTAACATAAAAGCTTCCTACTGATCTTCTGAGGTTGAAGGCAAACAGTGGCCAAATGACATTATCCATGTTCCATACACTTCTGCCATGCCTAAGGAACTCCAGACCAACTCTGACCAAGAGGCAATAAGCTTAGAACAGCCTTAGTCCAGCTTTCTCTACTAATTCTAGCAAGTTGCTTAAGGCAACGTGTGGAAAACAGTTTAACACCAAGGGGGACCAAACAAGTAAGTTGATCTTCATGCACCTACCCAGCTCACCTGAAAAAGCGTTCCAGCATTTGTAACTCTACTTTGCTACAATGCTGCAACTAGTCACAATTATTGCATGGTATTTCTTGTTATCCCTCCCATTACCCATTTATTCCACAAGTTAACTGCAAATTGCTTAGATTGCATAATTTCTGCCTTCAGCAGATGAAAAGCTTAATGCTGTCTTCCCACTCTGAACTTCAGATGTTATCTACCAATTTTCTCACTTTTTTTTAAAGCAATCAAGAACCTTATACAAGCCTAAATTTACTCAGAGGAACTTAACACTGGAAGAACAAAACAGGGAATTAAGGTCCCATCTGATTTCCCTCCCCCCCGGTTTTGAAACTGAAGCTGGAGATTTCAAAAAAGTTTGCATCCTCCCTTGTCACTGAATCACTGCAATAGTAATCTTTCTGCCAGAGGTAAATAAGCTATTTTCCCAAGTGTGTGCGCTTCTAATGAAGTATTTAGATACAAGAATGCCTTGTGCCACCACTCAGAGCTTATTTCAAAGAGAGAAGTATAAAGCAGAAGCTGCTGATTTGTTGGGAACCTAGTATGTTAGTCTGAAACAGCTCGGCAGGGAAGCAGTGAATACTTAAAGCGGGGATTCTGGTGGAAGCAGACAGCTTTACTCATCAGCTGATTCAGAAGCTGAGTACTCCTCAGCTGGCCAGCTCAGCAGCAGGATCTTCAACACTGCAATGGCTTTTCAAACAGGAAAAGACCTTCAGACAGCCCAGTTAATTCTAAGATTTCCTTCTGGTTCCTATCTGAAGAAGGAAAATGAGAACGGACACTGTAGTATTACTGTCAGAACAGCCTATTAAAACACAGTACTGTGCTTTCCACCCTGCATCCATTTCCCTACCTGCAAATATCAACACTACAGATACTTGTATGTGGCAACACCCTCAGAGCTGCTAAGGTTAAAGTGCTCTTCAAGTTTAGCACACAAAAGACAGAAGGATTTGAGAGCAGAATCTGAACAAAAAGCCAAAAGACTTGGACAACCAAGGGACAGGAATCTGGCAACATCCCTTCTAGATCAGGAGTTCCGTAAGGAAAACGTGAAAGAATTTGTGAAGTTGATAGCACCACCCTTCTCCACATAGATTTTCTAGGGCAACTTGAACAACCTTGTAATCATATTCCTTACTGGGAAGGTAGACAGCAAGCAGACAATGCTACAATGCAGTGGCACCTGCTTTTCTGAGGCATTGCTCAGAACAAAGTACACTTACAGTGGAGAAAACCCAGGCTGTAAGAATTGGAGCAAGAATGGATAAAGAACCCCAAATTTCCACGTGACAACCCAGAACCGCACCATTTAAGAACCAGACTTCAATAACAGCATCCTAAACATAAGAAATTATAAAATAAACTATATTACCAGGTATTTAAATTAATATCTGAGAAAAAAAAGATTTACAGAAGTCACCATGACCCCTAAGAACACAGCTACTCAAATACTGCTTTTCAGAATTCCCTCTCAACTGTGATCAGCAACTCAGACCTTCACATCCCATACCTTGCAATTAAGGATGCACAGAAGCTAAGCCTGACTACAACTAAGACAAGCAGTTTCATCAGCTAACTTGGTCATCAAAGATGAGTTCTTCCAACTGTCCTAAACATTAAAACCAAGCAAATTAATAAGCAGGACTAGTTATAGATACTATCCTTAGTTACAAGCCACAGGTTAAGCTGCCTATTTTGAGAAGTTTACAGTTTTGACAGACTAAAAATCAAGATTTCTTTTCCTGCGTTCAGCTATCATGCATTACTTGAACAATAGATCTGCTTGATTTTTAAGGCTATGCAGACTAGACCTAGTGCTTTTAAGATATGCAGATACTTAAAGTACAAGGATAGAAGATCAGAAACAAGTGTTGGAGAAGCTTCAGTTCAGCAGCATTGGCCAAAACACATACATGGGCATCACTGGCACCAGTTCTTCCCAATGAGCGACTGTTTTAGGGAGGCAGTTATTCCCTTCCTTAAGTCACCTTTGGAGTATAATAGGCATCTAAGACATCTACATTACTCCCTGAGGTATCATATTAAACACCTGTTTAAACACTCCATTACAGTGAGGAAGTATCATGCAGTATGCTGAAGGGATAGAATTTAGTTTGACATTAAGATTAAAAGCATCTCAACTCCCACTGCAGTCAATCTGCCCAGCAATCCGGCTGACCAATTATTTGAGAACAACAAAAAAATCTCATCAGACTTCAGTTAATGGAAGCCACACTGTAACAGCATGCCTGCAGACATCCAAGTTCAAGTGTGCTAACTGAAACTCAAACCCTGCCAGGGTAGTCAGTCACAATTAACATGCATGGATCTTCTAGGAAAGAAGATGAAGTATTCCAGCTCTGTAGTGTGACTAGGAATTTGAAGGCTTTATCTAAACTGCTCCTCCTTCACGTCAGATGAGGGCAGCCCTGCCCTTTGCACAACTATTGCATGCAGCCATGCACCTCAGTGCAGAGTCAGTAATCTGTGTGGATTAGTAATGGAAATAACTAATTTGAGTTACACAGAAGCAAACGATCAGCAAGTGCACTACCATTTGCACCCAGGGCACTAGTTTGGCAGCTATAACAGCTTTAATTCCTCTAACTAAATCTAGAAAAAGACTCACACAGACTTGTGGCTTGCTATCTTCCAAGAAAGTAACCTTAGGTATAAATCTAGTTTCAACTATCTCAGCAGTACTTTTTTCAGAAAGTTCATTACAGAATTTACAAGCTCTGTGGGATGTTCTATAAAGATCAGACTCCCTATTTAGCTTAGGGTTTCCTTTCAGGCTCTTTATTTAAACAGAAAGCAGCAACAAAACGTCAAGAAATGTTTAGCATAAGTCAGAAAGCAACGCTTATCATGGTAAGAACACACATTAACATCCCCTCCTCCCCACAGACCATGTCATACTTACTACTTAACAAGTTGTCTAACTCGTTCACGTCCAGGTCTGTATATGTTCTTTGCTGCTGTGCTACCAACTGACAAAAGTTCTGAGCAGCTTTTATTATGTCTGCTTTTCCATCTTCTGGAGACAGCACCTTCAATGTAGATTGGCAATTTAAAACTGAAAGTACAAAACACAGTTTAAAAGCAACAGAAATATGGTTGCTTTGAATGTGCTTTAAATATTCACACGATATACGACTGAAAGTAACTTGGTTTACTTCATACAGAAGCATACATCATCCAGCTGTTACAGAAATGGGTAAGAAACATCTAGATTTGCTGTATTACTAAAAAGCAAGCTTGAAGCAACTATTTTGAGGAGTCCTGTGAGATGCAGTTTAATTAAAGTTGGCCTTGAAACGCAGAGGCTGTTCCAAGGAATTTACATTGGTTTTTATCATGCTGTCAGGCAAAGCAGTAAGAACAGGCTGCATAGCTATTGACTTGAGGGTGGCAAGCAATGCAGGAAGACTTGCAGTTCAGTGAAGAAAAAGCAAATCTAATTCTTATCCTATAGGAGGAAGGTGTTTTAACAGCTACTTTGAACATTCATGTGACAGTATGATTACTTCAAGGCCCTCCCTGTATATGATAAGAGGATTTCCATAGCACTTCATACTTGATGCAAGAGTTGCAATATTGATCTAAGATTACTACAGAGAAGCTAAGTAATACTACCAGAATTTATCCATTGGTCTGTAATTATGACTAATTTAAGAGGACATTTCACAACAACCTTATCCACGTCTACACTACTGTGAGGCAGGAGTCCTCTCACACAACACAACTTTCATCACAGTGCGTTCTAATACAGTACCTAGGAGGCAGACTTAAAGGAAGCTGAAGACTACAATTCACCAGTGTACTAAACACAGCTTGAGGTAACTGGGTTAAATACTAGCGCTGTTACTGTGTTTTGTACCTGTGCACACATTAGACTGATACAAAACATATCACAGTTATTAACCAGATACTTAAAAACCAGCATTTCTTAAAAACTGCAGAATCTGACTACAAAAGACAGAATGCAGTCCTAAGAACACTCAAAAAAGCTCTATCAATGGTCACCACAATAAAATTTTCTTGAAAACATTTGATTGATTTGTCATATAGAGAAATAGTCTTTAACATCACATCAGTGCTGATAAAAGACGCTCAGCTTTACTTTTGGCAAGAAATGAGAAATTGTTTCCTATTATAAACTGGACAGAAACCAGTTGTTCAAAGTAGGAAGCATCTGGTCTGGCTATGGAGCCTTCTGTGTAAGAATGAAAGATTCTAAAGAGAACAGAAGCCACCTCTGCTTTTCGTGACTTCCAGTACAAAAAATTCCCGAGATTTAAATGTATCCTTTCAGTCAGGAAGTCTGAGAAGTCTTTCACTAGTTCATTTGAACTCAACATGAATATCCCAACTGAGATAAGTGCAGCTAAGTGTGCTAGAGTTTAAGACATTAACAGCAGGTCTACTCTACTCTCTTCTAGTTATTTCAGTCTTCACAGGAATAAGAAGAACACTAAACACAGATGTTTCCATGTAAATGCTAGCATCTTAGCCTAAGGTGCTTACAAAGGTAACTTAATACTACAACTTTGGACTTCACATTGCCCTGTAAGCTCTTGTAGGGGAAGCAAAACTCTGCCAGTAGCACCTTAAATGCAGTTTAATGTACTACAGCTGGCAAGGTGTAGTAGAAAGAGTTAAAGAAAAAACGATGTAATATGATTGTCTTAAATCTGTTATTAAAACTTACGCTCTGCTTAAATATGATGAATTGTAGTTAGAAAAGCTGTAAATATCAGCCTATCCCTCTGAGGCACAGTCCTAATTTAAAAGTAATTTAAAACATTTTACATGGACTTCTAGTGTGTATGCCTATCAGCATACTTTATTAAAAGTGAATACTTACAACAGATAGTATTGAATAAGGAGCATTCACCTTGAAATATATTCCTGTTTTCTACTTCCTGCAGAAATTACTATCAAGAGCTTATTTTTTAAGCCCTTTCCCTTCCTGGTTACCCATTAATATGACAACCGATGATACTGCTCTTCCCTTCCTTCCTCCCAGCTTTGATGTATGAGCGTAAATTTGGCAAGGTGGAAGTACATGCACTGTAGCCTAACACCAATTCCCTTACACTAGCTCAAGTGCTTTTTTCAACTCTCAGCAAGGGAATTTCTCACTCTAACCATGAGAAGTTGAGCTACACTGATACATTAAAGTGTGTGGCACAATAGCCAGGCTAAAGGGAAGATCCACCTAGGCAGTAATGATTGCTAGGAGCAGGGAAGAACAACACCTCACTATTAGTTACAAACAAGCAATCACAGTGAAAGTTTAATACTAGCTCAGGAAGGCTGTACATGTTCTGATAATCAGTAGGTTATGAAAGACAAGGTCATAGTACAGCGAAATGTACTTAAGTAAAAGCAGTTATGATTTATATACAGCTATTTAAAGTCATACCAATTCCCTGCCCAGCCACAATCCACCTTACCTTGATCAGCTTTCTCTTGATTTGCAAATTCCATGGTGTATTTGGAACAATCTAGTCCTAAGAGTTCCTGCTGCTGTTTTAAAATTTCATCCATCAGTCTTGAATTATTCCTCTTGAAAATACCTTCAAAAAAAAAAAAGGTTGCACATCAGCCACCTTCTGTAAAGTACTACAAAAACAAATCTGATACTGTGAAGGAGGAAAAAAAGAATCAGGCAGTCAGTGCTGGTTTCTAACGGGATTTCACAAGTACGGTTAAGAATCCAAAGCAAATTCTACTGCACGTGACTAATTTCAGTGACCTTGCAAGAGCATATTGCAGGGAGACAACTCTCATGTGCTTTTGTTCCTCTTTTACTCAGCCTGGTTTAAGCAGCAAGCTGCAATTGCATAACAGATAGTTTAAGAATCACTTCACTGTCCTTGGTATGCTGAGCACCAGTCTGACAGCAATACCCTACCACCACAGGAAGATCAAGTCACCATAACACCAATTTTTTTCACTGCCCCACACTGCCAGGGATTTCCTATCGACATCACCTACCGCTTACCGCCACATCATTAAGGCCAAGGGCTATCAAAGCAAGTCACCACAAAGTGAGCCAGAAGACTAAATCAGTGTGTCAGGTGACATTGCCAAAGCCACAGATTTCCTAATATGAGAATTTCACAAGCTACATATTGCAAGGAGCAATGCAGTCCCCAAGGCCTTCTTAATACTCGTACACTTACTGTAGATGCATTTTGAACACAAGAAACTACAAAAACTTGGTTAGGCAAGCATACTTGGATTTCTGTTCTGGAGTAAATTTTAGCTTTTAATAGTGATGCCATGCAACTATTTCTAACTACAAGCCACGGTTAAGTGTTAAAGCTTAAATATTTACAATGCAAGAGTGTGGCTAAGCATATTTACTTAGGAACTGATAATGCTTTCATCACTCGGCATTCGGGGTTGTTACTAAGAGCTTAAGCTTCATTCAGGGATCCTACGTCAAGGACTTCTGCTGACCAGTCCAAAAGCATGCAGACAATCAGCTTACCACTCAAGAAACACCAAATTTGTACCCAACTTCCCAGTCATGCTTATGATTTAATCACCTCAACCTGATTCTAGGATTAGAAACTGTTCCACCAGCAGTTTCCACATCAGCAGTAGGCCAAACAGCACAGAAGCTTTGGGTTAAGACCATGATACATCAGGAGTTAGTTTGCAACATGAAGACATACAACACATTTAATATACTCGTGAGCTCATGGGTTTATATAGACTTCATTAGAGGTTCTAACAGGTGGTTAACGCACGTGTTTTTCTTCACACCCTGGCCAATTCCTGCAAAAAATATAACTTATTTCATTACACATCTTAGGGATACCTATAACTGATTTCACATCCTGACAGATGAGCAGATCTCAGTAAGACAGCACTCTTGACAGACACATGCGTCAGGCAACACTTTCACTGATGTTGAATTCATCACAATTGTTATACTTTGTGCTCCTGCTTACTAGTGTATATTCATATATATCAGATGCTGAGATTGCTTTATGCTATACTGCTTGATAGGACTACTTGGATGAGCCTGCTTTGTGCATTAGCACTGAACATCTTCCTTACTCTTCAGGTCAGCAGCAGCACAGCTACAGCACTGCTAATTCAGGGCCATCTTCAAGAAGAATCTGTACAAAGCTGCGTGTGCCTCACACCTATAAGTCACTTGGTTTCCAGCTGCTCCAAGACCAAGATGTAACCTTCAATATTCACAAAAAGAGTTGGCAAAATCAGGGAAAGCTCCCGATCTGGGAAACAGCTGCTGTTTCCTTCCCCACCCAACACTAACATCATCAATTCTTTTCTCATGAGAAGGTACTGCTATTCCAGTCACAGACTGGTGGGCCAGATTTAAGGATCCACTCTTCAGCTCTGAAGTAAATGAAGACACTGAGGAGAACAGACAGGAGAACAGACTAAGGTGCCTACTGAGCTCCGAAACAAAGAAGTCCTTCATGCACGCAGTCCATGCTGAAGACATGCCACATGCATCAATGAGCTCTAGCTGATCATTACCAGCATTTCACTTCTACTCTCAGTTAGCTCATCCATCTCTTTAGTTGTTCAAATCAGGATCCTACTTGGTTCTTGGAATAGCAGGTAAGCTGTAGCCTGTTGTAGCTGTATTGTGCATTTGTAGCATACCTTTTGAGAAAGACCTCCGCATCAAATGCCAGCTGATGCGCCAACCTCAACACAGCTGCAGTTTGCCTGCAGAGATGACCCCAAAGCACATCAGAGGGATTTAATTTAAAGGATTTCATTTAAAGCCAACAGCATCTGGGAACTTTACTCTGTCACTGTTTTCTCACTCAACACACAACAGACTGTTTCTTACAACTGCACAGGATAGAGAAGATGCAGGCAGCAGCACACATGGACCAAACTCACATTTGACTTGAAAATTATTTATGTGGTAGTAGCTCAGATACGCACTCCCTTCCCTTACCATATCTCCAAAATTCAATTTGTCTACAAGGTGAATTTTTTTAAACTTAATTTGAAAATATATTCAAGCTAGTTCTGAAGACGCTGTTGCTAACTTATGCATGATAAACATAGTGAAAAAGTCAGAGTGTAGCAATTCAGTAACACAACTCAAGTGTCCCAAGGCAGGCAAGTAAGCCTTCATTTAAAACTACCTCCCAATTTTGTTCAGTCTTCCATACAAGCTGAAAGCGAGTCCATAATATGATTTCAATAGGAAAGTTAGTTTGACGAGAGATCTAATAATTTTTACTAATGCTATAACTGTTTGCTGTTAAGCAGGGAAGATTACAGCACTACCAGGGTTTTGGATATAGAACAAACATGAGATTTTCACTATTCCCAATTAGAAATAATTTGTTTCTGAAAAGCATGCTTGAGGAGTGTGTATATTCCAGCAAGTTAAGTGCTTTAAGAATTATGTATACTTAAGTACTACCACTCCCAAAGCAAGAGAAAAACTTCAAAGTTTTTCTTTTTTCTTCAAAAAGAAAAACTTCATTTTTTTCCCCCTTGTTTTATGCTTTTAAAACAAATACTGAGAATGCGTTAGCGATTTCTAGGTATAGTTCTTCTTTCTATAAGATGAGCTGCAAGCCCACTACTGATCGTTAGTTCCCAGCCACACAACAGCTGAGGCAAACCAGAAGCACTTGGGCTTTCTGCCATAGCCATTACACAGGTCTTTTCTGTGACACACCTTGGGCTCTGTTCTAGAGTAGTCACAAGCCCCGCCATTCGCAATCAGCTGTGGTGCTGCAGCATAGAGACCGTTGGTTAGAGACCGACGAACATAGATCATGAAGGTGTGCAGGTGCAGCAGAAGCAGGGCACAGAACCGGGGGAACCCCCGGGACCCAAGGAGCACCAGGTGGCATCAGCCACTCATCCAGCTGGACAACCACAGCCACCACCTGCTCACGGCTTGGTAGCCCCATGGGGTTCAACACTCTCAGTTGCCCTGCTATTTAAAGCAGCACAGTCTGGTAAGACACAGGAGAAGAGTCTCTTCCCTGCAAGAGAACCTTACTAAAGCTCAGCGTAAGGAAGAACACATCTCCATGGCGTTTCAGTTACCTGCTTTTTCCCAACTCTCTTCCAGTGCCAACAGTCATCCAGTAACAAGCCTGTTTGAAGCACTGAACTATTAAGAGCTTGAGAAACATCAGATCTCAACCCAATTCAAATAATGTACTTGCAAGAAACTGTTATAACCCAAGAACAGCTTCTGCCTACATCCCCATGTTGGATCATGCTGGCTGCAGTTATTGGAAGAAAGCGGGGTTTGTGTCATTAGACCTCACAGGACACTAAGAGCTAGGAAACGCCTTAGGCTCTTCTATTCCAAGAATCCAGAAAAAAACAGAAGCCACGTTTGAAACTAGCTCACTTTAGTCTCATCTATATTGAAGCCACTGAAGCCATAGCTAACCAAGCAGGAAGGATTCAGAGCAGCACTAGGCAACCACTCCTCCCACATTTCTTCCTGAAGGGATGTGCTGTGCCTGGACAACAAGAGCTCGCCAGCAGCCAAAAGATTACTGCTTCCATACTACCCAGGCCTATAAGAAGCTCACCTTGTACAGATTAGCATTAGACCGTATTACATATGTTGTCTGAAGAACCCGCCAGCTGAACACCGAAACAGTTGCTCAATGTGAAGTTTCACCGGGTTAGAGGACCCACAGCAGGAACTACACAACGCTGGTATCAAGTGTTCCAGTGACACAAAGCCACGACGCACTTGGCTCCCCCATCTAGGTGAGTACACTGAGTACACAAATAGTTTTATGCGCTGATCACATCTACCCAACTACCAAATAGTCTGGAGGAGCCTAGATTGCAGCTAATAAAAGATTATTTGGTTTCCTACTGTACTTTATTCTTTCAAAGAATTTCTAAAAGAAAATTGGTCAGAAGTAAGAGTTCACTGGAGAGCTAAATCCAGTATAAAGAAACTCAAGTTCTCACCACAGTAAAGTAGTACTACAGGCTTTAACAAGACTTCAAGCAGAAGCATCTCTTCAGGAGCTCTAAGTATTGAAATGCCAAGACTCTGCATGCCCCCTGAAAATGCTCTAGACTTGTCCCAGGCTATTTCTGGAAAGCTTCTGATAACAGAAATAACACTCAAGGAACATCTCATGACTAGCAAATAACTTTAACAGGAGGAGGTATCTAATACCGGCCAAAGGCTACCCAGCAGGTTAGCTCAGCTGCTGCTACGTAACTGCAGCCACAGCCTTCTGACTGCGGGAGAGCTGCATTATTTCCTCCGAGACAAGATCTTGACTAGCATAGATGGATTTCTACCAAGTAAGAGGACTGGGAACACAGAAGTCCACAAAAATAAATCCTTGATCAAAAACCTATTTAAATCAAGATTTAGCCAATCTGAATTTGATAACCAAGGCACACACTGTAGCATGAACCTTGTTAGTGCTTTGATTTGTTGCATAGTCAGGAAGTATTTCGAAAATTGGGAGAAAGAAAAAGGCCCCTAAACACCAGAGACAACACAAGAATGCCATCTTAGGCCCTGCTTGGGAAAAGTGTCTGGTTTGCACACCACAAGACATATCACACCACATTTATTACAGCACAAGACAGCTATTTGTATTACAGTTCTCTTGCATTATGCAAGGACTCGTACTCCAGTCTTCTGGAATACTGATTTTTGCAGATTCAGAGAAGACAGCCAGGTACTCAGTAAGGATCCCCAAGTATTACTCGGTGTCTCTGTACCGTACGGGGTTCTCTTGCCATTGTCCTTCAGACTCAGCTAACCGCAGCCAAGCTGCCCTTAGAGTTACTAGTGCGGCTGCTGCAGCACACCGGGGTCAGTTGGGATGCAGTTACTTAGTTTGAAGAGCTATGAATATGAAAACAATCTTCTTTTTAGTCAGTTTGTCAAAAATACAGAAAGTCACTACTATAAACACACAACCAGCTTATCTGCTATTTCTTCTTCTCGGAAGAATGCCACACTTCCCCCTTTTTCCCATAGGCGATCCAACTAAGGTCACATTTTTAATTTAAGCCTTCTACAGGAAGCTGACAAAACAGTTCCTTCCAGAGGACACAGCCATGGAAGAGCACTCTTGTAAACAAAGTTTCCTGCTTCAACGAGAAAAATCTCACTACTACAAGGATGCAGTGAAGGAAGAAACAAAGCACACTCCACTCCATCTAATTAAGAAGCAGAGCCCTGGTCATCATGTCTTCTTTGTGGCCAGTATCAGTGGTGACAGCACACCTTTGCTGGGTCAATGGCTGGTACAGCTGTACGAGCACAGCCCCTCACTGCAGCAGCTCAGCACACCACAGCTAAGTCCCACCACCTGAGAAGATGAAAATGAGCAAAGCACAACCAAGATTCAGCCTCTACTACTGAGGGGAGCACACAGTACGTGACTTTTTCCAGTTTCACTTACTAGCGTTACTGCTGAGGGTTCCGTCCATCCGTCACCTACCATTCAGAACTGGATTTAGCAACAAGTCTGCGAGGCACTGCAACGCCCTACTTAGCCATAAGCCCATCTGGAAGCGTTCGATGCTCAATCCAGGCACCGTAAGAGGCTCAGCATGGAAGGAAAGGCTAATACCCGCTATCACCAACAGCCCGAGTACACTCAAGCCATGTGAATGACTACTTGCTCAGGGCTCACTCTCTGACACCGTTTTAAAAGGCTCAAATTCCTTTTGCTGTGCAAAGCACAGATATGGCTGGTATCCCACAAAACACAGTGAAAGCCTGTGAAGAACATGGATGTGTAATAGCAGGCTAGTTTCATCAAGCCTGAGAGTTTGGCAAAAGCTAATGATTTAAAACCACTTCATTGCTGTGGATTAAGGCTTGCCTTCATCAATTATGTACCAACAAATTGGAACTCAAGGTGCTAATTAAACCAGCATATCAAAGGGACTAATAGAATTAGCTATGGAAAAATATTATTTCCTGAGCTGAAAGTCAAGAGATCACACCTACATTTTCAAATTTTAAGGATACTAACAAAACTTACACCCATGTTAAGTTGCATGCTAGGAACTAATATATGGGAACAGCAAACAAACTCTATACAAAATTTATTTCTGAACTGCTGACAAAGACGATTGTTCTGCAAGGTTACTTCAACTACAATCCTCTTCAGAGGTCATAACCTCGTCATTTCTGGCCATCATCTTTACAGTCCTCTCTAACAGTCAGTCTTGGATCTGACTGGATCTCAGCACGTGTTCTGGAGAAGCAGAAGTAGCTTTTCCACAGTGAAAACATACATGATAGAAGTTCTGACGTCTCCTTTCCAGACAGAATCTCAGTGACAGTGGCTGCTTAAGCATTTGCGAGTGTTGTCTCCCTGCTCAGCGCTGTTCACTTTGCAATCATTCAAATCTGAAAAGCGAGAGCACTAAGAAATGTGATTCTCAGCTGGATCTGTTCCTCAGGTCAGCTCACATACATATTTGCACAGTACAATGCAGAGATCTGAAGAGATTAAGTGTACAGAAGCAACAGGCAATATTGCAGATAGTTGGAGGTTTAGCAGAAAATACAGGGACCCCATACACTCAACTCTCTCTCTTCAGGCCACAATGGAAACTCCTACTCTTGTTTACTATCAATATTGGGTCTGCTCCACTTAGCCTGGTTGAATCCTTTCCAAGCTGAGAGCAAAAACATCAACACATAAATAGCTTTTCAGAAGGCACTGCCTTCTCTGTCCTTGAGAGAACACGCAAACGTTCTACACCATTGCTTGGCTTCCAAACGAGGAAGGAAGTATTCTCCCACTGAAACACAATGTAACAAAGTTCTGCAACGGCCCTACACAGGTCAGTTTAAATTGGTAAGTGACTAGTGTTAAGCCCAGTTACTTATAAAGATCTTAGAAAGTTTGGTGAAAGTCAAGCCACATGAGTCTTATATCATGTATGAAGGCCCAGACATGAAACAAGAGCTATCAGTGGCAGTCATTAAAGAAAAAACAAACAAAACACACAGAAGCCTATGCTCAGGGAAAGGCCTCCACAGATGCTTTTGCTCCCTTGATCGCAACAGGTACCACCTATTTTGGTAGGATGCACAGCTGAGCTTCTCCTGAAAGACGACTACAAGACAAGTGTTACAGACAGTACCTCTACCCTGCCATAAACATACAGAGCTGGTCTAATTTACATGACATCTCTAGATGGCCATCAGAAGGGGCTCAAAACAACAGCTGAACATTGGTGTCTGACAGTCTCACCACTGACACTAAGCGCACCGAGATCTTCAGCGTGAAGCTCTCTCCTCCAGAGAGGACAGGAGCATAGGAGGCCGTCCATCTCTTGGATTATCAGCTCTTCAGAGCTGAAAGCTTGCCTAGTCTCAGTTGCGGATTATCCCTCAGCAGCTGGGCAGGAAGTTCAGCTAAGGAAATCTTGAATATGGTTGGTTTCATCTTCTCGACAGGAAATAGCATGTGAAGGACTTTTCCATGATTGCTGCACAGAATCTGAGCAATCTGCTTGCTCAGATTGCTTCTGAGAAGAAACTCAGATCTAACCTTTATGATTCTGAGTGATGTGGAATCAAAATATCCACAAAAGCAAGAGTGCCTTATGCCTGAGACCCAGTAACAAATGAAATCACAGATCAGACACAAACAACACCAGAGCTTTCGCATGTGCTTACCCAGAGCTAACTCAAGCTTCATGTACCACAGGTGCTTACGCTGAACGCAGACCGTTTCTTTCAGTTCACCACACCAGCAGGCTGTACCCATTCAAGTTCAACTACCTGACAACACTGTCTCTTCACAGGAGAACGAATGCATGAAAACAGGTGGCTACTGACACCCACACCCAGCCCTGGATGTCCGTACCCTGCTCAAACTGAACCTGTGGGTGCACAGAGCCCTCGGCTCTCCACCAGCAGACCCCAATGGGCACGGCGCCCGGGCGCCAGGGGCTCTGGCCAGCTCGGGGCCGGGGCACCCCCCCCGCACTCACCGTTATGGTCGTAGACGCTGACGTAGGAGATGCCCACCGCCATGCACCACACCACCAGGCTGGCCATGTCCGCGTAGCTCGGCTCCTCCTCGGTCACCACCAGCCCCACGTGCACCGGCAGCTTGCGCAGCGCCCTCCCGTCGGGCCGCCAGCGCCGCCGGCTCAGCGCCGCTCCGCGGGGCCCCCTCCTCCTCCCGCCCCCCCCACCGCACTCCCGCCGCGGCGCGGGGCCGGCCGGCCGCAGGGCGAGCGCGGCGGGGGCGAGCAGGGCGCACGAGGCGGCGACGACGGCGGCGGCGGCGCGCGGCGCGGCGAGCAGGGCGCGCTGCAGGCAGAGCAGGGCGCGCAGCAGGGCGTGCAGCGCGCGCCACGCCAGGCCCCCCGCGCCGCTCATGGGGGCGCGCGCGGCGGCGCCAACGGCCGCAACGGTAACGGCGCGAGGCGGCGCGGGCCGGGAGGGGCAGGGGAAGGCCGGGAGGGTGCCGCCGCCTCAGGAGCGGGCCGCCGCCGCCCGCCCCGCCATCGCCTCACTGAGCCCGAGGCCCCCGCCCGGCCGCTGCCGCCCGCGCCGCCATATCCCGGCCCCCGCCCGGCCCCTTCCCCTCTCACCCCCCCACGCGCCCGCACGCCGTTGGCCGCCCGGCGCAGCCGCGTCACTTCCGCCCACGGGCAGCGAGTGACGTGGCGCTCCGGGAAGGGGAGGGGAGGAGGCGGGGGGCGTGGCCTATGGGCGACGGGCGTGGTCTGCGGGCAGTGGGCTGGGCCCGCGGCTGGTGGGCGGGGCTTAAGGGCGAGGGGCGTGGCCTAAGGGTGCGGGTGGGAGGTGGCGGCCAGGTGCGCCCGGCAGCCATCATGGCGGCGCCCCCACCCAACGGGGCGGCCATCTTGTGGTGGCCCTGGGGAGCTGCCCACGGCAGGCAGCCGGCATAGAGCCTCTACCCAGGAGAATTACATCTTCTGCGTTAACCCAGAATTTTCTGAAGCCCCCCTGCCTTGTAACAACCCCTAGACCAAAAGCCCTGGAGGCACAAACTCAGTTCCTCACAAGCAAAACACGGAGCTGGAGCTATCGAGTTGTGCACCCAAACAGATGGAAAGGCTAAAATGACACAAGCAGGCACCTAAAGCGCTCTACTGAAACACTCCATCAATACAAAATAAAATGATAAATCCCATGCCATAAAAATGTTTTGTTGGGAAAGTAAATCACCTCAGGCAATATCCAACAAAGAGCAATACCCAACAGAAATAACATTGAAACTGCTAGGGGTGCGTGTGCCGTTCCATAAACATCTATATCTTTTATCTACCATCAGCATAGCTGCTGACACATTCAAAAGTTAAACTGTAAAGCTAAATTAACTTTCATCTCTTTGTTTAAGTTGCGCAGCTTAATGTTTGGGTGCCTAAGAAACCCAAGCGCCAGTTGCGTTTGCCTTGGTGCTGTAACTAACTAGCTGCACTCTGACATCTGACAAAACAGACTTTATGAATGTGAGTGATTATTCAGTTACTGAATGCCAGCAGAAGATAAAGAATAATAGAAACTGTTTGCTTTGAAAAGTAATTTGCTGGTGTTATTGCTCCTTACTTATCAGCTGAGATTTATGAACTGCCAGGAAGCCCCTTAGATTACTGTTTGTAATTCACTGTTTTTAGTGGTCTTGGTATTCCAATTTTGTTTAATTTTCAAGCGCTTTGGGAACCGCTTGATAATATTTGCACATACATCAGAGCTGATGCATATACTGTGAAGCCCTTTTGTGTTGCAAAAGCCTGGAAGGTTCCCACCAGCGAAAGGGGGCACTTGCAGTGTGTGCTGCCACATGAACCCCAAAGTATTATACATACAACAACTTGAGCTATACGGTAGTCAATTAGTTATACAGTTACCGAAATAAACTATTGGAATAACTTTGTCTCATTGGACCTTACCCTAATATTTGGCAGAGGTAGAAAGCTATTTCCTGAGAATATTCCCTTTTTCTGTTTACAATAACAAAATGGGTCAAACTCACCCCAGTGTTTTTATGCATCACTATTAATTAACTTTGGAACAAGTACTAAATCTCATTCACAAGGACCGATTCTTCTGTTTGTTGTAGTTGCCAGATGAGCTTTCCGTGCTCTGCCTGGAGCTCAGTTAATTTAGTCTAATGCCATTTAAAATAGTCTAAAATAAATAAAAGAGGCAAGTAGTTCTGGAAAACTGAAATTCATTTTTCAAAAGCAAGGATCTCTAAACAATCCTGAGAAATTACCCACGTCAGTGTAATTCTCCATCTTGAACTGAGTTTAAATGTGTTGAATGCCAGACTACAGGTAATAGCATCTTGGAGTATTGCAGGATTTTATTTATGGGGTTTTTATGCAACTCTAAGAATGCTCTACTATAAAAAGGTCCATACAGAGTTACAGAGTGCTTTTCTAAGAGATTGTTATTGTATTCTTATTTCCCTCAAGCTACAGAGTACTAATGGCATTGAAAAACGGCCAATTCTTTTACAATTTTCAGTTTACAATGGCATCGTTATTATAGCCCTTCTGTCACCAGCTATTAACATTTATAGTATGAATTAAAGAGGAAAATTTAATGGCAGCCCAGCAGGCTGGTTGTCAGTAGTGATACTGGTGGTGGTGGGCAGCTCTAGACAGCTTTCAGATTCACCATAGACTAACCGCGGGGTTAATCTAGTTCATAATCATAGTAATCATCATCTGTGTTTACTGCAACGCTGGCAGCCTCATTGAGTTTCATTTTCTTTCTGTCCTCTCTGCCTTTTTCCATGGAAGACAGATTATCTTCACAGTGCTGCAGAATCTTTTTGGAAGACATCCAGCTTTCTCCTCGGCTTTCTGCTGGTGCCGCGCACTGCCCTCCCCTGACATCCGTTCCTTTGGCCATCAGCACTCTTCTGGTTCTGAGAAGGTCACAGGTGCAATTCCAAGGGTTTCCATCTAAATAGAGATGCCGGAGGCGAGGTAAATACTCCAAGACTTTGCGATCCAGGGCAGATATCTTGTTGTTCCGTAAATTTAAAACCTGAAGCTGTTTCAAGTCTTTCAGTTCTTGTTCTCCAACGTCCTCTATGTCATTTCCCTTTAGATCCAGTCTAGCAAGGGTATCTGGAAGTCTGAATAAAAATAAAACAACACAAATCGTTTATGTTCATTATATTGATTCTGCTTGTCCAAGCACATCTGACATAATAAATAAAACTATCACTAACAAAAATGTAGTCTTTTGAAAAAAAAAAAAAAAGTAGTGGTCCTGAAATGTTAATATTCTTTTTTCTTTTTTTTTTTTCTATTCTAAAGTTGTTGGAATACGATCTATGGACACTTGAGCTGTTTTCCCAAATTAATTCAGTTCTGAACTGTACATGTTTGTGCAGCTGAGCTAAACAGCAATTTTAGTCCAGCCATACAATAACAAAAGTTTTTAAAGTCTAGTTTATTTACGATCTACTGTTTTTCTCCTGCTCTAGTCAGTGAAAGCTGTTTAACAGAAAAGCCATTTAATTGGTGTGGAATGTTTTTAATAAATTCAATTTGATGTTAACTTAAAATCATTTTACTAGCGTAGTATGCAAGGAGATGAGATTAAGAGTCATGGTTAGAGACTTTAAGGAAATTTACTCAATATAACTGTAAGGCAAATAATAAATAATAACACCAAGAACCATTTAGAGTTGAACAGCAGCGTCCCACAACCAGTAAAGGCTGAGGTGGGTTTATCTCAATGTAATGATTTTGAGATACCTTTGAAAATTAGAGGGTACACCGTGACCCTCACTGGCAGGTTTTTGTGAAGCTGAGTTTGACCTCTTGGGCTGAAAGGCAACTGCCGTATTTGTGCTAATCTCACAACTTCATTAGGAATATTTCAAGAGTAAGGCAGTTCTGTAATGTGCTGTATTTCCTAGGTGAGATGAGGATTTCACATGTTGAAATTCTCACACATCTGAGTCATTGCACAGAACCTGGTCTTACTGGTGCTTGTGGCTGCAATAAACTTGTTTTGAAACCTAACCACAGTCAATGATAATAGTTGCTCAATGTGACAAAAGGAGGTAGTCTGGGGTGAAATCCTAGAGCCAATGATGTCAAAGGCAGCAGGATATCATTTGAGATGTTTATCCAGACAGATTACAGTCTAAAACCTGTACAGTCTAAACCTGTAAAGGCTTTGCAGCTCTATTGTTTGACTTCAGCTTCTGTTGATCTTGAGGAAATAACTACATCGGAGCATGTGATGAATGATCCTGCTACTGGCAGAGAAGCCGTGTGCATTGAGCAGCTGACCGTGGCAGCCATACAGCCATACCACTGCCGCTCCAGGGAATATCATCAGTCTCTTCCCTGCGTTCTGACCACTCCCTGCAAGATTTTCTGGAGCATGGGCTCTTCTGTATGAGTCATGAAATACTTGGACGTGTTATGGATGTAAATTCTGATAATTTCATGTCATTATTTCCTTTTCAGAATAAAATGAAATAACTTTCTTTTTCCCAATTCCCACTAAACAACCACTAAGACCTATTAACTGTGGCACACTAACTATATTCTTTAACCTGTGGCACAAGTTACTTGTTGTTCTCACATAACTATCAGAGTAATACTTTTATTTCTGTGTGTCCTTGCAACTAACTGGTGATCAACAGGTAGATGCGTGGACACACACAATTAAATTAGGTACATAAATTTTACTTCTTGTCATTTTTTCCCACTTCATGTTTATAGCCTCTCCTTGAAATTTGTGTTCATTGCTGAGTTGAAAATAAAAGACCCAATACCTCCCTAAAAGCTGCACTGTTTAAAGGCTAATAGAGGACTCCTTCCTGTTAATTCTTGTGACTACAAAGGTTGTAAAATAAGATGGATTAGACAATACTAATGTAACTAGAAAGCATTAAACATTCCTGTCAAGGCAGACTGAAATCAAATATTTATACACCACTAAATCACTTTCTGATTATAAAGCTTCAACCAAATAGATTCAAATGCTAAAGGACCTCGTTCTAAGCAAATTGAAATTTTACTGCATTATTTATTTGGGCCAGTTAAACCTGTCCACAAGCCATAAAAATAAAATTTACTAGTGCGGTTGTGTTAAAGAAGCTGATGTTAATGGAATTACATTACTATTTTTATGCCATCTTATTGCACAGTTTTTATGAAATAACAAAATTGCCACTTTATATCAGAGCAGCCTCCATTTGGTTTAACACACCACCACTGATAATGGCCGGGACCATCACTCAGATGAATGTGCGAGAACCTGTGAGCAAGGCATTAAGGAATCCAGTGTGCCCAAGGGATGTTTCTTCTGTGCTACTTTGACTGGAATTTTGCTTATAGCCTGAAGCAGGACAGTTATAAGCCTTCCAAATACCTTGTAATGTGTGAATTTAATGAAGTTGGGGATGATAATATCCACCGAAGAAACACATTCTTTTTGACCAGACTCAGCTCCTGAAATCTTAATACTCTAACAATAATAAACTCAGTGTGGTTTGGTGGTAACATCAGCGTTTAAATTGCCATCTTTCTTTTTTACTGAATGCTCTATTTATTTTGTGTTATGGGAGAAGACAAATGTAAGCAGCAGTGTAACTAATCTGTAATCACTGTTATACTCTGCTAGCAGATTCCTCCTATTCATGTGTTGATTAAACAAAGTAGTCTTACTGGCAGTGAGAGATGTGAAAGGAGGAGGATCACCGGGGGCCACAGATGTAATGAAAACAGCTGCAGTACTATGCTGAGACTGCTAGCAAAAGTGCTTATTAGTGCCAGTTATGGCAGTGGGTTTATGGTATGGATGGGTTTCTACTATGACCGGGTCCGAATGCAGATTTTTTCTCAGTTTGGCCCTCATTCTCCTAACGTAAGGGGGGAGAGATGACACCTGTGAAGCAGCTATCCTCAGAGTCACTTACCTCAGTGGGATAGAAATCAGGAGATTCTGTTCCAGTGCCAGGTTAGAAAGCTGTGCACACTGCTGAAGAGCTCCTGCCTCAAACGTGCTGACAGCATTGTTGTCAAGAAACAAGTGTTTGAGGTCTTGTAGTCCTTGGAAGTCCTGCGCTGTCACCCTCTGAATCAGGTTATTGCTGCAGTCAAGTTTCTGCAGCCTGCCTGGCAGCCTGGGTGGCATAGCCTGGAGCTGGTTCTTAGACAGCTCCAGCGTTGTTAAGTTAGGAAGAAGCTGGGCACCATCTACTGATGTAAGCTGATTTTCTGAAAGGAAGAACTCAGTCAGGTTTTCTAGGTGTTTCATGTCTCGAAGTCTTACTGTTTTGAGCCGGTTTTTCTCTAATTTTAGTGACAGCAAGGACTTAGGTAGGTCAAGAGGCACTTTTGTCAGAAAGTTGCCACTTAAACTGAGAAACTGTAAATTTTGGAAAGATGCAAAAAAGCTGTGTGGGAAAGAGTTTAGTTTATTATCAGCCATGCTCAGATGCTGCAGCCTCGGAAGCTTGAGTGGTGCAGACAGAGATTCCATGTTGTTGCCGTCCAGAATCAGACTTTGTAAATTGCAGAGGGAAGAAAACGCACTCAAAGGCAGAGTCGCAATCAAGTTGTTCCGGATATCAAGCACCCTTAGTTTCATCAAACCTTCAAAATCCGATGCATGCAAAGTGGTGATGGAATTATCAGCGAGTTTTAAAATCTCAAGGCCGGATGGGAGGAAGGTGGGTATTTGCTTTAACTGATTTTTGTAGAGTTCCAGGGACTTCAAAGTGTTCAGGGCTTTGAAAGTGTTGTTTTCTATCGATTCTGTGCCACTGCACGACAGGACCAGCTCTTCAAGGGCCGACATTCTTCTGAAGTCAGTAATCTTAAAGAGATAAAAATAATTCATGTGACAGACTGTATTTATGAATCTCCTCACTGATTACTTCTTCTGGGTGCTCTGACCATTGCTAGCTTATATTCTTAAAGAATGAGAAACTAAGAGAAACGGAGCAGTGATGGTAGAGGTGTCACTGTAGGTACCTGCAGTTTGACAGTATCTACTTACGTTTCTAGAATTGTGTGAAGTCCATCTTTTGTCTAGTTTTGAGCAAAGACACAGGCCTGAAGAAGGAATATTCCTTTTATTTCTGCCAGGCAGATACCTATGTCAAATGCATAGCTAAATGTCAGCAGTGGCAGAGGTCCTTACAGGGGGTGGATGGTTGCTACATGTTCACTGCGCTCAGCAGAGCTTGCTGGTGCGCGTCTGGGTTCATCATACAGCCATTTCTCTGTATCACCACTGCAGCACGTATTCCCCAGATACGTGGATGTCATCTCTTCTCCTTACTATGAATTTTTGGCAGGAAACTAAAATCTGACACCTGTATTTCTTCATTCCTTCCGCTCTCTCTCCTGTTCCTTAAAGTAAAAACTTCACATTTGGAGATGACCAAACCAAACATGTCAGATCAGTTTGGTCTGAAAATCACGTGCATGGAATAGATTGCTTTTACAGCAACGTAGTTTTTGTTACTGAGTAGTAAACAGATGCTTTGTAGTGGTAAAGGAAACTTAGATGTTGACTGGGACCATGATATATAGGAGCATAGTAATTTTTTCATTATTTTTTTGTGCTTTGTTGGAACCTGCTTGCTTATCAAGCTTGCCATCTTGTGTCTCAAGTTAAGAAACAAACCTAAATGAACCTGGCAGCCTCCTCTAAGCCAAGAAATGAGGAAACATGGAATGAGGGTAAGTAAAGGAGTTGTCAGAGCACACCAGTTACTTTAACAGTAATTCTTTGAAATTTTCAGAGATGCTGCTCATTGACCTAGGTGCTCGATTTTTAAAAATGCATTTATATGGGAATCACTGAAAGCTCAGAGCAAAATGAGCAGGTGTTCTGCATGGGAGAGGCAGGAAGGAGTATTCTTCAGTTAGTTTTCCTTCAGGTGTCTGGTAAACATCTCTCTGCAGATCTCAGTACACACCAGTAACAGATGTTAAACTAACACTACAGTCTGCATCCTATTTCCCTCAGCGCTCATTAGGTACCAACACATTTACTCTCATTGAGTAACACTACAAACATGTTCTACAGCATAATCCCTCATCCCAATGAGGAATCTACAAGGAAAGCAGTACAAATCCTTTTGGAGCTCAGGTACTGTATAGTAGTTTTGTTTTACAATCCTCATTGAACACGTTTGACTATCATACTTGTGTATCTTGAAACAGCTGAAGAAAGTGCCTGTTAAAAGGTTCCTTCATTTATCCAATTCCTGCCTGCTTTCTGAGTTGTATCTCTTTACCTTACCTACAAACTCCCCATTTTAACTTCTGTTAAAATTAGAGCACACACAGCTGTGAAAGAGGAATTCATTTTGAATTTCATTTTCATTCAGATTTCATTTTGCTTTGGTATCCCCACGTGTCACTAGATTCTAGCTACATTCAGGCTGTCTTGTAAAGTCACTTCTGAGCACTGCAAGATTTTGATGCAGTTACTGGGAAAGTGTAGATATGGAGCTTCTACTGATGCAGGTTTCTCCATCAGTTACACTTGATTTCAGTAAGGGAATTTACTTCTATTAAAAAAAAAATCTCAAGAGTAAATAACAAAGCCGGCCATTTCCTGATCTCCTGTAACTGCAGTTTTGTAATATATATGCTCATTGATTTGTTATAAAGCAGTTGTAGAATCATGCGTCCAGTTTTGGTCACAGCCGGGAGGCTAATCTTGCAAAGGTTCATCATGAGAAGTCCGATAGGAATGAACTGCATTGCTCGAGAGCAGAAAGGAATATGCATACAGAAGTGATAAAAAAGTCCTAAGGAAATTGAAACAAATATAAACCTTTGTAGGTTCAACACATTTTCTACTATTAGTTCAAAAGCAGTATTTCCTGCTTTTCCTCAGCTGATCGCTGTATATCTGTATCTCTAAGAAGCTTAATTTTCATCTTATTAAGTGGCAGAGAGCTATGCGAAGGTCAACGTACAGACATTCATTCTGTGATGGAGGATTTAGCCTTCTTAATGTGGATTACTATAATTTCTATTTTCCACCTATTTGGTAGGCTTTGCCAGGCTTTGTGGCAGTGCTGTTTTGAGACTTAAACATTTATCCGTGCTGTTGCAAACCAGTCTTTCTAATCTGAATCAAGACATATTTGAAAGATTATTAGCCCCCTTTTTGCTGCAAAATGATGTTTTATTCTCTAACTAGACTGTCAGTAAAATGATGGTAATAGGGTTTTACATTTTAAAAATATCTCCTGAAAATGGATCTAAGAGACTGCGGTTGTAATAGAAACTCGTTCATAATTTTCTCATCTTATATATATTTTTGACTTTTTTTTTTCCTTTTTGAATTTTTGTGGACTGGGATTTTTTATAAGCGGTTCCTTAAAGCAATCCCCTGTTGCGGGGGTTAGAGAAGCAATTTATTTTAGCAGATTAAAAAAAAAGTATTAATATAGTTAGAAATAACATAAATGTTAAAGTGAACATAAAAAGGTTATATTTGCTCTTCAAATCAAGGATAAGGCAGAAATTATTGAAAAAAAAAAAGATGCTAGAAATAGTCTAATTTTGTTACTACAAGCTCTGTTTGTAAAAAATCCAAGGTTGCAAAAATACCAAAAGCAAAAATCCCAGCCAGTTTTTTCAATGATGATCAATCCTGTCAAGAAAAAAAAAAATGTAAAGTTGATCTGGATAAAACAGATCTGCTTTTTTCTTCATTTTCTTCAAAACATAGTGGTTTAACATATAAATGTATCTTCTTTTAATTTATTTACCATTTTAATATTAACCAGTGCAAAGTAATGTCCAAAAGTAATTGGTGCTCAGTTAGAAAGAATATTTGTTTATTCTTGTGAGGCTGCTAATTGCCAAACCATATAAAAGCCTGTTAGAGGTCAGCTGTGAAAAGTCTAGGCTTACATTCAATTTCTTTTAAAAAATATTTTATTTCCTCTAAGTTGAGGCAATTGAAGTAATTAAAAAGGAAGGAAAAAAAAATCCACACACTACAGAGTTCCTTTAGCACTTCCAGACACTTAGTTTAGAAGCAGAAATCAAAACCTGTTCCTACAAACACTATTATGTGTGCCAACGGAATTGTTCAGCTGAGTTAATTAAGTATATGCACTTATGATGTCAGGACCTCAAATGCATGATTTGTCTCATGGAGAGAAAACTGAAAAATATAATCACAGACCCATTTAATCTTAAGTAAAGAATCTCCATAATTACAGGCAGCTAGCGTAAAAAGGACTTATTTCCTTTCAGTGATAGAAGTAAGGCATACTGATCAGTTAAATCAACGTATAAAGAGAAAAACTCTCTCCTTAGATGGAGACACCATTTGTTTTGAGCAGCCATAAAACATTTTTTTTCTATTTCTCTGTTCACTTATAACCAACATTTAAATGCTTTATCACAAATATCTGCCTTCTTTAGTCAGACCCTAAGACTGCCTTAGTAGTGACTGAGGGTTTTACAACAGGTGTGGGCAACCAGCCTGAGAAAGGAAAAACGGCTCATCTTCATTATTTCAGAAAGAAAAAAATACTTTTCTTTGGCACAGAAGATATATTTCCTGATAATAATTAATTCAATAAACTATTAGTTTAACAAGAGTACACTGATATAGCTAAATCATACCAATGAACTTTGACTCTTTTAGGTACGTGAGCTACAATAAGAAAACCACAGATATCAGTCGCAGCTAAAAGAGAAGTAAACTCTTCCCCAGGGTTAAATAGCAGAATTACTCAGGCTGTTTCTCACTGGGCAGCAGATGTCCCAGATGTTGCTTTCAGCTGCCTTCTAGCCCATTTTATTCAATCCTGAGAGCAAAATCAAAGATGCATTTCAGAGCAGTTCAGGATATGTTCTTTGTAAGAGGACAAGTACACTTAAGAGCAAATGTATCTCTTTCAAACAACATTTCTCATCATTGTAGTAAATTGATACACAGCAATTATGTATAATATAGGTAGTTACATTTCCCTTGTGTCTATCTATAGAAAAAAAATAATTTTATTAAATAAATAGGGTGGGAAACAGAAAAGCACTGCTCTGGAGTCCAGTGCAGATGGAACATAAACTGGTAATGACTTTAATAATTCAGTGACGCCTCAGGAAACCTAGAATAAACATTTTCAGGAACACAGTTGGCAGCTTCAATTAGAAGCTATTGTTTATATGGGTTTTAGATAGGCCTAGCATTGCTTTTATAAACATCTCACAGTCTGCCTTGGAGTCTAACAATGCATGACCGAGTCCTGATTACTAACTTTGCTGTCATTTCTAGTAGCAGTTGTGCTTGAAATTTGCAATGCAAGCAGGGGAAGAAACCCTCACTTTCATCCTAGCTATATAAAACCTTTCCCTTCACTATGGAAAAGTATGACATTTTATCAAGAGCAGCAAAAGCTTTCAGCAAATTAAAAAATAACTCTTGAACTCAATGGTTATTTGACCCTATAAAAAGAAGTCAACATTTGGCTCCTTGTTGTGAATTACTACTTTCTGAGTTGCATATAAAAAACCTTTGTGGCAGCATGAACTGGTGCTTAGGGACCACAGGATAATGAAAACACTAGGAATACATATTTACATATATTTATAAAGGTAAACCAAAACCAGATCTCGCACCATTTTATCGGTTTTTAGAACCTGGAATAAGATTCTCCCTTCTCTTCAAAGTCATCACCACCTGGGAAACGCATCTTTCAGTTACAGTGCACTATATAAAGTATTCGTACTGGATTTCTTCCTACCTGGAGTTGTTTAATTTTGCTGTGGCTGATGTAGAGTCTCCTGGTAGTGGAAGGAATCTCTCGGGGGATCTCTGTAGCTCTGTAGCATTGCACTGACTGGGCAGAGTCACAGCTGCATCTTCTCGGGCAAGTGGTACTCAGACCACTGTGAAAAGAAAACAAAAAGACTAAAAGGTAAGATAAATGCATCTTCCAAAACAGGAGCTCCGAAATTGTCTCAGCAACATATAGTGTGAATTAAGCACCAAAGTCCTTTTATACCATGAAAACTGATAAAAGGATATTATGACTGTGTATTTTATCCCAGTGAAAAAACAGCAAAAACAATACGGTAATTTGCCTGGGTTAAAATGTTGGCAGGCATTACAAAGAGTGAGAAACTTAAACAGTGATAAGGTGACTTCACATTTGCAGGTATGCGAAATTAGTGTTATTTATTACCTGACATCTAATCTGCAAACATCCATATTATCTCCAGTTTCCTAGTTTTGTTAAAAGTGCCACCACAGAATTAGTGGAGAAAAGATAAAGAGCTGTTTTATAGTGGGGCTGTAAAACCTGTGTATCTTCTGTGACCCAGCATCAGAAACTGTGAAAAATAACTACAACCGACACAGAAGCTTTTTCACTCTTCTTTGTGCATTGTTCATACCAAACAAATAAACAAATGAAAAAATAACAACCCAGGCAGCTATTCAGCTATTATTCTAAAACTAAAACATTCTGTTGGCTTTCTGAATGTCTGTGGTACAGCCGCAGGTTGGTATGCATTTTTTAAAGATTGTACAAAAACCTAAATTACCCATGTTTCTATAATTCACATAAATCAAAGTGTAATTATTCTTGTATTTGAAAATTACAAACGTGGAACATTTGAAATCATTTCATATAAATTGAATGGTGGATGATCAATAAAATAAGACCATGCACCTCATGGCAGGTGGAGAACACTAAGGTTCCCCTCAGTTTTCTCTCTACTTATTACTGCTTTTCTTATATATCTATTAGCTCTGCCAGCTAGAGATGTAAAGTTTTGAAAGGCTTACATTTTGGCATGAGATAATTTTAGGAACCTTCAATGTGTTTTTTATTTTTCATTTTATTTTTTTTTCTCCTTTGTATTCAGCAGTTTACAACTCACCAAGCAGTGCACCTAGGAAACCCTTCTATCTTATCACACTGATCCGCTTTGTTTTGTTATCCGTTTCCTTCCATCCTCTCCATCATATTTTCAGTAATCCTATTTCCTGAATTCAGAACTAGTCTGGTTATTTTTCTGAACAGACGATGATGCCAAGTCGATTTGACAAAGGGATACCTAATCTGGGGACAGTCCTCAATGGGAATGCCTATTTGATGCTGCTGGTTCTACACCAGACAATTGCCATATTCCTTACTGGAGATCCTTCATTTCTCCTTTATCCCCTATACTGCAAGGACAGAACTGCAACCCAGCGTCTGCTAAACCAAGCAGCAAGAGAAGAAAACCTATTCCTAAAACAATGTGTTGAACTGGCATGTGTAACAATCTGTGCAGAAAAATCCTGCCTGACTTGTGCCATAGTGATCAGGTGAGCAAAAATGAGTGGGCAAGCAGGATTAGCAATGGTGTTTTCAAACAAACGTTTTAACATATCTTGATGTAGGGTTTGGTAGCTGTTTTTTATTGTTGTTGTTGTTCATTTTGTTTTGTTGTCTTCTAAAAGAATCAGAATACCCAGACAAAAGTGTAAAACCTTTCAGCATGCTGACAATTACTTGTGGTATATTTCAGCATGTCCTGGAACTGTCTTTGATCCTTTTCTTTCCATTCACTAGAGTTTAAATGGTGAGCTCAATAAGACCGTAATGTTCAGGATCTTACATAGGTATTTGTGTTCCTCAAAAATGCCATCAAAAAGCAAATGCTTTTTGCTCCAAAGGGTCAAAGGAAATGCAGATAGAGCTCTATAGTACTGCAGATTCAGACTAAAAATTCCTTTAAATAAGAACTATGTGTTGCATCCTTCCCTATTTTGTAAATTGGAAACAACTCAACTGGTATTAGAAGTTATGGCTGTAGTTACAAGGCTGCACCACAGGAAGGTGCAATAATCTTCACGTTTTCGAGTAGCTTTCTATCCTTGGTCTTTTCAAACAAATAGAAGGAAACTTCATTGGTTTAATAGTTTGTGTGATATTAACAATGATTTAATCAAGAATAACATTCTGTATCCATTAATTTTTTGTATATGTCTGCTCTCAGCAGCAAGGTATTTTGAAGTGATAGCTATGAAAGATGGTCCTATTACATTGGTTTTGTGCAAATTCTGCCTTTGCTTTTGTACAAAACTGTGAGCTGTGGTTTTTTTTGTATTGATTGTAGGCAACCTGATGGTAAGAAAGCTGATGAGGAGGCGCAGGTCCATGTGAGTGCAAGCCTAACAGGAATATGGGAACTACACAAAAAGGTGAATGAACATTCCAGGTTCTCTAGTGTGGAAGGAGCACTGCTGGCTCTGTGAGTGGACATGAAGAACATAAATCACTGTCAACAGTTTTCATGCAAACTCTCCATACCTTTCAATGGGGATTCCTGTGCAGAGTAGAGTTAACAGAAGTTGGAAGATCTTTCAGTTTTGCTGCTTTTATTTCAGATCTGAAGAAGTGCTCATGTGACTTTAAAATTTTGTTGCTGTTGTTGTTGTTTTTCAAATATACCAATTACCCTAATGAAAATAAGATTATATTTTTTGCACAAATTTTACCTCACACAAGATTTCATCTTCCACAGTACTGGTGTTTGGGCCTTTTCTTTCTTCACCAAAGTCAGAGGTTAGACAAAAGCACATGAACATATGTTAAGATGTAATTTTTATATGTTTAACGTAAGATTACCTTTAGAAAATCAAATAAAACTAAGGCAACATTAAAATTAGAAGAAAAAATTGCAAAATTATTTTAGAAGTTTAGAAATTTCTGAATTAAGATAGTTCATAAAAGCTGAAGGTGGATCCTTTGTAATGTGCTTGATGGTACAAACTGCACAAGCAAATGTGCAGTCCTACCACAAAGGACACAGGGAAGCCGAGCTCTTACAATTAGCATGGTCCTTGCCTTTGGAAAGGAGATATTGCAGGAAAAGACCAGTTTAAGACCTGCAGAGGGCATGGGTAGGAGCTTGGTCCCTGAGGGATATCACACTCACAAGTAGTTTGGCAACTGGGAGCTGCTAAGTGATGGCGTATGCTTGAAAGAATCCTTGGCATATTTAGCTGCCATATGCTACCAAGTGCCTGCTATGGAGTACGTGTGAATTTATAATTATTTTTTCTGGAGGTTTTTAACTTGGATTTGGACCAGTTTTCCATAGGGACAACAAATGGCGTTTGTCTGCTGCAAAGGTTGCCTCCAATCAAATTCTTCTTGCCAGAGTGGATAGGCCTGCTAAGAGAAACAATCGTAATGTTTTTGAAAACATTATGCTTCCCTTGATCATCTGTTGAAATTATTTCAACTGCTTTCCAGGATTGTTTCTTAAACAAAGAGCCTCAGAGTGTTAGACTGAATTAAGAATGTCAACCTAGACACGTTGTAGGCAAATGATTTATATCTAATTGATGTAAGGATTATACATTTATCAACACCAATTTTGTGTTTCTTCCTACAAAATAAACCTGCAAGTAGAGTTTTGCAAAGACAAACAGAAGCCTGTCTGAAAAAGGTGTCTCAATCTTCTTCATAAGCCAAGATTTTTTGTGGAAATATTTATCATCTGCTTTCACAGTGTGTGGAGAATATGCTTTCTAACTCCAGGCAAGTTCATCTTCATACACCGGGAACAGCTGCTGAATGACTTAAAGCAGATTTTTCCTCCATACTGTAAGTAGGTAGCTTTCTTTTTCCTCTTCTACACTGGCTACATAGAGCAGATGAAAGTGATAACTCCTTTTGAATTTCTCACATTTTGCCTGTCTGTGGCACTTGTGCATTCCAGAGAAACTAGCACAGTGAAGCCTACTGAAAAGGAATAAAATTTCTTAAACAAAAATCCACATATCCAAGAGTTTTAGTTACTGCTGGCTTTGTGATAGCACTGAGGAGTGTCAACCAAGATCAGGTGTAGCTGTGGCAGACACCCCAAACAACAAATAAGCATCCACTTGGAGGAGGCCAGATTAAATAATTTCATAAACATATCCAATTAACGCAGCCATAGTTAGCCTTCAAAGTATCCTTACTAATGGCATGCTCTTGCTGCCATCAAGAGCAGTGACCATAAAACCACAGATTACTATGTTGACAGTTTTCTTGATATTACTGTTTTTACTAGTAATGATATTCCAAGTTAGTCCCAAAAGAAATGAATAATGGGGAATAAAGAGGGCAGATAAAATTGTTGAATCCATTCTCAACTTAAAAATTAAATACATGGGTCTTCTGTATAGGAACGTTTATGTAAGATCTGTAATTACTCTATTTGAAACTGTGCCCTTGCAGTGCCACCTAAAAATAGAGAGGCAGGGATGGATTGTGCAATTGATATCAGAACCACAGAAATTCTCTTTTAAGGGCTTTGCTCATTCAAAACTGTTTCAGATCAGTAGTTAACAATGGTGACCTGCAAGGGCTTCTCACAGGCCTGCATGAAGTGAGCTAGTACTCGCTCTCCTGGTTTCTGTGGATATCTTTAGCCTTTAAGAAGAGTCTGCTAGTAACTGCTCATCAAACAGAACCAGAATGGAGCTTAAATTGTGTAAAAATTGTCTGCTGTTGAAACTGTCAGACATGGAGGAGTCTGAAAGAGCAGTTTCCTAAATTATACCCACTGTGTGCACAAAAAGAGGGCTTCATTCTTCCACACTGTAAAAGTCAAATATTTTTAGCATATGCTTTACTGATTTTTAAAAATAAAACAAAAATTCAGGATGACAAGAGTTAAGCTTAAATGGATATGTAGAAAAAAGCATGGGAAGAAGACCTCAGTAAGCACTGTAAAAAAGAAAAGCTGGTCCAAAGAAGTGACTTGTGGAAGTTGCCTTGTGTAAAGAGAGACCAAAAAGGAGTGAATGTGCCCTCAAAATAGTCGTGAGTGAATTGTTGCTTGCATGGAATCACTGCACAGACTGTAGAAGGCAGCCAAATATGAACTCCCAAAACCTGAAGAGAAGGAATTGTCTAAAACATAAAAATCTAAAAGGCTTCAGTTTTGTTAGCAGAAAATTTCTGCAATGACAACAAAAAAAATCTCTCTCTCTTTAAGTTTCAGTGTGTCTGGATAATTTCATCCTCTGTAGCATGCTTTAGAAAAGCACTTTCCAATCACCTAGCCTAACTCCATTTTTAGAACACGAAATCCTTGCTTTATCATCTCAAATTTTCTCCCACACTTCAATACTGCAAAATATTCTTTGTTTTTGGTGTTTCCTCTTTGGTGTCTCTGCTTGTAACAGTACAACCAGCCGGACAATCAAGCCACTCACTGCTTCAGCACTAACCACACAAAAGTTGGCCTTGACATGTGCACAGGCTGTAGCCCAGCGTGCACAGCTGGGCAGCTGCAATTACAGAGGTTTGCAGGTGAGCTGACCCTCATGTGCAAACACACATGTTTTTGTTGTAAATTCTTTGCTCAGAGGCTAGGTCTAACCAAAGATTTGTAGAGTATCTCACACAACAGTTTCCCAGTCTTGGCATGGATACTGGGTATCAAATATACAGCAAGGAAGATGCTGGTCAAAGTATTGCTTATTTCTTTTCCTTTTGGTTTGGGTATTGCTTTGCTTTGTCTTGTAGGAAAATGTGCCCTCCCCATGCTGAGGGTCATTTACTCTTTGAGCACAAAGTAATTTTTCAGATAATTCATCAGGTACTCCAGTGATCAGTCAAAATATATCAATTCAAATTTATAAAATACTGTTTGTACTCAAATATGCTTAATAGCGGAGTAACACAGAAACTTCACATTCTCTATGCTCTACCTTTTCTAAAATAATTGAAATTATGTGCATTAATTATATACGAAGAAATTAGACTGTGATAAGCTTCACCCAGCTATGCCACATGATAGGTGAGGTCAAATGAGCAGATCAGGAAACTTTCAGTGAAGTCCTTTTGACATAAAAAGTATTCAGTTATTTATTTATTTATTTTGACAAAATTTCCTGCAACTATTTGAGAGTTAGAAACATTTCTTGGGTGTAGCAGAGCTGTGTCCACACATCAAGGATTCTTACTGCCAGATCAGTTGACTCAAACGATTGCTGTTCTTTAAATATTCTTTGATTATTTTGTTGGTGTTATCAGGGTGGTATATACTACAGTTTACTTAAAATCAATTTAATCTAATTGAAGGCCAAAACCGCTAAGCTTTCTTAGGTTCAATTACATAATGACTGCACGGCTTGCTTACAGAACAGAGTTAAGGTTGTGTGGGTGCTTTTGGCAGACATTTCAAGGGTAACTGGAATTGATCAGAATTTTCTAAGGCTCTTAAAAGTATAGTTTTGAGATAATTAAACTATTCTCGTGTTTACCCTTATATCAGTGATATCTGCTTTTATTTTCAACCCCCTCTTCACACAGTATTTCTGGTGAGAAACATAAATAGTTCCTAATGTTAACTACATTTACTAAGATTTCATGTCACAACTGCAGGTTTTCTTAATTATATATAGCATTCCTTCTCATTTATCCACAGTTCAGCAAGTATTAGACAGCTATTATCCTACAGGTAGGTCTCTAAAGAGTCATATTTGAGAAGCTAATCTTTGAGTGAAAGAAGCAGAGACAAAACTTTGTTTGACTTGTGAAATGTAAGGACTTGCAAAACAAAGGTAGCACTGATGAGGGATGAAAGAATTCAGATTAATGACTACAAAACTCTGATACCACTGTAGATAAACACAATTTAAGATAGACCAACCCTAAGCTGAAGGGAAAGGACATTAAAAAGCAGAGAGTGTGTGATTCTTTAAGAGAGATAATCATACATAAACTATATCAACTATAAGTCTTTAAAGGCAGTATCTACTATAGATACGTTACATAGTAACTACGGGACACTTCCTTCTCAAGATAAGCAGGTGCTCTTTAAATACATGATTGAGATACATGAGCAGAAAATTCTTATGCTTAGCTAAGTTAGATTACTGTTCCATTAAAAAAAAAAAAAGGCAATGAATGTAATGCAATTCTACGGTGTGGTACCTACCAGAATCAAAGCCAAAGCTGACAAATAAAACTGATAGTCCTGAAACAATATATTTTCTTCTGTGACTGAACTAATTTAAACAATGTGATAGTTTAGCTTTTGATACAGCAAATGCTTTGATTCTCCCTCAGACGTTGCTGGTATAAAGTCAAAGTTGCTGTGGAGAACGAACGTTACAGTGAAGGTCAAACGAATGCTGTGCTAAACTTGGCTCATTACGAAGCACTTGGGCGATAGTCTAATATTTAGACACTCAAACCCTTTGCTCAGAGAGAATCCAGATAGCCCAATTTACTGAGCCAGTAGATTTCTTTCTGTGGGTTCATCTAATAGGATTTGTAGCTTTTGTTTCCATCATGGATAGGCTTAACAGCAAGAGTACCCCTCTTAGGTTCCCGGTTCGTTCGTTACTACCTCAAATTACAGTGCAGGCAACCTGAACAGTAAAGGGAAAACGAGCAGGTTTGTAATAACAATCTGTAAGCTTCTTGTCAAGCCTGCGATATCAGATCCCAGAGGAGATGTGATATGTACTGCTAGTGGTGAAGGGCTTTTATCCAGCTCTCCTGAAAGCACAGACTGCTGGAAGTACAATTCTTTCCTGTTTTAACATCTCTCTTTGTGTTCCATGTGAGCAGTCTAACCATTGAGCTGCAAAGTGCTGTCCTGCTGTCTCTCTGTGTCGCAATCAGGTATTTATGCAAAGAGGAGCAATGACAGACACTCAGTGCAGGCCCCCTTACACCAGGGAGCAGTGCATGCAGGATGCTGGTGCCATCACCATTTTGTTGGTATCTGCCGCAGCCGGGGCAGTCCCGCTCCTCTGCTACTGAAGGGCCCCTGTGCTTCCCCTGTGTTGTGCTGGCACAGCAGTTTCTGGGGCTGTGTTGTAGGCAGGATTAGTGTCCTGACCCGGGTTTAAATGACCCCTTTTCTCTTCTGAGGTGCAGATTTAGTATGAGAGATCTCTACGAGACCTGCTAACGGAGCTCCCTCTGAAATCAACATCAGGATCAATCAGAACATTTTCAAGGAAGCCAGGTGTCACTAGAGTGACAAAAAGTGTTGTGGTACCCATGTAGCGTATGCTTATTCCCTGAAATGTCTTTCTTTTTCAGAAGCAGAATGAGCTAGCAAATGCAAATACCTTTCCTATTGGTATAACTGCATTTGCCAATTCACCTAGCGATGCACAGGTGCGTGTGACACTCCTTTTTGTACAACACTTTCAGGTTTGCCTCCCTGCGGCGCCTGAACGGCCATGGTGCAACCGCACATCTAGCTGCGAGGTTCGGCCCTAATAAAAGCGCTTGTGAACACCGTGGTGAGGAAGGACTTCCCTGCCTAAAGGATGGGGTGAACGTGTGCGTTTTAGTAACTTTATTGGCACGCCAGCTATCGGTACCGCAGCCTGCGCAGCCCGAGGGAGGTGTAACTTGCGAAAGGAGAAACGGGAGGGCCGGGAGGCGCCGTGACAGGAACGCGGGGCCGGCTCCGCCCCGCCGCACCCCGGGGCCTCCCGCTCCGGAGGCGGGGCGCGGCCGCCATCGTGCGCTCGGCGCTCGGCCGGTGCCGCCTGGCAGCGCCGCGGCGCTTGCGCGTGGGGCTCCCTCCTCTCGCCGCGCTGCGTGGCGGCGCCGCCAGCTCCGGGCCCGCCGCCGCCGCTCGGCGCTGGGGGGCGGCCGGGGCCGGGCCGGGCAGGGCGAGGCGAGGCGAGGCGAGGCGAGGCCGGGCGAGGCGCGGGGCCGGCGGGATGTCGGCGGCGGGTGGCGGCGGAGGCTCCTGCGGGCCGGGCGGCGCGGCCTGCGGCGGTGTTGGGGGGGCGGGCGGCGCGGTCCCGGTGCCGTCGCCTTCGCCGGGCGGCGGGGTGTCCATGTTCCGCTGGCTGGAGGTGCTGGAGAAGGAGTTCGACAAGGCCTTCGTGGACGTGGACCTGCTGCTGGGCGAGATCGACCCCGACCAGGCCGACATCACCTACGAGGGGCGGCAGAAGATGACCAGCCTCAGCTCCTGCTTCGCCCAGCTCTGCCACAAGGCGCAGACCGTGTCCCAGATCAACCACAAGCTGGAGGTGAGGGGCTGCGGGGCGCCCAGCCCGGGTCGGGTGGGGTTGACCTTCTGGCCCAGGGGTTCCTCAGGTCCTCTGGTTTGGGCTGCTGCGGTGTGGGCGTGAGGCCGTGCCTGCCAAAAATCAAGTCCTCTGATGTTGGAAGGAGCAACAGATGCCTCCGACTGGTCCCTGGGGAGTTTGGTAAGCCTGCATGAAAGGGGACAAAGATGTATTTTCAAGATGGCTAAAACTTAGTCACCAGTTTAAATGAGGATATTACGCCTGTTTGCAGGTGAATGGAACAGAAAAATGCGTTTGGGATAGACGTGGCAGGTCCTCCTGTCTCCTCATGCTCCAAGGCAGATCAGATAGATCTCTGCTGAACCTTGTCTCCTTAAATAGTGGAGATCACGTATCCTGTGAGGAGAATAATGGCTGTCCGTACTGCCGGGAAGTCGTCTTTATGTCTAAACCAGCATTTCAGTAAGGCTGGGAAGGAAGAAGCATTCTCAGGAGCCAAGCTGGCTGGTGCTGATGTTGCTCAAGAGGCTCTGGGTCCTGTGACTTATGCAAGAACCAGAGCGCTCTGGAAGGAGATTCTGGGGAATTTTACAGCCTTTTTGTAACTACAGCAACTTGAGGCTTCTTTGTTTTTGTAGGTTTGGTTGCCATCTGTCACGTCCTTAACAGTTGTGTATGTTAGCTACCCTCTTGTCTTTTAACATTTTACAGGACCATGTTGATAAGTCTTCTCCGAGTTATATTTTTCCTGGGCTAAAAATCCCCAATTTTTCCAGTAACTCCTGTAGGCTGTGCTGTTTATTACTTTCAGTAGTTTTTTCTTTGAAATATATGGGAGCGAAGGGAAAAACTTCTAGTTAAACCATGACAACGCACAAATGTCAGTTCTTCCAGTCCTTTGTATTTGAGTTTTATGATAAAGGAATTGAAGAGTCTTCAGACAGTGACATGCTCTTCGGAAGGTTTGCCTTGTGGTAGGAAGTGAAGTAAATGGGCTTTGGTTTTAATCTGATCTCTTCCTGGTATGAGGACCTTGTTATGCAAACTATCCGTAGAGTTTAGCTGAGAATTGGTTTATTTCTTGGTAGGATAAAGATGCCATTAAACAAGCAGCTTTGTTCATTGCAGTCTTTATTTCACCAGAGTACTTATTGTAGTGATGTTTACAGCATTCTTTATGTTGCTGTGTCGTCACAGATGCTTTAGTATTCAGCTTGCATGCATACTGTCAAGCTGTACAGTGCACTTAATTGTACCAGCATAGTAAAATAACATGTAAGAGTTGATACTGAACAATCAGTGTTTATTGCATGGTGCACAGGGAAGGTGGGTATTGTGTACAGACTTGTGAAACAGATGAGTTTTCAGGTTATTTTAAGAGAATGAGTTGGTACTTGGTAAATATTTCTTTGAAACATTGTTTCAAGTGTAAGTATTTTGAAAGGAAATTATAAAACTCAGGTCCTGAAAGATATTTTGGTATCTAGTTAAAATCATGAGGGGACTGGGCATCGAAACAACAATTGTCTATGCTTTAATCTTGGACGAGTCGAAGGGCAAAGGAGCACAGTTTAAATAGCGTGATTATTGTATATGGCTGAGAGAGAACTAAAAGTTTGATAAAAACTGATACTGAGAAGCCAGAACTGGTGACTAAAAACCCTTTTATCTTGTGAATTATTTTTGTTCCTGATACTAGTATTGGGCTTCATACCTGTAAAGCAATTTTTATTTCAAATAGGCCTTTAGAAGGTTATAGTATTGTCTCAAAGGTTGTTAATTTTAGGATCTCATGATTATTAGAGTCATAAATTTGGAATGGAAACTGCCATTTCAAAATGCTTTGTTGAGAACGAGTGTTTTCACATGCACAGACGTCGGGTCAGAAACTGCAGTGTCCAAAATTAAGGACACAGTTACCTATTTTGAAAGAAGTCACTACATTAATACTGAAGTTTAGGATGCGATCCTTAGCTTTACTTTTAATGGTACAATTTACTGTATTTCATGATTTTTAAAACTGCAGTTATTTCTTAATAGCTGTCAGTTGTAATGTTATAGTGCTTGTGCGTTTTTATATGAAGCTTTCATCACGTTCATAACTGTCATTAGTCATAGCTTATGTAGGTACAGGTACTTGCCAAGCCAATGAGTTAAAACTGTCTTTGGAAACATGCCTTTGTTTGGACGAAAATAATACTTTGATATGTCAGTGACTGGTAAGAGCTAAGACCTTACTCCTGCTGCTACACTTGCACACTGTCACCTTACTGAATGAGTGATACTATTTTCTAAAGGAAAACTAGGTTAATACAAATTACCAACATTATTCTGTTGATTGTGAGTTCTGTTTCCTTAAGCGGGATTGTCTGGTCTTGCTATGGTTTTACAGACAAGAAAATACAAATGCGGTTTCAGAACTTGCTTTATCACCTTAATCAGCTAAATATGCGTTCTCTGATTGATACAACTGCTTTTAAGAGATGCAGGGTAGTTTGGTGCAAAAATGTTCTGGCATGATTGGTATGTATACCTACTGCTAGAGAGAGGAGTTTAGGTAAAATACCGCGTGAGGGATGTTTCAGAGCAGGGAAAGAAGCCTTCCAGGCAGCCGGTAGTTTCCAGAGAGGGAGTTATACGCGGCCAGTTGAGAGGTAAGTTATTTTTGGAAGGAACCTGGCGGCGTGCAGATGCACAGCAGATGTATGCAGATAAGTTTGCTTGGGCTTTAGAGTGATGAAAGGTGATAATCATACTGCTGTGCTAATAACATTTATGGTCCTAAATTCATTAAACTAAAGGGAAGGAGGGTTTGTTTTCTTAGTTTTTCCTGCTGGTCCCAGTGGGGCAGAGTTGGATTAAGTAACTTACCGAAGAGGAAAAGAGGAACGAAGAGGAGCGCTGGGTGATGGAAGCCCCTGTCTTTTCGTGAGACCAGCTTGACTCCCCTTGCGTGGCATACAGCGTGCTAAACAAACGAAGGAGCGTATCTTGATGAAGGACAGTAAGGGCCTCGGGCTGTTAGAACAAAAGGAGGTGACAGCCATTTTGAAAGAGATTTTTGTTGTGCTCTGTCTCCCAGAGTTATCATCAGCAGATGCAGGCTGGCAGGCAGTGTGAGGTTTCAGGAGATTTTTAATTGAGGGGAAGTTCATGGGAATCGTTTCTCGTGTTTGACCGTTGTTTGAGCTGAAAGAAATACAGTGCTGACTGATGCTGTTTAAACAGTCCTTTCAGAAAATAAAAGTTCTGTAGATGTAAAAAGTAGTAGGTTAAGAGGCCAGTGCAAACGGAGCTTGACGTTGGTACTTCGGCTGCCAATCTGATTCTGTAATGTTAAGTGAACGAGCTAGAATGGAATGTCTGCTAGAGCACACCCTGTGTCTTGGCACTTGGGTGAGCCCGTGTACGTGCTGGGGTTTGGGAAAACAGTTAAGAATATGTTTTAGGTTATTTGCATGTTTAGTTTTATGTCCTTGATGAACTTGGAATCGGGTTTAGGGAACTTCTTCCTTTGAGCTGAATTCTTCTGTAACTTGTTACTGTATCAGCTAAAGCATATGTAGTGCATGTAGGTAATACAAAGATACCTATAAAATTCCGAGTCACCTATATTTATTTCTATTTTACTCATGTATTATGTGTGTGGTGGTTTTTCACACAGTGTGCAAGTCCATCTTATGGAGCACGCTGCAGAACTGTACCTGCTTGGTTGATTAGGAGTACTTTTTAAACACGGTAGGAGCACATACCTTCTTTTGAGGTCCTTTAATCCTTATCCCCGTTTTGTCTTGTAACAAGAAATGCCTTTGTGTGAAATGCCGAGATGTTTCTTGGCCCCGTGACAGATGTGCCTATAAAACTGGGAACGCATAATACTTTAGAAAAGAAAATTGTATTTTTTTCAAATGTTCTAAAAATGTCCAGTGTTTTACTGAATTGTTATTTTATTTGTAACACATTTACCTTTGAAATTTCTTCTCTTTTGGAATTTAAATCTGTTGTTTCTAGATGGAATGTGGTCTGTTGTGAATGAGACTTGATCCAGCTCATTTTGTATTCTAGAATTTGACTGATTCTCAGTTGTTCAGCTAGTGGAAATGCAGTATTTACATAAATTTTTCAGCAGGTTTATATTATAAATTGTCATAGTTTTGATACATATGTATGTGGGTTTTTGTTTGTTCGTTTGTTTGTTTTTTTTCCTCATAATAATTACACCTTTCTAAAGGAATGACCTGCACTTACTTTGTATTTTCCTGTATCAGGAGCCCTGGCATTCTAGAAGCTTAACTACCTTACTTTATTTTCAGTCAGTGTGTAGTAAAGTGCAACTGTATTTTCTTCTGTTCTCATTTATTTGGAGTTGCCAAAGAGTGAACAATAGGGAACTAGTGCTTTAGTTCAGAATTCTTAGTTTTATTTACTGAATTATGCTGCATGGCTAGTCTGACTTCCAAAATTATGGCAGTCATAAAGCTACCAATATGACTTCTAAAAACAGATTTATGTATTCTTCATAAGCAATTAGAGGCATGGACAGCCTGAAAAAAGTCTTTGTGAGGCAGTCAGGAATTTGATGCTGGCAGCAAAGTGTACTGGCAGTGATTACATAAAAGCACTGGTCTGTGCTCCTGCAAGCAGGTACAATCAGAATGATTCAGTCAAATACAAAGGAAAACAGTGGCAAGAAACAGTACCTAAAGCCAAGGAAAACCAAAATAATAGTAGGAAGTAATAGTACGGTGCTGCAGTACCAGCTATTTTAATGATAGCAATGAAAAAGATCAGTAATTGGCATATAAACCTTAGCTGATGTATCAATCTACATAAAAATGGAAAACAAATTTTAAGATGGTTTACATGTGTCATGGTGTTATCAATTGTTTAATTGTTGGGAGGAAAAGCGTGCAAGTAATTACAAATCCAGAAGGGTTTTCAGCAAAGAAGATAATTAATATCCATGTTGTTTTGCATCCTTCTGATTTGCTGACCGGTGTTCTGAATGACTCGTCAGGGCCACAGTGGGATCTGGGAAGTGGAGCAATGTGTTTGTAGGTGTCTCTTACAGTTTGCGTTCCGTATGGGATCTATTAAGGATGGATAAAATAATCTATAACTAATTTCTGCATTCAGTTTTTCACTGCGTTTTTGCCAACACTAGCTGTAAGTGTACACTCGAGGGAGAACTGATTTTTTTTTTTCCATTTGCTTTTGGCTGCAGTCTTTTTTTAGGGAGTTCATGGTTAAATTTTTTGTTGTTTGCATTCTTATTAGCCATGTGATAAAGAAGTTTTTGTTAATTTTTGTAGTTAAAGCTTTAAATTTAAATAAATTTTGGGGGGGTCACAAAAATAATGCAATAAACACTTCTAATTTCATTACAGAATCTGTAAATACAACCTATTAAAGTCATTTGAAACAGGCTGCTACTCATTTTCATTGACAAGTGGTAAGTTGGTTTTGTTGCAGTTGGGGTTTTTAAGTCAGCAAGGGTTATCATTCCAAAGTGTCTCTCTTATTCAGAAACTCATTTTGCACAGTGCCATCACTTCGGCTTTGCAAGGAGCACAGTGAGAGCAGTAAGGCTCTGATCTGTTTCATGGTTTCTGTTTCAAACAAGTCCTATAAAGGTGATAGGGTTGCGTGAAACGTTGCAGCGAGCGGTGCCTAGTAGGAAGGAAGAACCAAACAGCCAGGCCTGAGGCCGGGGCAGAGCAGGCTCGTCTTTCAGGGAGCTGCAGGCTAAGCGGATTTCAGCGTTGAAGTGACACTGGTGGAATAAAGGAGAAAATGGTTTCTTCCAGCAATTAGAGAAACACAATACTCAAAGAGCTTCAAACACGTCACATCTAGGGGCTGCTGCCAAAGTCAGGGGTCCCCAGGAAAACTGATTAGCGTGTCAGCTGTGCGTTTCGTGAATGTCCGCCACAGGCTCTTTTGCTGCTGAACCACGAGCACTTGTGTGTCTGTTGTCTGTGAGTATGTTTAGGCCTCCGGCTGTAGGAGCTACAGCTGTCATGTCTTGGAAATTTGATTTCTATCCTGCAGTTGTGTAATGTTATGGGAACCCTTAGCAATAATGGTTCCATTGTTTGTAAAACATCAGGTTTTTTTAACTTACTTTTGCCTTAAAGCAACACTTCTGTCTGTTTAAAAAAAAAAAAAGCATTACATCTTGATATTTCTATTCCTTTTTTGTGCTTATACTAAGGCAGAAGATGAAGAGTAGTTGCAGTGTTGGCTTCATTGTCCTACTAGATCCTTCAGCTTTTAAATCAGAGGGTTAATACTCCTGGTCAGGAGTGAATGTTTAAGTACATAAACACATATGTTGGTAAACGTTCTGGAGTCTAGTAGAAATTACAAGAGGACATGCTGCTGAAAAAAATAAAAGCATCTCATCCTTATATTTCTATTGATTTGGATTTGATCCCACAGCAAGATTCATCAACAGGGACCTCTCTTGTAATCTTAGCTATTGTAAAAGGTGCACGCGTAGGTGTTTGGTTAGTAACAGAATCAGTGAAACTAGTGAAATCTCACTTTCTGCTGACTTTTCCAGAAAGCTGGTGTTTTGTTAGTTAGGGTGTGGGTTTTTTTTTTTTTTTCCCCTAATGCAAGCAGCAAACACAATCCTAAGTCACTAAGACCTTCTGGTTCCGGTACCCCTGGTTCTCTTCCATGATCTGTGAGTTTCCTCACTGCACCATCCTTTGTCTACATATGTTTTTGGTTTGCTGTCTAGACCAGAGGCAGCAGCACGGTTTACCAGCTCAGAAGTGCACGGATGCTGCTTTGCCACCTGGCTGTGAGTTCTCATCTGTGGGTGGATTAAAGAAACGAGCTAAGGTCCTGCTTTTCCCTGAGAGAGGGCACTGATCAGTCGCTCTTTCTTGCTGTTTTGGGTAAGATTTACGTGCAGTAGGAACTTTGATCATAACACAGCTGTACCTCTCTGATGGATTTGTTCTGAACCTCAAAAATGGATTCAGCTCAAATCAGCAGAGAAGGAGGGTGGAATAGGGAGAATTAGCCGTATGGATAAAATGGCTGCACAAGGCTGCCTTGTGTAGGAAACCAAGACAGAAAAGAGATGTTACCAGTTTTTGTGTGTCTTTATTGCTAGTCTGCTTGGTTTTGACATTTCTCAAAGTTCCAACTGCTGGAATTTAGTGCTACTATGATGGAAAAAAATGAAAAAAATTGTTGAAAGAATATTTGTTACCTTGAAAGCATTTAGTGAGTGCTTGGCGTATGACTTTTGGTTGCTTGGAGGTTAGTTACACAATGGAAGTTCTTCTATGTAACTAGCTTTCCTTTGCCAAAAATCTGTGTTTTTCTAATGTGTCTGTTGTGCCTAGTCATTTTTGAAATACTTAAAAGATTCTTAATATGAACTAGAAATTGGGGCACTGAAAAGTGTAGTATTACACGCCTTCAAAAGCACTTCTTATATAGAGAGAATTCAGGCCTTTCTCTCATTTTTATCGATCGTGGTAAATAATGCCACTGCCTTGCCCTAATCGTATTCAGGCCTATAAGATGGCTTTCCAATTCATCCAGGCTCTGCTTTGAGTTCTCATGTGTGGGCAATGGACAAGTCTTAGATATTTCTCCGTTATCTATTAACTCAAACACAACTCTTGTTCGTTCTGCAGAAGTTATTGGGATGATAGCTCAGAAAATGAAAGAGCTTTTCCCAAAGCTAAGAACATTGCTGCTGTTTTTTCTGACAACGCCAGCTCTCTGCTTGCCGCCTGCCCTAACATTTACGTAAAATTTTGTAATTCTGTGTGCGCTCCCTGTGATGCTTTGAATCTAGGAGCCCCCGATATTGTCATCTTCTCGTTCTTCATTCAAGCACCGATGATTACAAAAAACTTGTGGTTTTAGCATGCCGTCTGTCTGCTTCCTGTTGTGCAGTTCTATACACAAATGTCTCTGTACTTCTCTTTCATGTTGAATTTATTCATCGTTTCCTTCTTATATTTACTTTGTAAGTTGTCTGGGGCAAGGCTCACGTTTTTGGTATGTGTAACGCTTAGCGTAGGCTCTCTGAGGATGGCTCTGAGATCTTACAGAAATAAATAGATGAATTTTGGTTATTATTATTCTAACACTTTTCTGTGAAAAATGTACAAGTAGATGGATGAATGAATTCTTTTTTGGGTCTGACCAACATATGAAAAAATTACGGGATATGATATAAAGTAACCAGAAGAGCTCTGTGATGGTTGTTTTGTTTCTAAGACTCGTAAGTTCTCTCCCTCCAAATGAAAACCACAAGTTAAGACTCCATGATAGTAAATGCAGTCTATCCCAGCATGTAAACTGAAATGATTATATGGACAGCTTAATATACATATTTAGCATAAGACCATTTATATCGAATGCAATTTTTTGATAACTCATAACTGCTTAAACAATAAATATGAACTGTTGATTAAAAATAGAAGGTCATTATGTCTGCACTGTTTTGTCGAGAGGTTCTTTTTTTTACTTGTAATGGTATCTTTGAATGCTCTGTGGATTAAGTGAATTTGTTGCTTAATGCCATGATTTATTTTCTTTTATCTCCTATGGGGGGAAAAAATAGTAATTTAAAAGTTCTTCAGTTATTTCAAGTTAAATTTGGTTGTGATTCTCATAGGTGTAAGATCTCTGAAGTACAAAACACATGGTAAATGGCAGAATATGCCCCAGAAGTAAGTATTTAGTTAACATTTTCAAACTATTCTTCTGTTATCATCTGTGTTTGGAAGTGTTTTGATTGTTTGGAAGATGAATACTCTGTTTTAATGTTTGGTTGATTTGACCAAGATCTGCAATTCACTTGAATTGCAGGGTTTTGTTTTCTTAGAGTTTAAAAGGAGATTGATTATAGACCAACATGATAGTAATCTGAAGGAATTGCTCTTTCTGAAATAGCATGTGCTTTCTGGTACTTTGGGTAGGAACAGAACAAAAAAAAAATGCTTTTGGATTTACCATTCTTCTCTCCACCTCAGTCTTCAAGGTTTGCTTGTTTTATTCACAGCAGTAAGGAGGAACAGGTTAGAAACCGCGGAGTAATTCTGGTATAACTGGCTGTGTGAGTGAGTAGGAGGGTTGCAGTAGGATCGGTAAATAGAAAGCAATGACGAGTAATGCTGTGATTAAATTAAACGAGTAATTGCTGTGATTAAATCATACTTCCAAGAGTCACAGCCCAGTCCTACTGTACATGGCTTAGGGTTTGGACTCACAAGTGAGTTAGCGGAGAAGAACTAAAGTGTTGCCTTGCTGTCTATAAATGCTGTGTAATAATTGCTAATCTGCACTTTAGTATACCATATTAAATAAAGAGGATTTTGTGCCTTGGTGGAGGAGGATATTGTATTTTCTGCCATGAATATGAGTGGTTAGTGCAATTTTAGGAACTTTTGACTGTAAATTAATTCCTCCTCTACATGCACTCTCCTTCAGTGTCACTGGGACTCAGAAGGGTGTCTTCTACCTTTGCATGGTGTGTTGTATTGGTGTTATAAAACTAACATCTTTGTTTTGTTTGTCTGTGGCCTTGATAGACTCAGTGTATTTGCTCTACTGGGTTAGTAGCAGATGAGTCAAGTGTTGCTTCCAGTCAAGGTGGGAATGATGCATAGCACTTCATTCCTAATATTACAAATGTAGTTTTTGAAGGCACATGATTTTTGGAAGATCAAATCAAAGACTTTTACGTTTGTGAGCTTTTGAATTATATTGTGTATGATTCCTGCTTCTGTCTTAGGCGCTTCTTGCAATAACAGTGTACTGAAACATTTTAGAAGTTCTAAAAATTATTGCCACGTAATAATTTTTGTGTCTTCAAGTTAATTTGTTGAGCATTACAGTGTCACCACATTTGTTACTGTAAGGGGCACGTGCATTGTACAGTCACTTGCAAGACTGATGATGGATCATCTTTGCTGTGTATTTTTTAGTGGAAATAATGTTTTCTGTATCTGATTTTCTGATGATTTGATGACAATGATTTTCTGTATCTGATCTGATATTCACGTTTAGAGCATTTTTATAGTGCTTACTTTGTGAAAATCCTTTGGTTTGAAATTGTGTAACATTAACTTCAGAATAAGAGTCATGTTGATTCCCCGGTGTCAGTCTAGAAATATTTAACAATAAAAACAGTTACTATGATAATAATGCAGATAGAAAATGAGCAGCAGGGTGGTGTTTTTTAGAATTTACCATGTGTGTACTTTAGCAATAGTCCTTAATTATGGATTGGGGATTTTATAAAAATTTAATGTGGCTACAGCTCCTAATGTTATTTTGGGTACGTAAACTAAAAACAGGTTTTATACCACTGGCTTCACATGCCACATAAAGTAAATATTTGAAGGTTTGAAGGAATTGCCGTTTGCTTAGAGCCCCTCCCCTATTTCTTCTCCTGGCTGAATCACCAAGTTAGCGTTCAGGGACGAAATGAAGTCGAACATCCTGCCCTCCCCGCAAGCTCTGCCCCCGACGGTTCCCCAGCAGAAGTTTCTGTTCTCTGTCTGTTGCTTGGTGGCTTCTCCTCAGCTCTCCCAGCCGTGAAGCTGAGGGGTACCCATGGGCGGCCGCCCGTTACCGCTGCCCCCAGCTGGCTTTCGGCAGCCTTGGGTGACCCGCTTGATGCGCAGTACGCTTGTAGGTAGGTGTACGGAGAGGTGTGTGGTGTCTGTCCTCTGACAGCCTTGTTGGAGAGAACATCCGGGAAGTTGCTGATGCAAGGATTGGTACAGTTGCGTCTGCAGCATTAATTTATCCTGGTTTTGCTGACGGAGGTTGAAACACGATCGTTACGGGGGCTGGCAGCACCCGGCTGTGTGGAGCCCCGGCCCCCTGCAGCGAGCGGTGCTCTCGGAGCAAGTGAATATATCAGTCGATGGGTCTCGTTTGTGCTCCTCGTTCTGTCTCCTGCCTCTGCCCCCTCTCCAGTTTTCCTGGGTGCCTTCCAGAAGGGAACGTAGAGCTGCTGATTTTCCGGTGGGCATTCCACGTGATGCTTTTATAACGTAATTGAGGGAACAGGGAATTTAAAACCAGTGCTGGTAGGAGTCCTGTGAAGGCCCCTCATTATGTGTCATACAGGAAATACCTTCGAGTATTAGAAACAGATTTCTCTGATTATATTAAGTTGATCTGGAGAGTTAGGTGAACTGGCCAAGCTGAGAAAGGCAGGATTTCTGTGAAATAATGTGAAGATTCATGATCCTTCATAGAAGTAGATCATAGGATTTGAAACCAGTTTATTTTATTTCCTTTTGGGTGTGACTTGTACCTGCATCTGTTTCTGGAATAGGTTTATGACCTTCTGTAATGTGTAAATAGATTATTTCAGTGATGTGCACTTGTACCATTTCTCCTTTTGCTTTTTATTAAAACAGCAAGATATGATTTTAAATTCTAGGTCACATACAGAGTACTGCGTGGTTTGTTTGTTTGTTTTTATTGTGAGTTTAACAGTCTCTTTGTGATCTCTTTGGGGGATCATCCATGTTGTAAAACTGGTAGCCATCGTTCTTGCTCTTTTTGTAATTTGCACAGAGATGCAAACATGCTGCTTTTCTAGATCTCTGCTTTGTCCCTTATAAGCCAGGTGAGGCTGGACAAAATTGGACTGTGATTTATCTGCTCCACTACTTTCTGCTTATCCAGACATTCTGAATTAGAACACCTGAGTTTGTTTGTGCGGGAGGGTAAAATGTAACAAAAGTTATGTTAGCTATGTATTAGTGCCCATACGAAAGGAGCATCTTAAAAGATACAGTAATATCATCATGCACTATATAATAATTAAAAGTAATATTGCTATACATTATATGAAATTATGACTGAGTCAAACTGTGCCTTCCTTATTAAGGTCTTAGTTATCTGCTGTATTATCACCTCTTATACTGGTGACATCCTTTTGCTACTTGAGTTCAGGTGTGTGTTGCCTTTGCCTGGGGGCAGACAATCCACAGCAGAGAGACTTGAGGCATGGCTGTTTACTGGGGAGAATGATAAGGTTTTGTAAGTAACCCATTTCTCTAAAGTAAAGTGGCCTTAAAGTATTTCAGATATTATTTCACTTTTAAAATGCTACTTGAACTTAAGGCAAGTAGCTGTAAGTACTTTACCAGGCAAGTAGCCTGGTAAAAATGTAAACTCGTTCTTTTATTCCAGATACAAATACTACATGTAAACTGTATTTAAAATGTTTCAAAACTTTTTTTTTTTTTTAGTTAATAGCTATTTGTGATTTTCTACAAACGTTTTTAGGGGCATGTTAATTCATGGTTCCTGGTTTGCCTACCTAATTGACTATTTCAGTTCAGTTGTTGGTAGTAGACCAATTGTAAATTGGGTTGATTGATTTCTGCACAGCATTAATAATTGCCATTTTACTTCGATCATTTTTTTCCAGTAAGATTTAGTCATATGAAAATGTAAGTTGTGTTTACATTGCTGTGGTTGTAAATCCCGTTGTGGTTTTAATGCCATTGTGTTGTGTCAGAGTGGACATCAGGATGAGATGCCATTGCTTGTATCGCAAAAACTCAGCCACTGTTATTGTCAGGAGTATGGTGGTTTGGTGCTTGGTCTGTGGATGAATGAACGTGGTGGCAACTGAGGAGGAGAAAAGCCTGCAGGTGATATAGTGCTTAAATAGGGCTAGAGAGGAACTCGTGACAGCATGAACTCTTTATCTGTGTTACAGCATTTAGCTGTAAAATGTGCCAGCGAACTATGTATGTATCACAGTTCTGATGAGCGCATTTAATCATTGTTCTAATTACTGTGATGAATTATATCTTCCAGGCACAGTTGGTGGATCTGAAGTCTGAACTGACGGAAACACAGGCAGAGAAAGCAGTATTGGAAAAGGAAGTCCATGATCAGCTTCTGCAACTCCATGCTGTTCAGCTTCAGCTACACGCCAAAACTGGTCAGAATGTTGATTCTGGGACTATTAAGGCAAAACTGGTGAGTATGGTGGTTTGAATGGAGGATTATATCCTCTTCCTTCTCCTGGCTGAAGTTCTTTCTTGAAAGTTATGAATAAGCTGATTACAAATTTTCACGTTATAAATGTTGGAGAGAGTTTGCTTTTTCTTTTTTAAATAAAACTTATGACTGGTTGCTAGGAACCATTTAAAAATGTAAATAACATCAGAATAATTAATAAGAAGTTGTTTTACATAAACCTTTTCTATGGAGTTTGTTAAAATAAAATATATATTTTGTTAGATTATAATGCTTTTATGTAGGCAGAATTTGCGAAGACAGATAGCTTCCAGTGTAAAACTACAACCAAATCTTCACGTGTCATAAAAAAGCCTAAAAAGGGATATGTCTTCTGTTCTTGTTGTAGGTATATTCTGATAAGAGTAAGAATGGGATTGTTTTGCTCTCCACCATTGCTACATTCAGCAGACTTATTGCAAAAGGACTCAGTAGACCAGTGATAATCTTGTGAAATATGTTTCTGAGAAACTTAGACCTTGTAAAAATGCACCAGAAGATAACCGTGATTAATTATGCAATTAGTTGACACTGATTGATATCCAGAGTATAGTATGCCTACTAGCTGCAGTACAGATTCAAGCTCTAATACTGAGACTTCTTAAATTAAAAAGTGAAGTAATGCTGCGTAGATTGTGGTTTCCAACTCTTGTCATAATTCAAAGTCTAGCTGTTTTTAAAATTGCTTTGTAGGTTGGTTCCAAATATCTAGTCCCAACAGCTGTGGAACGTTAGATTAGTCACCTCTGCTATATTTGCCCTCTTAATTAATGTATAATAAAACACAGTAAAAGATTGTCAGGCTTAAAATCCACCTAGGTGCATCACTAAATAATGGGGCTAACCCAAATTCTTTCAGTTTCAGATCTAAAATCTGTATCTGAATTATAGTTACGTTCTTAGGTCTACATACTTTCATTCATGCTCAGTATAAAGAGTAATGTTTTCTGGATTGTCTGATCATCATTTATTCTGTATTGAAATATAACTTAAGTATGAACTGTTATTAATTGGACCTGAAAACAAGAATTAGTTAAATACAACCCACATATTGTAAGGGTTGACCTTCAGGTTTACATGAAGCAAAATTTTTAGCCAGCCCAAATTCTAAATAATTTTGGTCCCTAAATTCCATTAATGAGACTTAATTTTCAGAGTGATGTAATCACACTTCAAACATTTGTTTCCCCTTACTTTGTTACAAGCAGTTTCTAAAGATACGTTAAATTTCCATAAAAGTGTCATCAGTTTCAGACAACAATAAGTAAATTTTTCTTGTATTGCCTCAGATTTTATCCATGTTGAAGTTGAATTTATTAACATCATGGGCTATTATTCTCTTTAATTTCATATAGTTACTCCTTTTTTATAAACATCAGGTCTAATCTTTTAAGTTTGTTTTACTTTGCCTTTAGCATTTTTATAGTTTCAATGAAGAGAAACTCGCCTTTAAACTGTTGTAGATACGGAAAGCTATAAAGCTCTGGCAGCTTGAACAAGCAAAATTGAATTTGCTTAAATGACAATAAAATGGGAAGTCTGAGTTTTAGGTAAATAAAAACTGTCACGCTGACCTTCTGGCAGTCAGAAGCCTCTAGGCCAAAGAGGGATTGTGTCAACAGAATAGGCGATGGGGAAGTAAAGTTCTGGAGAAGTTAACTACCTGCTTTCCTTGTTAAGAACCACTCTTCTTTTGTATGTAAATTCTTAACATAAACGTATATTCTACAAGCTGTAAGATTGTCCATGACGATGAACAAAGACATTTTCAAATGTTCCAGATTGCTAGATAATTGATTGCATTGTGTGGTTTAGTCTGAATCCCTTTTTAGGTGTGGTAGGTAGGCTTAGTCCAGGCACAGTAACTCTTTCTTTGGAAGAGAATGAAGTTTCCTAATTTTTTAGGATTTTTTTTCGTATTCAGCAGTTCATATACCTTTATTGCTGTCTCTCCCCATCCTGTATGTCACTCTTGCAATATGTATTTAGTCATCCTTTCTGAAAGGAAAAATTCCCTTGTCTGTGTCATGCACTGTATTATAGATAGTATTTTCTGTGATACTTTCAGAGAAGTGCTCTATAAATTATTTACCCATTAGTTGAGTACAGCCAAGAAATAAATCTGCCTTCTTCTATTTGAAGATATTTTTTTCCTCTCAGTCAAATATTACAAAACTAATCATGTTATCTTGCTGTTCCTGGTAGAGATCCTTGGTATTTTAGGAGAAAGTAGTGTTTTCAATACTACAATGAAGCAAGAATTTTTTTAAAAATGATTTTACTGAAAAATATCAAATTTTTTTCTAAGTACAGTTACAGCAGTGTGTGTGTTTTTTATGTCTTCTAATAAAATGCATAGTCTGCTAGTGAATTTCTTTTGGAATAAGTCATTTATGTTACTGCATTTTCTTAAAGTTCCTGTTACCTATTTCTCTAATTATGGAACTCTTCTCTTCTGTCTTAAGTCTGTCCTTTCTGTGGATGAAATGGTAAGTATGCTGATTGCCCTGTTTTTGTTGTTGTTATGCTTAAGTGCTTTTGCTTTATGTAACATTTTATATTGTTGGCCTCAGAAACTGGCAAAACAGATCTGTCTTGTTCTTTCTTCCTGTCAGCTGGCAAGATGCTGTGCAAAGAACTTTCTTTGTGTTTTCTTTTGTTTTTCTTTTCTAGCTTAAGTACCCACTTTCCTATGTCCGTATGTATTTATTATCGTTAGAGCTAATTTAGGATGATACCTTGAATTTGATATTCTGAAAGATTGTTTTGGCAACATCTCCAAACAATTTTATGGCATTACACAATTTCTAAAGTATAATTATAGTAAACATCAAGCAATATATACTGTGAAACGTTTTATATATATATTTTTTAAATCCTGTCTATTTTTCCTTGTTTTCACTTTTCTCAGTTCTTTTTATGGGCATCATTTAATCTAATTTACTGACCAGTTTAACAGCCTAAGGCATATAAACTCAGTAATACATAGATACGAAGAAAAAGTGATGCAAAGTTAACTTCTATCTTTCAGTCTTTCCCAGTAGTAGACTTGACAATTTTTGAACAGCTTCTCTACTTTTATTACATTGTATACCTAACTAACATTACTCAGTGTTTGTTCTGTGAAAAGCCACAGGTTAGCTGTGGTTAGCTGTAAGCCTTGATCTTCAGCATGGCAGTTGCTTTTTTTATTACCAGTGGAAAATACAGTTCTTTCTGTTTTGCAGGACCTATGCAAAACTATGAGCACAAGAAAGCATGAAATCTGATTCTTTAAATTCCTCATTATTCTAAACCTATTTGGAGACTTTTACCACATCTCGTAGCAGTTGCTCAGAAGAAGACATGTCCTTTCAGTACATCTTCAGACATCTGTATTGCAAACCTCTTCGTGTGGTGATCAGTTGGAGACAGTCCAGAGGGAGTGGCTTCTAGGTGTAATTTTCCTCCGAGGTCACAGAACAATAGTCACAGTAATGGAGAGAATAGGAAGGTTCTGGGGGACTACATTGTTCCTTATATTTTAGATATAATGTTTAAAATGCACTATTAAAAGTGATTCCAACTAGGAAAGTAACTTTTTTTTTGTTGTTTAAATTTGATTTAGATGGTGAATCAAATTCAGAGCTGTGATGAGTGTTTTAAGCTGGCTAATTAATGATATCTAATGAAAATGTAACAATGTGAATAATGTGCATTCATATGTCTGGCTCAAATTCTAGTCTTTTAATTTTTTATACTTGTCAAATAGAAGAAGTCCTAAAAGAGAGTACTTCCACAAGTAATGGGCCTGTTCAATTCTGAGCACTTGGATGCAATCTTGGCAATATGTATATAACTAACATAAATTCTATAGGAACACTGTAGCTGTAGACAGACTTTCCAGCTACTATAAAACTAGTATTAAGTCTGAACTGTGACACTTCTTACAGCTAAAGTATGTGTCAGAGGCAACACAGTGTCTTTGCACTCTTGAATTCTGGTAATTGCCCTCTGGCTAGTGGCAGTAAACGTGAGTTAAAATAGCCCAAGGCTTACTACAGCAGAGAGACTTGGTATAATTTTAGAAACTCCTATTCTTTAAATGTAGGTGAGCCAGAATTCTTGGCTTATGAGTGTATTCTGCAGTTCATAAAGAGATTTGTTGAAAAATAACGGGAGTCGTCTCACAAGACAACCCCAAACCCAAAAGACAGACCTGGTGTGGCTTTGCGTGGCAGGTTTTCTAATGTACATATCGAGTCAAGCCTAATGTGGAACTGGGTTGATACGAGAATTGCAGGAAGTGGAGAGGTAACAATTTCAAGCAATCTTTGTGTCACCCTTCCTCAGCAGTGTGCTAGGCATTTCTTGGCCAATATGTACCTATGTGTAATGTGCTTCATTCATCCAACCTGATACAGGTATTTAACAGGTGAGACAGAGAAGTAGAGTCTATCAGATTGACAGTTGTCTTTGCAGGCATTTGTAGCTCTTTGCCAGATACCTGCTGTGAAAATACCTTTCTTTGGTTTATGTGTGACAACCTACCTTAATCTCAAACGTGGTAATTCCAGCCATACCCATGGTTTTGTTACTCTCATTTGGAATAGTGAATAAGGATATTCACTGTTTCATAACAGATTTGTCTTGCCAGTTCTGTAAAATGTTGTTTGTCCTGTTGCTTCTTTAGTTGCACCTTGTGATTTTAATGGTGTAATTGATACAAGTACAAAGAACACTTTTTAGGTACTCTGAATATCTTCAAAAACTTGTTACAGTGAATTTAGTATTTATTGCTTATTCAGACAGCAACCATAATTTAAAAGGGAATAGTAGCAGATTCTATGTCTGTATAGTTTTCCTAGTTTGATTTGTTGTTTTTTTTTCCCACTTTCTAAAAGGTTTATAAAGTAAGATATAAAAGATACAAGTAATCAAATGAGCTCTTTGTGTAGTAGGTTTTGTAGAATAGTAATCTGAGTTGACCATACTAACTCCTTTTAGCTCCAGTGCTCTGGATTTTAGAAAAGATAATGGCTATGTGTTATCTGTACAGTTGTGATGGAGCACTGTGGAAGTAATTTATATTTCCATAATTCCTTTTTCATGTTGAAAAAAAAAGCAATGAGGAAGGATAGATTTCTTAATGTGTTTTGTTTGTTTTATTATTATTATTAAGGATGTTATTTTGCATTAATATCTCTTCTAATTTCATAGAGCATGCATCGGCATGTGTAGAATCTCTGGCTTTTTTTTTTTTGTGGTCTTGAGAGTCTAATTTGGAAATAACCCTGGCTGGGCGTTTCTTGGTTGTTTGCATGAAAATAATTGTCATTATGAGGACTTACAGATAATTTGATCATATTGAAATAGTTATAGAATATTATCAGCTTGAAATGTATAGTGGTCGTATATTTTTTTTATTATTTTAAAAATAATCTGTTCTTTCTCATTGTACAAATATCCCATTTGAACACAGGAAAAATCAAGGATACTATTCAGACTACGTACCACTTTGCTACCTGTTCGTGAGAGGGAGAAGCAGTGTTACTAATTTCAGTCCTTGGACTTTAAGCTAGTATATGCATTTTGTACAGGAGTTGTAAGCAGGATAAAAATCATGTTGGGAGCACGAAGTTGAGCTCAAGGCCAACTCTCCCCAGAGGGGGGGAGTAAGCAAACCAGTAGCTGCAGTGACAGAGTCGCTTCTTTCACTTCTTTTCCTGCATGTCCTATAGTCAGAATTATTTCACATTGGTTTATAGAAGCAGTAAGTACTCTTTTCATTGCCAACTTTGATAAAAGCTTTTCAATTTCTTATTTATGTTAAGGAGAGAGAACTTGAAGCTAGCAAGAAAGAAAAAGTGAAAGAAGCTCAGCTGGAAGCTGAGGTGAAATTGCTGAGGAAGGAGAATGAAGCTCTTCGTCGACACATAGCTGTGCTTCAGGCTGAGGTTTATGGAGCAAGATTGGCAGCCAAGTACTTAGATAAGGAACTAGCTGGAAGGTATGTAAAATCAATCCACGTCCCTAGCATGGGGTTTTGTTGTTGTTACAAATTTTTTTTTTAATACTGCAAAGCATACAGCTTCAGTGAGTCTCGATTTATGCCTAACATTTCTTAACACTGTGGCAATATCAGTGAATGTATATAGAAATCACAGTTTTGGAAGGGTTAGACATATATGCTGTAGGTTTCTTGACCACCTATTATTGAATAGAAATTGGGCTTTTTCTTGTTCACTATCTTCTTCGCTGCAACCAGCATCTTCTATTAGCATTTGTTAACTTCTCTTTTCCTAGGCTTTGGACTGTCCATGTTGGTAAGTATTACCAATTCTGTTTTCTTAGGGATTAATATAATAGTGACCACAATGAGGCCAGTCAAAAATCTTGGTAGTCTTCAGAAGTTTTAAAGGATGTAGGCTCTCCCTTCCCACTAATCTTGTTTCAAAGTCTTCATTACTACATTTTTACGAACGAGTTATTCCTGGTTTATTTTATAAACCTTTGTCTCGTTAGCTTTTAAAATCGTTAGCAGGGAGATAAATGCATAGAGGTATGCTCTGGCAAGAAAAGAGTCTGTGATTATCTGAAGTATACATGTAGTGGTCTTTAATAACTTACACAGTAACATACAGCTCTGACAGCTCAAGCATGCAGTGCAGGTACAGTCATGTCAGTTATGCTTGTTTAAATTTGTCAGTGTATGACTGCAATATTTCTATGACATAACTGTGATAATGAGCTGTAGATAACTATAATAAACTTAACAGTATTTAATCATCATCAATGTTAGCGGCATAATGTTATAATTATGCTCAGATTCCTGAGCTCTCCAAGCCCACCAGGGTCTGCAAGGCTCCATGGAGCCCATGCTTAGGGCATGGAGGTGCCCAAGGCATCCTCAGCTTATCCAGACAGATTGTTCATTGTCCATGATAAGGCAGTTTTAGTCTGACTGAACGTAACCAATCACTTTGGCCCTGTTCTGCAGCTGTTTTAACCACGTCCTTGCATTATTCATCCAATTGCTCACTAACTTGCTAGCTATGTTTGTGTAGCAATTAAGCAATAAATTACTTTTTATCTTACGATAAGCACTATTAAATACTTTATGCTGGAGCTGGACTGGTCATTTGGATCCTTTCTTGTGGGTCTGAGACCCTTGCTGCCATTAGAGCTAGATTTAAATTTCCTCTTATAAAAATTACATTATTTATTCCACTTCATCAAAATGTGCCTCTATTATGATTTAATGAAAAACAAGATAGCCTTGTAAGGCTTCTAAGAACAAGGCTTGGTCCCTTTGGTCATGGGGTGAGCCCAGCCATTTACTTCTATTATTTGCAGCTTTGTGTTCATTTTGTCTGGCACAGAAATGGTCACTTTTGCAACCCTGTTTGTTCTCTTCCTTTGCATCCCCAGGGGCAGATCCAAAATTAAGAGTTAGTAGGAAAAGTCTCACATTTGCAGTTAATTCAATAAAAGGAAGGAACCAAAAATCCCTCACTTTCCAAAGTAGAGCCACACACTTTTTTTTTTTAATTAAGTTTTCTGGATGCTGTGGGTGAAACGAATCTTCTTAAGTGCTTTAAATTTTAGGGAGAACTTGTATGTACACACGTGTTTAACATACTCGGCACTGTCACAATTCCATGCAGTTACTGCACTTGCACTAGTTGCTGAATGGCTGCGTGCTGTAGGCACATGAAGGATGAGTTGTACAATGCACTGATTTTCAGGTGTAATATAGCAAGTTGTTTATTCTCTTTGTTGTTATGTAGAGTTCAGCAGATTCAGTTACTGGGCCGAGACATGAAGGGACCTGCTCATGACAAACTCTGGAATCAGCTCGAAGCAGAAATACACCTTCACCGTCACAAAACTGTTATTAGAGCTTGTCGAGGTCGGAATGATCTGAAACGACCAATGCAAGCACCACCAGGACATGTAAGTTGAAAGGCGAGTCTGTAATTTCTGCTGTCTGTGGAAAAAAGATAGCAGTTTCTTCATTTTTGTGTTTGTTTTCACTTCAAATACTGAATTATTTTAACTGTCCCTTTAACATATGTATTTCTTTTATATCAGAAAATGGTTTGAGTTGAAAGGAACCTTCAAAGTTCATCTCGTCCAAGACTTCTGCCTTCTCTTCTCTAGGCTAAACAACTCCAACTCTCCTCACAGGAGAGGTGTTTCAGCCCTCTGAACATTTTTGTGGCCCTCCTTTAGACCTGCTCTAATAGACTCTTGTCTGTCTTGTTCTGGGAAGCTCAGAGCTGGATATGTTAAAGGATAGTTCCATCCTGAATAGCATGTTTCCATAAATGACCGTGAAAGATAGTAAAATTCTGTTGACTTATGTAGGAATATGCAGCCCTTTTGAAAATTATGCTGTGTGTGTATAGATTTGAATTTAACAGTGTAATTTTTGTTAGGTAAATTTGAAAATAAGGGGCTAAATTACTTGGGGAAACTGTGAAGAATAATAATTTTAGGATTAGATTGAACTGAAATTCATCTTTTATTTTATTTCTTTTAAGGCCAGATAAATTGACACTACAAAATTTTGGTTTTGTTTTTTTTTCCCCCTCCAAAAGATACTTTTTAAAATAAAATTTTTAAAAGCATGTGTGACTATGGCATAGACCTTGCCTTACCTAGCCTGGCACATGAGCTGTTATCCCCAGTTTTCAGTGCATAAAATGGAACACTTTGAGGAAAGGGCATTACTTTGGTCTGCTCTAAATACCTTAGTTGGTCAGATGGATCTTACTACTTATGTTCTTAATAGCATATAAAGTATTGGTGGACAAATATGCATGTGTATGATTTTAAGGGTATGAATAATAGCAACAGCAGCTTAACAAAAGAAAAACAAATACCATGATTTACTCGGCCTCTTTTTTAGTTTAGAGTTGAATAGCTTGTGGAATGGTGTGTTTTTAATCTAACAAAAATAAAGTTGAGCGAGGAACCTTGTCTTTGGGACTCTATTACATCTACCCTTTGATTAGCTTTAAATTACTGTTTGTCATATAACTTTTCAGCAGTGATCAGCACTCCTTTATGTAGTCCCTTTATATCTTTAATTTGGCAGATTTCCTTCTTTTGAAGTTACTCTGTGTTGTGCATCACTCAGCACTGAAATAATTGAAATAATTGTTCTTGTCAGGAATGCATAGTGAGAAACCTTTTCTGATTTCATTGTCTGTAAAGGGGCACTGTAAGTTTGTCCTGCCTGCATGGAGCTAATCTAAAACTTTGCTGCCGATACACTGTCTTTCTACAATTAAAAACAAACTAACAAAAAGAATGCATCACATCTATACTTACAGTATGTATGTATTTTTTATCAAACTAGGATCCAGATGCCTTAAAGAAGAGTCAAGGTGTTGGTCCAATCCGAAAAGTTTTGCTCGTTAAAGAAGACCATGAAGGACTAGGAATTTCAATCACAGTAAATGCTTGCATTTATTTTCTATGGCACACGAGAAGCAATTTAAATTTGTATTTGTACTTTGTAAAATATTTGGAACAGTAAGTGTATTGTTAGAATGTAACAAAAGAGAAAGAATAGGGCTGCATTATGTAAATTCATAGGTATAATTATATGACTTAAAGAATACAACTCATTTTGATAGATTTTGAGGTTGTCAACTGCTAGTTTATGTAAAACTTACGGTTTCAACTCATGTTTAGGGTTTGGGCCCTATAGCAGATTAGCCAGTAATGAATTTCTAGTATCATAAGTCTGTAGAAGAGCAGAAACAGTCTGAGAACTAACTTACAAAGCTTAGCTGTTGTAATTATAGGATAGTTTTGTGTTTTTTTTCTTGTTTTGTTACTGGCATTTCACACCTAACAAAAGCCGTGTTAACTTTTTACACCAAACTTTGAAAATTCAGACTAATACTCTTTTATTCTAAATACTGGTTTTTTTTTCTTGCAAGTCAATATGGCGTCTGGTTTTTAATGAGGTTTTGATGTTGTCTTGAGCTTGTCTGTGATCTAAAATAATTTTATTATTATTCAGAACAGTCTCCTTTTACTCTGAGTATGTATTTGAAATCAGGCCATTCTTTTTCGGGGAGAAGAATTAAGAGAAGCATCTCATACCATCATCTTAAGCATTCTTTTTGTCCAGAGTATGCTTTTTAATGTTCTATAATAAAAGATGAAATAAGCACTGTAAGAGCAACTGTTGGAATGCTGATTTTATGCTTACGTACATTTCAGGTAATTAAAATCCACTTTTCCCATAGGGTGGGAAGGAGCATGGTGTTCCAATACTGATCTCTGAAATCCATCCTGGACAACCTGCTGATCGATGTGGAGGACTGCATGTTGGTGATGCCATTCTGGCAGTGAATGGAGTTAATCTAAGAGATGCCAAACATAAAGAAGCTGTAACTATCCTTTCCCAACAGGTCAGTGGGGGCCTGTTATCCACAGGCACATTTATGTGCTTCCTTTGTTCTGCCTACTGATTTACCTTGGATTTAATGTTTTCAGTCAAGCAAAGTATTATGCAAACCTACAGTGATTCCTAAAGCTCTGTCACCTTACACTGAATCCTCTTGTGTCTTGCAGTCTAGGAGAAAAAGGCTGGGTCAGTACTGATTGAGTTAAACCTCTAGTGACCGATGATCCTCCAGTAAGGCTAATGGAAATCTTGTTATCGGGAAATAGTGATGCCTGTTTTACGCTTTTATGAGTTTAGCTGCAGCTAAACAATGTTTCTGATGCGCTTTGTGGTCTAGAATCATCTTGCTGCATTGCTTCCCATTTTCAGACAATTTGTAGGTTTAAATTTGTGAGAAAGCTTGCTCTTAGTTCCTGTTTAAAGAATTTACTGTTTAAATGCACTGGTACATAATGAAAAATTCAGGTAACTTTGGTAAATCTTAGGTGTAGAGCTGCATTTCTTTAATCATTAAAGCTTAATTCAGGTACATGCCCAAAATATTCAGCACAACTGTTCAGTAAAATCTACTTGTTTAAGTAATCCAGCTCATTTTTGTAAACCCGTTATGTAGTGGTGTATTAGTAAGTAAATTTGTAATTTTGATTACATTCTAGAGAGGAGAGATTGAATTTGAAGTAGTGTATGTTGCTCCAGAAGTTGATTCAGATGATGAAAATGTAGAATATGAGGATGAGAGTGGACACCGCTATCGTTTATATCTTGAGGAATTGGAAGAAGGTGCGAATTCAGGTTCTAATAGGAAAGAAGCAATTGTGGATGTCAAACCCTCACAAGGTAAACTTTCTAAAAAGCGTTATGCAATTTAACTCTGAAGTCTCACTATACAAACCAGTTTCTGGAAAACACTGTTTTTATATTGTAAAATTAAACTTCTTTTAATTCAGTTGACCTGCTAGTAGGTTTTCAGCTCTATTGGTTGGTCCCTTACTCGTTGGTCTGTTTTACTTAAATAGAATTTCTGCTGGTTTTTTTTTCTGATCATCTTTTCCCAATTATTCATATCTTTTCACAACTCTGCTTTAGGAGTAGTTAATTCCCCTTAAGCCATTATTTTGTTGGTGACTTTGAGTATGCTTTTTTAGATCAGAGGCATGTAGAAATAGTTCCTGTTTTCTTGTCATACTGTGTTTTAACAAAAGCTTATAAGCTCGTATTTTTAGTAAATATTTCAGTAAACTTTCCAGTTTCTGAAATAAATCTTACTAATCTGTGATTCCTAAGACTTGTTCTCTTCCTTAAATGTATTTTTTTTTAACTTGCAGTGTTTGATAAGAAACCAGGTATTGATGGACATGAAAATGGAGACCTGAGGAATTCAGTTGAAGCTCCGTTAGAAGATGCTGCACCCAAATTAAGCCGTTCTGCTGAGTCTTTATCCTAAAAAAACAAACAAACAAACAAAAAAAAAACCACAACTGGACAGATCCCATCTTTGGGAACAATTGATAATCAATAGTGACTGTTCCAAGTTGCATATACAAGTGTAGGTTGTAAAAGGAAGATTAAAAGTCAAAGGGACCTGTATTACTGTTGCCTGGATAAAAGGCAGTTACCTCAGGGCTTCATTGTGAGCAATTCTAAATGTGGAAAACTGTCTTTTGCGTGACACACAATAGTTACTTAACACATGGCATGTTAAATGAATTTCCTTTTAATAATAAGTACCAAAGCATGGGATTTCTAAAAATGATAACCTCAATACCTTCAACTTTTAATCTCATTGATGTCCCCGAGGAAGGAGAATAAGATGTGGCCATCTTCATTTGAAACCGTTTTAAAGGGAGAACAAGGTTCAGTCTGTTGTGAAACAAGCTTTGACTCGAGAAGGTGTGTGGGGTGGGAATTCTACTGTTGCATACCTGAGTTTTCCACTTGGGATTTTTGAGCTGTAACTTCAAAAACAAACAAAAAAAATCGTTTTCTGAGAGTAGCAAAAAAAACAGATTTTACTTGAGCAAAGACCATCAAAACCATAATTGGACAGTGGAGTACTTGTTAATCGTGATCCTTCAGCCCATGATAATTTTATGGGTGAGATTTTTGGCATTATTGTTTTAATTAATTCACTGCCAAATTAAACTTGCTCTAAAAGTATTTAGACAGAATATTACAGGGTTTTACAAGCAAAATTTCCTTAAAAAGTGCTCACAGTTGTGTGCCCTTTGGCATTTTTTTCCCAAGCATCATCAATTTAGCATACATTCTTGAATGGATGTGGTTTCTGCCCATGTGGAGTTGTCTGAGTTGGTCATTATTGGCTTGAATTTAGGAAATGCTCAGTGTTTTTAATAAGTACTGGACATACTCATTTCACATTAAAATAATCTTTAAAGAAGTGAAAGTAAAGTGCACAGTGCTTTATAGGAAGTACTCACAATCATACAGTGTCTGGCCCTATCTGTTAATTTTGGCAGTTGTATTAACCTGTAATTGTCTTATTGTTGAAACAAAACATTATTCCTTTTGTAAGAGCAGTGTATCTCAAAATAGCTTTTAATTGGTGTACATCTAAAGGTTTGTGGCATGGTTGCAGATGGGAATGTCGAGCATGGCTTCTTGACCAGTTTCTTATACTCTTGTGTATCTGTAGATATACAAGAACTGAACTTGGAGATCTTTAAGTGCAACACTCTCCATATGCAAACTTTTGCATTGTGATCACATTTATTGTTTCAGCCTGCAAAGGCAGCTTTCCTGTTAACTGCTCTTCAGGCTGTTGAACTGTCACGTGAAAAGAGTTTGCACTTTGAGAGTGGAGCTTATGTGAGAAGGCATCTTTGCAAGTGTTAGTGTGTAGGACAGACATATATAGGAAAAAAACTCAAAGGCCTTTAGAGTAATATCAATTAATTTTACATTCAAAATTGTGATGTAGAACACAGTTACTTGTTTCTCCTAGGAGCACTATATATATGTTTATAGAAAAATCATAAAAATGTATATACTTTATTCGAAGATTTTGCTATTTATAAATCCCCTAACTTTGCTATTTACAGGATCGTTTTGTGTGCGTGTATGCATGAGTTCCATTCACTCAGTGGAATTACATTATTTGGTTCGTTTTTTGTAACAGTCCTTGTCATATGGCATATTGGTAAAGGCTTTTAGAATAGTCAAAGTTGTACAGTTTTCAGCACACAGAAACTAGTATTTAAAAATAAATCCCTGTAAAGAAGAAACAGGTCCCCAGACATGTTTCTTTCTTTGAAGCTTCAGAAATTTTAGGACACGTTGGCTACATATTAGCAGATAAATCCACTGCCATAACTCTGCATCCAGGTTTCTGTTTTTCCCACAGTTAGTAGGTGCACTGAGTAAGTGCATCCCACAGTAAGTAGAGTGAACTTTGAAACCGTCTGTGGCCTGGGATGTTCTGAGGATAGTTCAAAGCCAAGTAGTGATCTTGTCTTTGAAGATCATATCTGTATGAAATTTTGATGCGGTTTTAGGAAATGAGGCTGGTCCAACTAGTCTGATAACTTAAAAAATAATTTGCCTGTACAGTTTCCATGTATCTGAGGGAAAGATTACATTTTTTATTTATTTGTTCTCACTTCCTGGCATGCCTCATTTTCCACTTAGTCTTTTGATCTGTTTCAGCCTGAAGTGGGAGAATGTTTCTGGAGTTACTTTCCTGACATTCCTTGCCCACCTGTTTCTTATGATGCTATGCGCTTTTCTGTATCGTCTGGAAGTTGCTGGATCCTTTCTCTGTTACCTTGTCTATTTTTGACCTGTATATGAGATCAACAGAAGGAACAATTGCCGAGGAAGATGACTAGGAGTAGACAAATCAGGTAGCAGTAAATTATCACTGTACTTCCTTCCCTGCAGTTTTTATAATCTTTGTTTAGAAAGCCCTGAATGGGAAGACTTTGCTCAGACACTACAGCATGGCTGTACTCCACACTTCCTACCAGCAGATTTAACATACTGATTTACTGTAGTCATACTGAGATGCTTTGAGATTAATATTTAAACTGAGAAAAGTTTTGCAAGTTGAGATTTCCAGATTCAATGGACAAATGTGTATTTCCTCCTTTGTCAGAAACTGGAAGGTTGCTGATTCCCAGAGGTTGAATGAATTAGACTCGGAAGAATTTCCGAGGCAAGTCAGTATTCAGACTTCATTTTTATTTTTTAAAGTGTAAAACAGTTTACTGGTGTGTGTGTATATATATTTTTACTTCAAAAATAAAATAATATTCTAAAGAGAACGGTGCAAGTTTTTAGTAGATAATTCCTTGCCTATTAAAAAAAAAAAAACTTGATTGAGACAACTGTATTTTAAGCTAAAGGTAGACAGTGCTTGTTGGCGTATGGGACCAATGTTAATTAAGAGCATGCAAGTTAAGGAAAGTGCTTAATGGCAATAAATTTAATTCTGATCAAAGACCATATGTAGTATTTCTTTGTAGAAGTGTGTTTGTGGCAATGAAGGTGGTTTGTATCCATCTCAATATATGTTAATCAACAGTTATATTAAATGAAATACAAGTATTGTATGTGTCCAAACATCCATACATGATTACTCTCATTCCTTTAGGAGGTATAACATTTCACAACAAATGTATTCTATCCAGCTAAGCTGAATATATTTTTATTAGCCTGTAAATATTCTTCTGCGTTTCAGTGACTTCTGTACCGAATTCAGAATATTTCATTTTCTTCTGTTTTTATATATAAAACATAGATACCTAACCCTGTGTGTGATCTTTTTGTTAAGCACGTAATCCACACGCAGGCAAAAAGTTGACAAATGAGGGGAAAAAAAACTGCATAATGTGAAGTTTGACACTAATCTGGTCTTGGCCAGCAATGGTTAATAACAAATTACATTTTAAGAGTGAGAGTTATAGGACATGTCTCAAGAACCTTTTACTTGAGAAGCATTTCCTGCTGAATGCTTTTCAGTAAAAGAAAATGCAAAATTTGCAGTGTTACTCTGGCTGTATAAAAATACCATAAATATTCTGTAGCCTGTGGCTAAAAGCTACAAAGTCCCAAACCCGTCAAAGGATTAAGTCATTTGGGTAAAATTGTGGAAACTGCCTTTTTTTTTTTTTTCCTTTTAATTTGCTCTGCATTAGGAGTAATAGGCGTATTCTGTGTGTGGGTTGTTTGTTTCTTTTTTTTACCGAAGTTACAAAACATTTGTTCTTAGTCCTGGTATTAAAATCTTTTTGCTCAGATTAAGAAGTCTGGTTTGTGTTAAGATTTTTTTTAATAATCTCTCACCTGTACTTAGTGGTCTTCCTGCCTTAAAGAAGCAAGTTCATCCAGAGCTGGAGACCAAACAGAGAACTCAAATAACAGATAATGGTATGGTAGTTGCGGTGAGAGTGTAATTATGGCAGTACTTACAGATGTATTGAGAATGTGTAAATAGAGAGACCATAGCGGTAGGAACCATCTCAGTAGACAAGTCTGAGTCATCTTGGATGAAAAGATGGGTAATGCACAATTGGTGAGAGCTAGAACTGTAATACTTAGTTTTTTAACCTCTAATTTTTAAAGGGTTTAGGTATGGGTGACAGGTAGACGTAAGGAACAGGGGAAAGGAGAGAAAACTTAACGTTGCTGAGGCGTAATAAAGCAAGAAGAGGATTAGAGGTCACTATGAACGAAGATGGAAACACATGGAAAGAGGAGTAAAAATATTTTTATGCCAGCTGGGGTGAAGGAAGACTGTTCAAAATGTCTTGGTGGCTGAGTGCCCAGCTGAATGACCTTGCTGCTGCCTGAGACTGCAGTGAACAGGTCCTCTGCGTTATTCTGTCTTCCAGAGATCCATACGTGACAGAAGAGGAACACATCCTGACTCAAGATAGGAGTATAAATTAAGTTTTTGCTGGCTAGAACCTCAGCCCAATGACTTGAAAATAAAATTCCCTAAACTATTTCAAACTTACCTTTTGTTCAGGCTGTGTCTTTTCCAGTGTGATGTGTTTTCCAGTTCTTCTGAAACTGGATGTTCTGTGGTTCGAGTGGAACCCAGGCACTAAGAAGGGGCAAACTTTTTACTGTCTTTGAAGGGAAAATGCTCAACTTTTTTTTTTTCTTTGTTCTGATCAAGGCAGTTGTTCCTTCATGTGCTTGAGTAGCCTTGTCTTATTTGCTTGTGTACCCCTGGTGAAGTAATTTGATGTCTGCTCCTGATGCCCACACCTATGCTGCACTGGTTATAAACAGGGCTTTGAGGCCAAATGGATGAGTAAGGCTAAGCAATATTTTCCAAGAGTTTTTCATTTTTAATGGAAAACTTAAGTCACTTGGGTAAGTTTTTCACACACTACTTTTGTTACAAGCATCTAACTCAATCGGCTGTTGAAACTATCTGGTGTCTATTTGTCAGCCTTCTGCTGAGGCATGTTTTTGCACAGCTGTGCCCAAGAAGCTCAAACTCTCTGCAGCAGGTTTTTGCTTTTAACTTTCCACTGAAGATTGTGATCATGTCTCCCTCAAACAGTTTTTGGCACTTCCTATTTCTTTGTTTCCTTTCTGAATTGCAAAAGCATTGCTCTTAATCTTTGCTGGCAGCAAGCTGTGAACTACAGCCTGATCCATCTCCCTAGCGTTTCCCTTCACCAGTTGCGTAGCCATCAGCTCTCTGCTGACTGGTTTTCCATGGCTCAGACTCGAACAGGAGGGTGTAAAAACAAGCAAAGCTAAACTACAGACATTCACAGACATGTTGTGATTACCCATAAGAAAATGCCAGAAATCAGGGAGGCTTGGGAGACACCTGGTAATTTTTCAGTTAAGTCTTCACGTTGTTAACAAAACTCCTCTTGATTAAATCTCAAATTTCCCATCGAGTATCTCAGTACTTGAAAGAATAACACTTCTGTAAAATGGAATGGAGCAGAATGACAATTTAATGATATTTGGTATTGTCCAAGCGTTTATCATCATTTTATTTGGGGAATGAAAGGATTAATGTTCAGGCTGCTGATCCAGAGTAGATAATTACCCTGTTCACTGGGCTTATGCTTCTGGAAACGTTTGCTCCGAATGCTTTTCCTTCCAACAAGAAATGGGATGTCCCAGTTAATCCCTCTTGGAACAACCCATGGGGAGTGTGCTCCTGTTGGTCTTCCATTTGCTAATGGCAGGTGATTTTCTTTCTGTGTTCTGGGTTTCATGCCAGGTTTTTCCTGGTTTAGCCTTGTGACCAAAGGAGGTGCCAGTCTCCTGCAGTTTCTGATTTTGTGTGGGTCTGTTTCCAGGCTGGGTGAAAAAGGTGACATCTCTGGAGTGGATAAGTATGGACACAGAGGAGTTGCATCTTACACTGCAGCATGTCTGCTGTGACAGCCTCGCTGGAACAGGTTGCCCAGCGAGGCCGTGGAGGCTCCCTCCTCGGAGACCTTCAACAGCCACCTGGACGTGGTCCTGGGCATCCCGCTCTAGGTGGCCCTGCTTGTGCTGGGGCTTGGGCCAGACGGGCTCCAGAGGTCCCTGCCAACTTAAACCACTCTGTGATCTCCTGGGGAATGTTTCTGAGGAGTCTTTAGACTGTGAAGCTGTATGTGATGAATTTGTTTAGTTCTTAAGTGGTGTCTTTCATCAGAACAGGATGTGCTCGTTTTGTTCTACTGACACAAGGAGTAAGTACTAAGATGACTTGTGAGATGTTACGCATCAGGCTCCTCATTAGATTTTATATGCTCATTATATTGGTTGGTTGTCTCTTTTTCATTTTGGTGATCTTGGTAGCTTCAACTCCTGTTTAAGCATTAGATGCTGGCTGCAAGTGTGCAAGCTGTTGTGTTCTCTGTTTTGACGCTTGTTTTGCAGTGCTGCTGTGGGTTGTCCATACTGATCCTGTTATGAGAGCAGAGCCTTTGGGCTACCTCTGCAAAGGCACCACCAATTCCCCGCAGTGTTTCATTTATATTATTCGTGGTTGTGTATATCCCTTTATGAAAGGTTTCCTGGTTGGAGTTATGGCTTAAACACTTCAATGCACCTCAGCTGCTGGGCATTGGCAACTTTGGGTTTGAAGCTGGTGACTGGACTTTTTATAGAAGGATGCTGCTCTGGTAGATGGGGGTTTTTGTATAGTTGCCAAATGAGTGTTACTGAAGAGTTTCCTATTGATTTGATCTTTCTTTTTGCCTATTTTGTTAGCACCTGACCTGTCAAACTCACAATGGAAGTGAGGTGTCATAAGAAAACTCAGGGAGCTAGCAGAAATTTTTCAAATTCATTGTGCTCTTAAGGTGATTAATCTGGATCCAGGTAACCCGTTGCTAACTTTGAAACTGATTTTATTTTAAAATGAAAGGCACAAACACATGGAATGGAATAATTCAGTTGGAGGGGACCTACAAAGATTAAGTCCCAACTGTCGGACCGCTTCAGGGCTAACCAAAAGTTACAGCATGCTATTGAGGGCATTGTCCAAACCCCTCTCAAATGCCTCTTGAACACTGACAGGCACGGGGCATCAAACACCTCTCCAGGAAGCCTGCTGCAGTGTTTAACCACCCTCACAGTAAAGAAATTTTCCTTAATGTCCTGTCTGAACCTCCCTTTGCACAGCTTTGTGCCATTTCTATATTGGCAAGACTGTTAAGTCTCACAGTAACTTAAAGTAGTTGTCTTGAGTTCTCTAATTAAATATGAAAGTGTAGTTTGGGCTACCTCAGTTTTATGCTGTTGTCAAAATCAAAACTTGTCTATTACTTGGTAATTCTAATTTGTGACCAGAATCCTACACGTTCTTAGTGCTAAGTATTTGCACTTTTATTTAGAACCAGAAGAGGGCAGCAGCTTCCTTCAAATCGTCAGCATTCACGAGACTGGGAGAAAGAGATTTTTTTTTTTAAAAAAAGAAAAACTTCAAAATTGTATTTATTTATGTATTTATTTATTTTATAATTGTTGTTCTTTATACTATTTCTAGTAACGTTTACTCTTAAAAGAGCAAACATCCAGTCTAGCTAGCATCCTGTTGCAAGCGCTTTTCAGGCGACACAACTTACAGTAAACATTGTTCTCTACATCTGTGCAGTATACGTACAAGCAAACTTGAATACACACACACACGAAATTATAATTTCATATAGCTCTGGATTCATGATTTGTTAAAGACTGCTTAAATATCTCCACCTACTACTTTAAAAACGAGTGCTTTCTTACAAGCACACATGCAAGCAGTGAAAGTTTTGTTCCGTGTTTGTGGGTGGATTAAACATCTCCAAAAGAAGAGGCCAAGAGCACTGATAAAACCCAAAATGACTTATTGGGTCGGTCTGTAGACTCTCCTGCCTCCACTTTGCCAGTGCCTTTCAATCATGGTGTGCAACCAGCCTCGTCACGTTCCTGGCACCTTTGCTGGGACAGAAGCTGCCCATCACGTCCAAACGTGTTGAGATTTGGCAATGAGGAGAAGCAAAAAAAGGGAGAAGAACATTACATTTTGCTCTTGTCTAGTTTCAGACTGAAGGTTGTTTTCTTTTGTTTGTTTGTTTTGGTCAGGAAAAGAGAGATCTGTTCACACTGACCCACCCATCATGTTTTCTCTACCACTGTTGCTTTCCAGCGACCGCCAAATGGTAGAGCAGTTCCCAAACATGTCTGTCATTAACCAGGTGATCAGTGAACTTATCAGCCAAATGTTCTTTTGCATAAAATATTTATGTCCTTGATGCTGGTCCTTATATAGTGAAGTGACTGTACTATAATCAGGGGGGATAAAGTGTGACTTAATCTGTTGGAAAGTTAACTATGAACTACGGACTCTAAAGGGGTATCTTTATGATGCCATATCCCAGGCATGTGTAAGATAATAGAAAAGTTATGGCAGCATTGTTACCAAAATTATCAGTGGCTTTGTGTTGCAAGTGTCAAAAAGGATGTGTCCTGTCTTTTGTGACACAGTGCCGTATGCACTTAAGTACATACTGAAGAGAAAGTAAGAGCTGTCCACAACTTTTTTACATCCATGTATGACTCTAATGTTTCCATGTTACAGGCCTACTTCATCCAGGTCGCCAGATTCAAATTTTATAAAACTGTCAGTCAGAGCAGATGGTGTCACTTAAGGATAAAAAGCTTAGCCATAGATGTGAAGAAAAGCCGCCTCTTCATGTAAGGTCTGCTAGCGCGTCTTAGGCTTTATCACCTATGTCTTCTCTCCCTGCATGACAGAGAGCTTCTAACAGGTTTGTGATTGGTGTTCTCAAGGACCTTTAAGTTTTTGGGTGGGTTTGATTAGTTGATACAGCTCTGGACAAGTGGCAGCATATCTATCTGTCTCAGTTTGTCCATCTGTGGAATGGGTTGCCTGGGCCACAGAAGCTTAGACGTGCAAAATACATTTGGGAAGGCTGAAGGTTCTCGTATGTGCCCAAGGCATCAAATTGTTCAGACCAATGGCTTGGTAGTGGCTAATGTAACTTGCTGTCTTTCTACAGCCTGTTGTCCTCTACAGCCTATTGTCCCCTTCTTTTATGGCCAGTGTCACCATCTTCTCTGCTGTCACTCCTCATGTAGCTCTTTGGGAGACTTCTGATAAGCTCCCTGTAGTGCGTCAGGCTTCAGCCACTGCTGGATGTTTCTGTATTGTTTGTGTTAAATTGTTGCTAGTATTTCTTTGATGGCTAGAACTTTGGCATTATTTCTTGTCTACCTACTAGAGAAAAAGCGTGTTTTTTTTTATGGTCTATTATTGTCTGTTAATATCTGATCCAATTGAGAGAACTTTGCAGTCTGAGTAACTTGTTATTTTGCAGATTTTCTCACTTCTTTTACTAGCTCAGACTCACAATAGGAGTCTGATATATGCTGGATATTCAGAGTTATTGTTCATCTTCAGGTGGGCAGATAATGCAGATCTTTAAAGGAGCTTTTCCAATCAGGTCTGTTAAAAAGTTTGTATCTACCCAAAATTATGGATTCCTGAGGTCAGTTCTGGATAGTGGTCAGGACATGGGAGCCTTAATTACAGTAGTGTGTCACCTACGTGGGCTTATATTTTTGGTTATGCTGAAAAATGATGTTGTGCTGTAACTTAATCAAGTTGTCTCCTTCCTGAATTTCTCTTTCGGATACCTCTGTCTGTATAAAAGTAAGTGGGTTGATAATCTCTTGGATGTCACGTGGACTCTTGGTAGCGGTGTTGCTAGTGGCTAAATAAATAATAAATCAACTCAGCCCGAGACAACAGCTTACTGAATAACCTCTGCATACAGTAAATGGAGGATGTTTTTCAGGACTTACTTTTTCAGGACTTAACGTGATGCCAAGCCTAAACAAATATGGTGAAATTTGAATGAAAATCCTCCAAATTCTCATGTCCAGACTATACAATGAGATAACACAGAAAGGCAGATGTTAGGCGTCCTCCTTATCATTTACAACATGAGTTTTCCCCAACTAAGGATGTCTCTCCTCTTGTCTTTATCTAGTTTAGAAACACTTTGACCCCTTCTTGTATGCCCTTTGTAGCTGGTAGGACTGTACCAAGGGGCTTCAAAAAAATAAAAAAAAAAAAAGGAAGTTATCAGGAATGGCTTCTATTTTGAGTTTCAAAGTTATCGTGCAGTAATGGCACCTTCCCTTTAAATAAGCATGCTCCTTGAAACTTATTCAGTCTTCAGTAATTCATAGGCATTGCCACTGCTCCTTTATAGTGTTGTTTGTCTTGTTAACCCCACGCAGCTATGGCAGGGTATTTTTTGGTATAGGTGTCAGGTTCAACAGTACTGACGAGGTTCAAATGAAAAGATAAATTCTGCTCATTTACCCCATGCTGTACTATTGCAGAGGGGGTTGGAGGTCAGTACAGGCTTACATCATCACTGACATTGGAAAGAAGAGAGCAGAATGGACTTACTATTATGGAAAATATAGAAAAAAGGAATGCAGCAACATGACCTTGTCATTCCTACAGTCCAGACTGATTGCAGGCTAAAGGGAACTGTTTGGACACACACTCACTGACCAAACCTAACCTGGTTTGGAGAGATGATTAATGGAAGAACACTGATGGACTTTTACATGTTTTTCAGTAGATGCTTGACCCTGCAGGACTTCTGTGAGACCTCTGGCTCATTTCTTAGAGGTCACAAACCTCTTGTTCAGAGGTAATTGCTTTTTGTTACTCACCCCCACTGAAATGAATTTGAGCTGCATGGAGAGAAACTACTGGCTTTGACAAAAACAACCTAGCACAAACAAACAAACAAAAAAAACCTGTCTGGCTTTGGCAAAAGCCAGGACACAGACAAATAATTACATTTTGTTTAATGTTTATAAAGTACCTCGGTGTTGACTTTTCATGCACAGTTTTGAAGGCGTTGCCGCAACGCAACACTACTGTTTTAAGGTCAAAAGGTATTAGTGTAACTTAGTGCAAATAGTGTAATTTGTTATGGCAATTGCACTTCTTTGCTGTGGTTTTTAGATTCTTCAGAGGTACTGGGTGAGTGAGGTCTCATGCCGGATGGCAGCAGGAGTCGCCACCTGTGTTAGAGACACAAAATGGAGGCTGCCTGTGGGCGGGTCACAACAGCGATGGCCCGGGGGCTCCCTTATCACCTCTCCAGAGGCATGGGCTCTGCCGCTTACTGACGCTGGGCACCTGGCTTGCTCTGCGCTGCAGCTGCAGGTTAGGTAGATCATCTGAGCACTGTAAGGCCTCTGCTGCCTTCTCCCGTCTGCTGCGTGGCCACAAGCCCATTTTCCTCCCAAGCAGTAGAGAAGCGTCCTGCAGCAGCTCAGCTGGCGTGTCCCAAAAGCCTGGCAATGACAGGGTGGCACTGGGGAGGGCAGAGTAATCCGCGTCATACACCTGCACGGGAGAGAAGTCTCCAGCACCACAGAAAAACAAATCATACCTGTCAATGACGGTGACCCACCAAGCACTTAATCAGTCAGGTGTCTGCTCCTGTCGTGGGGCCTGCGGCCTGACATTCCCGTCCTGTGCAGGGAAAGTTTGTGCCTCAGCCTGGCCACCACAGATATCTGCGCAGAGTGGGGAGCTGCCGAATGATGGTCAATTATTGGGATAATCTGAAGGAAGTCTGTATTAAAACTCAGTCTTACTGAGGTTCAGCCAGGCCAGTACTGCAGACAAGCTGTGGGATTCACGACCTGCTTGTAATGGCTGGGATCCAACCTCGTGGTTTTTGTTTTTTAAGAACGAAGCAGGGATCCCTCCCTCACGAGCACACAGCTGTGAGGGCTGGTGCTGGGGTCACCACAGTTAGTTCAGTGGTCCCAATGCTCCTGAGATGCGGGCATGTAGGCTACATACACATTTGTGTATTTGTTGTGGTGTTTGCAGAATTTTTATTGATTTATTTTTTTCTTTGGGGGTGGTGGTGGTGGGTCTTTTTTAATTTAAGTCACCATCTTTTGCACTTCCTTACCTCAGGAATCTTTCTTCGGTTCCTTCAGTTAGAGACAAGCAGTGACAATGTGTGACCCTGTTCATAGCACAGTCAGAGGCTTGCTATCAACGGCGACTGGAACAGGTAGACCCTTAGGGCTGTGACCAGTTAATATTTAACCTTCTTGTGAACTCTGGCATGGTTTTACTGTTCCAGCCTACTGGGAGCACCTGCTCAGGAAAGGAGTTTGGTACTGAATCACTTGCTGAAAGTCTCCGTTAACCAGATGGTCAGTCTCATAAAGAGGCTAGACTCTGCTCTGCCACAATCTCTAGCGACATTGGAGGGAGACCCAGTGCAAATGCAGCCCTTCCTACCGTGTTAATGTTTTGAAACAGGGCCTGCTCTAACCTTCGTTGTGGAAGGAAGATTTTTAATCATGTGGCGTTTGCTAAGTCTGACTGTGTTATACCTGCAGCTGGTTTTGGCTGTGAAAACAGGCTGAGGCGGACAAGCCGGAGGAGCCATTCTGAGGCGGAGCATGAGGACGAGCCACCACTGCTGGGAGATTCGGGCAGTGCCTTTCCTTCCTACATCAGGGTTTAGTATCTCCACCACATCAGAATGGACAGACTACACAGGTAGGAAATTATGTGCATATCTGCTGCTAGGGTCACCAAAAACTGTCTCCCAGGCTGAGGGGGAGAATGACAGTATGACACTTGTAGCATGCCGCAGATGCAGAACACGTGGCTGAGGCATGCCAAAAGGTTATTATAATACAAGCCATGGCATCGATTGCCTGCTGCTGATGCGCTGCTGCATTATCTTGGTGCCTCATTAGGTGGGGAATAGCTCTGATTACTGAGCTCTGCTTGTTTGTGAAGTGACAAGTCAGGCTAATTAGCTGTGTGGGTGGAGTATTGGTTACAGGCTCACTGGGGGGGCATCCTCATCCTCTCCTCAGTTATGTGCTTCCAGCAGCAGGGTTGGGCGCAGAAGTTTGTTCGTGGGCGCTTCTTCTCTAGAGATTATGGACAGAGAAGCCAGGCTAAATGGGGCACCGAGATAATCTTTTTTTAGCCTGTCATACTGAGAACGTAAATTGCAGCCTCGCAACTGGCACTTTTGCAGGGAGTAAGGAACACTTATTTCTCACCCTGCAGGATATGTGACAAGAGTGGGTGTGCAGTGATGATAAAGTCACCAAGTTAAGTACCAGGCCTGTGTGACTGATTTACAAATACCAGTGTGCTTTATTTACATAGACATGTAAACAACAGAAGGTAAACAACACCGCCCAGCTCGGTCTAACAAACAGGCTGCTGCTGCTTCGCTTCAGAACCTGAGGTGTTTTATACATTTCACAGAAACTGTATTGACAGTGAACACAGGAGGACTACAAGGTTAGCTCGACTCTTTCTTCTTTGCACAGGAATTGCATGCACTGTGCATCGGCGTGACAGAACTGCACCACTGAGGCCACGAAACAAGCATACATGAAGAACCCACTAAGAGCTTTTCTTAAGGTCAGATATGGCTTGAGTTAGCAAGATTTGTATGCAGTGTCACTACAGCTGTTCTGTATTCTTACAGCACTTTCCATCCCCCGATCTGAAAGCACTTTACGAGCAAACAGCAAATCTTTGCTGCATCCTTTGCAAACAATCCCGTTTACACGTAAGAAAACAGAGGGCCTTGAAACGGTGACTTTCCTAGAGCTCATGTTTTAGTGGTCTAATTTCCCAGCCCAGTGCCTTAAATATAGCACCATTTTTCCTTCCCAGAAGTATATCACTTCTTGATATTTTAGGACACACTTTCGAAGTTAAGGTAAGGCTCCAAGTGCTGCAAGTAGAAGGGCAGCGGGTGGTCCCAGTCACCACTGAAGCTGTTTAGCTTCAATGACGCCTCTGCTGAAAGAGGAGCCAACTACTGTGCAATACATTGCACCCATCCCCAAGCTTTTTCAAGTTTGTCCAAAAACAGAATTCATGATAACATCTGCTGCAAAAGAAAAACTATTTGAAAACAACTGTGCCGATCTGCTGTCTTGCAAATTTAAATGCAACAGTAAGCCATACACACGCTGTGTTTTACTTTGACTAAATATTTCAAATGGAAATGTTACACTAAATTTGTAAGACAGAAAAATACCCAGTGGAGTAATTAAGAGTTCAGAAGCTATGCTGCTTTGTGTGAAGGAATGAGTTTCCTTATAGTTTAGCAGCAACAGCATCAGCTAGGGCTTGAACAGGATTTAATTCTTAGCTGTAAATTCACATTTTGTTTCCACACACATTTCTTGAAAAAACATATTGGCAGGTGTTGATATATTTTTTTTTTAATTGCAGATGTGTCTGCAAAGTGATCACCATGGCTTGAATCCAATGCTGGTTCCACTTTTCTACCTGTTTTTGACATGAATAGCAAGTTAGGCTCAGCTCATATACTAGATCAAATTCAAGCATCTAACAACTGCTGCTAAAAAGCAGCTGGGCAGGTGAGATTGAACATGATATTTAAATGCTCAGCTGCCTTCTCTTGTGCACTTCATGCTTCAAGTAGTTTTACTTCTACACTCCCAGGAAGAACTATAGTGATGCCCTATCTTCAGTTTTCATAGGAAAGAAACTGAAGCACCACAACCTTAAGATACAACATCCTTAAGATACACAACCTTAAGATACACCATATACAGCTGTCAGTACAACCGCATATAAAATAGAGGGAGAAAGAGTTTTTTTTTTTTCTTAAACAGGCATTTCTGCAGTAATGTTTTTTTTTCTACTTTCAATTCCACAGGTGAAAAGGAAACTTAAGAAATTCTCCTTAAATAAAAGCTATGTACAAATTGCACACATTGCAAACGGAGCACTGAGATCAGTTACAGAAAATAAGATATACAGTCTTCACTGATAACATCTCTCTTGCTATAAACAGTGATAAACAGCATATGCTTTCTTCAGATGTCAGAACCCAGCAAGACTGCAATATTATGTACACAGGGTTTGTTTGCCTTCTGCCTTCCACAGCAGAATCCTTTAAAACTCTGTTTTCACTTCGGAAGCTGTGCAGCGACATTCCTGTGCACCACGTCTCTCTTGCTCAGCACATCACAAGAGAGCTGTCATTGCTGTCTGGCTTATTGGTTTTAGGCAGTCTCTGGGGGTTGAGTAACCCTCGCTCCCTAGTGAATTCGTCTGAGGTTTCTGGTAGTCCGTACTGTAGCTCACGGAGGTCAGAATACTGTTAACTTTGGGTTTATCATAGTTTATTACACTCTGGGGTGTCTGATAGTCTCCGTTCCTTGTATCGGTTTTGCATGAGCTAGAGAAACTGCCGGCAGCGAGGGAATGCTTCTGTGACGAGATTACAGGTACGTTGTATCCGTTTTCAGAGGGGAAGTTATTTTCTCTGGTGATGTGCCGCTCTATGATCGGGGTGGCGTATTCAGGTTCTTGGCTGGTCAGGGGCAGCGCGTATTCGTGCCGGTTAGCTCTGAGCGGACAGTGGTAGTGGCTTTCAAACTCTGCACTCCCCCTTCTTCCCTCCTCTTCAGTGTCCATGGGTCTGAAAGTAGATCCTTTCCGTGTTACTGTTCCAGTTCCAATCATGAGAGGCTGCTGATAATCTAAAAAGAAGTATGAGCTGCTCAATAGTACATAGGTGGATTATTTTACGTAGTAGATGGCAGAAAATGGTTATTATATTGAATCTGTGATTATCAGAGATGTGAGGAAACGGTGCCCCAGGTCTGTCTCTGTAATCACCTTCAGAGCCCAAGCACTGCAGAGCTTGGCAGAAGCTGCTCTGCAGAGGAGCTTCAATCTGCCAGCCCTTGCCTCGCTCCCTGCCTGCCTTTCCCCACCTACCCCCCCAAACACATTATCATCGTTTCTGGAGTATACTCCAAAACCCTAAAAAAAGACAGAAGTTAACAAAATATCACCAGCAAGCCAGAGAGAGGACATTGCACGAAGTTCCACGAAGGAGAAGTTCTCAAAGCAAGCGTTCGTTCCACTTTGGGAATAATTAAGATGCCTGGAGGATTCTTAACGAGCGCAAGTGCCGGCTCTATTTAAAAGGAATCTCACAGTAGCTGACTGACAGGGAAGATAAAGTTAGGCGGAATGGCAGCCAAGAGAGTCAAGGGAAGTGTGAAATGTGTGAAGTCAGATCAGAGCTGAAGCGTGCGCACGAGGGGGGCAAGCCATAAGGCGAGCAGCAGGAGCGGCGCGGCCGGGGGAACGGGATGGTTAACCCCACCGAGGGGATGGTTAACCCCACCGAGGGGGCAGACCTGCACTGGCCACGGGGAAAGGACCTGAGCAGGAGCACGAAGTGAGATCCAGGGAATGCAGCCTCCTCGTGAAGTGCATATTCACACCTCTCGTCAAAGAGGATACCAGGCTGCCGTGTAGGAGAGAGATCTGAGCTAACCGGGTTTTCAAAACATCACGGAAAATTGTCACGAGGAAATTCAACCTTCTAACTTTTTCACTTTGGTGCTAGTGAAAATTGCTTCCTGATAGATACGGTGGCCTGAACAGCTCCAGTAAGTGACACTGATAAAGTATTGTATTTTGGCGCAGGCGTGAAGAAAGTTAGCTCAGTTTCTGTTTTGGCATCATAGTTCATCTGACATGAGCGTCAAATGCAATCCCATATGTCCTGTGAAAGATTTTTCTGGCAGTTCCTGGCTACTTCCCAAACTTCAGCATGTAGGGTGAAGGTGTTAGGATATGTCACTAAGTGATGCAGCTCTCGCCAGCATTGCTGCTGCTACTCTGAGTAATCTCACTCGCTCAGCAAGAAGCGTCCCCACTTGCTCTGGGCTGCCATGAGAAGCAGCAAACAGCAGGGAATTTCGAGGGGAAGAATTTCATGTGGGATGGTGCCCTACATGCAAGTTTTGCATGCCCTCTGCAATTTAATTAGGAAATAGCATTTGCTGCACATTTCTGGGCTGTGCTCACAGTTTTTATTTCATGTTTCTTATTTTTAAGGAGGCTGTAGGTGAAATGCAAAGCGTTGGGAGCTGTCAGGACAGAAGGAGAGGTATGAATTTTCACACTGCAGGAGGAAAGGCTGGGGAGAGCAGAGGCTCCCTGCACACAGCCAGGGTAGCTGGATAACCATGAGTTATAAGGAACCTTTGCTCACACCCTTTCCTTCATGAAATAAAACTGCTTTTTAGGTCTCTGCATATTTATATTGAAAGTTTCTGTAAAGCACTCAAACTGTCTTTGACAGATATCCAGGGGTAGCACCATATGGAATTACAATGATCATTCCTTTTTTTTTTCTTTTTTTTTTTTTCTTTTAATGCATTTCTCTCTGAGAAACACATTGGAGAAATCCTCAGAAATTCCTAATGTCTGAAGGCTGGAAACAGAAAATTAATTTTTAAGGAAGATTGCTGATGACTGCTATCATAAAATGGCTGGTTGGTCTAGCCTTTCCAGACAGAGAAAAACAGTCAGGGATAAGATGTGCTAAGAGGATGAGTTAAAAACCCACCCGTTTGGGATACAAATAGTACTGATGCAGGGATCTGCTCTATCCAGACAGTGACCTGAGTGACCTGGAGCCAAGGCAGAACAGGAGAGGAGCACTGTGGTGTTCTTTTCTGCTCTCTCATCTACCCACTGCTACTTCAGGAGGCCTCATCTGCAAAATAGTTCAGGCACCAGGACCACTGCACGCAGATCTCAGCACGACGTCCAGCTGGGCATGAAATCCCACCACAAACCAACTAAGCAATTTTTCTATTTGATCAGCAGCAAGAGGCATTATATTTTATACCGCTGCCAGAGATGTTTGAGTTTAAGCAGAAACATAGAAATTAGTCAGCAAACTACTCTATCCTAGGCACACTCTTGCACTGCATCTCTGCCTGAGTGCCTTCCACGCTTACCTTGAATTGTAAGTATTTCAGAGTGAGGGATTTTTTTGCCAATACCTACAAGAAGAAAAATCCTATAAAAGAGAAGTTTCAGCTGGTGTTCCCCCCCCAGTGCTGCTTCACTATACGTCTGGGATAAAAAGAGATAAATCTGTTCCTTGGCCTCAGCTTTTGTGGAAATTGGAGCTTCTAATATTGCTGGTCTGTCGCTCCTTGTTAGCTGCTCTGTGTGCAAAATAAAGTGAGTGTATCAGAGGGGGAGCAACTGTTACCTGCCATGTCACTTGTGACCAGATCTAGTTTTTGCGGTGTCTCCTTCTCATTACTATAGCTAATGGTAAATTCAGTCGACTGATGTCGGGTGAAGGGCTGCTTGATTTGTTTCCAACAACCTGTGATAAAGAAATAAAAATAGAAGACATCAGGAAGTTAAATGCTTAAAATCAGAAGGCTTATCAGAAAGTTAAATTGTTGTTGTACTCATTGCTGTCAAAAAAAAAAAAAAAGTCCCCTAAATTTGGAGGGTGAGAAAGTGAATTATCAGCTGAGATTTTCAAGTAAAAATTAAGCTATGTAGAGGATTTTTCTCATTTGTCTTTCTTGTCAAGAAGGGCTTAAACTCTGTAGGTGCCTATATTTATATCTTAACAAGGTGTATCAATAAAATACAAGCTTTAAACAGCTGCATCATTTATGTAGTAAAAATAATGCTTGACTTTTTTTTTTTCCCTCAGTAGCATGGTATAGCTTCTGTTTACTTGATATCTCATCACCTGCACCTATCAATTAATTTGTTCTCACAACGTCCTCGTGAGGCAGAAGAGAGAACATCCACAGTGTCAGTTCCTTGCCTGGTGCCTGTAACGTGAGGTTTATGGAGGTGATGTGAGGTTTATGGAGAGGTGGGGTCAGCTCCCAGCTTCTTAAGTCCCAAGCCTGGTTCACAGTGTTTAGGAGCTTGATTTACGGAGCACATACTCTACAAATGAACTGAGTGGGTAAGAGGCTATCTTCAATTTCATGGGATTTGTCCTCATTAGCAAGTGAGAAAGGATTATGATGTGACCTTGAAAAATCATATTAGCAAATATGATGTTAAGTACAAATTAATTTTCTAATGAGGGTGAGCTGAAATGGGTAACAGAGTCCCTTTTCCTGTCGTCAGCACCTGCCGAGGGATGAAATTTTGGAGCTGAGCTGTTGCAAGAAATGTGTCAAGAGACATGCGAATGGCTTAGTGGTTTCTTTTTTTTATGGAAAGCTAAGATTCAGAAGGATATTCCTCTGCAGAGTTGGCCCACCAGGAAAAACAGCTAAACCCCAACTTCCAGGCTGAGAAGAGACCCTGCCCTAGAAAGCATAACTGAGCAAGGCAAAGTATGTTACTTCACCAGGGTTTTGCAGGCATCTCCTAAAGCAGAGTCCTCAAGCCAATCTTCTGCTCTGATTTTACATGTGAAGTACAGACCAGTTTTGATAGGCTTCAGAAATACAGTCCCAGTCAGGGAGGGCAGCAAGATGGAAACACTAAAGCCATAAAAAATTTATTAGCCCTTGCTCTCTTGGAGAACAGCAATCCCCTCTGCTGTGGGGAAAAAGAGGAAAGTAGCAATTTTCTGCAAAATAGGTGTTTTGGAGGAGGGAAGGAAAGGGAGGGCACCTGGGAGCACTCTTATATGCTAATTTATGCGCTTTGTATAATAGATCTTTTGCTAATTGCCTTTCTGTCATAGAAACCAAATTACATTGTTTCTCTGGGCACTGTGCTAGGATGACACAAGTGGGACTATCGCTTGCCATTTCCCTCGTATGAAATAGTGAATTTGAATGAGGAAACGTGGCTGTTCTTTGAGAAGCATTTCACGTGTAATTGCATAAAACCCTTCCCATTGGCCCGGCAGACACGACAGAACAGGGCAAAGCTCACCATTCTCCACTAACCTGATTTCTGAGCATTGGAAAATCCATAAGAAAGTCCTTTGGCTTCTTGCCTGCGAGAAGAGGAAAGCATTTATAAACTTCTGCACTCACAGCATTTCATCTTCACTCCTTTGCTTCAGCAGAGAATCTGTGTTTAGCAGCTGAGAACAACTGTTCGCTTTTAGTTTCTGGAGGATGGCGTTTATTAGACTGCAAGGCATGCAAACCAGGATTTTGACGCTCAGTTATTTCCCCATCTGTATGTACGTCCTGAGTGCTGCTGTTCAAGTTCCTTCTGTCTGGCACTCGTTGAGCTGATGTGTGCATGTCCTTATCTGTCACTCTAGGTTATATTTGGGGTCTGCTCTTCTGAATTCTTTGACTAGTTTGTAGATTTTACTGGAAATTCAGGGCAGAGCTGAGTGCTGCTAGGGAGGAAGCAGCATCGCTGGAGCTTTGCTTATACTTCCAAATCCCTACCTGCTGACAGATGCATTTCCCTGTTCTGCATTCGAAGGCAGGTTTGTAGGAAAGGACAGCTAGTGGGACCCAAAGCTAGCAATGCTTCTTCCAATCCGCTGACTTGTGAAATGAAGTGGCTTAGTTTTATCTGCTTATCTCAGTGTATGTGTGCAACTCCTTATAGATCGGCTGCAATTTCAGCCTGCACGGTTAAGTGCCCTCAGTGACCAGGAAGCAGAAACACAACAGGAGAGAAATGAGGGAAAATGCTTCAGATAGCTCTAACGTTCCCCTTACTGATTTTTTTCTCTGGTTTGGTGTGCAAACTGTTCCATCTTTGACTTCACTACATCTTAGCACTTGTGGGTATACGTAGGCTGAAGGGACCAGCCAGTTGCATTGACTGTAAATTGGGGGGTGCAGTTGTGATCTAGTTCACCTTTGGTTTCGTCTGACTGGGGGCTGATTGAGAAGTACAATTTACAGAGACACAGCGTGAGTTCTGTTTGGAAGGAAGACTTCCAAAAGATATCAATTTCCAGTTTCCTGGTAAAGAGGCTCTGGAAAGAGGGCATGTAGTTGGAAGCATCAGCTAGGTAGCCACAAATACCTCCAATGACAAAAGACAGTATCTTACTTTCGTAGGGCTGCACAGATACAAATTCCAGAGAACAGGAACAGACACAGCACTATGAGGATTGGGACAATTATAGCTGTAAGCTTTAAGCCTGCATGAAGAAATAAATGGATAAAAGTTAAAAAGGCAAATTACTCTGAAGCTAGATATTTTTTACTGCACAGAATACAGCAAAAGGCAGATAATCTTGCAGGAATGCTCCTTGCGAGAGGGCATGAAGATGTAATATCATAAAACTGCAAAACTGCTCCTCGGCCATCCTCAGTTGCCATGTACATATGTGGAACAGTGCTGAGGCAGAAGAGTTAAATGCATTTCTCAAGGCTGACACTTGGTTTACTATCTATACACATCCTTACAAAGAGCAGCTCTTTCTTATTACATGCTAAGTAACTTTTTTAAAAGGCCCCTTACAGCAACGCTGTTTTCAGTTGCTTATGAAGCTGCTAAATAAAGCTGCAATTTTCTATGCCAAGTATCTGGCTCCTGCTGAACTGGTTGAAACATTTCAGTCAAAATAGTTCAAAGATTTCCAAGACTGGAGCTAGGGAAAAATGTTTTGCTCGTGTTAAACAAAAATGGTTTAGAGCAGGGATTTGGGAATTATCTGTGGGGTGGCTTTTGTGTCAGGAGTGTGCATTTCGCTATTCCTGCAGACACTTACAAGGCTTTGAGAATAAGGCAGTGCACATGTCCACAGGGTATTTACAATTTAGCAGATAAAAGCTCTAAAGATCTCTTTTCCAGTGAAGATGGATACAGTTTACCCATACCACTGCACAGATGAACTGAGCTTTTTCTTGGCAAGAGAAATGAAGTTTCAAATCTTTTTTCTTGCGGTGATCACTTCTTGCAACCAGTTTGTTCACAGAGACAGCACTACAACCATCAGCTACCTAACAGGTAGCAGCGTTTGGTGTGGTGGGTCTCAATTCCTGCCTGGCTACAGATCCACCAGGTAGTCTAAACAACAAATTTTATTTGTTTGCTTTATTAAGATCTAAGGAACTACCTCCACAACGTTAATGGATAAAGATTGCAAATTAAGGCACTGAGGGAGAGGTATGAGAATGTAGCTTGTCTGAGACCCATGAACATAAGCATTATGAAAAAATGTTCAATTACACAATTGTGCACTACTGTACGGTGCTTGGTGCTGGGGACCTGCTGTGGGAGGAGTTATGGTTGATCTGGGAGGAGTTAAGGTAACACTTTTGTGAGACCACTGTCTCGTATGTTACAAAAATTAGAAAATAGAGGAAGAGAGTGAAGAAGACGAGAGCTCCTCCAAAAACGCTAATGAGTGCTCAGCATAGTCCACTGAGCCTACCAAGCACGGCAAATAACCAACATGACAGGGAAAAGAAAGCCTGATATTTCCCACATCAAGGAAATTAAGGCTTTCAATTTCTTTCTGTGCCTCAAGACAAAAACAAGCCATGCTCCTCCCTATTCTCTCAGTAGTTAATCTTTTAAAAAGTCTGAAGGGAAAGTAAAAGTTTTGATTTGTGAGAAAGTTTAAAGTTTACTCAGGCTGGGATGAAGACATGATGTATCGCAGAGAAAACGTAGTGATGGGTAGCATTACCTAAATTGGTTTCTTCTGATGGGATGGGCTCTGTAACAGTTCTGTCTTCTTTTCCAAGGGAGGTTTCGGTGCTCTGACTTGTTTTTTGCCACATTGAATGCGTAAATGAACTGTTCACTGCAACAGAGAGCAGAGGACCAGTTGTGTTGCAGTAGCACAGCACGCTTTTGGGGCACTGTGCCTGGGAAGCACTGCTTACCCCATACCTTGCATTATTCGACAGCCGATCAGCTCAAGCTTCAGTGCTATGCGTTGGTTCCAAGTCTGAGGGATGATCCTCACGTAGCGGGCCACTATCGGGGGGATGAAATTATTACGTACGATGTCGCCAGAATTGGAGTTGCCTTGGAATATCTGCAACAAAATGCAAGTAGGTTATTTGCTGTGTTTTAAACGTCTCTCAAAAGTGCTCCTGACTTCCACCTTCAATCATTTTCATTATCCAAAACCAAATATATCGATCATCTGGGGTGTAGCCACAAGACTTTTGGAAATGGGAGCTGTGAAAAAAAGAAGTCTTTTTAGTTCTGACAGATGATCACATTTTCCTATTAACTTGCGGAAGAAAGATTATCATTCTTTTCAATTCTGTGTAATTTCTAGTTAATGTATGCTGGTATAATGCTATCATTTTTTATTTAATAGCACTGCAGTGCCCTTCCTTGGGCAATGGGGGATACAAATATAAAAAGAAAAATAACCCAGCCAAAGTATTTATTTATTTAAAGTGAAATATATTTAGATATTTTAGTAAATTCCTCAGCTTTCTGTACCAAGATTGAAGACTGACTATTAACTATGTTGCTGTATCTCTTTCTTTCTGTACTTATACAATGTTTCCCAGGATCAGTTCAGCCTGCATACAGAACAGTAGCCCTTGCAAAATTAGTTCTTGGAGATGTTTCGGCATGGCCTATGAGAATTTAAGAGCCTGATCAGATAGGGAAGCAAGCTCAGCATATCTTAGATAAGACAGCAGGCCACACAAGGTTCAGATGAGACAGGTTTTGTCATGCTCCGTAGCTGAAACACATCATATATAATAATACTTTCATAATTTTATTTGTAAATAACAATTAACAGTGGAAAACTGCAAAACAGCAGATTTTAAATGGCTAGCCTTCACAAAATTCACCTGTTACTAGGTTGACTTTTCACTTTTGGGGCCAACATCCCCTAAGTTTAACATTTATCACTTAAAAAATCTTAAGCCAATTAACATTGTGCAGTGACATTCCTTTCTGTACAAGTGAAGAAAATCAGAGCTATTGGAAATCTCACCAAAGATATTGGAAATGTCACCTGTTCTCACAGGTCTCACAAGTTTCTAAAAACTACAGTCAAGACTGAGGACCAGGTAAAGCCTTACCCTGGAAAAAGCTGAGCTCCTCCAGAAAGGATTAGTGAAGATCTGGAAATGGGGGAGCAGAGGGGCTTTTGGAACATGAATTTTTCACAGAAACGTGTTTGCATACCAACTTGTGCAGCACACCCACTGCTTGCAGGAGCCAGTTGCACTGCTTTTATCAGTTCATTGTTGATATTCAGAGTCTGACAGCTGTTGTGTGTACAGTTTTTTTTGGTTTATGAGCATTTATTTTAAGTGCGGTTACATTGGTTCCTACAGACTTTTGTCAGAAGAGTCATGCCTGTGGGGGGTAGGAAGTGGGGCAGTCCCCAACACTACCTGAAGAGAAGCTCAGTCTGCAGGTGCAGCTCCACCAGCAGAGCTGTGCTTCTCCCCGTGCCGGCTGTTTTGCTTTTCCGTGTTTTGTTTTGCACCATCCTGGTGCATCTGAAGCTGAATCTCAGCTTTGCTGATGCAGTACAACTGCTGAGCTGAGCTAAATACTTGTCCAAATAGCCTCTTGTACAGCTTCAATTACACTTTTTTAAAAATAAAAATACTACACACACTCACATGCCTCTGTATGTATATCTCATAACTCCAGCAAGCCCTGGATAGATTCCTTGTTTCAACAAGCTCACTATCTACTCTGTAGCTGTAAATTACTCTGGTGAAGGCTGTCCAAGTCCAGACAAGTTTGAAACTCCTAATCTTTCTTGACAGTGAAAGGCTGTCTTTCAATGTCAAGGCAGCATATACATTTTTTCTCTGTGCTTTTCCCAATTTCTCTTACCTTTTCTTCATTGCTTAGAATTCCTTTGTAAGTTCTCCATTTCGAGTTGTTATTTTTGTAGTTCATTATAAATGTCTTTACATAAAAGTTAAAATTCAGTGTAGTGGATCCAGAACCAGTGGTTTTAATTCCTAGTAACAGAATGCAGAAGACATTTTCAAGTTAGGTTTCCTTCTCAAAGGAAGATTTTCAAATGCAAACACACAAGAAAAACCAATGCAGAGACCTTTGCCTTCAAAGCCTTAATTTACTTTTCAGACTATGTTTGGAATTCAAGGGTTGTCACTGAGTTTAAAAGTTGGGGCAAGAATGGAAATCATCACTGAACTGTGAATTTCAAAAAACAGCTTTAAACAGAACCTAAGTTAATGACTCCAAAAATGGTAATTGTTTGTCTTGATATTATGGTCCATATCAGCAGTCTTTACGCTTTCAGCAGCAACTTTAATTTACCTTTTTTATCACTAAACCAGGAGTTGAAAACAGGAATCTCTTTCACTGGGGCCATTATTTCAAATTCTGTGACTTTGAAACCTTTCTTATTGATTCAAGAAATGCATTCTCAACAGATCCTAAGCAATCATTTATCATACATCCAGATTCTACTGGTCACTGTGTAAATATTTTGTTCTGAGCCTACAGCATCCTTACAGATCATGCATGCATTAAAGTGAGTCCAATCCTATATTATTATAGGAAGACCAGTCTTGTGAATTTCTATGATTTCTTTAATATGAAAACAATATTCCTTGACACATAGCATTTAATGACATCTATTGAAAGAAAGATTGCATTAGTGCGTTATTAGCTTTTCAACTTTCTCCAGCAGAAAACCCAGCTTCTAATAATCAGTGTGATCTACCTGTTATTCTCTTCTTCTCTCCGAAGTCTATCTCTAGCCATTCACGATTACTGCTGTGGTTAGAGGCCCAAGCCAGTCCCTGGACTTGAAGCCAAGCCTTGTCAGGAGACCACTGGAATAGTTGTCCAAATTCGTTGGTCTCCTCCCAGTAGGAAGACGCAGTGATCTGGCTCTTGGAGAGGAACGCTTCATCCAGACTGAGAGATTTATTGCAGCCTAGGAGTCCCAACACAGACATAAGCAGTCATTTTGTGTTTTCACAGCATATTTTTACATTAGGCTAGCAACATATGAAGACCGCCCACAACAGCCAAGTCAGATGTTGCCTAATCTGGTGCTAACCTGATGCTGTCCATTAACTGTGGTGTTTGCCAGTCAATTTGTAGAGGATAATGCAGTACTGGGATGGAGTCCCTCTCCTTTACCAACTCAGCTCCTACATACACGACACCTTCTGACTGCATCTGTTATTTTTAATTTGCCCTTTTGTTTTTTAATCTCTGAATATTTTTTTTATTGTTGTTCATGTGAAGACTTCTTATTTTTTTTTTCCTTCTGAAACATAATATTTATGTTTAGAGTTTGGCATTAACTAATTTTGCTATACAAAACATTTCTAAGATGAAGGCACTGTACCGAAAGGAACACTTTACCGTAAATATTTCACGATTTTCACCTGCAGTGAGGGCTAGGAAATTTACTCATTAGAGAAGCTTCTTGATACTGCTGCCAAGAGGTGATATCATGAAGGTAATAGCTGCAGGTAAGTATTATAAAATCCACCAAAGAACCCACAAAATTCTACACATCAAGGTTCCTCAGAAAGAACAGGCCAATGTGATATGGTTTCAGTGAAGTTAAAAATAATTTCCTGGCAATTTCAAAGGCCTATATATGTTCAAGAATTTTCAGTGGAACAGTAAATGATTTTATCTAAAATGACTGAAATATAACTCGAATGAATGAGCACGAACTTTTCCCCCCTCTTTGCTGTGTTTTATGTAAATTAACAGCTTGACAGATTAAAGATGCTTTTGCTTCTTTGAAACTCATAAACAAAGGTAGCTCTGTGTAAGTTCAATGTAAATATATTTTCATTCCTCTGTATGTTTTAGTTCTGGTATAATGAAGATGGAACTTATAAATATCTGAAGAAAAACTGCTTTCATTTTCTGCCACCTAAAGTACATAAAAATAGAATTATCTGATTGCCATTTTTCATATGCTAGCACTAGAAATGTAGCATCAGAATACTATTTCTGTTTCTCATCTATGTGCATATGACCCATTCCTATTCTGTTTTCTTCCTAGCTCACTTCATATCCCCTCAATTTTTTATCCAACTTTTATCCAATTTAAAAAATTGTCCTAAAATATCCTTACTGGACACAATCTAACATTCTTTACATTCTGATTGCTTTTCAAAACTTTTAGGAAAATTCTTAAATAAAAAGGTAAAATGTGAATATCTAACAAGAAAGGCATTATACTTACCATTTGAAGTAAATATAAACCGCTTATCTGACAATGAACCACTGTAAGAAAAGAAAAAGTAATTCAGCCTTTCAGGAACCAGCCATAGGAGTGCCAGAACATGGGTGGCTTCACTGTGGCACAAAATCACTTTTTATCTAGCAAAATATCTCTGGCCAGATATCTGCTTACTTTGCTGCTTGACTACCCACCTCCTAAGAGCACTCTTGTGCATTTCATGCTGTGTGTTCAGGTCACTAACAGCAGTTTTGATCATTTGCTGTGCCTTAAGGTGACTGACTCCCCATCTCACCAGCCTGTTACTCTTCCTGTGCACTTCTGCTTGACTCCTCTGCACAGGACCTTTATTGATGCTGCAAAATCCTTCACCTCCTGCTCCTCAAACCAGCAAAATAAAAGCACACAAAAGAAGCCAGGAACTGGAAAGCCAACAGGGACTCGCATTATCTACAATGCTTGCTCCAGTGTGGGGCTAAATGCTCTTCCCCCATCCGTTTAGAGTAACTTCACTGAAATCAGTGAATTTCTACTGGTGTAGTCCACATCTAGTTTGAAGAAAACTGGCCTTAAGTTATGTTTGGTTGTGACTAAGCCACATTAGCTCTGGCCATTCCCATGTTGGCTAAACGTGCGTACCAGTCAGACAATGCAAACTGCTGCTTGTTTTAATCTGGTTCAGATTAAATGGATTATGTTCTGATTAACAGTTTGCTTCTGTTATAACCACGTCCAACAGCTTTTATTAGGACTTGTTCTTTTGGCTCTGTTAACAGCAGCACATCTGTGGCTTCCCTTTTGTCCCTCCTTGTAACAGACTACTTTACTTCCAGAGCAAAGCCATTCCTTGGGCCATCCTGCACAGCCCTGCACAGCGCAGACCACCATGAAATAACCGTAGCAAGGGAAAGCTGTGCACTCCTTGTCCATCCACGGAGCCACTTTCCTTTCTGATTCCCACTGAGATATCCCTGAGATCTTTTTCCAAAAGTGATCCCTTTGACTGGCTGCATATTAAAAATGAAAGCATGGATTTTAACCTGAAATTCATTCTGATTTCCTGAGAATCTGGCCCCTTCAACGCTGCTCCAAGTGGCTGCATGCATCAGGTACCCCTTTTTAAAAATTGTGGCCAGTGCAACTGAGCAGAGCAGTAAAACAACTGCACTTCAGCATCAAGACAGCTCCCCTTCAGGCTGCCCTTCGTTGTCAGCCAGGAAAATTTCCCTGAAGGTTACCTATAAGAGTCCAACAGCCTATAGCCTAGCAGTGGTGCACACAGCCATATGTTTAGAGAGTCCTGCAAATGGGGAAGTGGAAAGTGGTCCTGTGTCTAGGTCAATAAAAACACTGCTGCTTTTTGTCGCTGGGGGAAAGTTAACGCCTACAGGCAAACAAAGTCCTTCAGGGATGATGGAAGGCGAGGAGAGTAGCTATGAGAATGATGAGAAATTCAACCCCTCCCTCCCACATCTTCCCCCCAGGCGATCCTCACGGGCCATCAGATGTGCTCTGCTTGCTACAAGCCATTTGGAACTACAGCCAAAACTATTTTTGCTTTCTGAGTGAATACAAAGCAATCCAATTCAAGAGAAGAAAGGAAAAGGAAAACATGCGGTGATCAGTAAAACCTCCCCAAAATAGAAATCACAGCACTCTTCAAATACTTATTTATATTTATACACTATCCCTTCATAATAGAAAAGTCACCGAGGTCCCTTTCAAACTACAGGTCTGCAATTTGAGCAATGAAAGGGAGGAGGTTAGCATTCCCAAGATCTATAAAGCTATAAAATCAAGCTGAAATATTTCTGCTATAATTCTGCAAGTCACTGAAGAGGACAAACTAATTCAGTAAGTGGTAATTCATCAATTTCGTAATGTGACAGGTGGCATTTGTCACACAAATTTCACTTTGTCCTTTAAGGAATGGCATCACCCTGTGCTCCTCATTTTCCTGGCAACCTTCAGGATCCTGCCTAGCCAAGAGCGCCAGTGACAGCATGGCAGACCTGTGCTGGTGCCTCTGAAAGGAAAAAAAAAAGGATGCTGCTTCACATGATAAATGTGTGTAAATCTCAGATCCATTTTTTCCAGAGTCAGTCCCAAGGAAGCTTCTTATAAGCAGCGTGGGTTAACACCACATCACATATTTCACTATTCATGAGCATGTGGGCTCTTCAATTTTCAAAGACAAATGATTTCACATGTGCAGATGTACAGTTACGGGCCTCCACAGGCAGCTCACATTACAAAGTTAAAACCCCATATATTTGTACTCGGGTAGCAGAACTGTCCAATAAATCCAGTCACTTGATCTTCATTATATCATTTGTGGGTTCAGGTCCGCACATGGGGCATGAGAGCTGAAAATCTCATAGATAACAGGGCATAACAAGCGCACTGAAAAATGAAGTCAGGGAGGCCAAGGTCAGGTCTTAAGGGCTGGCAAGTGAGTGATTCATAATTCCGCTGTTACATTATAATACAGATATGTAACAGCCCAATGCACACAAGCAGCGGCTTTGGATGAGGTCAGTTTCAGCTCAAGTCACTAAATAATTTAAATCTTTAATACTGAAATCCACTATAAATGAGATTTTAAAAACTTGAGTAAGCTTTTGTTTAAGGGAGTACAAAGAGCTGTGATGACACTGCTGTCTAAGCACCGTTCTTTCCTTGCTGATGCTGGCTCTTCGAAGGAACGTGTTGCAGCACAGAGGTACCTGAGGACGGGGAAACTAGGCAGCTTTGGAAATACATTTCATAAAAGCCTTTTTAAAGCATGAAATGCACTGGTTCATTTTCTTAGCAAACATGCCCACTGTTTCTAGGAACACATTTCCATTTGAAATACAATGATTTCCCTGCATCCTCCGATGTACCTCTCCCAGAATAATGGGATCACACCAGCAGTTCATCTGCTCCTGGGATTTCCCCAGCTGCCAGGAGCAGCAGAAGCATCCTGTGAATGGCTGTGCTCACCCTCCTACTTTTCTAAAAATCACGCTATCTCACTTGTAGGGTTCCCATTATAAGCCCATTCACCTTTGGCTGCCTGAATAATCTGCAGAGAGATCTGTGTGGCTCCTCGGGGGCAAACCAGTCCCTTTGAGAAATGCATCGTCCTCAAGGAGTGCCTCTTCTGCCCCGGGATGCAGGAGAGTTAGGGTGACAACGCTCCTCATTAGGGTGCTCTGTATAAGCGTGATGAATCTGAGCCCGGGTGGCTCGTTTCAGCCTGGGAGCACGTCTCGGCTCTCGCTCGAGTCAGTGGGAGTTGTACCACTTGGTGTAACAGAGACGAGTCTTCGTCTCTGTGGGCACCTTCATTACTCATGTGAAATGTATAAGACATTATGTGAGTAGCAGCGTTAAAAGGACGCTTGGCGGTTAAGTTCACGGGTTAATTATGCAAACAGTGTTTTCCCCCAGCACATGTACATTTGATGTCTTCTACGCTTCATTCGTTGCTCACTAACTCTTGTACTGTGAAAAAATACAAGTGGGAATCCCAGCTGTCTTTCATTATAACATTTTATGTGCTACTGTCTGAGTTACTCCTGGGATTCTCAAGGATCACACACACACACACAAATGTATATAAATGGTTCTACGACATCTTTAGCTACAGCACCAAATATTTAATTTCTAAGGGTTTCACAAAGCTGCCATGTGTGACAGAAAGAATTTGCATTGTTTGCTCTATGGAAAGGCTTAGTGCCTGAGCTGAGCTCTCAGTCCTGCTTTGCTTCAGACAAAATTAAAGTATTTTTCTGTATATTTTAGCTATCAAGCAACATGTTTAAGAAAATAGAAAATATTTAGGCTTTAGAGGCCTTCTGCTAGAGGTCAATGTGCTACCAGCGATCTACATGCTACCCACTTTGTGAATTCCAGTGCCAATATTCAAAGACTTTCAACCTATACTTAAGGTTAAGAAGAGCAACAGACCAGATGAATGCTTATGTTTTCTATAGGTTCACATGTAAATGTGGCCAAGATCGCTGGGATCAAGACTTAAAAATTAAACATTTGATTACATAATTTGCTCATCAGCTGGCAGAAGTGAGATGCATACATGGAGAGCTTTAAATTAGTTTCAGTTTTGACACCACTATATTTCATGGTGATCCTGTAGCTGGTTTGCCTATTTCTGTTTCACTGAGAGAAGGGAAACACAGAATGCATACAAAATGGCTGATATGGTACTGTAGTTTTTTGTTGTTGTAGTTCTTGTTTCAAAATAAAAAAGTCATATTGTCTTAGCTCTTTTAGTCTATGGGACTGAAGATATTTCCCTTTCCACAAGAAAAAATGGATCTTGCAACATCCAGATAACATTTTTAAATTAAAAAATATGAACCAACAGAAATGATGGAGGCAGTTGCTAGAAGGGTTTACTGTACTGGATAGAGATTAGAGGATTTATTTCTACTTCAACAACAGCACAATTAAAAGTCAGAAGATAAGTGGTAAGTATAACACCCTTGCTATAAATATTCTAAATGAGAAGAATTCTGAACATGTCAAAAGCACAACGTTTAAGAAGGTATTCACTGAATCCCCTATGGCTCAACGGCACTTTTTATTTATTCATTCTTCCTAGGGTTTTTTTAAACTCTAACATGAATTTAGCATGATTTATTAGCACATCGATTAAAGGTGTTTGTTGCAGAACATCATACTTTCATGTATCTGCTAACAAGGTAATTTGCAAATGTGTTTTGGAAGGAAAAGCAAAAAGAGAAAGAAAATACAGCCCTGTGCTGTATAAAGCCACATAAACTTGGAACGTTCTCCTACAATCTGCGCCAACACCATTTTAATACAGCCATAGAAACAAACCCCAAAAGCCCCAAGACCCACACCTAACATCTTCTCCTTCTCCAGAAAACCATCGGTGTGGTGTCCCACCTGCTTCTGCTGACCTGCTCAGTGCATTATGCTCCGGGGATCGCCCCCAGAGCCGGCGGTGGGTGCCAGTGGTACTCACTCGTGCGAGGGGACGCCGTTGGCGACGACGCCTTCGTAGCGGCTGATGCCCTTCTGCTGGGTGACGCTGATCTGCCCGCCCAGCTCGTCCGCGATGATGCCCGCGTGTATCGCCGACTTGCACAGCAGCGACGTCTGAAAGGCAGAAGGCATCACACCCAAACACTCAGGGGATGGGGCTGACAAAGCAGTAATGCTCCAACTCCCAAGCCACTCTACGTGTTGGAGCACAAAACAGCCTGCACAGGCATAATAGCAATAAGAAGCGTGTGTGTGGGACCCACAACAGGAATCTTTGAAACAAAATACATCTGTTTCCGACAGACTATTTATTTTTTTTCAAATGAGAAGGCTAATAATCTGGTTCTGGGAAGGCGCTGTAAGGTTTTAACCTAATAAATAGCTGGCCTGCCTCAGGAAAACAAAGTCAAAGGCAACACAACCAGCCTTCTTTGCAAAGGGAAAATTAGAATTACTTCCTGAACTTACCTGAAGGCGGATCTGTCTATTACTGTGTACTGCCTTAGGATTTGTGGCATGGTATGCACTGGGAAATTCAGCTGTGTGTCATTCACATGGGCACTTCCACCACTTTCCAAGCTGGGGTGCCTGACTGTCCCCTCCAGGGAGGGCTGGGTGCACTGGGGACACAGGGGCAGCAGGGCACATGGAGCCCTGAAGGTCCTTCCCGTCAGAAAGCTGAATGCCGTGTTCATGGTGGAGGGAAATTTTCTTTCAAAAATTCCTCCACCTAGATAAGATCTGCATGAGGTCATGCCATGTGCTGCTTTTCTTTTCTAATCACCCTGTATAGCAGGAATAACTCAGCTAATTAGAAGGCGATGTGGCATTTCTTTGTTTTTTCAGCTCTGCCGTTCTCCGGGATGGGGCGGTGTGCTTGAGTAACTGGACGAACAGGTTGAACATGAACACTGGTATTTTGGAAACTCAGCAACTGCTTTACCTGTGACACGGTGGGATTTTACTTCAGTGGAAGGATTAAGCTTACTCCACTGTGAAAGATGCAAAGATTTCAGAGGCATGAAGGGAGGGAGGTGAGGGGCACAAAAAAGGCAGAGCAATGTGTGATACGAACTGCGGGTAAAACCACTCAGGCAACTTCATTTTAAAGATCAAGCAGTTAATAAAGAATGATCCAAGGAGTTTTTAGTTATCGGTGGGATGTGATTAAGTAGAGTATAGTATTTATTTCATCTCAGAGCAGATTCCTGGGATACTGCAAACAGAATCTTAAAGAAAACCCACAAGTTACTGAAATGCTTTTTATTCCTGCAAGAGATAACTTCAGAAAAGAAATGCACACGGACTCCAAACAAGTAAAAGATGAAGTCATAGGAATATTTAGTACATTGAAAAGCACTGCCTCAAGAGGGAAAAATCCTGTGCAGCCAAAAAGCCAGAAAACTATAGTAAGTTTAGTCGACAATCAGTGGACTTTGTTCTCACACGATTGATTAGTCTGTTTGAAAAGTGTCTCGGTGTGCTTATACACTGATAACATACCAATATACTGATAGTAAAAGGTATATCTAACACAGATGGGAAGAATTATTGACAAACGCCAAGCAGCAAAAATTGAAACCAAGTTGCACTATGCAACTGAGCAATAGATTCTCCCTTCTTTTCTTTTTTTATAATTTTTCCCTCATTATCCTGAATACTTACATCTCTGTATCCTTCTCCTATATTCCCAGAAATGTCACCTGCAATGTCTCTGCAGCCAGCAGGACAGTATCTGCTGTAGTAAAAGAACAGAGGCTTGCTTAAAAACTGGACTGTAATGATGATACCCAGAAACAAACCCATGCAAAAGAGATGCTCTCAAACCCACAGATATTTTAGCAGTAAGTTCTGGCTCATCACATATCATTGACTATAGAGGGTAAATAAAAGTGGCCCTGAATAGACTGCACATAGCAGCACACAAAGAATTAAAACAGCAGTTTTCCAAGTGCATTTTTGTTCAATTCTGTTGTTCTAGAAATGCCATTATGCACACTTGCAGCGCAGCCCAGATAAGAAGCCTGCATGCACATCCAGGCAGTAACCAGCAAAGTACAATTTATTACCATTGCAAACCATATCAAGGAGCCAAGAAATTATAGCTTGTCCTCAGATAATCTTTTATCAGCTGGGGCGTGATCTGCTCTCAGGAGATGCAATGGAATTCAAGGCTACTTTGAATTTCAGAGTGGAAACTCTTTTTACATATACCATACGTATGTATGCCCAAATGAGAATTGCTGAGAGCTCTGTAACTCAGCAGAGGAACTTGTTTTCCTGGGCTGCAGACTTCCATTCTGCACTACTGCTTCTCATAGCCAGGCCTGACACTATTACAGCATTGTAGCTCAAAAAACAAACAAAAAAATCACTTCTCCAGACAACTAAGACTGTATATGTCTTATGTGACATTTTACAGCAATTAGACCAGATGCCGGAAAAGTAAATGACCGCACAGAGATGTAAAACTTCTTTACCTGTATTCAGTCTTTGTGTAGTGGTTTGCTCGTTCCAAACATGTGATTAGATCTGTGAAAAGGTACAAATGTCAATACCAGCCAGAGGACAAGGAAATATAGAATAACATTTGGCTAAATGAGAAATTGCATTTGAAGACCTCTCTGTGTAATACTTGCACAACTTTATTAGAAGTAAAACAACAGCTAAGGTTTTCCCTCACTCTTTTCATCTCCCTCTTCCACTCATGCTTTACACCCCTTCATCAAAGACATGCAGATCCCCAGAATATTAAATGTAGGATTTGTATCTTAACCTCTACAATCTCTTCATCCTATCACAGTGTGGTAAAAGCCCAGAATGCAGAAGGTATTTTCTTTTTCACTGGGCCTGTACTGAAAATTATCTAGGCAAGATTTCAGCAGCTATTAGATCTGCTTAATGTTACAATTGCTTCTTGCACACATGCTATTAAAAATATGATGGTTCATGCTAATAAGATACCAGAAATATTTAGGACCAAACATTTGGGACAAAGTTTATGTGTAGGGAAGATAATGAAATAGGAAGGACAATGCTGCTTATCCTTCAGAAACAGTACTTTACCTGGATGATCACTACTGGCATAGGACAACAGAAAGCCTCGCCCTGACACGTGGGATCCACTCTCAAAGTGAATAGTCGCTTCGTTGCTGTCCAGAATGATTTCTTTGGGGACAGGCATCATATTACCACAGTAGGGCCCTACAGACAGAACGAAGATTTCAGAGTTTAGATGAGATAGTTAGGCTGGAGTACTCTTGTGATTAGCAGAGAGTTTCATAACATGCTCATTCTCCTTCAGTATAATCCAAATGTTGACAAAAGGGCTTGAACTTCAGTCCTTTATGGGTATGAGCTCCAACGTTACCCTGACAAAGAATGGCAAGAATCCAATCGTCTCTTCGTGGCATAAATTCTAGTATTAAGATCTCTCATTGCATAAGCCTCAGGAGAATGATTAATGCTCTTCCACCTTTGAAGTACAGTGTTCTTAAAAGCAGCAGTAACTCATTAGAGAAAAGAATAAAGAGAACATTTAAAGGCAGTCCAGGGTGTGCTAGATAAACTCTCCAGATGCATACAGCTGAGGCTGCTTCAGCATAGCAGCTATTCAGAAAAGGTTAAGATCACAAACAGCGTACCTGGTCTTAAGGGATGTGTGTGCCACGAGTCATGTTGTACAACAAAGCAGTACTGCTTTGCTCAGAAAATTTCTGCATTTATTTGCCTTTTAAAAACATCATCAGTCCATTGAAACATATAGTTCAAGTTTCTAGAGTTTTAGATAAAATAAAGAGGAAGAGGAAGGGGAAGGGAGCAGGAAAAGGAGACACAAGTCTTGCACTTACGTTGAATTAGATAAGAGTTTTATAGCTACCAACTGCAATACCTTGGAGCACTCCTCAGGACACTCCTTTGTTGCCACAGCAGGCATGCCTGGGACTCTTTGTGACTACATTTGCTCCTTCAGAAGTCAGTTCCTGAGGGGAACTTGGTTTTGAAATCACCGTAGTCTTTGCTCTTCTGTCACCACGCCTGGGTGCAAACACTTGTCCCTGGCTGCCCTCAGATGTAGAAAATCATAAGCAGTTTGGGTCTGCTTCTTTGAATTTATGGGGATGCTTACAATATAAACAATTAAATAAGAGGTTTTGTAAAATGAGAAACATTTTTTTTTTCTAAGAGAAAAAGCAAACAAGACCCTTTAAAAGCCCTCAGACCACCTGTTCTCTTGAAGTGTATGACAGCTTTTGTATACTAAAGCAAGTCCTTAGTGATGAAAATGATCCCTTTGATTTTTCCTGGACAATCTCGTTTTCTTGGTGGTGGACACCTTATGGTAACTTGGAACTGACTTCTCTGATACAAGAAGTTACAGTCAAAGTGCAGCACAAATTTTATGTGTAGTACCCTTCCAAACAGGCTCCTAAAAGCCTCTTCATTTCATTTGATACTCTTTGCGGGTGGGGAGGTGTCTTTCCCAAATAGTTCACCAACTTTATAGCAACTACAAGATCAGCCCATAGAGTAGCCCAGTCAGAGGCAGTGACAGCCAGCTGTCAGCAGAGTGGGACAAACTAAAGGAGGAACTCTGTCTTTTGGCTTGTAAAAATTATAAGGCAAAGCCAGGCAGGCAGAGAAACAAGTGACAACTGTGACATTTCCCTCGAGTACTCCTGTGTTGAAAATGACTCACGACTTAGTCAGAGAAAACAATGTCTATAAAAAGGGTTAAACAAATTGCTTAGGAAATGAACTTATCAAAAAGACAGCATTTGACACTGTGTCATACCAGACAACTGCACGAGTGATTTATTTGAGAAGGTCTTTTGTGTCAGATTGCAGTGGGAGAAGTAGAGTGCTAACTTAAAATTTTACATTTTTTTCCAGAGTGGAGAAAGAGAAAAAAAAAGGGGGAAGAAGAAAGGAAGGCATTGTGTTTCTTCAAAATAGCAAGACTGAGAAAGCTTTAATCTTTTTCTTCTCTCAGGGACTGACTACATGTTTTCTCACCAATGCTCTTTGGCTTTTTCCCTTGCAGCGATTCGCAGTGACCTATCAACTCTGTAGGTATAATTTAGATCGCTGACTCACTCAACCGCACACTGGCTGGAGCACGATTGTGTGTCTCCTTCAGCAGCAAGTCTACATGTGTCCCAGGTAATTATACAAACAAATCACACGTAACAATAAAAAATGATAAAATAAAATAAAAAAGTCTAGACTTATAGAGTTGTATAATATGAAATCCGATAATTCAGATGCAATCAGCTTAAGAAATCAGCATGCAATGCCTGAAGAGAAGTTTCTACTGTTAAGTATTAAATCCAATATGGGTTACAAAGCTATCGTTATCTCACAGTTATGCCAAGAGCAGGTCTGGTGTACCCAGACTCCAGTGGGTAGCTCAAAACTAAGGGAACCCAGGGCTAATTACTTCAAGGACATAAAAGCAAGAAACAGAATCCACTGCAGGGATTAATGCTTTTCCAAAGGTTTATCAGTTATCTGCATAGATTTGAAAAAAGTAAGGCATTTATTAACACCAGAGAACATTTACTTGTTCTTTGTTCCAAACAGATGAAGCCTTGCAAAATATTTCGACACAGCTCTTCTCAAGAATTCAGTTAACATCAGCAATACACAGCCAAGTCTTCAGCCTTCCGTGAGATCCAGTAAAGCTTAATTCCAGGCCACCAAATACAGAAATTAACACTTAGACCTAAGGTTTAGAAAAAAAGTATAAGCATTACCTCACATCTCTAACTGCTGTTTTTGGAGATAGTTTTGCCTTTACTACATGAAAGAACAACAGATGTGCAGTCAGTTTTTAGGAAAAGGTGTGATTCCTCGCTCTTATAATGACCACTGTTGACCAATGTAAGCATATTTAATTTACTGAATAATATGGTTTTCTGTTTAGCAGCTCCTTTTCATTTTGCCCTGTTTTCGCAGAGTGGCCTTTTTGACCTCTGATTCTCATTTTCCTCTCAGTCAATTCATTACACATTGACTGTCTTTCAAGAAATTCCCCAGGTAATAACTGGTAGTGCTTAGGAAATAACTCTTCAGGGTCAAGACAGTTCTTTGGGTTCAGTTTTGACAGAGAACTTTATGCTTTGATCTGTTTTCTAATTTTCTTCAGAAAAATATGATTGTTCTTAATCACGTGTACTCTTTCCTGTGCACTTCCATACAGTAGTTCTCCATCTACTTTAATGTTGAAAAGGCAGAAAAAGGTTACTCTCCCACGCTTCCAGCGTTTCAGCTCATAGTGTGCCTGAGTTAGACGCACTTTCCCTACACATAGTAACACCCAGCATAGTTGTTCTCCATTGACTTACCTAGTCTCCCTTCAATGTACTTACTGTAGGATTTCATAGACATTAGAAGATTAAAACCATTCAGCATATGCAGTGATTGGACTTAATCTGAAAACTGTCTGTCTTAGGCAGTATTTTTGAATTGCAATTGAAGTGACAAGATCACATGTCAAAAATACAGCTTTAGCATCTACTTTTAAGACTCGTATGTGATCCCTGTCTTCTCTGTCCATTCCACCTAGGATCTGTTGACTTCTCCAGGCTGTCTATATGAATAACTGAACAACCTCAGTGGGGAGGAGTGATGAAGACACAAGCCTTGGTTTGTGCCTGTATACAAGGGAGGAGCTGGTTTAAAGAGCTCTGTTAACTTTTACTGCAGCATTTTGACTTGACTCTGGACAAAAATTTAATTTCTAAACTTGGGACTAAGCCAGAAGATTTTAAGATCCCTTTTAAAAACCACCAGATCCCGTTATCAGTTTTTAATCTTCTGATGTTAGTTGCGAGGTGGGTTGCTTTGCATATTTGGCTCGACAAACGAGTCACCAACGCTGATCTCTCTCCTTGTTTTCTGTTTAAGTGACTCTGTTGGATGTCTGCTAGGGTAAGTAGGCAGGATTATTTGGTTTGTTTACTAAGAACAAAGAAAGGATTTTGATTTAATAAACAGATGTGTTACATGTCATGAAACTGAGTAGGTGTTCTCCACATTTCAGTGTTACTATATCTGCATGCCAGGGCCTTTTCTTCTTTCGGTGTCTCACTAATGAGCTGACCCAAGTGTAGTTCCGTCTGTTCACTCCAGATTCATTAATATATATGTATTTTTTTAAATTCTGCAAGAGAGCTATTAGGGGCTTATGGATTTTGAATGTACCTATTTTAATATTCTCTATAATTAAATTAACATTTAATGCCTTTCCTCCAGAACTCCTGATATGGTTTAGGTGGTTTAAATGAAATACTCTTATTTTGAAATTATTGTCTCTGAACAGTATTAACATCCTGCGAAACACACAGTAAATTGTCTCATGGATATCCTTTGGCTGGCTTGTCTGGAGACTGAAGAGATTATTTTATGCTTTGTTTATTTTTAAAATTTTAGCAATAGTCTACTGCTTTTGTCTTTTTCATAATAGTGTTGTCTTGCAAATCTGACGATCTTTACAGTATTGTCTGCTTTTATGAAGTCTAGTTTACTTCTACTGTCAGCCAGTCTCTGGCATATTTCCTGAGATTACTTTGTTGAGTTGTGCTCCTTTATTCCTTCTACTTCCCTCAAGAAGCGCTGTGACTAGAGGACTCACTTCTCTCACACCAACTGGCGGTGCCTACATGGTGCTCGTTTCTGTAGCATTTGCTACTTTCTGCTTTTTCTGTAAGGCTTTTTTCTTTCTTTTAAAATCAATTCTTTATCAAGTCTTTACCTATTGCACGCCTGGGTCATTCTGCTTTCAAATTCCTCAACCTCATTTAAAACTTCCATTTTGACATTTGAAGAGATCATTAGGAAACTCAGTTTAGATATAAACTCATAAAGATCTATGGTTCAACAGGGAATCTTCTCTCTTTCTGCTTTCTGTCTTTAACATGAGACTTGCAGAGCAACACATCTTATGAACAATGTGTGCAATGATCCTAAGGTTATGCTTCTCCAGAATTATCATTTCCTAAGGAGTTTGTATGGGAAAAAATGTTTGAAATTTTCATCCTTCCTTTTGTCAAACAAAATGGCTTGGAAGTACCTCAATAGTCAGGTAAGAACAGGGAATGTAATGAACATGGATTATGCTTGCTTTACTTCAGAGATAAAAACTCAGCCAGTGTGCAAGTCTTTCACAAACAGCTCACAAAAACTGCAAGGATCTGTTGTATGAAAACATATGCGTTCTTGAAGTTTGTCTCCATCCCACATTCACAGAAATGCTTCACTTTCATAAGAAGTAGCTGAGCATAACCAGTAGCTCTTCCTCTCCTATTACCAAGAAAGAGAGGAGAAGAGAAGCCTCTTCTTCACTCCAAACCTGTGATGAACAAGCGCAGGGGTAACCAGCACCGCCCTCAAGGATGTGCCACGAGATGAAAAGTGCAGGTCCACGTCCTTCTCTGCAGGACATGGGGAAGGTGGTGGTAACACTATGAGTTGATAGGGTAGTCACACTCATTAGTCAGGATGAGACAGCCTAGTTATTCAACATTTAACTCTGTGCAACACAGTCTGACCTCAGAATGAGTGTAAGTAGTTCTTGTTTTAAGAAAAACATATATAACTTTCCGTTAACATCTAAAAGGTTGCCAAAGATTGTGATAAAGGAGAGAAAAAGGCATCCAAGTAGAATCAGGCTGGAGAAGTAATTACAGTTTAAAAACGAGGATCTGGGCCACCTGCTCCCACAGTCTGTAGGTCTGCCTGCTTGACCCCAAGTGAGATTTCCCCTTTTACTGTGGCTTTAGCTAAATCCAAAGACGGAAGCATAGCAACAGGTAGGAACCTTTAGTAAAGAGCTGTACCTGTTTAACAACAGCAACAAAATAAACCCCAGAAAAATACACAATACAATTTATGCATCTAAAGGGACTAAAAGGTCATTTGATAAAAGAAAAGCGGGTTTTCTTTGCTTTATAAGTAAATTTTTCCAAAGCTAAAACCTTGGGCTTCTGTAACCCCTCAGGTGAAACCCAACTGTTAAAAAGAGTTTTGACTGTTAAGAAACCGCTTAACTTGATCTTCAGTGAGAACTTGTCTGGGCATTTCACTGGATTTCCTGAAATACCAGAAACAATACTGTAATAACAAGTTTCCTTTGAGGGGTGAAAAAGAAACCTGGGCACACCCTTTATTCAAGCAAGACACTTATTACCATCTATAATAAGGAAAGACTGGTTCGATGAATCGCCTTCAGCCACGATGACAGGTATGAGGCGTTGGAAGGCACTTGGTTCTCCTGCACACACACACACACACACACACACACACACACACACACACACGTGCAAACTCACTCTCAACAGCCATCAGACACTCACACATCAGTAAATGCTCGATTTCCCTAACAACCCTTAGAGACTGGCTGCGGAGAGGAGAAAGCATTTTCAGTAATTTCTCTTGCTATTTCACACTAGTTACTGACTGCAAATTATGCAAGAACAAGTTAACTGCACTAACTCTCCAAATTATTACTAGTCACTCAGCAGATCTGACATCCACCCCAGAGGAACACATCAACCTCCTACTGACTGCAAGTGAATGGAGAACTAAGTAGGCACTTATCTGTTCTTTAATCTCTTTCCAGTCAAGACTGAAGATCGTCTCACAAAATTAAAGGAAAAGATGCTAAACCATTAGACGGGGAAAGAGTGAAGAAAGCAAGCAAAAAGGGTCAAAAGAAATACGGGAATCTGATAAAGTCATGAAAAGAAGCTGACTAAAAGCAATTCCTGTTGAACTTTAAAAACATGTATGTTAATACGTTCATAAGCAGTGCAGCAATGGCTGCTGTGTTCTTGAGAACTACAGGGACCACATGGTTAATCTTGTTTTCACATATCCCTTTAACTAATTAAAAAATCAAAAGCTCTTTTCAGAGCTCAGTATTTTTAATATGCTCAGCTAATGCAATTAACTCTAGAAGAAAGGCATTTCAGTAGAGGCTGCACCTTGTCCATACTGTGAGATCATGCTTTATATTATCATCTATTCTAGATTCCTTTTGTGGGAGAAAAATAAACAAACAAACAAACACCACCCTATTTTCATCCAGTGCAAAGACATGCCTTTGAAAAGGGACATTATAATAAATTTAATTCTCCTAGAGACAACATGTGCAAAGATGTGTTAACATTGCAAGATTTGTCAGACAAAGGTGACTCAGTTTCACCAAGACTGGTGTTAGACTACCTTTGCCGACTGATGATTAATGTTTTCACATCTAAGTCTGGATACAAAGCTAGCAGTTTGAAAGAAAAGACTTGTTACAGGGTCGTTCCTCCGGTTAGCATAGAGGAAAATTGCGTGCAGAATAATAACCCTGAAATACAGTGTTCAGCCACTTTATGTCTCCAATTTTAGAGCTTCATTAAGATTACTTAATGACTATCTTTTGATGGCAATATCATAGAAATATAAATGCAATGGCTGCCTTCACAGGTTCATCAAAGCTGAGAAGCATCAAAGGTGAGAAGAGCTGTAGTGTAAAGTTTGTGTTCCAGCTGAGCAGGGAGGCTTTAGTAGATCAGTGTACACAACACTATGTGCTTTTCCAGGAAGGAATTAAATCCACAGTACTCTTGGGGTCAGACTACAAAATTAGAGGAATGCCCTGAACCTAAATAAAACTCTCAAATTAGTGTTCTGCTGTCTAATCTGTAGTCACAGGCATACTAAAGTGAAAAAATCACCTGGCTAACATAAATCCATGAATCCACTCATTTGTGTATAACAGCTTCCCTTTAGGGTATGGAACATAAATACCCTGAATGTGAGCCGAGTTGCTCCTTGTGTATTCCATGAATCCCAGGAGAAGTTTATAACGATGAATGAATCAGAGTTATATATAAAGACTTGTGGGAGAAATCTGAAATGAAAAGAATATTTTGTCATCTGAAGACTTGTTTACACTAATGTTGTATTTACATGCATATAGTGTGGTGCTTTGCCTCCGACCAATTTTCTAAGCTTCAGATACACTCCTGAACAGGAGACTGTATGCATACTGATGTTGCCTCTCTTGTATTCTGTGGAATTTAAGAGACCAGAATAGTATTTAAACCATATTTCCCTTTGGACCTTATTTTCTGATAATTGCACACCTCAAAGAGCAGAGGCTGTCTGGCTAATTTGAAGTATGAGTAATATTCAAAGTGCCAGGCTTCATACTTAGCTTTTTGGATTTTCCTTTTTAAACTCAGGTCAAATACAGACATCCACAAGCATTCAAACATTAGTTTTTAATTGTTCAGATGTTTTCAATGCCTGCAAAACATTTTTAATTCTCCTGTTATCCTATTAAGGAATTTAAGTGGCAAAGCTCAATATCTTCTTGGCTGAAGGGAAGATGCTGACCTGCTTGTGAGTTATTGTGAAGAGAGGAGAAATGTGGAGAGGAGAACTGGGCTGAGAACAGCTACCGAAAAGGACACACAATAAGACTGACTGTACTTAGCCATGCCTACTCCCAGAGCTTCTTCTGCTTACACAAATGCATATTAAATCCCAGAACTATACCAAAACTGTTTTAACAACTCACTTAGAGAAGTCCTAATCTCATTTGTAAATTCCCATGCCTTTTAAAACACAAATGGTGTTGTGAATTTATGCGTACAACCCTATTTCCTCACTGCATGGATTCACCTGAAAGTAAAGCGAAGTCTCTGTATGTAGGCTAGTGCAAAAGTCTACAGCAAGCTGCAGACCAGAAAAAACATTGCAGATAACATGCCTGCTTCAGCCACAAAACTTGTTTAATCAGATATAAGTAAAATCTGCTAATTGTGCAGTTCATTACTGAGAATGCAAATTATAGTCCACATGCATCAGACATTACCAATCAGGTATGAAAATGGGTGTGGGAATACTTGAAAGAAATTCATTACATGGATTTGATTGCATAATATACCAGTATTCTGTTTATAGGCTGAATAACTGCATGACTGAACTATGTGAAGATGCCTTGGGGCTGGTGTGTAAGGAGCCAAAATTTCAATCAGCATTCAAGCTTCATTTTTCACTTCAAAAAACAATATATTGATTTATCCTTGTTTCCTAGATAAGCCTTTGATTAGAAATGTTAAGATAATATCAGTAAAAATTATTCAAAGTTATGATAATGCAGTACTAAACACGTAACACTTACTGCCAAGTACAGACAATACGCTTCAGGTGAACAGAATTCGTTACTTACAGGTAAACGAACATAAACATAAATACAAAAATCCAAGCACACACAAACAGAAATGTTCCTTATGCCTCAAATCAAGCTATACGCAAGGCTTAGATATGAGCATGTCAGGGTTCACTCTTGTTGAAGGCTGTTTCAAAATGTAATACCTCCCTCCTGATGAACAATAATTACCTTTACCTTCGTTTGTGAGAGAAGCTTTAATACCTCACCTGATCTTATCTTACCAGATGAGTTATAGGCCTATCATGCTCGTGAATGAAAGGCAATCATCCCTCTTTACTATTATGAGTCCTGAGCCTGGGAGAACCACACACTTCACTGAGACAAGCAATGAGCTGGGTGACCTTGAAAACCTGCAAAAGCTCTGTGTAGCTTATCTCTTCATTTGCTTTTTCCGCTGAACCTGTTCTGCTTGTAATGTCCAGCACAGCGCATTCAACTGCAGCTGACTGGAGGGCTACAGCCTGCTCCCAGCTGGCAAAATCTTACAAACTTGTTATTCCCCAGTTTATTCCAGTATTACAGAACTCCTTGCAGCTCCATGTCTTTGGATTTAAATCTGACTTCTGCAAAAGAGCTCACTGTCCTGAAAATCTGTTTGACTCTTCTAGAGAACAAAAGTCTCAGCAACAACTGACTGGGAAAACTGATTTGAAGAAAGCCTCAGGTTCTCTTAGGAGGACTTTGTGTTATTGTTTTAAGTACACACTTAAAGTAAAACACTTAAAACACACTTAAAATAAAACACACTTAAATAGCGTATTTAATCACCTATCCTCTTGTGCAAATCCCTTACACAAGTGCAGCCTGGCTGTACACGTTTAATATCTGCAATTATTAAAGCCTGTAGGTTAGCAAAGGCTATCAGTGTCTAACAGCTCGCAATAATAAAGGTTATCTCCTCTCCTCTCCAAGGCCTCGACAGACTAGGAAATAGAGAGATGCAAGACAGTGGGCTCCAGCTTCTCATCTCTGTGTAGGTAGTGAGCTAGCTCTTTCTTGACCCGAGAAGTATGTACTGCTGATATATATCCATGCGTTCACTGTATCACAACCATGATAGCTCCACAGGCCTTAGAGCACAGCTCCATAGGCCTGAGGGCAGAGCCCTGTAGATGGGTGTGCCACAGGAGGGCACGAGCCCCAGAGGACGTGCAGCCCCCCCGCAGCACTCCCAGCCTTGTCAGCACATGAGGTGTGAGAGCAATGGCTCTGCACGCCCGGAACAAAACACTTGAATATGGAAAGGAGGAGGAAAGATAAAAGGGTAACATTCCTTGTGCTTTGCTGAGCTGGGATTTACTCGCACTTCTCATAGTTCATGTATTTACCATTGCCTTATCTTTTACGTACCATGGACTGTTGAAGAACTCAGGATGGTAAGGTAGCTGGATTCACATTTCTGTGATTCAATGTCCAGGTCTCCAATTTTTAAGATCAAGCGTTTTCCCTGAGGTACTTGGATTTTCTTTTCACAAAGAGTGTAGTTTGGGTATGTCCCAGGATAGTTCTTGGATGCCAGGGTCCCACTGTCTTGATACATCACCATGTGCCCACATCCATCCCCTGCAGAAGGAGAAGAAACAATGAAGAAAACCAAAACGTATTCCTCAATAAAAAAATCTGTAATAAAATAAAATCTGTAATAAAATTCTGACCACAAAATCATCTTATATGCACTCTGCCTTCTAAAAAAATATTTTGTAATGCTCCACCTCAGTTATGCAGTTGTTGGAAAACAGGTAATTAAAATAAATGGAGTCATATTTATCTTGTAAAGCAGTAGAAAAGAGGGTTGGAAACACTCATGAATTAAGATGTATTTGACAGTCCTATATAAACAGTCTTTCTGGTTTTGTTTTACAGCCAAACCCTACCGAAACCTTAAAGACGCAATTTCATATGTAATAGGTAGGATCCCTCCTTAAAGAGTTTTCTCTCAATTATCATTCCGTATTTTATTTCCGCAGAAAGAGCCATCAGGGAGAGGGTAACTGAATCATGCATGAAAGCACAGACATGACTTAACTGCATACTATCACAGACCTGACTCATCTTACTTTCCTGATGGTTTTCTTGCTCCACTTGCACAGTGCAAAAAGCACTGGGGACAAGGTAAACACAAAAAGGTGGGACGAGTATTATCAGCCCTACACACAGGCTACTTCACAGCAGCATGCCTGGAAATATCAGTGCTGCTGCCTCCTTGCTAACAGGTTGAGGGTTGGTGCTTGCCTGCTCCTGCACGGGAAGAATGCTGCCACTGGCAAAGTGTTTTTTGTGGCCACGCGTAGGAGTGAGCTCAGCTTTGGGGACTTTCCTTGGTGGAGAAGCATCTGAGGAGCAGCTGCAGCAGAACATATGACAACAGGAAAAGGCACATGGAAATACTGGGGGGATGTGGGGGCTGACATGGAAAACAGGATGCATCCACGGAGGGGAAGGAAGCAGGTATCAGATAAGAGACCTTGACTACTAAAGGAAGCAATTTTTAGTGAACTATTTAAAAGTATACTAGTAATGTGAAATCTATATATTGAAGCTAAAGTCATTTCATTCTGCTGAATCTTTCAAATAATGAAAACTATCTCAACAGTGGAATTGGTGCAATATCTATGTGTATGTAGCAGTCCTCAGGTTTAGGTCAGTTAGGGCACAGACACTCTTTTCATAGGAGTCTTATATTCTGTTACCCTTTATCACTACAAAATTGATACTAATCCTAAAAGTGTTAAAACAGAGAATCCCAAAGAGCTGGGAATTCATGTTTACTTTACCCAGAATTTTACTTTTGGGGATGTTTTGGTTAAATTGTTTTGACCTGGCCATTTTAATTACTACCTGAATTTCCTTCCACAATCACTTGGAGGAACATACTTAAGATTTGGTAAGATTGTTTAAAGGTAAACAACTAGAAATGAAGTATTGATAAAGAAATGTACCATACTGGGGGCTTGGGAGAAAGTGGCATGCTGTGCAAAGATAAGCTCCAAGCTATCAAACTTTGACTCACTACTATATAATTACACTGCCATTTCATGCAACTCACTCAACTGCTTTTTCACAGGCAAGAGCATTTATTTTGAAGGTTTATCATTATTTCTAGCTTTGTTGCCTGCTGTTTAATTCTGTCAAAGGTTCATGCTTGGAATAGAGGTGAATAGGAGACATAGATCCAAAATCATATCACCACAAAACACATTAAATATGTTTTTTCAGATCTTTATGTTCATACGCTTGAAAAAATAGCTGTTGTTAAAGTTTGTTATCTTAGCTCTATTGATTTTAGAGTGCATAGGAAAATGCTAAAGATGAAAGGCAAACTGGTCTCTTGAGAAAATCATCTTTTTAATGGAAACTTTCTGCATCAGGAATTAAAATGTAAGAAGCAACACAGCACACAGGCTGTCAAATTTCTTGATCCAGAGAGAAGTCTGGGGAGGTCCAGGCAGCATAAAAACAGATCACTTCCAGGAGAAAACAGGACAATCCAGTTGCCAGTGTAGCAAAAAAGAGTTGCCCATGGCTTTTTTTTTTTTTTTTTTAACCACATTTCTAACTGTAAGCATTTATTTTAATTGGACTTATAAAAGTAAAGTGACTGCAGTCTGTAGTCTTGGTTTGCTACCTGTACTCATTGGGGAGGGAAAAGGGAAAACAAAAGGAAAAGAAAGTTATACATCCACAGCAGAATGTCACGAGGATGAACTCCTTAAAACTAAAAATCCAGTGTTTGCATTGCCTTCATCTCACTGGGTCACATTCTGGCCTGTGTCACCTCAGTAAAATCCCAAGGATCCTCTACGGTACAACTCTCCTAAAAAAGCTGAAGAGACGTCACTCTCATGGTGAGACGCTGACAACTGTACAGGTCACAGAGCACTGTATTTCTGCAGAAAGTGTACAGGCAAAACTGTAGAGACCTCAGCTTGCCATCCCCCTCTTTGGAGGTTATACAAGGTCTGGTCCCCAGGGAAACTCCTTTCTAAAAATCTGTCTGTGAGTCAGCATTCAAATGTATTAAGACCAGAACATCTTTAGAACTAAGAAAGCATATTTGCTATTTTCCAACTTTTCACTTGTGCGATGTAGATAGCACAGTCATTCAAGCACTCCAGCTGATGAGAGGCAAGCGCAGCATCATCTTGCACCTGTAACATCCCTCACTGCCTCTGCTCTGCCTGTTCCCTCAAAGGAATAGGTCACGGCAAAAGCTCATCTGCCAAAAGAACTGAAGCGATGTCCAAAAAGTCAGGCCAAGTCCTAGTAACTATCCCTTCTGACTCCAGCTCTACATTTTGAATTTCACAGCCAGATTACCAGAGGAAAAAAAAAAAAAGTTACAATGAAATTTACTGGAAAATGCACCCCAGGGAAGGAGTCTGAAGGTATAGAGGCAAGGCAGAATAAATTCAGGATCTGCTAATTCAAATAGATTTAATGACTAAATGCAGAAAAAAGTGTATAATGTATAACTCCACTATAAACCAAAGGCTCAGAAATGGAGGCAAACTGAAAGGAATTCAAGAAGTATCCCTGTACCCCTGTTCATATTTTCAAATAAAAAATGTGAATAAGGTTATCATTAATTTTGTTCTTATTGGTATTTTTTACATGAAATTTTGTTTTTCAGTAGAAATGCATTGGCCAAACCTCAAATACATTGAGTTTTAAATCCAACTGCTTGTCTTTATTAAAACTACAGTTTGAGTTTCTCATGTCACATTCTTTCCTATAGGCACAGCTCTTCTGGCTGGAAGTATGTGTATTTAACCGGTCAGTTCAATGTAGGGTTTCTTGTTAACACCAAGTTTTCATTTAGCATTGCTTTTGGGTGCTGTTTTCTATCACCCCATCTGGCAAGAAGTTGATGGCCTTGTCTCAGACATCCAGGTTTCATCGCTTCCCACTGGACACGAGCTAAGCAAAATATTTGAGCGCAAGGTATTCAGCAGCCAGAAAGTCTAAACATGCCTAGATTTAATAAAATCTCTCCTCAGCACCAGAAGTTACTAAAAGCACATCAAAAACATGCTTTGTAAACTGTGTTCCCACGGGCATTTGAATTGAGATCAAGATCGCAGCCTCTGGATTGAGGGCGCCCGCCTGTTGGCCTACGCTCAGGTTGTATGAAAGATCACACAACGTTGGAATTAAGACTGTTTACCATGAAGATAAAAATAGTCTCCTGTGGGAGATGATGGAAATACCTCCCCCAGGACTGGGAGGCACAACCAGCACCTTCTGCTGCAGAAGCAGGTCCCCCTGCTTGCCCTTTGCCTTTGCTGAGAGTCACGCGTACGTGTAAAATCCAGCCTCGGCTCCCCCAGAGGACATCAAGACATGGGCCATGCTACCTCTGTGGAGAGGGCGAGGGGATGTGCTGATGGGTGGTAGCATTTCCTCCACCTGGATGCCTGCATGGTGGATGTGCGTGGGACAAGGTGAAGGGAGTATCCCCAGGCAGCCATGTCTGGGCTGGGCCTGGCCATGGGGGCCGGCTCATGAGCAGGAGGGTCCCCTGCCCCAGAGGGGCATCAGTGGTGAAACCCGTGCCCATGAATGAGACCCAGCACCATGAGCTGCCCCAGGAACTGTGGCTGGGAAGGAGATGCCTTTCACTAAATGGTGGCAGCCCCAGAAGCAGCAGAGCTGAAGAGTTCTGAAAATAACACCGGTTCCTCACGGCACCTTCCTGCCATCCTAAATCACCTGGATGCCTCCCGGCTCCTGTCTCTTCCCAAAGGCCAGCTTGTGGGCTGAGCTCCTCTTGCCCCTGGGCTTACCCACCCGTGGCCCACACACACAGGGGGTGCACACAGTGCCTTCGTCCATGGGCTCGGAACACTGCCCCCTGCACTAGGGAAGAGGCTACCGTTCTCAAATGCCTGCTGTAGGAATGTTTCGTGCGCTGCAGCTTTTATTGAACGATGTTTATACTGCCAACTACAAAATCGTTACAAGGCACGATATCAAAGTATGTTTTCAGAAGTGCTGCTACAATGTCCTGGCAGAAAACAGCTGCCTTTTTCATCCTTCTGATTCACATTCGCTAAGCAATTAATAACCGGCTTGGCCTCGCTCCAGTGCTAAATACGTTCTATTCCCCAGCGTGCTCAGGCACACGGCCGGGCCCGCACGCTCCGCCGCCCCTCTGGGCGCAAAAATTTCTCTCCCGGTTACTGACTTCCAATGCCACCCTGCCCTTGGCTGCCTTCTCACCGCAACGAAGACCCCCAAACCAGCCTTATTTCCCTCTCTGCCTCATCTCTCCCTGTCCGGCTGCCTGCCTTTTCTGCCTTCACAGAGATGCTCGGGGCAAATTGAGCACCATCTCTCCACCTTCCCCTGCCCACATGGAGTCCTGGGTGCAGAGCTGCTGGCCTGTCTTCTTCCTTCCCATTCCTCCTGCTCCTGAGAGCATGGAGCTTCTCTGCCAGTTCCTATATTCTGGGTTCAGCCAAAAATCAGCATTTTCTGAAGAGCTACAGCCTGCAAGAACATACAGCCAAAGCAAAGAAAATGCCACTGAACTGAGCACGGGGCTTTGTCGATAATCCCCACATGGAGACATGAGATTCAGCTCATCTTCCATGTTGCTTTCCCTGAGGTAATAACCCCAACTTATTAAAAGATACAGTAATAACTGTCAAGAAAGAGTTCTGTGCCTGTGTTTGAAAGATTTGAGTTATGCATAAAAGCAGATGAATATCTAAATAAGAAATCAAATCTTTCCAGTCAGACCTGTGCCCTCCCTGATCACATGGGATAGGAGAAAAGACCAGGGGAAAAACAAGATTTGTTGCCAGATGCCACCCAAACCACTGATGCAGTCTTGACAACATATTAGTTTCCCATACATCTGCTACGACCGTTGTCACTTACAGAAGCATGCACACTGCAAATGAAAGTGGGTTTGTGCTTTCACCACTCTGTGAGTGATCAAGTGAGGCCCGGAGTTAAGCACTTCACCTCTAACCTCTCCACCAACAAACCTGAGTGAGGAGTGCTAGCTCTTTACTGGGCCGTTACGATGGAAGAGAGAGGTCACCACACAATCAAGACCTAAACCTGTCACTTTTCCAGAGAACAACAAAAATCTCAGACCTCTTTGCTTTTCCTGGCAATGGGCTCAAGTGGCTAACAAAAACACAGGGCAACATCGTGGGCCTGAGGCATTTCTGTGTGGGCGAGCATCGCCAGCCCTCCACACTGCCTCCCTGGTGGCGTTGGCACCCAGATGCCATTGACGCCAGTGGAGCAGCTGGCTGAGCCCTGTCTGCAAAGAAGTATATAAAAGTCCACAGCAGTGTTTTCTTTTTTTTTCAGAAGTCCAGCTTCAGATACTTCAGAGCACTTTGTGGAGACTGCAAAGAGAATTTCAAATGATGAAAGAAACTACGGGAAATTAAGGCAAGTCTATAATCATCTGAAAAAACAATGACCGCAATCTTCCATGGCCTTTAAATTAGTCTTAATCTTTTCAAGGAAAGAAATCCCCCACTTTGCAATATGCCCTACTGCAGATGGAATAATAAATATGGTGTAAACTTTTTCTTTGAATTGCATTCTCATTTGTTTGACTCCATAGGGTCCCCAGGAAACATTTTAACCCCTGTGCTGCAGCTGTCCCTCACAACACTCATTTTGCTGCCAAAGCTAACCAAGCAGGAGGTGGGGAGTGCTGGGAGGGGGGCCGAGGGCAGGAAGGGAAGGTAGAGCAGCAGAAGAAACAAAGGAACATTGTAGAGTGCTGATTTCGTAGCCCAAATTATTTACTTACTGACTTCAAAGGGATGCAAAAGGAGAAGGAGGTCAAACAAACCACAGCGTGTTTTTCCCTCCTCCTCGCAGACATTATTTACTGTAATGTCTCTCTTAAAGTAGGAATGAGAATGCAGCAAATGATCTCAAATTGGTTCCACAGCGGTTCTATAAATCACAGATTCCTCCCATGTGCCCAGCTGTGATCGCCCCCCCGGGCATTTGGCAGTGGCTAGGGGCTGGCTTTCCCCTTGGCTTTCCTGCAACCAGCCTCGGGGGATGCCCTGTCTCAGACATGTAAGAAGTCATTTTGGTAACCAGTTGGATTGCCATCATCAAGTATATTTAAAAAACAACAACAACAAAACTGACAACCATTTTTATATTCCTTATATAACAAAGTAGCTTCCAGCCATATTACCATTTTTCAAAATTAGATAGTTTTTTTAGCAACAGTTAGCAGTAGCTAGGGAAATCCTTATAGCTGTGCTGACCTACATGGCAGTACTTCAATGGATTGCCACAAACAACGTGGGCAGCCTTTACTACCCCAGAAAGCTCTCACATTTGCAGAAGTTTGCAGAGATGAAAGTCTCTCAAGACCAGAGCTTTCATTTATTTAGCTGCTAAAATGTAAAAAGAAAGCAGAAATCTCCTTTTGAGCAATTTCTTCTATCAACAGGAAACCATTTTTCAGTAAAGAGGCAACTTTATACTTAGCATTCAGGCTCGCAACCTTAACAAGGAATAGAGTAAGTTTCACTTAAACTTAACACAAATGTGAACCAGAAACTCACACGCTGAAACCCTTCCAGTTTCTCTGTATACATAAAGATTTGATTACTTTTGTCACTTAAACAATTAACTTTCTGGAGACCAACCATGTCCTCTGAATATACATCTTAGGTACTTGTGTCATGATGAAGCCTAACACTACCTGGCTACATCTATGCATGTGAGTAAGTGACAAGAAAACTCAGATTACCCTAGAAATTACAGTACCAGAAAGAGAAAACAGCAGCTACAGCCTTGATAGTGCCTTTCCTATAAATTATTTATGAAGACGCAGGATTAAGAAATTGCTGCATTCCGTAAAGAACAAGATCGTGCAACATGTAAGGGACGAAGTTTATACAAAAATTAAAATAGCATCATACAGTTCTCTTGCTTTGCTTCTATCGAATACTCAGAAGTAGTAGCAAAAGAGGCTTGCCTTTGCTTTTCAGGACGACTATCTGGTTCCATCACAATCTGTGAAAGACAGACAGTACCAGAGTACATGTCAAAAATAAGCATGTTTTAGTCACTGCTTCCAGGACTTAGGCAGTGTACCCAAATGTAGTCCTACAGAGAAGCGAGTTTCAGCACTGGAATTTGCTTTTCAGCATTCTAAATACAGCAATCTTGAGCCTGTGGGTGTGAGAAAACTTCTCTATGCCTTTTAACTGCTGCAACAAAAAAGACTTTTACTTATTTATTTATTTATTCAGTGCATAGCTGCATATAATATTTATCAATGCCTTTCTTTTACGAATGTGGCATATTGCTGTGACTCATCACCTCAACACTTTATTACACTGTGAGTTTTGGGGAACAGATGTGAGAATGGATTTACATATTTATGGATGTTTCAGAGGAATCACAGGTGTAGGCTCCCCATTTTTCAAGATAGAAGTTGATTTTTTATTTTCCAACAAACATCTGCCCACCTGAAAATACATGGACCCCACATTAAGGTGTCCATCCTCAAATGCAGAGGTGCTGAGAAGGCACAAGCACTTGGTTCACTGCCCAAGCACTGGTTGTAGCTGCACACTGAGGAGGAACCTCGGAGGACTGTTAGTAAGTGGGAATGTGGTCATGCTCCTCCACCAGCCACTCATGTAGAGTGGACCTTGGGGAAGCTCCAGGACTGTAAAGGCTATGGGGAATAAATCTCCCACAAGCAGGCATTTATTTCCTATCCCTCTGCTCACAATACTGCAGCAGTGCAGCAGGGACAAAGTGGGAAACGGAGCTCCCACTACCCCATGCTGGCCCCACTGGGTTTGGTGGGGCTCTTCTACTATCAGGGCACCTTCTCTGATTCCCCTAATGTGGGGCAAATATGCAGTTGGATTTCTATTAAGGGCTTTTCAGGCAAAGTAGGAAATGCTAATCTTAACTGAGAGACATATCATATATATGCAAATTGCTTGCTCTACTTTCTCCATCTGTTTTTTTTTTTTTCCTAGGTTTTTCTCTTTGCTATGCTTTACTGGAGATTAACTTACAGTATATTGCACTGAACTAGGACTGTGTGGGAAACATATGCTGCAAGCTCAGGGCCAAACTCGAATATTGGGTAGCACAGAAATAGGAATATTCACAGCCGTGGTAAGTACTGGCAAACCCACAGGGACAGGAAACTCGGAGACACCAGGTTAAAAAGAGGCTGAAGCAGAGCTGTTCCAGTAAAGGTAGCAGGTGGGAAGGCAAGATTTCACAACAACTTTAATTTGGGTAAGAGCAACCGTCTGAACGTGATAGGACGAAACCCCACCACCACCACCTTTTGTTTTTAATATGCAGCTCCCTTGTTAGTGTGATACAAGCCAGGAAAGACTGATATTTATCAGTGATTAAGGCAGGTCGATTTTCTTAAAATCATACCTGTCCTGACTTACTAGCACAATCACACATTCACTTCCTTTTGCTTGTATGACTAGATTTAATATGTGATTTGTTGTGATATGTGATTGAAAGGACAACAGAAAGCACACTTCTGTCAAAGCAAATTATGTAAATCCTACTTTATCCACTAGGTATAAGTTACTAAATATCTCAAGAGAAAATGGGTTTGTGAGGGAAAATAATTGCCATTTATTCACAAGACTCAATTTTCTGCTTTGCCTTTTGACTCATTTAACTTATAGGAAACCAGCTCTTTCTACCATAATTATTGCAATCGAACAGCAAGTGGTTCCCTACAACTCCAGCAGAAGTGGCAGCAAAACTAACTGAACTAAGACACATCTACGATCAAAGATGTACATCAGGCTTCTGACCTGGAGCACTGAAGGTGAGAAATGTTTTCTTTCAGTATTCCCATGCTACTAGCCTGCCTGATACTCATCATCAAAGCATTAACCAGAACGGTACACTCAGAATCTCAGTAAAACATGAAATGTTGTGGTCTCCCTGGTTTGCTGTGGTTACATCTAGTTGGCGTGAACTATATTTCAAATTTTAAACATAAAAATTTTACCAGCCATGGTATTATGTAAGTACTACATTACTGGTTGTGACACTGTGTGTGAACCACAGCATCATTTCTGCCACTTTCAGTCTTCTGTGACTTGTTAATATGAGATTGTGTAAAATGTATTTGCAAATAGAAGTGAAAAACAATGCACAAGAGAGTGTTTTTATACCACTCTGTGTACACTACTTACACTGCAACTCCATATTTTCCTTTTATTTTACTGGATTTTTTTAAATTTATGTATTTATTTTTGATTAGCCCCGATCTTGTTCTCCTGTTTTCAAACAGCGTATGGCAGAAAGGTATGCAATTTTTCACTCACCTTAAGAGTGAATACTTCAGTGCAACTGCTCAGACACTAATTTATTTTGATAAAACATTATTTTGCTTTCCACCTACAGAACAAAGGGAACTAATTTCTTCTAAAAAAGAGGAGATTCATTTTCAAAGCAGAAGCATTAGCACTTCCTGAAAATCAGTTAGTTCTCAGATACATGTTTTATGGACAAGTTTAACTATACCTCTTCTACCTGTGATAAAATACTAATAGATCAGCAAAAGCTGACTCCTCGGGCTTGAAAATGTTGACAGTTCTGACGGCCCACGTTCTCATCATTCATGACACAACACTTCATATTACAGCTTACCTGCAGAAATTCTGTTTTAAAGCATTCGGTGAGGGCACACAGACTATGGCTCCGAGGCATTTCAACTTTAATTCTCCCTTCCCTGACACGGAAAGCGTGGGATAATACAAAACCCTGGCTTTGGGAGCAAGCTGAGACAACGTGGATGGATGGCAATGTCTCTGGTGTTAGCCCTGAAACTTGCTGCTAAATCCTCCCAGTGGAGGGGCACCCTCAGGATCTTTGAATTTACTTTACAGGTTTGGATATACTTTTTCATACTCAGAGGATAAAATTGACTAATTTTTTATTCTGAGCTTGTTTTGCAAAGGAAGAATGTCTGACTGTTAAGTTAAAGCAATCCTCCACCATGGTACTGGTATGGCACCTGAGTAAAATAGATGTAAGTGGTTTCAAGAAGCTGCACGTTTCTACTCTGTGCAGCTGCAACAACAAGGCTCAGCCATGTAACAAAGTGATTCTGTTTGGATAGATGAAGAAACCCACCTATGTTTCCAGTGTTTTGAGGTCTCTCCTTACTACTCCATGAAGAAAAGGTTTGTTTCATTTCTTACAGGACACATGGGCCTTTGTATAGCACGAGAGATCACATCCAGAATTCCCCATGTGTTTTTGTAATTTGAAATAAAGCAAATAAACACAATTTTTATTCAGTAGACATGAACATCTGGAAGATGACATCAACATGACTTCAACTGTAATGTCAAAGCGTTAGACTGAAATCCTATACTGTTGAACAATTTGCGGTGGGAATGCCAGAAACTTGAACATCGCAGATTAAAACTGTGATGGAAACAAGGTTTCTGCGGCAGCTGAGGGAAGGAGCAACATTTTGGAGCTCTGCTAAAGGTGGGGTGGAGGAATAATACAACAAACTTGTAACTGCCTGATGAAATTACTGCAACTACAGTAGCAGCTTGAGCCCAAATGTGATACTAAATACCAAAATGAAGATCCTGCTCTAGAAGAGGCTATGGATCTGCATTTCTAGCTTTGACCTGCTCTGCCTTCCCCATTTATTCTCCTGTCCTTCTTCAGGGTGTTTGAAAACACCTTTACTGGAGCTCCTTGGAGATGAGCAGAGAGAATATGGGCTGAACAGGCTCGTGCTTTCCTCTGCCTACGCAGAGGAGCGGCGTGGGGCTGTTGTACAGGCAGCTGCTGTGGCCAGGCAGCAACCCTATCCCACCAGGGAAATGGAAATAACGAGCAAGGTTGCTCTGGGACTGGAAGTGCTAGTCAGCAAGGATGAGAAAGTCCCATCAACACCAAACTAAACCTTCATATCTTGGAAGGAAGCTCCTGAGAGGCGTGTCCTAGCTCTGTCGAAAGAAGAGGCAGGCAAAGAGGGAATGCTTACCTTTCTAGTAGTGCTCTCAGCTCTTGGGCTTAATTACACAGCATAAAAAATCCTAACTACTGGCAGCCTCCCTATGTGCAAGTGTCTAGTAGACCTCAGAAACATGGCTTTAGCATTCACACATTTTTCACAGACAAAACAGGATTTAATTAGATAATTCATAATTTTTGCTTTCAGAATAAATGAAGATATCTTCATACTCTTAAAATTAGTCATGACATTACTTTTTTTTTTTTTTTAATTTAACATAATATTATTATTTTTATTTTAACATCACTAGTGGATTGTCCCAGTTTGAAGTTTCCTAATCCCAGTGGTAATTCTAATTAAGCCTTCTGGGGAAGCTGTGTGCTTATTCTTATGCACTGCTATTAACATTCTTTTTTTTTTTTTTTTTTTTGATTGCAGATAGTTGGGATCCAATGCCATTCCACTGAATCCAGTCAGAAGGATTTTATTTTGATTTTGTCTGGCTTGTTTTATTCTTAACAGATGGTGCGAACCCATGTGTTGATGAGTACATGCCACAGGAGAGCATCTGATACAATACAGCCAGCCCCAAACCTCCAGCAATGTCTACACTGAGGACTTCAGTGCACACCACCACTATGGAGCACGCTTCTCAGCATTGTGTGTTGTCTCAGGTGAGCTTTCTAAACTGTCATACTTCTGGTGTCCAAAATGGCTTTGAAAAGGTACCTCAGCTATCTCTATGTAGTGTAAACATCCTCAAACGTGGTGTTTTTAAAGCTATTTTTTTACTGAGCTAAACACATAGCTCCAGTGGACTATAGGTGGCATGGTCTCATAAATACAAATTAATGTATTTTTGCATATGCAAATCAACATTTAATTTGTATGAAATATTATTCAACAGCAATGCATGTTATGTGCATGTGCAGATAGCTCAAGGAAGAGCTTTCCCAAGGCATCTTTTTCCTCCCTCCTTTGCCAGTGAGACTCCCAGAGGCCTCCCTGTCTCTGATTTCATTTGAAATATGTCCTCTGGTAACCTAAAGAGAAGTACATATAAAGGGCTTAGAGCTATTTATAGCAAAGTCTGTGCAACTAAAAACATGGTAGTTTTCATGTGGTGGGTATACACAGCACTTATGAACTGCAACCGGAAAACTGTTGCCTCCGTCTTCAGCGATTCTAGTCAGCATTCACAACGTGACACAGAGGGAGCCAAGGAAGGAAGTAGACATAAGGACAAAATGCAAACAAACTGAAAAATTTACCAATCGGTTATATGTAGAAACTGTGGAGGGTGTGGGGTGTGTGCATACAAGAAAGATTCATCTTTATCTGCATTGCAAACTGCTGGAAATGGGTATGCAGACTGGATTAGCATTATCACACCAATATTCTTCAGTACGTGTTTTGTGCAAGTCCCTGAGAACAGGCATATTCTCTCATAATTACTGCATACACTGTTACCACATTAAGTAACAGCCTTGACTCAAAAGCCTACTGCCCCTAAGTTCTCCCAATTTATGCGAAAAAGCTGAGCATTGGGTGCAACTGTCAACAGACCCAGAAACACTGCAACCAAAGTTCACATTTGGATGCTGATCTGCAAATCCCACATTAGCTAGTGTCACTGTCGTGCCTTATTTTAAGTGAAAATAAATGAGTTATACCAAGAGTGGTGGCTTCAGTCTTGCTCTTAATAGAGTGAAATCCCCCTTGCCTATATGCCTTCCTACAAATAACCAACCCGCAGATTGGTTTTAAATCCAACTGGCCAGAATTTGCTTAAGAAATGTAATAGAAGATTACTTAAAACTCTGAAGAAGGAAGACTCAGATTTGACGCTGATTTAGGTACCTGCTGCCCAAAATTACATCTTTCAGTCTCCTGCTCAGTGAGACCAGAAGACTGGAGAATGGTGAAAGGCAAAGGTAACGTGTTCAGATCTGCTTCCCTTCTACCTTGGTCTTGACCTGCTGGAAGGAGACCTTGAGAAGGGACACCAGGACATGGTTGTGTGAGGCTGGGCAGGTAGAGAACAAGGTATAATCTGTGGTTGTCAGCTAAGAACTGGCAAGTGAAACCACAAGAGAAGTCAAGATCAGCATACAGAATAATTAAAATGTGCTTATTTTCCCTTTTATTATAAATCCCACAGTTAGTTTATCACTCATGCACAGTCATAGGTATGACATTTGTCCCCAGGTAAGATGTACTAAGCTCACAAATATGTTTTAATTAAAAGCAGCTCCCTAATCACTAGGCCTTTCCTGTCATCAGTCTATGAACAACAAAATGCTGTTTCATAGATGTCCTCAGACAACGTACATCTTTAACATGAGCAGAAAAAGAGCTGACACACAGGTTCTGCACAGTCACCTCAGTATGAGCTACACTATGAAGCAACAACATCACAATGAAAACGGGGCCTCTCCCCAATTTAAGACTTAAAAGAACAGAAAGTATGATGGCAGCTTCATCCCTGTTTTGTAGCATCCCTCAGGATAGACTGAAAAGACACGTGAACTTGTCATCTGTAGGTTCTGGTCATGGAAAAAAGCAGATTGCGCAGCCAGTTCATTAGATGACAGAAAACTGCACTACTTTATTTTTTATATATATATATATATATATATATATATAAATCAATATATTTAAACTGGTGCATCTGTCTGTGAACCAGCTGGTGGGAGACACCAGTGGTGACAAGATTCAGAATTAGCTGAAACTCAGGCCTGATTCACTCCGGCACTTCTCGTGCTCCATTACAACTTTTAAGTCAAGTCAAGAAGCTTGTGTAACAGGAAGTTTGTCTCCACTTATCCTTATCTCCTCTCTCCACTGGTGCGGCTGCAGAACACTTAGCCCCTAATTTATAGGGCAATATCAATAAACAAACAAGTAGAATAATACCCCCCCTATGGAGAAAGGGAAGATTTGGGTCAAAATCTCTTCCGCTCTCTAGACACAGGGCAGGCTATCTTGTAAAATTGAGTTTAGCAATATGTTTTACCTGGTTATCTTAGTACATGTGTTTCTGTGCTGTTGGTTTCATGGTAGAAACATTTCGAACGTGAGTAAGAAACAATGTAGGCACCTTTACCACCCAGTTTTGGAATACAGACCAGGAGTTGGAGTCATGCTTAATTGCTGCTTAAGTGCCACTGCATGCACTAAAACCCCCAGAAATCTCAGCAAACTTACTAACTGACTCTCCAAATGACTTTGTCCTTGAGGTCATCACGACAAAACATCGGTGCAAGAGGAGGCAAAAAAAACACACCACCACAACAGAACATGGATGGATAGAGGGGAAGTTTTTTTTCCATCCCTGTTTCCCAGAGCATATCAAATTGGAGTCTAAAAATCAGGAAATATATATTGAGGATAGAACAGCAAAGTTTCAAGAGGAAAAAAAAAAAGCTATTGCATGAAGCTGATAAGTGGAAAGGTCACTCAGCTCATACCAATTTTTCCCTTCAGTGGAGATTTGTATCAGAAATCCCCATTACTAGGAAGTTAGGGAAAAAAAGGTATAAATCAGCATAAACAAAATGCTTTATGGCAGTGCCTGGATGCTATGCTAACCCACACCACCGGGTGTTGGAATTTGCAGCCAGATTTGATACGGGGACTATCGGTTTACCTGAAACGTGCTGTCAGGCTCATTGCTATGCCTAACTTCCAGCACTAACTATTTTAGCAGTAGCTGTCAGTGAACGCCTCTAAGATGGATGCACCGGGCCGGGCAGTGCCACAGCCAGGAGCTCGCAATTCCCCCGCAGCAAAAGCCAGCTGTACTCGCAATTCACACAAGAAGCTCAACTGCGAGCCGCACACAAACAGAGGGCAAACAGAGCAGCTCCCGGGCCCTCGTTTCACCAAGCTGCGGGATCCCAGCGAAATCCCGGCCAAACTTTGTCTCGGCCAGAGCAGGCGCTGCTCTTCCCTGCGAGGCTGCAGGTGAGCAGCCCGGGCTGCGGGGCGGGGGCAGCCGGCACCGGGAATGGGCTCCGGCCCCTGCAGCAGCCCCAGCCCCATCTTCATCCCCATCCCCATCCTCATCCTCATCCCAACCCCGCCGCCGGTGCCAGATCAGAGCCGGTGCCGAGCCCGGGCGCCCCCGGGGCCGCAGGCGCCGCGCCTCCAACTTGCCGGGGACTTTTCCCCGCTGCCGTGACTTCGGGAAAAGAAGAGAAGAGGAGACCCACGAGGAACCCACCCCCCCGACTAACGGAGGACGAGGGAAGCGGGAGGACACGCTCGCCCTCAGGCCGGTTACCGCCGTAATCTCGCAGCTCCTCAGAGCGGGGATAAAGGCGGCGGGGATTAACCGGGTCAGCTGCGCGCAGCCCACGGTCCCCCCCGGACCCCCCGGACCCTCTCCCCGGGGCGAGGGCAGCTGCCGGCTCCCGGGAGGGGGGCGAACCCCCCCGGCCGCCCCTTGCCCCCGGACTCACCCAGCTTCTCCGCCCGCAGCCAGAGCGGGGCCGAGGCTCCCAGCAGCAGCGAGAACAGCAGCGAGGGGGCGGCCCGCGCCCCCCCGGCGGGGCTCATGGCTCCGGCACAACTTCCCCGCTTCCCTCCCGCTCCTTTCTCTTCCTCTCCTCTTCCTCCTCCTCCTCCTCCTCCTCGCCGGGGCGGCCCCGGGGCCGGCCCCTCTGCCCGCCGAGGGGGGCGGCCGCCCCCCCGCATCCCTCCGCCGCAGGTGCTGAGCAGGAGCAGGGGCCGCCCGGCTGCCCCCCCCGAGCCGCGCTGCAGCGCTGCCGCCGCCTGCCCGGGCTGGGGGTGGAGAGAGGAAGCGGGAGAAGGGGCAGCGCCGCCCTTCCCATCGGGCTGCCTCCTCCTCCTCCTCCTCCTCCTCCTCCTCCCGCCAGCCCCGCTGCCCCCTCCCGGGGCTGCTTCTCCCCCCTGCCGGTGCTTTTCGCCGCCTACAAGCTAACCCCCCCCGACCTGCCCGGCCCCAGGGGGGGACCTGTGGCACAGGTCGGGGGCGGCCCCGTGCGCTGCTGAGGCGGCTGCTGGCCCCCCAGAAGCAGCCCGCTTGCAACCCACCTGGAGTCCTAGGCAGCCGGTGGTTATTAGCTCCTACAGTACTTTAGGGAAGGGCAAGCCTATAACCTTTATCCCAACTGAGCTTGTGTTTCGCAAATGGTAGTGTCTGTTTGTTAACTTCCTAACAGGCGCGTTATACATATGTTACCAGGCACGTTTTTTACCCAGTACATTACATTCTTATATACATGAATTTAACACAGATTTTTAGTACTCAAGACTTACCCCTTCCTTACAAAGGAGGGTTTGAAGTCCAGACTTAAACATTAGACCTGGAGCAAGGCAGAGTGCTCATGACTGCAGCAGTTTTGAGGAATTCTCGCTGGACCTCATCAGCGAGTGCCAGCGTTGGGGTGGCTGAACCACGGAGGCTGTGGTGGGTGCCTCGCCTCGAGGAGATGAAGGCTGAGAGAGTTTGGAAGAGGGCTGTGTCCATGTGAATGCAAGGGGACTGTTCCTGGATTCATCTTGCAGATCATCAGGAACAGATCCATACAAATGAGAGAGATTATGGATGGAAAGGGGTAAGAAAGCCAAACTCTGTGACAGCCTCAAGTCTGAACTGAAAAATAACACAGAACTGGTAAACCTGGTAACGCCGAATTGAGCAGCCTGGCCTAGTGGGAGGTGTCCCTGCCCATGGCAGGGGGTTGGAACAGGATGGCCTTTAAGGTCCCTTCCAACCCAAACCAATCTGTGGTCCTATGATTCTAAAACCATTGTGGTTATAGAAAATAGCTTCTCCTGTACCAAATATTGTTTTAAAACCTACGGATGAGACTCAACAGAATGAAAACACCAGGGAGAGGAAACAAATAACACAGTGATACATCCTCTGCAGCATCTACTTTTGAATGAGTTGCAGTCACTGAAAAGCAATATGACAACATCCTAGCATACATTGGTTTATATCAGTTTTGGTGGGCCATCAAAACCAGTGACTCACACATGGGTTTGTACTGGGAATTACACTGATTTGCATTCTATCGACTGAGAGCTAGAATATGTTCTTTCATAATAGGGCCAGATTTTAGTTGCAATTATATTTGTTAAGTGTTACGACAAATATAGGCAAAAAACCACCCTGCAAAGTCAATTTCAAGTCACCTCAGGGATGCAGTGTTGCAATAAACCAGGTCTGGTGATCTTGTGCAATTTAATAAGCAAAAACCCCTGCCATGATGCTTGCAGATAATATTGCCGGTACCGAGCTCTCAGCAGACCCTGGTAGTTGATACAGGCAGGTAAGCAGCCTTAGACAGTCAAAGACGCTTTTGCCTGTCACCTTTTGCCTGTCACACCTGTCAGGGAGAAGGAAGGTGAGTTGGTAGATGCTGGGAAAGGAAGCTTTCTCCTTCTCCTGGGCACTGAAGGCTTGGCAATACCCTCTGGGATGGATAGCTAGAGAACAATTTGCTTCATGGTTATTTTTATTCCAGCAATTTGTGGAGGAACAATAAGTCACGCCCTGGAGACTAGGGTTATAAAATACCTGGGAGCGGTATTTGTTTTCCTTTCATGACTGCTGAAGGAGTTTGCTGCGCAGGAGAGCACTTGCAGAAGGAAGGGCAGGCAGCCTGTCTCCTCGGTCTTCCCATGGCCCTGGGCTCCAGCCACGTGTTTCCTGTTGCGAATGTGCTCAGTGCTCAGGTGGAAGGAAACTCCACACCTCTTCCAGAAGGTGTTGGAAGCGCAGGTTTCCTATTGACTTCAGCACGGTAATGAATAACGCAATCAGTGCTGAAGCTTCTGTATTATTTATTTTGCTATTAAATTCACATTACTTTATCTTGCCCTCTCTCTGTCAGTTTTCAATATGCTGTAGGCAAGGAACTTACTGTCAGCTCCCAAGATTAAATAATCATTAAGATGAATGAAGTAGTACATAGCTCTCAAAGCTATTATTCAGGGACTTGTGTAACCCCCATCACATTGCTACATCGGTTTATGCATACTTTTTCAAACTTCCCTTTGTGAGAAGGAGAATTAAAACCAGCTTTTACATAAATGCAGTTTTAAAGGCAAGGACTTTGAATCAAGGCAAAAGATTTATTCAGAAAGAAAGCATACATGGAGCCTGGCTAACATCTTGTGAAGATGCCACTCAGTGGGTGCTTCACAACATGAAAACTCCCCAGCGGATCACTTCTTGAGAGCTTAATGCAATTGATGTTGTTCACTAACACTGACTTAACTTCGGAGAGACAGGATTTACCCAGTGATGTGGGCAAGCTGCTTTTTTAGCATGAGGACACTCTTTTCCTTTACAATTAGTTTTTCCAAGGATGTTAGGAGCATTTTGTGTGTTTACTGTAACTGGTAGTTAACTGAGTCACCTACAACTGGATAGTGTATCTCATCTGCTATTCCTTATATGTATACCTTTACTGTGCAGGCACCCATCAATGAGCATCCACAGATGTCCAGTCCCAGGATGAACAGCAAGGCAGGACTTCAGAACAAAATCAGCACAAAACACTTTAGAAGGTGGTGGGCTGGGGACATACTCAAGTTAAAATCATAGACTTCTACAGTCTCTGTGGCTTCATGGATTTACCTGCTTATCTATATTTGGTACATACTATTACATGCTTGTATATAACACACTGAAAGAGCTGCTTCCAAGCAGACCTAAAGCATCTGATGAGGCCTTGTGTGCCCCCTGGGCTTGAGCTAGGCTGGTAGCTTTTTCTGGGGGAGGAGGCAGAGGAAGAAAGAGAAATGCACTGCACTGAGGAGTTTCCCTAAGCTTATCTTGCAAGCTTGACACTGTATACATACTTTCTTTCAAAAGCATCATACAGTTGTTCTAGGGGGAAAAGAAAAGGCAAAGAACTAATTTACACAGAGAGGTTTAAGTTTCAGCTTAGTGGAGCAATCTTGCTTTTGTATGGCTAACAGGGAAGTTCCCGTTCCTCAGAAGTTTAAGCGCTTTCTTCGCTGACTGTGCAGGAGAAGGGGGAGGAATCACGCAGCACAATGAAGTGTAGCAGACCCGAGGTCACAAATCACAAAGTGCAGGGACAATTCTAGACATTGAGAGGTATGTTAATCTCGTCATTTAGCAGAAGGATAGCTTGCAGATTGAGAGGCCTCTGAACAGTCTTTATACATGGGGCACGTTTTGCGTTTGTATTGGTGCAAAGCAAATAGTCATAGAGCTGCAGGATAAAGCTGAGAACAAAATACTCTAATCCCTGTGTTTCCAGGTGCTGCCTTCTGCTGGAAGTGTACTTTATGGTTGCATTAAAAAAATCAGGAGAGGAAACATATAAAGAAAAAGCCTGAGATGTGGCTAGATTCAGGATTTGTGTATGACATATGGGGAGCCCTCCTTGTTAAAAATGGTTAGGCTGCAGCAAAATCAGTGCCATTTCATGACACAGCTTAGAAAGTCCAGCAAGAGACATAACTGAGATATTCCAGATACACAGAGTACTTACTGCATACAATATCCCAGTAACAGTGGAAGGCTAAGGCCATGCTCACAGAGCAGCAAAGACTTTTTGACCTGTACGCCACTGCCCCACTTTAAGGGCTGCATACTCTTAAACCAGTTGGAGGGGGCTGATCTCCAGTACTTCCCTGGGCTTCTGGATATTCATGTAACTGCCACTGCTGAAAAAAAAAAAAAAAAGTCTCTATCATCTGTGGCAGACTGCGGGACTGCGCTCCCCCTGACAGAGCCAGACATGGCTCAGGTGAGGCTTAGGTTCCCTTCTTGCTGCGTGCAAGCGTAGCTCTCTAGGTGTGAAAAAGCATGCTTGCACAGAGGTGAAGGATTTAGGAAAACATCTCTTTTCAAATAGTTCTAAGCAAATAACTCAAACGCTACCGCAACTGAGTGCTTCATTACTTGAAGGGAAACATGAAGCAAAAATCAGATGGGAGAGAATAGAGAGGAGAAACAGCCTAACTGGCATGGGCATGGGCCGCTGTCCCCACACTGAGCTGGAGCCATAGCAGCAGCATCGTGCCACGACACCGGGAGCAGTAACCATGGTGGAGGGACCAAGAATATTCTTTGACCATAAGAACACCGAAGAAGAAATTGGGGGCAATTTGGGTAACAGCCTCCAGGAGAGAAAACCCAACTCTAGCAGGCCTCAGGACATTTTTTCATTACTTTCAGCAGCAGAGATGTTGCCCAGGCGGGAGCGGCAGCAGAAGCAGCAGGGCTCTTCCCAGCAGTGGCCCAGGGCGAGCCTGTGCTAATTGGATGCTAAGGAGGATACGGGGCCTCATTCACTGCAACAACAGTTGGGTGTAGCTCTAATGAGAGCCGTATAGGAGATGAATGCACACCCTTCATCACTTTAATTACTGTAACCTACCCAATCTTGTCACCTTTTATGATGCAATTATGAGATCAAGCTCAAGACTAATCGCTTGTCCCACTGCCACGCATTTTGCAGTTTCTCACAGATGCTTGGCAGTCTTGTGTCATCATTTTTCTTACTTTCAGACAAAATGAAATCAAATTTCTAATCATCCTGGTTTTGAAGATAATCAACCAAACGTGCCATGCTGTCGTTTTTAATTCTGTCAAGAAATATGGGACAGAATGTTCCTTTTCATTTAAACATATTGTTTTAAGGTTGCCTTGAAAAATATTATGATCTAAAGATTCATGACATTCTTTGTCAAAACAGAGCCTACTATTTTATAACTTGCTAGTTGGCAGTACCCTTGATCGATTTGTCAGAGGCAAGGCTCTCATTGCTTTTTATGGATGTTTAAAATAATTTTCCTGTTTCTATAAGGTATTAGCTCTCACACATTTAAAACACTACAACTTTCCCCCTTTAATCCATAGGTAGTATGTAATTTTAAACTATAGCATGATTTTGAGGGGGAGTTCACAGCTGAATCTGCATAGTCTGCATTTTTTTTCCATGAGAAACAAGTAGTCTTAGTCACTTACTCATATTTATGAGGCTACATCCAAGGAAAAGCAGGGAATTACATCTGCAAAATATGAAGCAATCCAGTGGTCACTTACAGGAATGGCCAAATGCATTTGAATCACATGCCTTTTTAATAAAGACAGTAATTAGTCTAGCTATATTCTTCCAATTCTTACGAAACAAAAGTGTGGAGTAATGGATGGTGAATGCGAGTAAGCAGGGCTTAACCATTTTTTCGTATTGTATGTGTGACTCTTACTCTCATATGTACCACAGAAGGTAGCTTACGTGCTGTTTTATTGGCCACTATACCTCCAACTATACAAATAAGAGCTTAGAGACCTGAAGGCAAATACAAGCATGACCTGAACGATTGACTGATTTAGCTGAAATCAGTCATTTTACAACAGACCTAGCCCATCTATTCAATTTCAACTTTTCATGCCAGTTGCAGTTTGTTGTTTTGCAGGGCGTGTCATGAACTCAGGCAAGAAAGCCTCAGGGGTTGAAAAGTAAGTCCAGAGATACTCTTCATTTTGTTCAGTTTATTACTTTGAAGAGAGAGGGATGGGAATCATGCTTATTAATTCAGTAATTAGTGATGAGTGGGACTTTCCCTCCCCTCCCCACGCTCGTTTGGAAACCTATGAAAGTCTGCATTCCTCGAGAGCTTCACAGAAGTAAGCCAGTTATGCATAGAGGAGGCATGGGTCATAAATCTGCAATAATCATTATGTGTGGAGAAAAAGCTTCTTGTGCAACTTTTCCACATAGCATTGGGGCATAACACCAATGAATTGCAAGGTCAAATTCTTGTAATTCATAACTACCACAGCTGCGAATTACAACTGTATATATAGTTTAAGGGTTCACTGTCAATTGCTTTTAAGGCCAGACTATGTATTAAATGTAAAAAAGCTATTAAATGTCATCATCTGTCTTTGTGAAGGCGGGTCTTTGTGTCCATTTTTTAAAATAACTTCAAAAAATATGGGCTTGAATTTTAATATTTTCTCAAAATTTAATTGCAGTATTCAATGTATTATGGAGACTGTGTGAAGCAAAAATGAGAGCCTACCCTATTTGTATAACAGAAACTTAGCAGAGTGATAAATGCTCAGATCAATTTTAAACCTTCATTCCTTATAACATGATAAATGATCAATAGCTTGAAATTTTTATGACTTAAAGTTAGGTTCATGTGGACCGTATCATTTCTCAGATATGTCTTCTCAAAGTAAGAACTTTTGGCAACCTTCTGTCTCCTTTTTGTTAAAGATACTATACTCCTAGTTATGCAAGACATGCATAATGGTGGTTGTTTTTGGCCTGGGGGTTTACAAGTGGTCCTAAAGGGTTTTCAAGATGTGATATTTGAAGTTGTGACCTAGTTAGGTCTGCCTCCTAGGCTTAAATTCAGCCTATTTTTTAATTGTTTGTTCCACATCCAGTGTGGCACTTGCCCACAAAAATCACATATGATATGCTCTCTGGCTCTTGAGCATGATGGTGATTTTCATGCAGGATGGTGGGGTCAGACCCACTGCCTTGCATAGATAAAACGATGAATTCACCTTCTGTGGGCTCCTCACCTGCATGAACAGCAGAGGTTAGGGATGGATCAGGCTTTTACTGGGCCAGTCAGAATCTAAAACTTTACTTTGAAAAGGGAGAGATCAAATGGATTTTGATTCATTCTCATGGCATAGAGTGTTCCCTTTCCTACAGTCCCACCAACATGTCCTCATTTCTAGGGGTCTTCTGGGTGAAGAACTCATTGAGAGCAGCCCTGCATAGAATGATTGGATGAAACAGTTCATCCAACAGTTCTGTTGGATGAAAAGCTTGATATGAGCCAGCAGTGCATGCTTGCAGCCCAGAAGACCAACTGCATCCTGGGTTGCATCAACACAGGAGTGGCCAGCAGGTGAAGGGAGGGGATTGTCCCCCTCTGCTCTGCCCTTTTGAGGCCCCACTTGGAGTGCTGCATCCAGGTCTGGGGCGCCAGCACAAGAAGGATGTTGATCTGTTAGAGCAGGTCCAGAGGAGGACCATGAAGATGATCAGAAGGCTGGAGCACCTCTCCTATGAAGAAAGGCTGAGAGAGCTGGGGCTGTTCAGCCTGAAGAAGAGAAGGCTCCAGGGAGACTTCATTGCAGTCTTTCAATTCTTAAAGGGGGCTTATAAAAAAGATGGAGAACAACTTTTTACTTGGGCAGATAATGATAGGACAAGGGGGAATAGTTTTAAACTAAATGAGAGAAGATTTAGATTAGGTGTTAGGAGGAAATTCTTCATTCAGAGGGTAGTAAGGCACTGGAACAGGTTGCCCAGAGAAGCTGTGGATGCCCCAACCCTGGAGGTGTTCAAGACCACATTGGATGAGGTCCTGGACAACCTGATCTAGTGGGTGGCATCCCTGCCCATGGCAGGAGGGTTGGAACTGGAGTATCTTTAAGATCCCTTCCAACTCGAGTCATTCTATGATTCTATGATCTAGAGAGGCAACGTCAGGAAAAATTATGGTCAAACATCCTCTGCACCACAACATCCACTCCTACTGCTAGAAAGGTGGTGAATTATGACTCCTCAGTTTGCCTGTTTCACCACTTCTAAACATGCAGGGGCAGGAAGACATGTTGCTCTTCACCTGCTTCTCAATTACAAACCACTCTTGGAGCACATGTAGCTTATCCTACATTGGTTTCCTGTGGTTGCAGATGGTGAATTTGGTGGACCATGAACCTTCACTTACTTCCCTGCATCCTACGAGCAGCATTTTTTTTGTTGATGTTCCTTGTCCAGGGGAATTTGTTGTTGTTGTTGTTGTTGTTTTGACATGTGGAATTATATTAATGCGATAAAATAGCAAACACTGAAGCAAAAGAAACAAAAACAACATGACAGAGATACCACAGCCAGAAAACAGTGATGATAACATTTGTTGATGACTCCTCTACCAAGTGAAGGCTAACTTGTTGTTACACAACAAAAACATTTAAAGCTATTTTATTTTATTGATCTTACAGAAATACGCATATAGACAGTTTCTCATATGTATCATCTTTATCTAAAAAGCACATGCAAAAGAGCAGTACATGACTGAGTACTTGTTCTGGACCTGGAAACTCTACCAAAGGAAGCATTTCTACTTAGTAATCGTGCCTGGGCAGAGTCTCTGCCTTCAGCTTAATTCTTGGATCTAATTCAAAGAACCTTGAAGATACCAGGCAGTCTGTGTTGACATCATCACCAAGTGCTCTTTGGGGCCCTTACTTCTTAAATTCTGATGGATCTTGTTGTAGTGGTTCAAATATTGTTGTGCCCATATCGCTCTGCTCTGCTCAGCTTCTGCAATCTACAAACCAGCAAAGAGAGCACATACCTGCACCTCAGCTCTTTGACCTTTGCTTAAATTGCCATTGAGATAGGTGTGCACCAGTATGTTGGACTGTGAACACAAATGGCTTTGGGGGTTGAAGGATGTGGTCTCCAGCAGTCTCTACTGTGGATTATCACAAAAGGACACTTTTTTTTTTTTTTTTCACAGAATAGTTCTTCTCTGGTTTATAATTTAGTCCGTATCCCACACATTGCTAGAAAAGAAAAAAAGTAGGATATTCTCAGGAATAGTTATACAGTATCACTTCTTATAAAATAAGTAATGCTGTTATATCTGATTTGACCTAGAGATTTTTTCTTCCTAATTTACTCCTTTTGTCCTTGAGCTTGTCTGAGTCCTTTCACTATTGGAAGAGATGTGTGTACACGTGTTCTTGTTCATGTAAGTAATACTGGAAAAATGAAATACTTTTCATAAACCAATTTATATCTTTAATCTGGAGAACATAAACTTATGAACTAGTATGACATCCCTTGTTTAATGCTTCTCCTCTCTTATCCTGCTTTACCTTGACATAGTATTTGTTATTACAGTTTAAGCATGTCATTGTTTTGCAAATCATTTGGGAGTCCAGATGTGCTCACAATTAAAGGCCAGCTCTTATTATTTGTATTATCATAATGCAGGGAGAGGTCACTGCCCTATTGTGCAAGATCACATTCAAACACGTCATAAGCAGCAGACCCCACTCCCCAGGCTTTTCTCTATTAAGGGACAATGATGTAACCTTAGACCTAAATTTAGTTAACAATAGCAGCTGTTACAGTGAAGGTTCAAACCAGCTGGGTCAAAGGGTCCCTTTTTTGGCCTTACTTCCCTTCTTCCTGTTACTCACCTGATCTTGTGTTGAGCCAATTCAACTTGCTGAGCCAGCAGAAAATTTTCTTGACCACAAGGTGAATGGCTTTCTGCTGTGTCAGGGAGCTGAATTATCTTGGTACAGGACGAAAATGGCACCAGAGCTGGTGTGAGGGGGAACGACCACATAGCTAAGGCAGGGCAAGGGAGAGTGAGATCTGGGAGCCTGATGGGGTGGAAGCAGGGAGGGAAAACAGGAGCAGGGCTGCTCTCTTTCACAGAGCAATAAATCACCTCAGCCTCAGTGTGTACCCTTGTCTTTAGTTTTCAGGTGGAGCTCTGTGTGCCTGGCCCTGCCTGCCCTTGCCTGAATTGGGCTCCATTAGTGTGAGGTGACACCAGCCTACCCGGGGCCTGAGGGCACCCCTAGGCCTGCCTGTAATTGCCATGGGGGCTCCGCCACCTGCCCAGGACCCCATACCAGCCCTGGGGCTCTCAGCCCCTGCCACAGCAAGGCTGCAGCAGGGCTGGGCTCCAGCTCCACACAGCCCTGCCCAGCCTGGCCATGGCCCACCTGCGGGCCCACATCTTGGCATTGGCCTGTCCCTGACTGCACGGAGGCGCTTGGTGCCCCCTGGCTGCCCTGGGGGATCTGTAGCACATGGTGCCCCAGCCCTGGGTACAGTTTTGGGTGTCCCTAGGGAGCTGTGCTTAGGTGATGGGACCAAGCAGAGGCTTGTCATGGGCAAGTGGAGTCACTGTGGGCTCCCCCACAGTGGGGACCTCGCATGCTGGCAGGTGCTGGTGTGCTGTCGCCGGCATTTTGGGTCTGTCTCCCAGCATTGATCTGAGCCTGGGGGCTGCTGGAGGTGTGCTCATGCCTTTTTCTCACAAGCGGACCTGGGCAGCAAACCTCATGAGAGTGTCAATTTTCTCCTGAGGTGATGCAGCCTCTTCAGCCACGGCAGCAGCTGTTCTTCCAGACAGGCTTTGAAACCTTTAGAGGATAAAACCTTAAGAGTGGACTTGGCTGTCTGTGGTGTTAGCACATGTTAGCAAGTCAAGACAAAATGTTGGCCTTCCCACAGCATATACCTTTTTTGACCTGTTAATGCACGTGAAAATTACGTGCTGGGTTACCATCCCCAGCAGTTTCTCATGTTAGTAGGTCCAGTAACTATATGTTTCCCAGTTGAATGTTTCTCTCACAGGGTTTTTGGCTTGAAAAGAGAACTACTAAACCAATGAGAAGGGAGAGCAGTCTCTCATTTTATTTTATTTTATTTTGATTTTTTGTCCTTGGATGCTATTGGGGTATAGGGACTGAAACCCTAGATTTTTACAGAATGGTTAGTGAGTAGTGCATCCAAACCCCTTCACAGGCAGGTGACAGAGATGGTCGAATGCAGCCTCTGCTACGTTCCCCCCAGGTGGGCTCTGTTGCTTCTCAGGCTGTCACAGGCTCCACACATATGGGCTCACTCCTGGATTGCTGGCTGAGCAGTTTCTTTTTATGAAAGTGCCAGGAGATGAAATGTTCAGGTGTTTTGGAACACCATGGAAACCAGGAGGTGTTAGAGGTATAGCCTTTTATGGGAGATGTTTATGCAGACTGTTTGGAGAGTCTGTACAAAGATCATGTTATCTATATAACTGCTGCGGTTCCTTTTGTCTTTTTCTCCTACTCTTGGCTTTATACCTTCTCGTGCACTGATCTACATGCTCAGAGCAGTAAGTCACTCCCTCTGCAGAAGTCAATCTTCTTTTCCTTCTGTTCCTCTCTAAAAAAAACTTTGCAAATCTTTTCCATGTAGTCCTCTTCAGGCATGCTGCATATATCCATTTCACACTCGCACTGTTGCTCTATGTGCTGCTTGCGTGTGTTGAAACCTAGTTTTCTTCAAATTTCGGATTGCACAATTGATTATTAATAGTCAGAAGATATCTAGGAGACAATACAGTTGAACAAATCACTGAAGAGTTTTGCAAATACCTTGCCAACCTTCCATCTTAAAAACAATACAAAATGCAATGTGAGTTTTACCTACCTAACAGCAAGGCTTTTATTGTCACTTTGTAACTCTCACATTTGTGTCACTCTTTCTCCCTGATGTCATATGGGATGATTACACAAATGTAGTATAGTAAGCTCTGATATATATATATATATATATACACACATATTGTAGCAATCAAGGATATTTTTAAAGCCTGATCTTTTTTTGTAATTAACCGTAATATACTCTTGGCATTGATAGATATTATTCTTTAACATTCCTTGTAATTTCTGTCCTGGCCTAGCTTTCAGATCTCTCGCTATTGTTAATCTCCACATTTCAAACTTGCCTAGTCTGAAATCCATCATTGTACATCATTTAATGAGACATTTCTCCAGTCATCATTACTGAAGATCAATAGAAACAAATCCCTGTCTCCTGACTGGTTTAGCTAAATATCTCACGCATGACTGTCTTTCCAATTTGATCTAGTTTAACAGTCTGCTTTTTTTTTTTTTTTTTTTTTTTTCTTCCCTCCCCCTTCTCTAATCTGCAGAGACAGATATAAATCTTGAGCCAGACTCCAAGGGGTTTCTCTTGTATGGTCTTCCCTCTGTTTGTGCAAAATGTTCCCTGATGGACTGGCTGTGACTGCCAGACAAACAGCTGCCTTAGCAGTTGCACTAACAAATAAAAGAGGAGGGAGGCAGGGGCAGTGGAGGGAAGCTCTTTGCCCTTAGGGTCCTTGTTCACTTACTTTACAGAGAAATTCAAAAGCTAATGAGGGCCCATTGCTGTCGGGAAAATAATCTGTGATCTTTGGAAAAGAGTGAAAATCAGTCACCACTAGTGAGGGTTTCACATCTGCATATCTTTTCAAGGCTATTCCCGACAGACAAAAGGGTTAGATAAATAACACAGATTTTCCTTTTAATTTCTCTGCCCTGTAGGCTAGTGGTGGGATTGACAGTCTCTCCTTTTACACCTCTCCAGTTTTTCTCCCCACCAAGATAGGGCACATATATGTGGTCACAGCTTCAAGGAATTTTTATTTCTATGAAACGGGGCACAAGCAGTCCAGATTAGACACAGACATTTTGGGGCCTTGGTGTGTGCCCTTCCTTGCCACCTCAGGCATCCTTTTTTCTTTTTCCACAACCTTTCCAATTGCTGCTGCATGCTGTGGTTCTGTGAAACTATGTACAGCTGTTTTCAAATGGCAGTATGTGGTCAAGTGTTTCATCTGATGAGGTTTTAGGAGCCTGATTTGCATGTGTAGAAGATTAAAATTAGGTGGCTGGAGTGGGCCACCTGAGCTGACAGGTCTACCTTTTGGTGGAGGCTGCTGCCACTGGGGCAGGGATGATGGGATAGCTCCTGGCTCTGAAATCTGAGAGCTTTCACTCTGAGGTATGAAAATAATCTGAAGTTGGCATCAGTTTATGTTAATGTCTTGGACTGTAACCTTTGTCAGTCTAGGAGATGCTGCCAAACGGATCACTCTGGCTGTGGGGGTAACAGCTTGTGTCTGTGCACTGGGGTATATGTAGGGGAGGCTGCCAGCCCTCCTCAGCAAAAAAAATCAGTTTTCTGCTGTAAGTGCATTGGAGCCCTAAAACTTGGTGTCGTACATCATTACCCTGCATATATTATACCATTCGTGTGTACATATGTACGAACACGTGCATGCTCACATACAGGAAGGATTTGTCTTTACTGTTCATAACCATCCCAGGTATAAAGAAGAAGTTAGTTACTTGCCTCGCTGGCAATTATAATGTGCATTTTTCTTCTCAAGATATAATAACCCTTATTCATTACTGTCAAGGTTGATCATTCATCTGTATATATTTCCATCACTCTCAAAGGAATTCAAAAGATGAATCCACAGTTCGTGAGGTGCTCTGAAATATATTGCGGTTCAAATAGGGAATTGTAATGGAGTCTGCTTTTCTCTCTTATTCACCACACTTACTTTCTGCTCATTCATACTGTTCTCCATTGCAGATCCTAGAATTTTCTCTGCTTATAATGGTCTTTGGGGTGAAGGAAATGATGTACTGCATATAGATCTAGAATATAAAGGATAAGTTTTGTTAATGAACCCTCACAGATTTTGGGTCCCTAGTTCTATGCCAGGATGCAGTTTTATGGAAGAGATACCCTAAAAATAATACTTAATATTCAGATGTTTTTTAAAATTTACAGATTTTACAAACCCTCATTTTAAAGCATGGCTTCTAAAGCCCATAAATATTCTCTCCCTGGAGGCAGTTGTTGGTATTTAGGTGAAAAATCCAGAGCCTCAAATGACTACTTGTATTTGTTTGACCAATGTACTAGAAGGAATGTAAATAAGGAGACATTTCAATACTTTTTTCCTTTGAAAGTCCTGGTTTATGGCATGTTACAGTGACACCTGGTGGAAAAGTGTTGGAAGTCTAAGAGAAAATTCTGTTTTTTAAAATGAATCGTTCATAATGTTTTTGATATTAATATTTTATTAATTATCTATATTGCGGTAATGGTTGGAGCACATTTGTGCAAGGCATGTACATGGATGTGCAAATGGTCATGTACAAGAATTACCAGCATCAGTAATCACAATTTTCTCCAGTTATAGGGCAAGTGTTAGTTACATGTAATTAATAGCAGCCCAATTTCCTTGCCCTAGAAGCCAAATGCCAACATTTTTAAATGGCTGCCAACTTCTTCTGGCTCTCAGATGCACCTATATTCTGTTCCTAACCAGGATCTTAACTTGATCTTTCCTTCCACCTCCCACTGCTCCTCCTTATACATCCCCCCAGAACACCAAAGACACATCCTCCAGTATCCCAACCTAGTTCTTCCCACCTGCTGAGCCTTCCCCACACTTGTTCCCCAGCCCCATCTCCACCCACTTCAGGCTCCAGGCAACTCCAGACCTGTGAAGGGCTTGCAGAGTCAGACCAGTGTCTTTTCCCTCGAGTAGGGCAGGAGGAGATATACTGACACTTGTGCTGTAGGATCTCTTCGGCCCCTACATGTTGGCTGTGGCTATTCAGTGTGGCCTGTGGCTTGCCAACCAGCTGCATCTGGTAGGTGACGCTACAGAGTGGAGGCCTGAGCTTGGTGACAAAGTCAGGGGAACAGTGTGATCCTCCTGACCTTGACAGTCCAAGAGCATGATCATCGGCTGACCTGGTGGGACCTGATGCAAGCTGATGCTGTGCCTCTTGCCACCCCTACCATGGGCTACCTGGAGTAAATTGTATTGAGAAAGAGCTGAGGAGCACTAGCACTGGCAGTTCTTATAGGAGGCACCAGGGAGGCAAGCTGCGTGCTTCTTCACAGTTTGTATAGATTTAGCACTGCACAGGTATGGTGCCTTTTTTCTCCCCTACTCATTTTGGGGCAACACAATCAATTAGTTCCTTAAAAGGAAAAAAAAAAAAAAGAATAACTAAATACAATTCAAAACATTTGTAAAATTTTTATTATTTATTTATTTATTAAGATCAAATTCAGACATATTATTTAGTCAGAATGCATCTAAACTGGTGATTTAAAGCCATGCCAGGCAATATCCCTAATCTCGAGTGATCACATATTCCAGAAATAGTTTAGGAGTCAGGAAAATCTAGGGGCCATCCTTCACAGGCATTTCAGTTGTGGCCATCCTCTTCTGGAGTGTGGCAGAGTTGTAAAGTGTGGATGTGGGTTTTCCTATGACTCCTGGTTTGGATGCTAGAGTGTTGACATGGGTACATTTAATTTACTGCCTGAAGGTACTAGAATCTCCTAAAGATCTATGCAGATCACGGACTGCTCTGCTTCCAGAAGAAATCACAGCCTACAGCTGCCTGTCACCAGCTCCCTCTTCAGTTGTGCTTCTCTTGTGAGCACTGACAAAGCTTCTTCAGTCAAGCTGAGCTGGATTAGCAAAGAGCTACTATTTAAGCAGTCAGACTAACCTGGCTTATTTTGGCTGGAGCTAAAGAATTTCCTCTTGAGCAGCTTTGCTGGTGGGTTGGAGGGGGGCAGCATCCATCTGGAGTGGAGAGGTGAGAAGCAAATAGGGCAATCTCCCCCTCACCGGTGTACCTGAAAGCTCATGGTCTTACTCTCATCAGAGCTCCCTTGAGTAGTGGTGAGAAGCCTGAGGTGCTGCCAGGGCTTCCCAGGACAAGGACAAGAAAAGGAAGGCGCCTGCTCCACAAAGCCCTTCCGTCCTCAGGCCACGTGCTTGGCAATATCCCTTGGCTCTCTCCAGCCTGCCTTATCCTTTTTTTTTCTGCCTCTTTGCTGTTGGCTTCTTTTACCTACCATGCATGGGCACAGCAGCACACGGGGCTCTGCTGTGACCCGAATCAGAGACAACAGCATCAGGTTAATGCTAACCAATTTGTTTCTGTTGGTGCTGGGTTAGCATTAACCAGATTCCCAGACTGGTTCATTGCATGAACGCATGAATATTTGATCGGCAAATGAGTTGGATGTGGGAAGATAAAGGAGCATTGAGGTATGAGGGGATAGTAGCATTGACAGGATGCGACAGATCTTTAAAATGCTATGTGATTGTCGTGTCTGTACAAATATGTGCAAATATGTACACAAAAATACACAATACACATGCACAGAAATGCCATAGCATTTATTTATACATATATATATTTGTGTGGATTGATTTCCTGTTCCAGTTCATAGAATTATTCTGAGGGTGGCTCTGCTAGAACAACAGAAATGTGCCAGAGACTGGAAGCTGTGTTTATCTCAAGCTTGAATTCCCTCTCACTTCCTTAATATGTCTCCAACTGTAGATAGGATTCTTCACCTCTCTCCAAATCAGATATATGATTTATATATCCACTTCCATTTTCTTCCATGACATGGGTACAAACTTATTAAAATATAATAAATTAATATTTTTGGACTGACCGATTAGTGTTCTAGCAGAGTTACTCGTCATCACAAACAAATTTTCTTAGTTATAGCCACTTGAAAATATTTAGAAATAGCTTAATCACAGTAGAAATGAAGATTAGGGCAGTTTTCTCCCAGGCTTTCCCCGTTTCCGTGTTTTTTGCAGCACCTGGCTCAAAGTGTTATACTTAGTTTCCTCTTCTCGTTAATGATATTTATGTAAGGAGATACGCTGACTTTCATTGGTCACCTCTTTTGTTTCAGTGGCTTAATAAGAAACTATGAAATAGGTGTTGTGCAATTTCAAGACAAGTGCTCCAGGAAGCTGAAAAGTCGTACAAACAATGGACTAAACAAAGACTTAAAAATATTTAATATATTGAAAAGTAAAATCTCACGGTTGTCTCTCCGTCATCTAGACTTAAAGGAGTTTGTATGGCCAAGTCAAGAAAAGAATCAGACTGCCAGATGAAATTGTTCAAGTTATGAGGAACACTTGCCTGTGGGATCATCCACTAAACAGACTTGCTACTTTTTACTTTGTATGGATTTCTGCAGTGTACAGTACTTTCTCAAAAAATTGTCAAAACCTGTGTACAAGTAACTTGGTAAGTTCTGAAAAGTTATTCTTAATCTGTTGAAATGTATCTGATCATTAACACTGTAAGATTTTTTTTGATTACTGATCAAGTCTTTAAAAAATCTTTTAAAGAATGCATTTGAGTAAAAACAGAGTTTGAGAACTAATATTTTACATTTGAATTTGTAGAACCTGGTAAAGAACAAAATCCCTTTAACCAGCTTACATGGGTTTTCATGCTATACTTTCGTCTCAGCAGCTCCTGAAATTACTGTAAGTTCTAAAGACCCTGGACAGTGGAGGAGAGCCACCTTTGATCATTCAGTTTATTCACTTTGCTTACAGGTTTCTGTCTAGCCTGACTTTTCTTATGTAAACTTAGAAAAACTCTAAATTCATAAGAAATTGACTGGGAATCTGTGGCTTGCACAATTATCCCATACTAGTTTCAGATTCTTTTTTAAATCATCTATGTTTTAAACTGTAGATATTTCTTTAAGAAGTAAAGTAAGTCACTAGATCCTTAATCTTATGCTTTCTTAGTGTTCCTTTGAGTAGTCGAGTGGAATTTATTATTTTTCCTTCTACCGATGCATAACAAAGATAAGCAAAAGCTCTCAAATCCAAATGACAAATCTTCCTCAGATTTTCAGGAGTTAGCTGCTTGTTTCTATTTGCTTGAAACGTTGATGTTTTTAGAAGATCATGTACCTTTGCTCTGTAAAAAGGACATTTTGTGCCTTCAGGCTTATTAACTGTGTAAATCTGCAAAAGACTAGCACCTGCTCCATTTTATTTCATACATTTGTCTGACGGTTCCTTTGAAACTATTTCTAACTCTGGCACCAGTGAAAGAGTTAATTGCCTTCCCTGGTGGAAGCCTAGCATGCTATGATAACTTTAATGGGGATCCTTTGATTTAAGCTTAAATTAATTCAGAATAAGAAATAAGTTTTTCTTCCTATCAGCTTTGAAAGACAGGAAAATCACGTTCATGTTCAGTGAATGTATTGTGTTAGGGATTCAGATGAGAAAAATATAATCTTGGAGCCTAAGAGCTGTAAATCTTATTTTTTTCCTTCAATCTACTTGTTGTGTTCACATTTGTTCTGTGACAGCTTTATGTGGGTCTGGGGTTCTACCTATTGTCACGTTATGCCTGGTGTGCTGAAATGTCCTTCTGAGGGTTGTCTTGTTAAGGATGTTCTTACTTGCTTGCAGGACCAAACTAGAGAACTAACATTCAGCTTCTCAAAGGCTGTTAGATACATCCCCAAATCATTTGCACTTCACAGGAGATGACTGGTTTTACACACTTTGAATGATGTGAAAAAAGAGGCACCTTGGCTGGAAAGCCCTTCTGGCAGCAGAGCAAAGCCGGTCACCATATGGCTGCATACAACCCCTTCAAAAGCAGGCCAGACAAAAGGCACTTAGCTCGAAGGAAAATCTTTCTGCTCCCCAGAGGTCAAAGCCACTTGGCTGTGTTATTTATGCCCAACATATTTATGAAGCATTTGTTATTGACTCTGTGAACCAGAATCAGGAGACAAGGGCCAAATTCATACCTGAGATAATTAAATTAACTCTAGCTGATTCTGCCAAGTCTTTGTTTTAGCAGCGCTCTGCAATTAGTCTCAAGTGAGAAGCTACTTGTGTGTCAACAATAAATTTATTCATATGAATAAATGTTAGTCAAAGAAAACTTGTTTCACAAGAAACCGATATTTCATTATATTTGAAATAAATTATTTTTTTGGGTGGGGAACATTTAGACTTTTTGTAAAAACATGTATTTCTCTTATAGGAAGGAGAACTCGGAATTGCAAACCTTTGCAATGTTAGTGACATCAATGGGGCGGTGAGTAATGGTTTGCTTTGTTAATTACTGGTAGTTTATATAACTGCTATTTGGCTAATATGGGTACAATGATCATATTGTCAAAGACTTCATGCAAATGTGTACAGTTCTCTGTCTGCCATAAGTCAGTAAATAATGTGCTTAGATTTGGCTCACGTTATTAAAGAGACAACTATCTTTTTTTGTTAAAAGAAAACTCTGCGTAAAGTGTCTGATTCTCTGCTGCTAGTTGTGTCCAGATTTGTGATCTACAAAATTCATAATCAGTAATTTTTTGGAAAGTGAGTCAAAACCAGTTTTCTCTCCAAAATGGAAATCATTAAGACTTTTATTCAGCTAGCTTTGTACAATTAAGTATGCTTATTTTGTTTTCTCAGTGATTTGATGGGAGAAAACTTAAGCTGACAAATGTTTAAAATTCAGAGTTCTTCTGTAGGACTTCAAATGTTTGTGCCTGTAGCAGGAGGCTATTTAGCTTAACACAAACTTTCTATAGCAGCAATCCTGTGAGGACATTAGCTGATGTTCTCCTCCTTCTGATTTCATGCACAGTTCATGCTGGTAGTTATATATGTATTATCTGAAGAGCTGTGGAGAATTCAGGTATCAGTATTTTCTGCAGAGATTAGCAAGAAGCAACCTCAGCACCTGGTATCTATCAAGGCTGGGTCATTTATGATGATGGGATAGTAAAAGGCTGTGTTGTCATGACAGTACGTAGTTGACTTGACTAGGTTACAGTGTATCTTTGCTCGGTGTTATTAAGTTTTGCTGTTTTTTTTTTTTTTTTTTCATGAGGCTTTGCAGTACTCGATGTCAGAGTTGTCACGCTTCTAAAGCAATTCCCTTCCAGGTTCCCTTTAAAAAGAAAAATGTACAGGAACATTAAAAGGTAGATGGGACAGAATAAACAAGACAGGTCCAACATAAAATTCAAATCACATAATATTTATTACATCTTTGAAAACTCATGGTTTTAAAGCCTATGCCTTGCCTGTTGGAGAGCAGGAGGCTTTCATTTGAATGGCTTTCCACTGTGCTTGGCTGTGCTGCATAATGTATATCTGTCACTTCTACCCAGTGAACAAGTGTTTCTGAAATGTTCTCCTCACCCTTAGCACTGGAGTTTCCCTTTTCTTTACAAATGTGATTTCAAAGTCCTTTTTAAAGCCACCATCTGTCTTTGCAGTGCACACAGGGATGTCAGTTTTGGAATGCAACGGTGCAACTCAGTTGCCCTCTGAAATGTGTGAGTATTGCCTTAACCTTGGCTTTATAGCAGTTGTCTCCAGTCCATCAAGTACATTATCTAACAGCATATGTGGAAAACCTAACGAGAGCAGTGTTTTTATGAAAAGATATAAGGTCTGTATTTTTTTCTCAGTACATTTGTAATATCTCCATTGGGAAACTAATCAAAGAATCATAGAATATCCCAAGTTGGAAGGGACCCTCAGGGATCAATAATAATAATTCCTAGTGTAGGAGTTACCTGTAAAATCAGAGGTTTAAATTGTATGTGTCACAATATGGGGACACTTTACAGTTTATTCAGCTCAACCACTTACCCAGATTTTCAAGCACTGAGAAAGAACTAGTGATTTCAGGATTTTACACTGCTGGGCCTATATTGGATGTAAATGTAGCTCATGTCTTCACTAGACTGTTTTCTTGCTTTTAGCAAACCAGATGGGGAAGAATTAGCATGGGTCTAGGACAACTGCCATGAATTTTTAAGCTGATCTTTTTGGACCTACCTGAAAAACTGAAGCTCATTCAGCCTTGGCATCATCTTAATGATGGCTTTTTTTTTTTTTTTTTTTTTTCTCCCAAAGCGTGGGTTTTCCTTTTTTTTTCACTATTTACCAATGATAAGATTTTTGAGTATACTTTCACAGTAAGAAATTTCTAATTAATTGATATTATCTGTTAAAATACTCCGTCATTATATTTATGCTAATACTGTGTTTCACTAATTTGCTTCTTGGCAGAACAAGACATACACCAGAGCATGTGAGGTAAGTTAAATGCTATCAGATTGACACAAACAAACAAAAAAATCATAATTTCAGTTCTCACAATGTTCATACAGTGCTAAGAAATATAATGCAGATACATAAGCTTATCAATCCATGTCTAATTGTTTTGTGTTCCCTAAAGCTGAAGAATGACTTAAGTATTTGAATATACAATCTCTTCTTCCCAGCATGTTTGCTAAGGGCATGTTTACATTGAAGACTGTTCTGTAGCAAGGAGTATTGCTTTAAAGAAAGCAATCTAATCTCACCAGCATAGGACACAATAGCGACCCACCTCAGCTATTTTCTGGGCTCTCCCAGGGTCTTGTTCCATTCAATTTTTCATTGATACCATCAAGGATAAACCAAAGAGAATGCTTATTCAGGCTGGTATGGCATTGGCTGAGGAGAGGTGGAAACTAGACTAGAAGTAGTGGGAGCTAGACTAGAAGGCAATACATGCTCTTGACTGGGTAGAAGACGTGAAATAAAATGTAATTCAGTAAGGCACTATGTGTTGTCCTTTGGAAGGAAAATGCCTGATCTGTGCTGCAGATGGAGTGGCACTTACTTTGGTAAGCATGAGACAACAAAATGCTTTTTAACTTGAACATAGAGGGTAGGATGGGACAGTGATGATTGCAGGACAGTGGCTGGCACTGCTGAGGCCAGTTGTATCCAGTTGGAGGCAAGCTGGCAGTAGAGGAGCTGGAGAGGATCCCAAGTAGAACACAAACCTGCTGGGAGTCTGGAAATCTGATTGAAAGGATTGATTTTTTGGGGTGGTGGTGGTGTGCTTCTTGATCTGTGAAACTGTGAACATGACAATAGTTTGCAATTAAGCTGAATGGCTTACAGATAAAATGGTTTTAGAGCATAAGAACAGCCCAAGAAGTAACCAACTTCTGTTTTGTTTGTTTGTTTTTGTTCGTTTGGCCACACAAAAGGTCAATGTTAGTTCCACAAATTATGCAAGGGCTTTTCAGGATTATCCTTACGCTGGATCAGCTGCCCGACTTGACTCCCCATGTGGTCACGCGAGCACCAGATCACTGCATGTAGGGGATCAGATCATTGCAGTCCTCAGGGGAAAGGAGGAGGCACAAGAGTGGGACTTTTCCTTTGGCATCTGCTCAGCTCTGTTGTGTGACTACGCCCTGAGACTGAAGCCAGGAGTATTACTCCTTTTGAATAGTACCGCCCACCTAGGAACAGGGGAATGCCTCTAAATTCAGTGGGGGTATTCACAGGAAGGGGCAGTTCCTATAGACAGAGAGTATATGAGGATTTCTTGTTTTCAGGCAGAGCAGATGGCAAATTTCCTTCAAAATTTCTAAGGGTTGGAGCTTCTGTAATCCTCTTACCTAAAGCAAAAAATGGATTTATGGTTCTGACAAAGATCAAAAGAAGAAGGAAAAACAATACAAAACACAAATGGTTGAAAATGTCTGTGTTAAATGAAGCAGAAAGCACGATGAATCAGCTTGTTAAACTGACAAAGTGATCCCCTGCAAACTAAACAATACTTGGTTGTAAAGACAAGCTGCAATTTACAGCTGATAAGTAATATTTACTTATACCTAGACCTTTGCCTGCTAATAGTCATTGTAATTCAGTTGGAAGAATTTTACTTCTCTGAACATGAAAGCATTGAAAAAACTTTTGAAATGCTTGTACTTGGCAGCTAATGCCTAGATTTGAGGTAATATATATTTAAGGATATACTGCTAAGGAAGTTTTGAAATCTGTCTCAGCAGCAACTGACTTTTCTGAAGTCGTATGCCTTATCAGTGTCTGAAGGGTGCCAGAAGTGGATATCCTGGAGTCTTAGAGAGAGCGCAATTGAGGAAAATCACTCAGTTAATATAATGAATTGCCTCTGAATGGTCTAAATGTTAATTATCACTCGAAACATGGCTGCTGTATGAAGCAAACTTCAAGTTGTATAGGCCAAATAAACTCACAGAGTAAAATGAGCCCAAATAAAATGCCCGTCTAGAAAAAACTGAAACCATCACTTCTCAATTTTTTTGAATTTCCTGGAGACTCAGCCTTAAAAGTAATTTTTAAGCTACTGCGATGCATCTGGGAAATGTTACTACCTCTTTTTACGTTCTCTGCCTATAAAACAGCGTAATGCTACCTCTAGGTTCCCTACCTAGACTGAAACCTCTTAGAAGTTTTCTGTTCTTAGGATGTGAGTGTGGAGAACTCACTGCCCTGGGGTATTGTCATGATTTCAGCTTGTAGACATGATTGTAGCAGAAGTAGTAACTACTACTGAGGAAGAGTGAATTAACCGGGCTGCTCTGAGAAGCTAATGATTTCAACCATTTTGAAAATTCTCTGGAATTACATTTGTAAGAGTATGCTTCATTCATGAGAAATATATTAAGCAGGAAAGAGTGAAACCCCAAATGTAGAATACATTGCCAGCAAGTTTTAAAAAAAATATTTTCTAAATCCATGGTTGTCACCAAATTCTTTTTCCAGCTTTAACACAGCTCCGTATTTGTGCTTTCCACAAAGGGACAGTGTGTAAGGACAAAAGCCCTCATTCAGTGCCCAGTGAAGTTGATAGAATGGCTCTCAGGAAAATCTCTGGAATGAAATTGTGGTACTGCCATTTTTAAAAATGAATGTAATTATTTCTACAAGATTTTAATGTATTCAAAATGTCCACAGGGTTTCTATGTATTTAAAATGTATGTATTTCTACAAAACTAACCAGTGATTTCTCTATCCTACACAGACAATTTCCTGCAAGTTTGGCTGTAGCCGTGCAGAGGATGCATATGGTGTTGAAGCACAAGGTAAGTCGAAACATAGTCCTGTGTCTAACTCACAGTCTGATAAATTCCATTTTAAGATTACAGCCTTGCTTTGCGATCTGGATTTCTTTGGAAAAAATAGGGATATCTTGTGTTTTTTGATTCATTGGAAAGCTATAATTCTCTTCATTTTTCTTATAACAAATAAAATGAAGTTAAATTTGCTTTACAGTAGAACATTTTTCCCCTCCCTTTCATGGACTTGGGACTTTTTGAATCCATTCTCAACTACTTAAGATGATGCTTTGTAGAGCATTCATCCTTGACCTGACTGTTACATTGAAATCATTGCCAAAATCTCCTGTGACTTAAATGGTAATAATTAGGCTAATACAGTGGTATTGAAACAGGCTCCATGCAAATCCTCTCTTCAGAGGTTTCCCATACTTTCTCTACTCATCAGACCTTCACTAGGTACCTATAACTAAAAGTGCATTTAGCCAAGTGCAGAGATGTAGTCACATTTGCTCAGTTTGAGCTTGGCCCGTTCAAGGCTTTTTATCAAACTACTTTTAAAATGTCATGTGATTCATTCACCAACAGTTTAGATATATTATTTTATGAGTTTTTGTTGGCTTCACAGCTATCAGGTGCATGAGGTAATAGATCCAGAGTTTGCCATGAAGGGAGTTTTCTTACTATTGTGTTTGTTTCCCCCTCAGAATATTTGAACAATCCTGGAGCACCATTTGCATCTACCATTGGAAGCCACAATGTCACACTAGGTTGGAAGCCAGCTAACATCTCTGAGGTGAAATATATTATCCAGTGGAAGTTCAGCCAGCTCCCTGGGGACTGGAGATACACTGAGGTAAAGAAAGACAATTCCTTTTACTTTGCAAGGGAAAAGGTTCTTCGAATTTATAATCCATTCCTGCTTCACTGGGGGGAAAAGAGAAGGTAATTTATTAATAGAGTGTAATCATGTCAAAAAACATGTGAGGAAAGAAAGTAACAGCCAGATTTTGCAACAGAAGTGGCTGTAATTTAGTGGTGAATTAAGTGGCTCCTTTATTGTTTTCTAGCAGTTTGCTAAGACTGGTAAAACATACTAGGATTCTTGATGTACTTGTAGGGCAAAGGTTACGTTTATTGTCTGCTCTTTGCTTTATTTTAGAAAGTAATTTGATAATATATTAGGCATATAAAGGAGGTTTGTGAATATCATGGATAACATAGAGAAGCTGAGAACTGAACAATTATTCCTTTTTCTCCAACATAAGAACTAGGGACCTTGGTGGAAAATTCAAAACAAGCACACACAAAGGTATTTCATTGCAGAATATTTAGTTAAGATGTTCAGCTGCTTCCTGACACGTGTGGACATTAAATTACTAAATTTAAATTAATAAATATTAAAATTATTTAAATTACAAAATAGGGTTCAAAAAGTGACTGGACAATTTAATAGAAGAAAAGATTGAGTTCTACTAAATATAAACATTGCATTTTTTTCATGTTGATCCATACTTATAAAATGTCAAGACTGTGATTATTCTAGAGAAATATAATTGCATGCTATTTTTATTTTTATTCCCCCTCTCGCCCCCCCTCCAGGTATTCTACCTTACAGATATTTTTTTTTGGTTCTTGTAAAAGATATAATACTTGGCTAGGTAGACCTTTGTTCTGACTCAGTGCAGTCATTCTTTGATCATGCTCTTTTGTGTCAACTGCATGCTTGTTATCTTGTCATCATCTCTGTTGGACTAATTTATGGAGCATGGTGAGTTGGTACAAAAAAGCATGAAGACCATTTGCTAACCAGGAAGTTCTTTTGAATTAATCATTGGTGAAATAATGTGGAGCAATGACTTCAGACTGTAAATATTTTAGGGTATCTAGGAGCCATTGGATCAACCTTTAGTATATATATCAAAAGTTTAAAATATATTGCCCATGTTGTTGTTGTCATTATTATTATTATTATTAACCTTATTCTTCAAATTTACTATTGTATCCATCCTTCCACACATCCACTCACTGCTTAGATTTAGTAAAAATTTAGATTTTCTGAAGAAAATAGGTGGTAAAAAGTTCTGAAAGGAAGAAAAATCAAATTCTGTGATACAAATAGCCCCCAGAATTTGTTCTTATTTAAACTTAGGATACTGCACTCCAGTATCTTGAAATATGTATGCTGCTGTATCAGATCTCTTTTGATCAGATAACACCCTACGTAATAACTCCAGATGGAGGAAGAAGGAAAATAGATGTGTTTATACATTGATCTAGGTAGTATCTGAAACTTCATATACAGTCAAAGACCTTCAAGCCTTCACAGAGTATGTATTTCGAGTAGTTTGGATCATAACATCTCAGCTGCAGCTCCATTCTCCGCCGAGTCCCAGTTACCGGACCCATGCTTTCGGAGGTAATATATTGCACTATTAATCACTTCTTTCAGGACCATGTCAGAAACATTTAGGTTTCCTTGTTGTTTCTTGCTTCCTTCACAGAAAAAAACAACAAAAAAAAGCTGCTTAATCTAAAGAACGACATTTGTTATCTGATAAGTAGCTGCAGAAGACAGCTAAAATACTATAGGTTCTTTTTATTTGAACTACAAGATTTAGGACTGTTTGTGGCTTCTGGTTTTAAAAATGTAAACAGAAAAGTACATGCTCAAATTGTTAGGGCACATTGAATACTTTTGTGCATAATTACACACAATAACTTTTTGAATGAAATACAAATGCTTTCCTGGACCTTTAAGAAAAAAAAAAGACGATTGCTGTTTTTTTTTTTTTTTTTTTTCCCAACATGTCAGTTAATTTGCTCATATTTAAAAAATCTATATATCTACAACAGAAAGATGGAACCTCCCTGTACCTTGTTATTGTGAGACAGAAATTACATTAACAATATTCCTTAGTTAAGACATCAGTGATATGAGAAGGTAAATAAAATTATAGTATTTGAATATAATTTCCTGGTCTGTTATTGTCTTACAGACAGCATATGATGTCATGGTCATGTTATCAACATTTCATGGAACTGACATTAAAAAATATTTGCACTTTGCACTGATACTGTTTCTTTTCTCTTGGTGATATATGCAGTTTCATATTGAGAACTATATATACCCTTGAGTAAGGCATTAGAGGAGGTGTCATAGCTTTTTAGTTTGCATCCCATGGCATAGTGTACATAATTTCATAGAAAAAAATAGATATTTTTCATGATTTTAAGTTACTTTGTTTTCCAGCTTCACTGAGCTTAGTGCTGAAACATTAGTGCTGCAGGATCTAACTTTAAAAGTCTTGCTCATGTTCCTAAATGACATACTTTTTTTTTTTTTTTTTTTTTCCCCACCTTGCATCTCCTGTTTAGGAAAACAAAGAAAATTAACAAACCCTCAAGACTGAAGGTAGAAGGAAAAATCCTCCAGGGTTTCTACATTATAGATTGTGACAAATCCATCTGACCAGAGAATACAATATAGGGAAAAGTCTATGGAAGCTGAGACTTGGCTCTCAGCAGATTCCCAAGTACACTGTGGTGGGGATCACAGATATGTGAGAAATTAAATGTTCTCCAACCTTGTAAGGCTTGGTTTGCTTCCTTTTTTCTTTTTACAACAAGGTCACTGTATAGATACCAAATAAACTTCAGTGAAAATGTGATGTGGACGTGGCACTGAAAAGGCATAATTTAGAAGATTCACAGGGCAGACTGTTCTTGTTCTGTTCCCTGTTACGTGGAGCAAACTGAGATATGAGAATGAAGAGTTGAAAGGTTATACACTCAAAACAGGAAATTAGTTGTCTTCTGCAAAATACAAGGAGGCTAGCTTTTCTTCACGATCCTTTAGAAACTGTTCTGGTCCTAATGTATAACTTTTCAACAACTTATATAATATTTATTAATTATTTTATAATAATAAATATTATCGGGAACAATATTACCAGGTCTAAAAACTAAAACAGTACTTGAAAAAATGAAAAACTATTCATGTCTTAAATGCCACAACACTGTCAATTATTTCTGTCTTTTGCAGCTCCTACTACAGCTCCTATCATTAAAGATATTCAGAGTTCAAGTCCAAACACTGTTGAAGTTAGTTGGTCTCCACCACTTTTTCCCAACGGATTGATTATTGGATATAACTTGCTCCTGACCAGTGAGAATCATAAACTGTTGAGAGCATCAAGAGGGCATAGCTTTCAGTTCTACTCTACTTTCCCAAACAGCACTTACAGGTACAAAAAGAAAAGATAACCAACAAAGCCAAGACTGCTGTACTACTTCTTGCCCAGATATAAGAGGGTATGCCTGAATACCACTTCTGCACAATTGTGCTGCTTATTTATGTTCTTGCCAAAAGCAGAGGTACCTTCCTTGAGATAATGAAGTTATTCTGGTTGGGTAGGCTGCTTATATTTATATGGAATCCAGGTGGGGAGGAAGGAAAAACAATCTGATATAGGGCCAATAAGCTGCATTTTCTTATCTTTATATATATATAAAGCTTATATAGCATGTTTTCAGTGTATTCAGGGAGTGACAGAACAGTCCTCTCTATTTAAACATTAGAAAAATTTCCTTCATTTTTATTAAACACCAGGGTCTGCATTCTACTTCACTGGTAAATACAGATCTTTTGAAATGAAATTGAGTTGTTCTTCTGAGTCTAAAATCCCATTTGAAATTTTCACTTAGAGGATATTGCTGTTGCTTCACCTTTCAAAGCTAGAGAAATCAGATTCTGGTTGATTATATTTTTATTACAAATTTCCAAGAACATTTTATTTAAATGTATGTTTTCCAAAAGGAAAACACTTCTGTAGCACCTGCCCTTTATAAAATGCTTCTTAATCAATCTCTCAAAAGAAACCCTCAAACCCAAACCTGTCTCTTTGATTTACCATAGGTTCAGCATTGTAGCAGTTAATGAGGCTGGTGCTGGACCCCCTGCAGAAGCCAACATCACAACACCAGAATCCAAAGGTACAGAAGCAGCAGAGTCCCTATCACTGTCTGTATCTGGGGACAAAATCACATTCACTGGGTTGTCATGTACCCTGAAGAAGAGAACAATATTTAAACTGCAAACAGAGCACAAGTTGTACACTGAGGGACTGATAGTACATCAGAGACAGTCCTGTTCTTTGGCTTTAGCATTATTGGGCTACACAGCACAGTAATAATCTGAGATGTTGGTAGGCCCAAACAAATTCATCTTGAGTTGTTCTACAGGTGAAAAACATGCCAGTGGTCCAAGGCAGTGACTGAGAAGACATGCTTTCATTTTCTACAAGATTTTGATAAGCAAACATATTTTTTTAATAACATCGAATATATCATATTAAAGTCTCTTGTCAAAATGTCTTCAGTAATCTCATGCAAAATATGTGGAAATGTATCTTTTGTTGTTTTCATTTTTTTTTGTTTTTATTGCTGTTTATATTTTTACTATATTCACTTACTTGTAACAAAAGTGATGCACTATAAGTATCACTTGAAAAATTACAGAAATATTGATTAGTTGCCAGAGAAAGGTTTATGTTGACATAAACCACAAATGAGAATGAATTCACTGTTATGAAAATGTATCTTTAGAAAAGAAAACATAAGACATTTCCCTTCCTGAAGAAATCCCTGTTGTCAAATACTTGGAAGCTCTTAACCAAGCTCTAGCAAATACTTTAAGTCAGCCTCTAAATCTAAAAATCAGCAGACCTTTTCTACCGGTTGAAGAAATTTGTCCGTTAGCTTCAGTTAAGCTTTTTTAAAACTATGCCTTAAATTTTTATGTAATAGCTCAAGTTAGTTAACAGAGTGGTATGTCCTCATCTGGAGGCTCCACAGAGGTGGAGAACTTGCTGACTATACTCTAGAGCTTGCTGACTCTGAACCACACATTTGTGCCATTTGTAAAATGTCCAGACTAGTACATCTCATTGGGTTCATTAAGTCAAGTCAATTTGCAAGCAATTAATTTCAAGTAGAAAACAAACAGACAACCCTCCCTGCCAGAACAACTTTTGGTGTGGGGAACCTTCGCCCTATCCCCTTCCTAGTTGCCACTTAAAACAGTTGAGTCTTGTGAGTTGCACCCACGTGCATTTTTTGTGTGTGCTCACATGAACAGGATCTCCCCCTTCTGCATGTAGCACATTCAGAGATAGTTTTACTGTATCAGAGACAGAATCTGATCTCTGGGCTAAACCGTAAGAAATGTCGCTGGAAAAAAGACGAGGAAGTGACGCTAGTCTCTTATACTAGGTACAAAGGTAAATGTACAAAGGAAAACGCTCAGTGCTGCACCCGGATCGGAGTAGTGCTGGACGCACTCACAGGCTGGGAGAGGAGTGCCTGGGGAGCAGCTCAGCAGAAAGGACTGGGGGTGCTGGTGACAGCAGGCTCAGCATGAGCCAGCAGCATGCCCTGGCAGCCAGAGGGCAAGCGGCACTGAGGGGAGCATTAAGCACAGCACAGCCAGCTGGTCAAAAGAGGTGATGCTCCTGCTATTTTTAGTGCTGGTGCGGCCTCACCTTGCACATTGTGTGCAGTTCTGGGCTCCACAGTATAAAAAGGGTGTTATGGTCCTTGAAAGCATCCAGAGGAGGGCAACAAGGCTGGTAACAGGGTGTGAAGGCATGTCCTGCGAGGAGAGGCTGAGGGCACTTGGGTTGTCTGCTCTGGAGAAGAGGAGGCTGAGAGGCGACCTCGTTGCTCTCTGCAACTCCCAGAGCAGGGGGAGCTGGGAGGGGGGTCCTGGCCTCTGCTCCCTGGTCACCGATGGCAGGACGTGAGGGAACAGCACAAAGCTGCACCAGGGGAAGGTCAGGCTGGGCGTTAGGGAAAATTTCTGTACCATGAGGGTGGTCAAACACTGGAACAGGCTTCCTGGAGAGGTGGTTGATGCCCCATGCCTGTCAGTGTTCAAGAGGAGTTTGGACAATGCACTCAATAATGTGCTGTAACTTTTGGTTAGCCCTGAAGTGGTCAGGCTGTTGGACTCAATGATCTCTGAAAGTCCCTTCCAACTGAACTACTCTACTCCATTTTACTAGTGGGACTATTACCAAAATGACTCTTAGTGTCTGCATCATGTGAGATATGTAGGCAACTCAGACTATTGAGATTATCCAGGAATGAATTAAGACAGCATTTGATCACAGTCTTGTGATACCCATATGAAGAAATGATCACTGATAGCAGGAATTTTTTTAAACTAGAAGAAAAAAAAAAGAAAAAAAATGAAAGGATTATTTGGAAACTGAAATTACCCAAATTCAGACTTAAAATAATGTATCACTTCTTAAAATGAAGGTAACTACCTCGTAAATCAATTTAGCATGGAATACATTAAACTTTCAGGAACCTGAGATTCAGAAGCAAGGTTAGCTATCTCTTCCAGAGCTATGTATAACCCAGACAGAAGGTAAAGGCTTTCTGCAGAGATTTCTATCTAAGATACTTGGGCCCGTATAAGCAGGAAGTCAGTTTATGTGAACAAGCTCTCTTTTTTGACCTTAAAATAGATGTGTATATATATCATCTACTTTGAAGAATATAGTATTAACTCATTATCATTATTTATCAGTGAAAATAAATTTTTCCTTGAAAAAAATCACAGGCTAACATGATGATATACACAAAATAAACATATTTGCTTTGCACTTTCCAAGCTATGTGGGATAATATTATAGTTTGACTGGGGTTTTCAAAGAGGCCAAAGGGAGTTAAATATCTGGCTTCCACTGGATTTCAGGGTGATGTGGATGTCTTAGTGTGTTCCTTTCCCTGGTAATCCATATATCCTCATTTGCCACAGCTCACTTTCCTTCACTAAGGACTCTCATGTTACAGGAAATAATGGTGTGAAATTCAGATGGTTCATTCTCACCCTGGACAAGTAGCCAGATGCTGTTGGTGTAATGGTGAATAACTCCATCCACTTGCAACACTCAAAGAGTTTAAGTTTTATTCAGTCATTGCTACCATAAGAATATATGTGTGTATGTATATGTGTGCATATGCATATGCATTTCTGTTAATGATGTGTCTGACAACATTATTTTGTGCTCCAGTCATTTGTCTAAATTCTGAATTTCTCCATTTTTTTTTTTAAATTATTTATTTTTTTAGTTAAGGAAAAAGCAAAATGGCTCTTCCTGTCCAGGAACCAGTCTTTAAGGAAAAGATACATGGAACATTTCGTCGAAGCAGCCCAGTGCCTTCAAAATGGTATAATACACCACAACATTACAGGTAAAATTTCATTGGGTTCTCTCTCTCTCTCTCAGGTGTAGCTTACACCTCTGTGTTCGCAAGGGCAGAATGAACCTCACCTAGTCTGAGAAAGTATTGGCCTCCCTTCGTAATCAGTGGGGAGAAATGGGAAATTTCAGGATGTGATTTGACCTGTTTGAAATGACAGGCATTAGGATGAGATAAATTTTTCTCCCGTGTTACCTCTTCACTGAATCTAGGCAGCTAGTTCAGAGGTGGACTTTTATATAGTAGATATACAAATTGAGGTAAGGTGAAGCCAAAGCAGATGTTTCCCTATGACTGATGACTGCATTTTCTCAGCATGAATATGAGGAAGTAAAGTGGTTCAAGCTAAAGACTTAATACAGTGTCAAAAGATACTGGCTGAAGTGTATGCTAGTGTTGTATGTTAGCAAGTCTGGGGCACATTGCTTCTGAAAAAGACATTTAAGTAGCCTAAATCACCAGACTACCATGTTATCTCAAATTACTTGCCACTGTAAGGTCTGTTATCTACACTGGTGCTGTATGTGGTCATTGAAGACAGTGTGGAAATCTGAGTTTATCTTCTACAGTTCACAGAGCCGCAAAGACGCCAGAGAATGAATGTTGCCCCAGACTAAATACTCTTTGATAGTACAGGAGTGGCACAGATAATGTCTAGCTTAAATTAGAGTACATAGTGCTTTGTGAGCAGATACAAACTGCATCTCTTTGCCCTGGAGAGGAGGAATCAGTGTCAGTTGGTTTGCATTTTATATATTCTTTTTCTGTCTGATTACCTTTGTGAAAGGCAATTGTCTACAATAATATCACTTACATAGGAGTTGGGAAAGTTTCATTATCTGAATGAAGACTAGAAGTGGAGGAGAGAAAAAGTTAACTTTTCTCCTATGAAGTTGGGTTGCAGATTGAAAAGTACTTCTTTTCAAGGCAATTAGGAAAAAGTAACTGAAAAATTGAGACGTATTTCTTATATTATTTGTGTGCACATATTTTTCTATTTTTTAGGAATTTCAGTGAATGTTTATCAGCAAGTTGTCTATTTTTCTGAGGGGAATTCCATCTGGGTGAAAGGAGCTGCAGATATGTCTGACACATCTGACATAATGCTCTTTTATGCTGGCTGGGGGAATATAACATCAATCTCAGTAGACTGGCTTTTCCAGAGGATATACTTTGTCATGAATGAAAAGGTAGTGCTCTGGGGCTTAATTAATTTCTTATTTTATTTGAACCACTCCTGTAATTTAATTTACTTGAGAAATTCTCTTTGATGTTTATCATACACAAAATATAATTGTAGAAATAGAGTTTTAACTTCAACAATATCCACATATTTCACAAAAAAAAAAAGAAAAAGCAAAGAGGAATATCAAGTCATATTTAAAGCAAACAGGTTATACAGAACTCTGTATCATTGTCTTATTTTTCCCCTTAAGACAGAAAAGGCTTTGGTTTTAAATGCTTTATTTTTTTTGAGATTGGCTTCATGTCCAGCTCATACCCAATATTAATGACTTTGTTGCTGTTACTGGGTTCTCTATGCACCTTGTTCAGTTCCTACTCTTCCTCAGGAAGATGGTGTGGGGTGTGGTAACTAGTCAGTGATTACAATGCTCTTCATAGATGGCAAAAGAAGTTCAAGAGGGAAAGTGATGACAGCTGAAGTTACTACTGTTTCAACCTGAAGTAAAATTATAGATAGAAACTCTGCACTTGATTCCCTACTGGTGAAACATCACTTATATTAATGGCCAGATTTTACGTGTACCTTTATATTGCTCTAATGCACAAAGGACTAGAAAGCTGCCCTAAATGGTTAGTGTTTTGTTGCTGTTGTTGTTGTTTGTTTTTTCATTTGGTTTTGCTAGCTTCTTGCTGCTCTCATAGTGAGAAACTTAGTAGTGAGAAAATAATACAAAAGCAGCTGTAGATGAACACACTGATGGCAGAGCTTTCTGAAGCCATTGCAGGTTAGAGAAGTCCCAAGGTATTGCTCCCAGTATCAGAAAAGCACTTTCTTCTCTCTTTGTCCTACTGTACTAGATCATTTTCAAAGCACAGTTTGTCAATACCCCAAAATCAGGCTTCTCCCTCCAGCTCAGAGGCAGGAAGCTAATCTGAAGATGACTGGCAGACAGCTCTTTCAGGGTAAGCTGTCATGGATCTATTTGTACATGCTACACTGATATACCTGGGTGTCTGACAACACTAGAGCTTAGAAGGACCTAGGCTTGTGAGAGAGGTATTTTGTTGTTGGGTTCACCTGAAAGAATCCCCAGTCAGCTTGTTTGCTTGTTAGCAAATGCCCTATGCATCACAGGTTTCTCTTCTCATTCCCCAGATACATGTTTGTCATTTAGAGAACTGCACAGCAGCTGAAGACATCACTCCTCTTTATGTGACATCCCCTAGGAAGGTTGTAGCTGATCCCTATAATGGGTGAGTGTCCTCCTGTGAGTATTTGGTGTCAAAGGTGCTATAAAGCTCCTCTAATTGTCTCCACTTCAGTAGTCATCTAGTTCCTGTTTCAAACTCTTCCCTTACTAAAACAGAAGTGCAATGGCAACAAATAACAAACAATAAAACTGTCGGAACAAAAGTGACACCTTGCAGAATTGTTTCAGCATTTTCTTCCCTAGGGTGTTATCAGAGGAGATAAAATATTTCCCATGCAGAAATTTGTTTTATAGACATTTGGTGCATTTACAAATATAAAGCTCTTTGCATTTTAAATGTCAATGCTTAATACCTGAGGTATTGTAGAGGAATATTCTCTAGTGATTTGCCAGCCAGATCCCCAGAAGGTAAAAAGTGATGTACTTAATTCTCCTAGGATGTATACTATCAGCACCAAAAGCATTTTTTCATTGTCTGCATAAAGTCAGGCACATCTTTGAGCTGTTAAAATATTTGTGACTCATCTATAGAGTTCTTGCGCTGTAGTTACTTGGGTATATTTTGTTCCTTGGCCAGGTATATTTTCTGTCTCCTGGAGGATGGTATATACAGAGCAAACCTTCCACACTTTCCTGACGCTGCCTCTGCAGCTTCACTAGTTGTGAAATCCAGTGCTCTGAGAGACTTCGTGATCAACTTCCAGTCTAAGCGACTTATTTTCTTCAACAAAACAGAACAGACCTTTGTGTCGGGTTTTCTTGATGGTTCAGAATTTCATATGTTGCGATCGCACGTGACACTTGATGACATGGAGAGCTTTGTTTATGAAGATAACATGTTTACTGTCACGGATGGCCGGGCAGTTTTCCAAGAGGAGGTTTCTCTAGACGGAAAGTCTAGCTTCAATGAGTATGTTATGGATTGCAGTTTGGATTGTCCAGAGTACTTTGGCTTTGGCAATTTGCTCTTCTATGGGGTATCAACTCAGCCTTTTCCTTTACCAACTCCTCCTCGGTTTGTCACAGTGCTATTTGGATTGCATCAAGCTGTAATTAGCTGGAGATCACCTGAACACCCTATTGGAACCAGTAAGTTCAGATTTTATTTCCTGAAAGACCAGTCCTTTTCTTTCTAGGGGAAATCCTCCCATTTTTTCCTGTCCCTGATGTTGGACTTAGTGACTTCAGTAGCCAGTTCTGCTGGAAGATGTGGATTTACCTCAGTCTGAAAAATTTAACTCAAGATTTGCCAGTAAAATACCTGAATTGTCCGCGTAAATTAAAAAAAAAAAATATGTTTATATAGGTGAATAGCTCATCTGTCACTTGCAAGGGATTTTAAGCAAGGTTCCATCTTAACCAAAGTATGGAGTGTCAGTAATGTTTGCTGATGATATCACACAGAAAATGCATGTCAGTGACTTAGTGGTTTTCAATCTGTGCTATCGTCTATCCTCTGTGCATATGTGTTTGAAGAGTAACACCAGAAAACTACCTGAGGAAAATTTGGGTTCTTCCAACTTCTTTCTTCATGGGAAACTCAGCCACTACTCTTGGTTGGTCACAGAGATGGAGAATATAATTTTTTAATTCATCCCTTTCTTAATTCCTCTGGCACTGGCATTTTTGAAACGAGCTTCCAACTTACAAACTTAGAGTTTTCTCAACACATATCTTCCACTACAGTCATCTACTGTGCAATAACATAAATGTTTGCATCTCACAGGTCCATCTGCTTGGCAGAACTGGACTTATGATGTGAAAGTGTCATCTCAAAATCCTTCCATGGAGGAACAGGTTGTCTCAAACATTAGTGACACCAGGTTTGTGGTGAAGGATTTGGCCAGCTTCACAGCGTATGAAATGTCTGTCAGAGCTGTGTCTCCTGCTGGTGAAGGGCCGTGGTCGGAGTCATTTAGAGGCATGACATTAGAAGGAGGTGAGAATTTCTTTGTTATCCAGGAGAAATGATGAACGAGTCATGTGTACAGCTTTCCACCTGGTCCAGGCTTTGGACAAAGACTGCAACTAGAGGGGTACAAAATGGATTAGGTTAGAAACACTAGAGATTACAGGATAACTGAATTTGCATTTAGTTAAAGTAACAAGATTCTCAAACTACAATGATGGTAGTACATAGTATATATTTATTATTAATGTTTATATATATATTTATAAATATATTGTTTTCTAATGCAAATACACTGTCAAACACATTTTTTAATACATGGAAAAAACAGGTATACAAAGGGTGCTTTGTACTCTGTAAAGCACTTCCTATGATGAAGTAGTTTGAGCAGTGTTTTAGGTATTCGTGGAAGTTTACAGGAGAGTGCACGCTAACTAAAAACTGAAAACCGTTGGGTTTAATGGAGATAATGGGAGAAATGGGCATGTGCACAATGTCTGAGATTAGCAGATCTTTGAAATGCTTTTTGATACCTATTTCACCTGTAATAACCTATGTCTGAGGGAAAAAAATGTTTCTATTTAATGTACTGGGCTGGCAGTTGAAATCTGGGATATTAATTGACTTTGGTAAGCAAGGTCCAAACCTGCAGTAGTGTTTAGGTATCTAATAGGGATCCAAATTGTCTTATTCTGGGTCTAAACCTGCCCTGAATCTGTAACTTTCTCAAATTGTGATATTTTCATGCCTGCCTTCTTTGTCCATTATTCCTTAACACAGGCCAATTTTATCTATGTACTTCTGTAATTTCCCGGAAACAGGAACCCCTGCTAAGATAATTAAAATACAAATATAATAAATTAGCTCTTTGTTGGTGTGCACAGCTGCAATTTTCTTTCTTTAACAGCTGAAGAGGAGGCATATATATTGGCAGTGGGGGCTGAAGGGCTCTGGAGGCAGTGGCTGGACAGCTATGGACCAGGAGAATTCCTTTCTCCCGATATAAGAAATATTTCAGGTAAATACCCCACCAAACTTAGTGTTGCTGCTGCATATTGGCATTTATGAGCTCTTCATAAATTTTATCAACTGAAAGGCAAGAGCTTTCATTGCAGCAGTCTAGACTTGAAGGTGTATAGTGAAGCAGCTTCACTGAGCCAAGCCTTTGACTCCATCCTCTTTCTTTTACTTTCTGGATCAAATTAGTCCTTAGCGAAGTGCTACGGATCATAGAATCATAGAATGGCTTGGGTTGGACCTTACAGATAATCCATTTCCAACCCCCCTGCCATGAGCAGGGATGCCACCCACTAGATCACATTGTCTGGGGCCTCGTCCAACCTGGCCTTGAACACCTCCAGGGATGGGACATACACAGATTCTCTGGGCAACCTGTGCCAGTGCCTCACCACCCTCTGAATGAAGAATTTCCTCCTAACATCTAATCTAAATATCTTCTCTTTTAGTTTAAAACCATTCTCCTTTGTCCTATAATTATCTGTCCAATTAAAAACTCACTCTCCATCTTTTTTATAAGCATCCTTTAAGAACTGAAAATTTGCAATGACATCTCCCCAGAGCCTTCTCTTCTTCAGGCTGATACTGATGTCATCACAGCTACAGCAGAGCTGAAATCATCTCTCTGAGCCAAAAGGTGGTGCCTCCAGCATCCCAATACAGATGATATACTTTTATAACTGTCAGAGTGATATGTATACAAATTTGTGATTCCTATAAGGAAAAATTTATCCTCATGTTCACTGAGACTAAGTGTTCATTTGCGTTCTTCTTTAAAAACTAAAATGTCTGGTTCCTTTTTATTTTTAAATATATATATATTATATATGTTTGTTTGTTTATTGTTTTATTTACATGCTTGCTTGTGAAATGCTTAATATCTTCTTCTTCTTTTTTTTTTTTTTTTTTTTTTCTTCAAGACCTCGACTGGTATAATGACACTCTGTATTGGAGTAATTCCATGGGGAAGATTCAGACCTGGTCATTGAACAAGAGAGAGAGTACCGCTGAGAATCCTTATATATCTGACATCAGAAATGCAAGAATGTTGGCCTTCGATTGGTTGGGACAATGCTTGTATTGGGCTGGCAAAGCAAATACGGTAGGGTAGAGTTGCACTTAAAAATATATATATATATAAATGAAGTCAATAAGAAGACTGTAAAACAGTATTTGGGAAGACAGTCCTTAATACATGCAACCTGAGATGCATTTGGACCTTTGCTATCGTAATATATAAAGAGGAGGCTTTTCTTATGTGATTTTCCAGTCTTATACAAATGTTTGGGGTAAAATATTCACTAATATTGACTAATACAGGGTACTGAACTGCAGGTGCAAAACAGGCAAATATGTTATCAACAGTTTTGTAGAATTCAACATTGTAAAAATGAGTGAAGATGGCAAAAAAAAAAGGCTGCCAAGTCCATCTCAGCCATGAGGGAGATGGACTTTATTTTAATCCTTATATATGTAGCACATTAGCATGACTTGTTTACACAAAGATTTTCAAGATTGGCTTCTGTACTGTGATATTTTGCAGATCACTGTAGATAAAAAATAATTACAATTGCACTTTGTACACTCTCATATCAGAAACACTGACATGTGAATTATTTAAAAGGTATCTGACTTCAAAATTGCAGTGCTAATTTATGCAGTGCTGTCAAATTATGCCTTTCATTTCTTGTAAGTGCAAAGTCAGAAGCTTTTTTTAAAAACTGGAGCTAGAAGGCCAGATTTCACACTGCCTTGCACCCTCATTTACTCTCGTGAATAGTGAATAAGAAGTGGGTGAGAAACTCTGTCAGACAGAAGGCTGCTGAAACTTGTAAAGCCAAGGGGTATAGATATTTCAGCTTTTTCTTTTGTTACTTTCTGACAAACATTAACTAATATTTTTGCCTTGTTCTTCTTCCATTTTGAATGAAAAGGTTTAAGTTTTGGAAGCCTAAGGCTTGCATAAACTTGTGATATATGGCTGTGGGAAAATCACTTGTGTATACTTAATTGATCATGGTTGACAATTTAAGTGTGGTGCTAAAAGCAATTCTGTTGTCCCTAGATCTACAGAAAATCACTGCTGGGTGGCCATATGGATGTTGTGGTTCATGTTGTGTACCTAGTGAAGGATTTAGTAGTAGATTCAGTAAATGGCTACTTGTATTGGGCTACAATGTATTCAGTGGAGAGTGCAAGACTGAATGGAGAAGAGTACCTTTTGTTACAAGAACAGCTACAGTTTTCTGGTAAACAGGTGACTGTATTATTATTATTATTATTATTATTATTATTATTATTATTATTATTATTATTAATTACTTAGTGTGTTTTCGTGGTTAGATCTCTTGGGTATAGTCAGTGTTTATGGTTGTTAAAATCACCATGTTGTAACCAGAAAAACAGCATGCTCTTCTAGCAATATTGTTTTGTCCTTTTGAGCGCACGAAGCAGGGTAAGAATTAAATCAAGTAATAACCATACCAAAACTTTGGCTCCTAATTCCACTGACACTGTGCCAGTGAGGGTGCCAGCTTTGACACTGACAGTTCCCATCCTGCCTGCTCCTGCTTCTTGCATGATAGCAAGAGCAGCAAGTCCTGTGCTCTGGGGATCTTTGAGGTCTCTACCCCCAATTTGCTCCTGCTCTTCCCAGTCTTCTCTTTCTCAGTTGCCCCAGTAAGCTGGAGGCCTGGCCTCAACTTGGCTCCTCTTCCTTTGCTTGGGGAGCTCCAGAAGTCTGAGGAGAGGCTGCCACAGAGGAGAGGAGCTCATCTGGTAGGAGAGAAGGGGCTTCTTGAAAGAATGAGTAAAGACACTATAAGGTCGGGGGGGGGGGGGGGGGGGGTGGGGGAAGGCAGAGGGAGGGGGGAAGGATGGGGGTTGTTATTTTACCTTCATTAGGGTGGATAATGGATCCCATGAAGACATAGGCTAGTAGAGTGGAGAGATGCCATGCACCCAGAGCTCAGCAAAGCCTCTGCAAATTATGGAAGCCTTTTACCTCCCTCCCATCCCTACCTGGAGACCTCCTGGTGTGCTCTGAGGTTCTCCCAAACAAGCTGTTTCTCTGCTGACCTCTTCACGTCTTTCTTCTCTATCCACCTCTCTCTGATGTCCTATCAAGACTTTTAAGTTCACTGCTGGCTCCCTATAGATCATCCTTGCTTTTTCCAAACCCATCCTGACACTGCCACCACGTGGGATTTGCCATGCAAGGGACTTGCAAGGTGGGATTCAGTGTTGCCTATGCAGCCAAGGAACTCTGAGGCTGAATATTTGGTTCATGAAAAGATCAGCCAGGGTCACAGCTACACATGTAGCTGGGAGAAAAGTGATGGATGACCCATTTCCTTGGCAAGAAAACACTTTATTACCATAATGGGGACAGGAAGAGTCTGGGAGTCAGTTTGATTGGGACTGCAGAGTCAGTGAAGCACAAAAAGTTTGATGAACCTCTTCCAGGCTCTGTCTTCAGGTCAAGCTGAAGGACTGTCCTCTTGCAGGGCTTTTACTCTGTGGAGTCTCTCTCAAAGAAAAGTTGAATGATCCCCACCTGAAACCACAGCCTGTGTAGGGTTTTACTCTCTGTCCCAAGCCCTGACAGTAAGGCATAGTTTGACTGCCACAGAAGACACGAACTTAGATTTATTATTGCTTCAATGTCATTCTTTAAAACATAGCTTTTGATAAAAAAGCCTTTTTAAAAAATTCCACCCATCCTACAGCTTGTGCCTCCATTTTACCTGAAAACAGGTTCTCTATTAAAAAGCCTTCCAAAACTTTAGAGATCTATGTCTCTTGGTTAAATTTGTATCATTGCCCAGAACACTTCAATCTCCCTCTCCAAGAGGAAAAGAGGCTGGTGTTTCCCTGTTTAAAAAGTCAAAACAAAACAAAACAAAACAAAAAAAAACAGAAAAAAAAAACACAACAGAAAACCCCACCACCACCACCAAAAAAAAACCAAAGAATACACACACCAAAAAAAAAAAAACCACCACAACACACACACAAAACAAACAATACAAACAGACAAACAAAACAAAACAGGTCTGATTTAGTCTCTGAAAAGTGATTAACATTTGGAAAGGCCAGCTGATCTCACAGGTCTCTGTTACATTCACATTGCAAGAGGGTCTGGTGAGGACAGGGAAAGCTGTTTCTGGTGTGGCACCTGCTACACTTGTAAAAGTAAACATAGAAGAACTGAACAACTTTTGTCACATGTAGAGAACAATGCTGTGTTGCAAAGGTCCACTGTATTTTCCACTCCTAGCCCCACACCTCTCCACAGAAGCTGGATAGTATGGACTGTCTTCGTGGGAAAAGGTATGTTGTCCAAGCTCAACAGCACACTTGCACTTACCTCATATCTTCTGTGTGATCTGTTGTGAAGGACTGACAAATTGCAGTTTAACCTAAGTGGCAAAAGTCACCGTTCCTACCCTCCTCTTTTGACTTATGACCTGTTTCTCTAAATCACCTCATTCTAACCTCATTTTTTTTGTTCTCAGCTTCAAGGCCCTTGGCAGCAATAAGACTGCCTGTCTGCTGCTGTCATTTTTTTCTGCACTTTTCTCTATGTCAGTGATACCAGCCTTCAACCATCCACTTATTCACACCTCCTACAAACAAACATCTCCTCTCCTGCTTCTGTGTTTTGCCCCTATTCTATGCACTGACTTCTTGAACTCAGCCTCCTGCTGTGATACATACAGGAAAAAAGCCAAGTAAAAATGTCTAGAATGAGGAGTGACCATTTATAACTGACAGGTGATTATTTATTAAAATAAAATCCCAAATTAACTCATCCAAAAAAGGCTGTACAATATTGTTTAATGGCGTAATTATCCTATATAAATATGCAAATGCCTGTTTGTACAGGTAATAGTATGTATCTTCCTTGTGAAATGGAGTCCTTTATCTTGAGGAGAGTACCTTTTAACTCAATATTAAAACACAGATGTAATAGATAATTGGTGTTATGCAACAGTTAGAACATGCTTTCTACATAGCTGGTTCTTACTGGAATTTACTAGCTGCTTTTCTAATGAAGAACTGCTGTTCAGCTGCTCAGTACAGGACCTTCAGCAGTATAGAGCTGCACCTCTTTTAGCATGAAATTTCAGTGATGGGAATAGAAGACTGCTAGTATGGAGACAATAGGTTTCCCAAAATATATGAAAGCAAAGCTTTGAAAGTTCTTTGGCAGGAACTAGATGTTTTTGTGACAATTATTTTATTTTGCAATCAGTTGCATAGCCTAGTTGGTGTGTATGGTTTGATTGATTTTGGCAGAGCTATTCTGATTTATTTCAGTTTAGGATCTGGCCCAGAATATTCAAAGCACTTAAGTAGTTTACACTGTACAATTTGCCTGGAACAAAAGTAATTTATAGAGTAGCAAAGTGCATTGTATGCAGGAGGGGCCATGTCTTGCTAGGAGCTGCCTCTTACTATTGCTAGTCAAGGGGCATTTCAAGTAGCTAAATTTATCATGTCCAGAGACCAATACCTCTCAGGAAATGGAAAAAGTCTGTTTATTTTTGAAGCATAAGGGAAGGGAGGTGTTAAATTATTCCCTAACTGCTGAACAGTACAATTTTTTTTTTTTTTTTTTTTTGCCTTTTATTAATGGGGATACAGGGATTAGGAGAAAGATGAATCTGTCTGTGGGAAAATGTAATAGCTGCAAAAAGAAAACAAGGCAAGAAAAGAAGATCCAAATATTTAAAAAAGCAAGGTAGACTCAGGAATATGTAATTTGGTGCTGAACATGGATGGGAGAATAGGTAAATGGGATAAAATATAACATGCTCGGCTGAATATGCACTAAGGCATATACATACTGTGAGATAATTTTAACAGCAAAACCTACAGGAGCAATCATTCAAACCTTGATTTTCTGACATACAATGTCAACAGAAATATGTCAAGAATGTGATTACATAAGGACCAGCAGACAACAAAGTGACACAGCATTTGCTTTCCTGTCATCATCTTCTGCAGCTTATTAATGAAGAGTTAAAAAAAAAAAGTGTTCCACTTACATTCCTAATATAAATCCAACCTTATAAAAGAGTAGCTACAACTAGTTTTTGTATATAAAGTTTGGGAGCAGCAGGAAAAATGTTCTCAGAAAGGCCCCTAACAACTTGTGAACTGTGCTAATGACATGACATGGACTGAACTTGATAACATTTAGCAGAATAACTTCTGGAAGCAAATTCTTTGTCAGTCACAGAACACATTATTAGATGTCTGATTTCTATTATTTTTGCATATGGTATTGAATCTGTTGTTTATTGCAAAAGCAAGAAAGCTTTATTTTGGATATTAAATCCTATTTAAAATAAACAAAAATCCTGCACCTAGCTTAAATTAAGATGAAATATTGAAGTAATGAACATTTTTTTTCCCTTGACTCTTCTTTAATAATAAAGGATTTACTAAAATGTAAACATTTGAATATCCTGTTTAACTGAATACATCAATAAAAATGCATATATTTTCCATAAATAATGCAACACATTAAACATTGTATGCATAAAATCAAAGCTAGAAAACAAAGACAAAAGATCTGAAACACTTCTTTTAAAAAGTGATTCTGACTTTCAGTCTGGATATCAACCATCTGTTTTAGAGAAAGAATATTAAAATACCAGAGGTGCTTTGGAAATTTTGATAGGTAGTTTCACTAATCACTTGATACACGATTGCCATCATATCTGAAGTACTCAGATGCTCTAGGAATGAACACTGTGACAGATGCTCATAAAATGTTATCTGGAAAATCATCAGCTGCTATAAATAAGTACCCACCAAGGACCCGATTATTTTCTAGTGTTACCTCTTTTAGTGTTAGAATAAATGTTCATGGTAATAATGTTATTTTTGCCAATAAAGAGCTACCCGTCATGCTGCCTGGACAACATTGATGCCTAAGGGCTTTTAGCCCAGAAGTGAAAGTATATTCAAATTACTGTTTGAACTTTTTGTTTCTTAGATGGTTGGTTTAGCTTTGGATCTCAGCCATGGTTTTCTTTACTGGCTTGTACAAGACAGTCTATGTCTAAATCTATATAGAATTTCTCTTTGCAAAGAAGGGTAAGTAAATGTATAGCACAGGTAAGAAAGTCTTTATTTTCTTCCTTTTTTTTAGGGGTGTTGGGGGGTGAGGCTCTATTTAAAAACAAAGTGTCTGGTGCTGAACACACTAGTTACTAATTGCACAATAAACAAGAAGAGCTGATGGTCACACCTAGGTGATGGCAACCTGTGTGTTGAGATAGTTGTCAGCATGCTTTTACAGTGAGAGAAACACAGTATGGATGCTCAGCTGAACTTAGGTCATGCTCATCAATTTTTGAACTTAGCTTTAGGAACTAATCACTATTAATTGTCTGTTTTATCTTGGTTTTTACAACACCTGATGGTTTGTGCCTAGGGCTGTAACTTGTTTATCTTACATGGAGGTTAGGACTAGAATTGACACCACTTTCTCAGAGAATCAGTGCTCAGCAGGGTTTCCTCTTGATAATCCTGAACACGAAAGAGCTTCATTATTCCTGAAAGGCAATTAAAATAATAATAAAAAAGTACAAAATTGTGTTTATAAGAGAATTCAAATATATGACGATACGACCTTGAGAAAAATGATAATTTTTTGCATATGTGCCAAGCGCTTCGTACAGAAACTATTTGCCAGTGTTGATTTGTGGTAGCTCATGAAACTACATTTTTGCTCCTTTTCATATGGGGAGAGTGCTGCTTTCTTACAAGCATGAAATTAAACCTCTTAAACTTAATTGGACAGTATCTGTATTTACATGTGTTCATAATGTTGCAAGCTGGCTGTGAGTGGAATCAGATGAATTCTCTGACTGATTTTAGACTTGCCATGATTAATGGTAAGCATTTAAAGCATCAAAATATGTTGATTAGTTTTAGCTCGAACATGCAGCTCCATTGGGAACCAATTGGCAGTCATAAATCATCATCTCTGGCATGCCAGAACAGAGAGATTAGAAGTAATCCATCCTAATGGTCCTGATGGTGCGTCAAAGATTTTCTGAATTTGCTTTGGATAGCACTTGTCTAAGCTGAAAGACATTTCTAAGATGCTAAAATGATGCCTTTTACGAAGTATTTAATCTCTTTCTGAGAAGATAAATTGAGATCAAAAAGGACCTGTAAGTTTTGACATAGAAGTAACTAGACAAATTAAATTTTCATTGATACAAGTGGAGGAAAATGTTAATAGAGTTTAATAAATAATGGAAGGTTATTGAAGAAACTAGCAGGGTCAGATTCATCTGAGAATCTTCTCTAATGAAGTAGAAAGAATCTTAAACTGTGAAGTAGTCTCCATTGTTTCAGTGGAGTGGCTGAGAGAAGTTAGGCTGATTTTTTGAAATACTCAATTTTCTACATCCACAAGTCATAGTACTAAGCTATTTAACATTTATCTTCTAATGAAATCAAAGGAATGAAGGATTTGTTTTATGGGTGCTACTTCCAGTTTGAAAAGTGTTGTGCTCTAGAGAACTTCAAAACTTTTAAATTTGTTTTCCTGCCTCCTATATGAATATTAAGAATTTGAATGACGAGAAACTTATTAATGGGTCATGTGTTGCATAAATCCTATTCTCTTTACACTATGTGTTTTCAGCTTGCTGTTTTCATACATGTTTTCACAGTTGTGGTAATGTCATAGTCACAGAATTTGCAACATGGAGTATTTCAGAAACATCTCAGAGTACACTGGAGTACTACAGTGGTCGTTTGTTCTGGATTAATAATCTTCAATTCATTACAACGCAAGAAGTCAATCAGAGCATTAGCATTCCCTTTTCAGAGCCAGCAAAGTTTGCAGCCTTCACGCTTGTTCATACATCACTTAAACCTTTGCCAGGTATATTATTTTCTTTACTGAACCCCCTCAGTAAGGGTATTCACTGTCAGCCTGTAATTCTCCACTCATAAAATTCTTTAGTCATTTGACGTAAGAACAACAGCAACTTATTAATAAGTATATCAGGCTATAGCTACATAATGTGCAATTAGAAAAGCTAATGGGTATAGCTAAAAAGAATACAAAATGTTGTTTTTCATAGACCCTTGTTTCTATTCAATGACATTTTACTTGACTACCCATCGCACCTTCATGTTTTAAATCAGGTTTGAAAATTCTACCTATTCCTCATGTTCTTTAAATTATTATTATATTTTTTCTTCTCATTATGGACAGGAAACTTTTCCTTTACACCAAAAGTGATTCCAAATTCAATACCAGAATCTTCCTTTAGGATTAAAGGAAACTCCTCAAGTTTTCACATCATTTGGAGTGCTTCCACAAATGTGGAATGGGGAACTGTCTTTTACTGCGTGGGATCAAAAGCTCTACAAGTGAGGATATTCATACAATCCCTCCATATTACCTACGTATATTACTGCCTCTAGTCACTCACATATCTATTTTTAAACAGAAACATAATTTGTTTCTTCTCCAGACTTTAGAAATTGGTCAAGCAATCAAACCAAAATGTAAATATAAAGCAAGCCATCCCATTTCCCCACCACTGAGGCCAGCACTGGAGAAATATGGGCTTAGCAGCAGCTCTGGACTAGCTTCTGGAGTGTGAAGTGCAAGCCGAGGAGCTCCCAGAGCCCAAAGATATGTGAGAAAGCCTTTCACAGCAACGCAAAGACAGAAGTGTCCTCTGAGCTACTAGTGGGACAGCCTTTGCCCAAATGTGAAACCTAGTCTTCACCCACACTTAAGTTTAGCACATTTGGTGAGCTGTATGTTAAATTCAAAGGGCAGATTGCTAGCAGATTGCTGTGCACTACAGTGCTACAGGAGTTGGAGAAACAATGATCACTCAAAGGAAGAGTAGCTCTGTCTTGGTTTTGTTGACCAGATTGGTGAGAAGAATTTGGAAAACTGAAGGTCTGTTTTGTTTCATTTCGTTTTGTTTCATTTCATTCACAGTCTTTGGAGAATGAACAGTGCCTCCAACCCCATAACCTGACAGTTCCATCCTACCAAGTTGATTGGCTGGAACCATTTGCACTCTTTGATTTTAGTGTGACGCCATACACATACTGGGGCAAGGCACCAACAACATCTGTATTCCTTCGAGCTCCTGAAGAAGGTACCGGAATTTCAAATCCCATTCCTAATCTGTATTGCATGCTGGGCCCAGGTCTATGTTAGCATATGGGACCCTGTCTAGAGAGAAATGAGGAGCTTTCAGGGCTCGTTGACCATAGGCAGAGTTGCAAGGACTTGTTCTTGCATATCTTTGGCAGTTATCTGTTGCACACATAAATGCACGCAGTTGCAGTAACAGAATTTGAAACAGCAAGTGCATGACAATATATCCACCAGGCACCTATGACTATGAGTAATAAAGAGAAACTGAGATTCATTATAGTGACCATCAAAGGCTGCATGTAATATATTAACCACTTATTAAGTTTTTAAGAAGTGTTATGCACTTTTTGCTTGTGTTTGGTTTTGATCTCAAGGAGGTCAAAGTTAAGGCAGCTAAGATATAGTGCTGAAAGACTGGTGCATTGAGAAAGCTTATGAGCTGCAGTAGATTTTGAAGTGGACAGGAGAGTGGATAGAGTTCATTCTATATTGTGAGAATTCTTGCAGTTTCACTGTTACCTATAGTATTTGACTAAATAGAAATGTCCCAATCTGAGACACAGAGTGCTGCTCATATAGCTCTTTTTTTTTTTCCTAAGCAAATTAAAAGCAGATACATACATGTTGATGAAAAACAGAAAGCAATTACCATGAAATTTTAAATACTCTTCCCTAACTTATACCTCACCACTTGCTATCTTTCTCTTTCAGCATTGAAGTTGTCAAGGCTCAAAACTAAAATAGTTATTTACAAGGTACAGATTGTGTTTCAATAGAAATACTTAATTCTGTGTTTATTTATTTATTTTTTTAATGCAGTTCCTTCAGCCCCTACAAACCCTAGAATATATGTGTTACATAATAACCTGCATGAAGGTGAAGAGAAAGTCCATGTGGAGTTCAGGTGGAACAAGCCTGAAAGGGACAATGGTGTACTAACACACTTCAGGGTTTACTATCAACTATTGTGTCAGAATGACACTGCTGACACTCTCATGGAGTGGAATGTGAGCAATGTCAAACCCAATGTGTTGCTCTTTTCTCTCACAGATGTGCTTCCCCACCTCACAGTAAGGTTTCAGGTATGAAAAATTACTGAGCTCATCTCAGATGTTATCTGTGCAGCTTCATGTGTTTGTCTAGGAGATTGTATTGGGCTTGGGGCAAGAGTTTGTGGTTTCTGCTTTTGGAACTGCTGATTCACTGACTCACCCTTGGATACCTGATTTAACCTTTCTATATGTTGTATTGTTCGTTACATAAGGTGGAAAACAATACTGCAATATTTTACAGGTTTGTTGAGGCCCAAAAGAAACTTTTCTAGAGGTCTCCCAAAGCCACTGCTAAAAGCTACAAGTTCAACACAGATTCTGCTGAGCTGGTGGAGGGTCACAGACCAGTAAAATAGAGCCACTAGATCAAGAAAAGTTTCACTGCGGGGGAAACACAAGGACTCACTTGATATCTGTAATAAGAGACTTCCATATTAAAACTTGCCAGGAGGTCATGTTTCCGTCATGATAAAAGAACACAGAATGTGTGCATGAAAAACAAGCTGGAAACATGAAAGCATGTAACAGGCCAGGTAGACAGGGGAGAACACCATGTTGGTTGCAACGTCAACCAACAGTAGGAAACTGCTCCAGCCTGGGCAAAGAAACAAGATTGTCTGGCTTTCTTTGAGCACCAATTGATACATGCAGCCTGAATTGCCGCTCTATGAGCCACAACTTAAAATTTTCTTCATAGCCATGGTCCAACCCTCAATGTAGCATTTGAATTGACCAACAGAGCAGAGCACATACATATATGTTCCTAGCTCAGCAGTCAGGGGATCTGGTTGTCTTTTTGTTGTTGATTGTGACTCTGCAGGCTCTCTAATGGAATATTTTATGCTGCTGTTTAACGTATGTAACAACCTCCTGTCTCACAGGTGCAAGCTTTCACCTCTGTGGGTCCAGGACCTTTGTCTGATATAGCACAGAGGAATTCATCAGGTATGGATGACTTAAATGCCCCTTCATGGTTTGTGTGTAATAGCTGGCAAACTCGACAGTACAAAAATTTGGTAATCTGATAAATAGTCTGACAATTGGGTGACGTTTGTTCCACCCTATGGTAGACACCACAGAGGAGATAGCTAGAGCAGATAGTTTGACAGGAAATTATTAACACATTTCTTTAGCTTAAATTTGTGGAATTTCAAGCCTTTTCTCAGAAGTAGGCGAGATTAACTCTTCTAGGCAGCACCAGCGTAGCACAGAACAGCAGTCTTTCATCTGTAGTCTGCATTCTACTATAGCAGTATAGGTCATTTGTAACTGGGCTAGGGATCGTAGGTTATTTCTAATTGGGCTGTGACAGGTAATTAAGAGAGCAAATCTATTTTTACTAGGCTTAAAGTTGCTGGGTAAGCATCCACAATGGCATTGAAAAATTCTTAGAAGTTTGCATGTGAAGACAAGAAGGCAACATCAATCTGTGCATGTCATTATTTTATTTATTTGATATGACATATGACCAAATATAATTTGTGTGGGGCCATCGTTTGTTTTTGTACTTGCTTTCATTATGAATGACTGCTATTGTCTAGAATGTTTGGTGTAAATTCTGCTGTGCCCTTTTCCTTCCAGATCTTTTCCCTGTCCCAACTCTTATAACTGTTTCTGCCAACAAGTTGTTTCTTACTGACATAGACAATAATCATACCATATGGGAACTTTTGGCAAAGACCAATATAAAGGACATCTGTTATACTGCTAATGATGACACAATGTACTATATCCTAGAAGACTCTCTTTTTCTTCTGAACATACAGACTACTTCAGTGTTTCAGGTATTCCTTTGTCCATTACCTTGCCTGAAGGAAATATATGGCCATTTTTGCTATTATTTTGGGTCTAATCATGTTTTTAAAGAAGTCAAAATTGCATGTTGAAAACAGAAGAAAGCAGCATGATGAACAAAGCTCATTTAATGGCAAAATGAAGTGGGGAAAACAGACCTGGAGAGATGCAATTTTCTTAATGACTGTTGGTTCATATGAGATGCTTATATGAAGTGGCCCTTTCTAACAGTGCAATACGAATATGTATAATATAATAAAATTTGGACTTCCAATTTTTTTTGTCATCAATAGTGATTGGAATAAGCCTGTGTATGCCATTGGTATAGTTTTCCTGTTAAACGTGTATGAGTTTACTGACATCTGCTTTGTTCATGAGACATTTCAACAAATATTTAATTTAAAATTCATACTATTAAGTACAAGAAATGTAATTTTTGTATGAAATGTATTTTAATTTAACTTGTTTTCTTTCTAATTTCAAGAAAACTGAATCAACATGGAGGGAATTATTAATATTAGTGAAACAACAGATTTTGTTTGTATAAAAATATTGGAACCTTCACTCCATGACATCTCTCTATATTTTGACTTCTATTTTCCAAGTAGTAATGACTTGGGAAACAAATCTGATTTCATAGTGTCCTAGCATTAGGTACGATAATTCTGCTCTTAAGCAGTTTTAATAATTTTTTTTAACCCTTAAGTTTTTCAAAGATGCATTTCTTCGCAATGTCACCGCCATCACAGTAGACTGGATTGCAAGACGCCTCTTTGTTGCCCTGAAAACATCATGGAATGAAACTCAAATATTTGCTATTGATGTGGAACTCAAGAAAAAGTCTTTACAAGCCTTGAACATACAACTGGGTAACCATAATTCAACTGTATCATCTCTGTTGTCGTATCCTCTCTTAAGGTAAGACATATATTGTTAATAACTTCTTTAAAATATATTTGAAACATGGTTTTCATGAAACATCAGCTCTTAAGGACCCAAAAGTACTTTTTATATGATTTTTTTTTCTTTTCATTGTGTAAGTCTCAGATATTTCTGTGTGTAATTCTGCTTATATACTGCTACTTGAGCTTGGACATATATCTAATTAAAAAAAAAAAAGTCTGTGTGAGTAAAAATTTCCAATGATACTTAAATCCTGGTAGGCTGTTCTGTTCAAGTGATGCAAATGGAAGTCAGCACCATGTAATCATTAACATAACATTATTGTAAACATTTATTCTGGAATAGTCTGTTATTGTGATCTTCTAATCAAAAATTTTCTTTGAACACCTAGAATCTCTCTGGAAGTATGCTTCTTTAGTTACACTGTTTGAAATATTTGGGAGGTTTGTAACTATATTCACTTACAGGACTGCATTTAGTCCAGACTGTTCAGATTGAAGTTTTTCTACTGTAAGCAATGCATTTTATTTGATAGCCGCTTGTACTGGATGGAAGAGCTTGATTATGGCAGCCGCATGTTTTATTACAATACTCTGAATAACACTGTGCAACACATTTTGGGATACATATCAGTGGAAGAACAAATGAGGAACTACTGCAGCTGTAACGTGACAGAAGCAGAACTAGGAAGACCTATGAGTATAGATGTGTCTGACTCCAAGAACCCTCAGCTGCTCTTTATCAGAGGAAGAGATGAAATATGGGCCTCAGATGTGGATGGTTGCCATTGTTGGAGAGTTACCAGAATACCAAATTTTCAAGGTCTGAGTGCTCTGTTATGTTTCTAGGTAGTTTGTGATTAGTTCTGTTTCTTACACTAACAATGATAATTTCAGTAAAATAGTATTCATGAAGTACTTTCCTTATAATATTGATTTATCGGTAGGCAAGATCAACAAAAATTGTGTTCTATGTTTTCAATTGTGTACCCTGTTGATAGTAACCAGGAGAAAAAGCAGTGTGAGGATATTTACTGATGCAAGCATGCATTCTAGTAAGATGTCAGTAGAATGGAGATACTACAGCCTCACACACTACTTGTCAACAGATTTCACTTACAGTATTAAGACACTGTTTTGTTGGGGTTTAATATTAGATACACCTATTACAGCTTATCTCAATGAAAAGTTACCATACCATCTTAGGTCATATCTGAAAGTGGCACTGAACACGTCAGTATTAGATGTGGGGAGGGTACTTCATATACGTAGAGTCTTGTATGACAGCTTATCTATGTTTCACTTATTGTATTAACATTTAATTGTGGTTGCTCAGTTTTCAGCTCAGTTCTGCAATAGTGCTGGTAAAGCTGTCCTTTTACCAAAGGAGCTGCCTTAGCTGCCTTGTTCCTGGGAGAGGGCAAAAGAGTGTTTTTAATCTTGGAAAAATGACAAAAGTTTCTTTGGACAGCTCTTGCTCTTGTTTTCTTTTTTCTTTTCTTTTTTTTAAAACAAAACAAAAACAAAAACAAAAAAAAAAAACATTAAAATAACAGAATTGCAGTTCTCATGACTAAGGATAATAAAAAGCCCCCAAATCTACACTTGTAAAGAGAAATACCAAAGTGTCTCAGCTTCATGAGACCTATTGGCATATATCAGAAACCTCTTTTCCAGGGAAAGTCTTTGAAATTACGGTGTGGCTGAGATACTGACCCATATTGATTCAATGTGAATAAAAGCATCCATCTGCTCTTGTAAAATTGTCTGCTCAGTGTTTATGCTGAAGCATAACTCTACAACGTTTTCTTACAGATAAGAAAATTGGCAGCTTGACTGTAGATAAACAGTTTTTATATTGGAGCATTGAAACGAAGAAATACACTGAAATTTATCTAGCAAATAAAGAAACCACAAGACTCTCTCTTCAAATGAAAGCAAATCATGAGCTGAAAATTTTAGCCTACAGCACAGCACTGCAATCATATCCAGGTAGTGGGGATTTGGGTTGTTCTGTAAATGTAATAAATCTATTTCAGGGCTTGTAGTTGAGTTGCAGATTATGCTATATATACTTAGGTAAAATATGCTTTATGGATTCAGATACCTTGTAGAAGGAAACAATTCACTGTATACGTATTTAAAAGGATGGAAATAACAACTGGCCATGTGTTGCATGGAAGTTCATGATGGTGTAAATATCGCCCGTGTTTCAATGTCTCAGGGTGGAAATACCTGTTTTCAAAGTTGTGTTGAACCTAGAGATTTAGAAAAGGTGGTGAACATTAAAACACAGAAAAAGAGCAAGCACAGTGTCCTGAAGATGGTCTGTAGCCACAAGGTGTTGTTGCAAGAGTTTGTTAATGATCCCTGTTATGACACAGATTTCTGCTGTTTTTCGTAAGTATGCAAAGCTGAAAATAAATGTATGTGCTTCCAAAGACAAACAGATAAGACTTCCACTTATTAAAGTGATTTATAAAGAAGTGCCTGAGAGGCAATTACAGCTTACATGCTAGTAGTCTCAGGCTTCACTTACAACTCCTAATGTTTCAAACAATTCTGGAGTGATAATGAAAAAAAGAAAAATTAGTTTCAATACAAATCCGGGATTCATCATAGATATAGGGATTATACTTGCAAGTGTAGATGTTTAGAACAGCTACTAGCATGATGAATATATTAAAATAATACTTTAACTTAATTTTTACATAAAAATCTGAGAGAATATTACAGGAATCTGAGAGAATATAAAAGAGAATATTTTAATGGGATGGAATTCTTTGGAATGAAAGAATTTCATGCAGTTTTGGGTAGCTAGCAGAGTTTCTCCTGAGTATAGCTGCTCTGACCAGCATCCAGGCTATTCTCATCAGAACTTTGGGCAAGTTTATTCACGAGGTCTGTGTGGGCTTGGCATTGCTGCAGGAGCTTGGTTTGGCCCTGGTACAAAATGTACCAATCCCTCTCCTGAGGGAATGGGCTCCCTGTAAGAGCCCTAGGCTTACGTAGTGCAGAAAGGGAACAACTTAAGTCCAAAGGGATTGTTTCTACCCAAAGATCCCCACAGAGGTCTTCTTATTGGAGACTGGACTTCTGCAAGTGCATTTAGAGGAACACACAGATATGGGATTTAAGGAAAGGAAAAAAAAAGAAGTAAAAAAAATCAATGCACAGAATTATTTGCAGAAGTTTAAGATAAAAGGAAATGAAATTATTAAATTAAGAAAAAAAAATATTTTTTGTACTGAAAGCAAATGGGGTGTATATGAAACAGTGATGTTTGCAAAGACCAGCTGTGTTGACTGACATGCTTTTTTTTTTTTTTAATTTAGTGATGTGTTCAAGTAGCACTGTTACTTTCCTTTCATTCTAACCTATTTAATTGCCATCCAGAGAGGTGATGTCAGTTGATCATTTAACACATCAGAAATACTCAGTGAAAATTATCGTCCTGTCACAGATTCTGTGAGAGAATGATTTCTCTGCTGGGTTAGGAGGAAAGGGACTGAATATGCAGTGAAGGATTTTTTGTCAGGGTAAACACGTTTCTATGGAACTGCCTGACAGAAATTTTAGTTCTGAAAATGACTCAGATCTTTATTCCACCTGGGATTTTTCCCATGAGAGTTTTACTACTCTAAGAAAATATAAATTGTCAAAGACTCAACATTACATTTACTTCTATCAAACAGGCTTTCTGATTCTCCCTCCCTTATGTGCATGAGCCTGCCTTTGGCAGGAATAGCAGGGTTGCTCATTTAGGGAGAAAAGATCTTAACAATGTGGTCAGTTGTTCTGGCCAAAGGGCAAACACTTGTCCTTGCACCATCTTTTCCTTCTTGGCAGCAAGTCACATATTTTAAATATGTTTTTTTTTTTTTTTTTTTAATATATCAAATGGTAAGGTGTATTTTTTTTACATTTTTTGTATACTATCATTGAGTATTTTTCTATTGTTTTCTCCTTAGAGACCACTTTTTTCCTTCCAAAACTTGTCATTCCATTCCCTGTTATTACAATGAACTTTACAAGCGAGAAGCTGATTGGAAGAAAAGAGAGATTTCATTGTGAGGGAAAGTTACTTTCTACTCTGCCTATCTGCCTTTTCTGTGACAAGCAAGTTCAGACTCATCAGTGTATACTACCCTCATTAGCATAGCAACTAAGGTGTGGATTTCCAGGTGTGGATTTTCTTTAGATACCTAAAGAATAGCCTAAATACTTTAAGAGCTCAGATCTTATCAAAGATAAACAAGCCTTTACTTTGGTGACTGCTATCTTTGTGTCTATGAAAGTAATTAAATATAACATATGCAAGTGGTAATTTATTCTGTTTTTATTTGTGAAAGCAAAGAGAATACTTTGTGCTTATGCTTTCTCATATGAATCATGGTAGGATCCCGTGAAAATTTGGATTAGTCCAATAGTAATTGTTTATTTATATTTTTTGATGTCTTTCTTAGATAAGTGTTGCTTGATTCCATTGCTAGACACTGAGAAACCTTCTATCCTTGATACAACGAACACCAGTCTTACATTAAGCTTGCCATCTGTCACACCACAGCAGCTATGCCCTGGCATATCCCAGCCTACACCAACATATCTGGTATTTCTCAGAGAAATGACTAACAACACCAGGAACTCATCCTACCATTTGTCTACTCTACAGCAAAAAACATTGGTATGGGTCTTTTGGAACAAAAATACATCTGCTATCATATATGAACAGGGCATGATATCACTTCTAATCATTTTATAAACCAGTCTGTAACTTTCTAGCAGAGAGTTTTTCCACTTCTACATATCCCATAGCAAATACCAATCAGAAATTAGAATTACTAAGTGTTAGATACCTTAGCTTTTCTTTGTACAAGTACTCCTCTACCTTTTACCATGTCCTTGCTAAAATCCTGTTGGGACTAGATGATCTTTAAGGTCCCTACCAACCCAAACCATTCTATGATTCTTTGATTCATTAACAGATAATTGGTGTGACATGAGTCTTTTCTAACAATACATATTTGTTATCTGATTTCTAATCACAGGAATTTCAGGGACCTATAGATGTCATAGACAACCTACAGCCATTTTCAAGTTATGTCATACAAGTTGCAGTGAAAAACTACTATTCAGATCATGAAGAGCTGGCCATGGGAAAGGAAACAATTGGCAAAACTCTATATGGAGGTTTGTTTCACATTTTATTCTAGTTCTGAATAGAATTTTCATCTCATTTAAAGAAATGTGTGTGTTTGGTTTGCAAATCAGAAAGTAGAGAAATTTTCTGCTCAAAATGTAACCTGTCTAGATCTTCAGAAGAATTTGGAGACCAAACCTGATGAATCCGTAAAAGTCATAATGTGTATGCTCTTTAATGTTTTTACTTATTGGCTTCCTGTGGAAAGATAAACTATGGTTAAAATGACTAAGCCGTTGCAGTTTCTGCCTTAGACCACATTTTCAATAAGTTTTGTTTGAGTGTATATACAAATATATATATTTAAATGTGTGTTAGATATGCAGCATTAAGATTTTTTCCCTTGGATTGACATTGTTCTCATAATTACTGTTTCTTAGGGCAATGCAGAATTGTTTTATTGTAAATCAGGCTAAAGAGACAGCACTTCATTTTTACTTCTCTTTGTCCAAGTGCCAATAGCATCTCTTCAGTAGGTTGTAAAAATTTTGATGTGCCCTTCTCAGTCCCTTTCATATTAGAAGGAGAAAGCTAGAATAGTGCTTTTGACTTGTGCATTCACTGTGCCATTTAGAGTAGAGAGATGACTTGTTAGGGATTAGCTAAAATAAATAAATAAATACATCTGTCAATTTCTCTAATTATGGCAGAAGACTGCTAAGAAACTTGAGTGGGAGAGGTCAGTTGAGGGACAGTTGATGGGTGAAGGCAAGAGCCTAAGATATGATGACTAGGCAGCTAAAAGTAGTTTTACTGAAGCACAGCTATCTCTGTGCTGTGTGATGAGGTGTGACCCACTGATGCGTTGGGAGAGGACAGGGCCATGAACTTGTAGCAGTGTCTAAGGGAGCAGGTAACTACAGCCTAGAAAAAGATGACGGGAGCACAGCTCCCTTTCTGGAAAAGCATGAAGCATTCACAAGATGACAGGCCAAGGCTGCATTTGGGAAAACCTGCACAGTGCTCTCCCTAAGAGACAAGACAGTGAAAGTGAAAGGTGTATTTTGTTTTAAAGGTTTTCCCCTAAGTGCAAAGTTACTTTTGAAAGAAGAATGAGAAATTAAAGTAAAGAGAAAAGAGAGTGGTCAAGAATGGCTAATGTATATATAGCTTGTTATTCAGTCTGGTTTTTTTTTATTATTTCAGAGCTGGGCCTGTGCTTCTGTAGTGTGTCTAGTTTATGAAGTCAGTATTCACCTCACATAATATATTTGTGTATTAGCTGATAGTGAGCTCAAGAAATTTTAAGTGTTTAAGTTAACATCTCCTCCACTTCCTGCTTTGAGTGTGGGATTTTGCAAGTTTCCCTTTCTACTGACATACTCCAAAGGACCATCTGTCAGTCACTTCAGTGCTCTCTTAGATAACTGTCATGTTAAATACATTTATTTTATTTAGGACACATCCTTCAGAAGAGGAAATGAGGGATTTCCTTAACACTTCTGCTGTTGATCTGTGGACTGGTTTACATTATGGGGAATCTATGACTACTCAGCAAATGCTAATTATTCAGCTGCAGGTAGCAAGATACCATTTTGCCTGATCACTAGCACATATCGTACTGTGTCTTTTCCTCACTTTCTCGCATATATTGCCCTTTACTTTCATAGTTACCCTCTCCACCTTGTTCTGGAGTTCCCAGTTCAGAACAGTGATCTGGTTCTGCCTTAGCTCCCTATCTAAAAAGAAAAAAACAATACTGTTTTTGTTGGTGGATTTAGACTCTGATTTGAGTGCAAACATACCAACTGCTTATCTTGTCATAGCTGATGAAATGTAGGACATGGCATAGGGAAGAAACTCAACTCCACTGCACTTTAATGTAGATGGGGGTCTTGCCTCCATTTGCCTTGGTACCAAAATTGCCCAAAAGCCTTCCTCAAATGCCAAAAGGGCAACTGAGATTTATAGGGAGACAGTTTAAGCTTTCCTTTTCTTTGATAACCTTACTAGTCTGAGCTAGATGTGTGCTATAGTTTGAAATACCTTAATCAGGGCAGGAAAATGCTTCTGCCCACCCCCTATATCACTCTCTCTGTTTGCACTGTTGCACAGCTACAGTCCTAATTTCCCTGAAGCTCTTGTCAAGTCCCAGAAAGAAGAAGTGAAACAAGAGTTGGAGGCATGTTGCCACTCTTCTTTTGGGTACCAGACCTGCTATACTTTGGAAGTTATCTTTCAACCCTGCTATTTTTTTTATCACTTAATTGTATTTCTCGTTGTCTGAAGCATCACGCAAATAGGATCACACCCATTTTAGATGTCTGAATACTGTTAGCATATCTCTAAGTAGTCCATTGCAGAAGGTAAGAAAAGCTGACCAATGATCAGTGGATTTCAGTTCTTTGCAGGGGAATCCACTGTAAAATTTGTATGACCCAGTGATTGAATAAGATTGAATATTATTGAGATGTGGCAGGAATTCACACTTCTGCTCCTTTGTGTGGTAAACTGAGCCATCCTACAGCAATGTACTCACTTTCCATGGAGGAACATAAAGGTAGAATATGAAATGGGAGACTGGGTTGCACCACTGAAATGGAATTTTTCAGGCTCAAGTCAAATGAAACATGAAACTCAGAACAGGCTTCTCTAGTTGGGGCAAAATAAAACAGTACGACCAAAGCAAAATAAAGTCATAGAACAAAACAAACAAACAAACATATCCCAAAGTCTGAGCATTTTAATAGGTATTTTTATCAACATTCTGATCTTTTCACAGTTTGTTGAAAATTTTCCAACTGTCTGTAACTAGAATGTGTATGTGTCCCAGCACCTATGTTCTCAATTTCATGAATGTAACTGCTAGTTTAAATTGTAATCAGATGCTACTAAAGCCACTTGAAGTGTGCATGCTATTTCACACCTCTGAAGCTGCGTGCATTCCCTCTGTCTTTCCCTCAATTCTGTAATGAAATGAAAGAAACTTGGATTAATCTTTACTTTTAAACAAACAGTAAGATAGAGGGAATGAAAAAAAAAAAAGAACAACTTGGAAAAATAAATGCATTGCTCTTGCCACAGAGTGTCACTCTTCCTCCATATATCTTTTATGTAGTGAAACAAGAAATTTCTCTTCCTTACTACTGCAGCTTCTGCACATTTCACTTAAATAACCTGCAGTCTTGCTGTCAACATATAATTTATAGCATACATTCTCATTATTCAGATATGTTGGAGACCTAGATAGTGTAGCAAATTTTAGCTTTTTACCTATCTAGAAAGTTCAATAGAAAAAAAAAATAATGTGGAGTTGGGGCATTCCATATACCAGTTCAAAGTTTGTTATCTCAAAGATTCAAAGGAATAGTTGATTTTTTTCCAAAACAGTTAGTGAGTAACCAGCTGGCATGGACAACAGACCTACAACAACCCAGTTTCTTATTTACATAGCTCAGTCAGAGCATGTATTTCTGAGCAAAACTGTAAATTATGGCAAGCAATGCTTAGGAAATAGAATTTTCTGCTAGCTTCTTTTTCGTGCAGAGCCTACATAACAAGCCATTTTGCTGAATATATCTAACTTCCAAGTTTGTTCTTGGAATCTCAAAGCATCTGTCAAAATAAACAAAAAATCTATTTAATTGTGATATTCTAAACTGGACAAAACAAAGAACTGAGGAATATATGGATTGATGAAAAATGAGCTAGGGGGGGCTTTTTTTATCTAATAGCCCTTTCAATTCCATCATGCTTACATGGTGTATTTGCAAATATTTTGATTTTTTTTTTTTTTGTAAGTTCCTTACTGGCAGTCCAGAATACAGTATTTCTGTTCACCACAGAAAATGGATTTAGCGCATCTCCAAAATTTAGAAAGTTTATTCCATTAGGTGGGTATGCAGTGTTTTACTATGTTGTTATCTATCTTCTTTTGACTTACCACTAACAGTGATATCTTAGGTGAATTTAAGCTCTCTGTCAAAGGCCAGACTCATGATATATGAGATGTCCTGAGTTTAATGATTTCTTTTAAAGAAAGGAGAATACATAGAAGCTATGCAACAACTTAATTTTTCTAGAGGTTTTGGTATAAAATGAAACTTTTACTTCTAACTTTTAGATCAGAAAAAAATAAATCAGTTTCACACTATGTTGGAACTGCACAACTTTTAGAGCCCAACCTGCACAATTTAATTCATCTTTGAATGTGTCTTTTAACTAGTATTGCAAGATATTTTCAAATTTGGGTTTTTATTTAAGACTTTTCTGTTCAAAAAAAAAGACTTTCCAATTGGGGTAGTGCATAAGTACTTTTTAGTGTATATCCAAATAAACATCATCACAAACTCACATCTGATACTTTGATTAGTAAACTAGAAGAAAGCAGTTTTGTGATATGACTATAAAGGTAGAGATATAGGACAGCAGTTTTTTTTTTTTTTTTTTTTTTTCTTACTTACATGGTACAACAGCCAAGGATATTACCATGTTCACATACTTATTTGTTTTCCTTCGTCAGTGACATTTCTTTATTTCTCTAAAAATAAAACAAACAAAAAACCTCTAGTCTGATCGATATTTAAAAGTAGATACATTTTTCTTTTTGTTTCAGTACCAGAGGCAGTTGATTCCATTAAGGCAGTCGTTTTGTCTGATACCACTATCGACCTATCTTGGAGAGAACCTCTGAAGCCAAATGGACCTCTGGAATCCATCCGCTATCAAATCTCTGTCAATTTTTTATCTCCTGTCCCAGCCACACCCTTACGAAAAAGTGAATTTCCAAATGGGACACTTGCTTGGTCTGTCAGTGGACTCCAGTCCGGAACAAACAATTTATTCAAGGTATAATGATAAACAGTATAATCACAACCTGTTTGTTTACTAACCTGCAAATTGATAGATCGCTCTTCTATAAATCTATATGTGTGTTTTGAAAATATGAATTCAAAACTTGGCAGACTTCTCTCAGTCCTTTACTCTTCTGATTAAGGAAAATTGAGTATAACAGCTTATTCCTACATGGGTTTATCAGGTGAAATCCTTAAAACTGAGATCTTTTTTATTTGGGGACCATATCACAGCTCTCAAAAGTAAATAGGAGTTTCTGCTGTAATCCTGCTGTAATTGCTCTGACAGTTGCTGGAATTGCTCTGAACATGCTAAAAGAGGGTCAACTGATGGAAAACCTCTGTTCTCCAAGAAGGGGGCCTAGAACTGTGGCCTAATTGTAAAATGCTAGGTGTGCAATAAACAAGGCTATGCAAGTGCAAATAGGTCACAGTCAAATGATTAAGTTTTTTTCTTAGGAAAGCAAAAGGTCTGAAAATTTCGATACAGGGGAACTCTATATTGTTATTATTAATAGCAGGCTTAGCCATTTCACCAGTTGCTGTTTTTAACAAATTTTCTAACAAATAGTTTTTCCTTAGGCAAAAAAAAAATATATATTTTTCCCTTAGTCCAATGAAACAAAAAAGTATATGATAGGTTCATGGAGATATAAGTGATGATTGAATTAATAGCTGACAGAGCATAATGCTGATTCTGTTTTGCAGCAGTCACCTTTTAAAATAACAGCATATTATATAGCTTGCTTGCAAGCTTCACAACAAAACCAAGATATCAATGTGGACCCTTTAAAAAATGCAGAAGACTAACTATGACTATAACTTAAAAATGCAAGCATGGGCTTTGCTCTTTGGAGGACTTTTAAGAAAATTTCTGTAGACAAGAATATTGAAGGGTGGTTGCAAACCATCTGATTTTGGATTTTGTTGGCATATGATGCTATCAGTACAATAGAAAAAATAGTTGTTTCCACTGTCTAGGCAAGTCACAGATAGAGGAAGATCCAGGTTTTTCAACTACCAATTTGAAGCAGAAAGTTTTAGAGGAATATTGAAAATATAATAACAGGTCTGCCCCAGGATGACTAGCAGAATGGGATATCCACCCATCAGCTGCTGCAGTTCATGTGTACTCCCATATCAACATCACATGAAAACTTTCGTGGCTTGTGTGGTTATGGTGTCAGACTCAGGCAGACAGGTTGTGTGGGCAACTGGGGCAGGGGGAACAGCCTCCTGAAGTATTGTCAGTATTATCTGCCTGAGCACATGTCACTGCCGTAAGAATAAGAGAAAAGAATAGTTTAATGTGGTGATACAACCAAGAAAATGTAGGAAGAATACGTTGCAGTATCTAGTATTTTTTAATTTATTTTTTGAGGAACAGGAGACCTATATCTAGGTATTTAACACAATAGCATGAAACTAAATGTAGTACAATATATTTGAAGGAAAGATCAGCTTAAATAATATTTTTAAATGTTAGGTGTATTTAAAACATCAAGGATCTGTTTAAAAATTGTCTGTGAACATGCAAGATTATCTTCTATAATTTTTGGAAGGGAGGAAGTCCCGTTGAATTAGCAAAAAGAAAATGTCATGGCTAGCTTCAAAAAGGAAATTATAGACCACTTTGTGTAACTTCAGTACCTGAATGCATTATTATGTATATTTTCAGTAGGATTACATTAGGACAAAATGATAAATAGTTGGTATACAAGCAACTAGAGGAAAATAGGAGAATAAAAATGTCCGGTGTGAGTTCATAAGAACAAAACATACTGCTTCTTCCTTTACAGAAGACAATTTTAGGTTAAAAGGAAGAGAATAAATGATGTACCTGGACAATAGGATTATCATCAGAGAGACATTTTAGAAGTCAGCCAAGTACATGTTGTCTGCAGAATTCACACTGCAGAATCCATCACAAATGCAGTTAGTTAGAGTGGTTTTCAGAGTTCACCCTTGGCCTACGAGAACGTTCAGCTGATGGCTGGAGGGTATCTGTTCTGTCCTAAATTTTATTTTGTGCTTTTTTTAATAATTTGGGTAGTATAATGAGGAATACACATATATACATACACATATAAACCTATGTGAACGTATGTAAGTATGCATACCCAAACATATGTCATATTTAGTTGTGGTTTACTGGAAGACATTGTACTAAGGCACATTCTCACCTCGTGTTTTTGTGGTTGTAGAACACTGACCAGCATGTGCACATATAACGTCTGCATGCTGGTGTAAAAGCCTATGGAATTAGGAAAGGTCTAAAAAGAGAAGAGTCTTGGTAGAAAGATGGAATGAGAAACTCAAAAGAGACTCTGAGGAGGGGGACTCTAGAAACCATGAACTTCCGGCCTGAAGATTTGTAATGCTGAAGCTGTGGAACTCAAAATGTTTCATCCCATATTGCCTGAATATTTTGTTGATTGAAAACAGCTATTCTTCCAAACATTTTGAGTTGCTAAAGCTACCTTTTCCACCTGGTCTGGTACTGTGCAGTTCATTTCTTTCCTTACTAGGTTCTTGCTTTTCATCCCAATGAGAACTGGTTTTCTGAAAGTGTCCCTGTTACTGCAAAAACTTTTGAGACTCCACCTGCACCTGTCAACATATTCCCCAGAAATACCAGTTTCCAGCTAGAATGGCAAGCTCCTCTGCATGTCAATGGAACCAGCTTTTGGTTTGAGCTGCGTAAGGTAAAAATACTCCTGAGTTTTTTTTTTTTCCCAGTTCAAACTTAACACACTTTTCTCCTCGTGAGTGAGACAGGGTGGCAGGACATCTACGAAGAATCTCAGCGGTTAATTTGGGCATGGTGACGTCAGTCTTAGTGACTCAGAAGGGGCAGGATGGAGGCTGCATTTGCCAGGAACAAGGGGGAGTGCAGCTGCAGCATTCAATACTCCACAGTGCCAAAGGACATCCTGGATGACCCCACCAGAATTCCTCCTGGGTCTCCTGTTTCAGTATAGTCCCCTCCCTCTTTCCTCACTGCCCTCCCCCAGCCTTGCTGGTAGTTACAAATGGTATGTCCACTCTGCACAAGAAGGTAAAGAAAAGGATTTTCAGCACTAAATGTCAGTTACAACCTGGTATATGCATTTTATTTTCCTGTTACAGAGGTTAGGAGAAAATGCTGAAGAGAAAAACAGGCCTGGTTGTGCAGACTGGTGAAGTGCTGCAGTGACAGCAGCATGGATGGAAGGTTCAGGTTTTAATTTCTGGACCACTGGACACAGAAAATGTCATGTGTTAATCTGGATCACATAGACTCCTTAATATAGATAAACAGATCCATTAGGCCTACACCAGACATTTCCGATATGCCCTAAAACAAACGTCATAACACAATTCAACTAAACTGTCTCTTTCAATTGCATCGTGGCAAGCTGAACTCACGGGCATGTCACCACAGTGATCCAGAAATATAAGCTGCACAGAGATAAGCAAGGGGAAGGTTCCTTTTGGCTGTGCAAAGGGGTCACTTAATCTGTTGTCCTTTATGGCTGCCAAGATTTGTAGGTCTGAAAACAAAGAAAAAAATTAGTTTTTGTGTCCTTGGTCTCTAAGAAGACGAAGTCCTGTAGTTGAAACAACACATACATGATCTCTCCCCTGTGATATTAAAAGGTGGTAAAGTAGTTAATATATCCAGAGATGGACATACTTTCAATAGAGCAAGAATGTTGACCATGATGATATTTTATTTTTCTAGTGGCAAACAAAAAATGACTGGTTTTCTCCTGCAAGCACTACATGCAGCACCGCAGGTCTTATTTACACATGTAATCTCACAGGAACTCTTCCTTCTACCAACTATCTTGTAAGAGTGACAGTAGTATATGTTACGGGAGTGAAAAGTACTTCCTCTTCAACAATCTTTAAAACTACAGGTAAGAACATAGTGTAGAATAACAAGATTCTAAGACTGTTTTTAGGACATGAATAATCAAACAATATTTTGAAAAGCAGGCTTTTCTTTTATACTAAGAGCCAATAGTTTTGTGTGTTTGAAAAATAAATAACAACATACCATCTCCACAAAAATAATGTGAGAAAGAAATTAAGGTTTACTTTCAAGTGGAGCACAGGAAAAGAGCAAGGGAAATTGAAACGAAATATCTATATACATGTGAACTCACAGTTACTTGTGAAAGGCTGCATGAGAGCGAAAAATTTGAAATTTGGACATCACAAAGAGAAAGCCAAAGATTCATTCTCCATGGGGATTATTAATCTAGATCCTTGGTCCGCTTAAAAGTACAAATAGCCATGGACATGTCCAAATTTTGTTCCATGTCTGTTAGCTCTTTGTCTTGGTATACATGTTTTAAGTGTTCTGTTTCTTCCCTGTTTGGTCAAAGCTGGTGTTCCAAGTAAGCCAGGAACCCCCAAAAGAGCAGAAAACACTAAAAACTCTGTACAGTGGGAAAAGGCTGAAGACAATGGAAGCAACCTGACCTACTACATCTTAGAAAGCAGGTAAGCCATGTGTGCAGGCACTCTTCACCTAGGGAGCAGCCCAGAACAAACCTGGGTAAGCAGGGGGAGGTTTTCCTAGCAGTTGTGTCTGGCTGTTCCAGCTATATGCACATCGTGCAATTTGGGTGCCAAAGATGCTATAGTCACCAACTTCCCTCCAAGGAAGCACTGGAGTGTTGTTCATCCACAGGTCAGGGAAAATTTCTGTCTACCTCTGAGAGAAGAGGGCAACCAAAAGCGATGTGAACGAGGTCCATGACAAGCAGCAGGTATTCTGGACGTGTGCTCTCCCTGCTGAGAGGCAGACACATCCTCCCTGCAGTACCTGGCTGTGAAAGCTGCATGTTGTGAAGACGAGGGTGATGGGGTGGCTACAGAAAGCCCATGAAAAACAGAGAGTAGGATGGCTACTCTGCCACTGTCAGACAACTCACATGGTCTGCAAGCCTGTGTCTTGGGAAATTAGGGTAGCAGTCATGAGCTAGGCCTGCTCATGCCTCAACTTTGGTATGCTAGCTAAGAAATAAGTTTTGAGTTGCCCTTTGAGCCCAAACCAATATGGAGATTTTGGAAAATCCCTCGGAGTTGATTGTTTGTCTTTTTAAAATTATCTTTGCTTGGGCTTTTGCACAAACTAAGAGCAAAAGTATGAAATTTCTGAACTGACTAGCACTTGTTGTTTTCTCCATTTTGAGTATCCAACTTGAGACAATTTAATTTGTTCTGATTTTTCAGAAGACTTACAGGGTTGTGTTAAAATTAGGCTTCATCACTCTTTTTGAAACTGGACAATTTGAAGTATGCCTGATACAGCTAATCATTTTTGGAAATATGGATCTGAGATCTCAAGGGCTTTCAGTTTGGTCCTGGTGGGAAGAGTGAAATGTCAATGATACAAATAGTTGTTCCCATAAGATCTCTTCCTTGGGTAATACAAGTAGCCATCGTTTCCATAAATTTCTAGGAAACATAGAAGAAAATATACACTAGCAAAATTTCCAGACCAATGCTGAAATACAGGGATGTATCCATATATATATATTTGGATATATATTGTTGATTAGAAGACTCAGAAATACTTTCAAATCTGAATTTTCAAGCATTTAGTAAATATTCTCAGCTAAAACATACGTAGAAATGTCTTAGCATTCAAAGGGCCCATAGAAAGCTGTTATAAAGTTGCCAAAAGGAATCATAAGCTATTCCCACCAACATGGGATGACTAGATAATTTTTATAGTGCTCTGTCAGCAAATACAGATGGTCTGGACTATACATGTAAAACTCATTAGGCATCCACAGAGTGTTAATTCACACTTATTCCTGCACTAGCATTGTCAAGGTTGTATGGATGGGTTAGAGTATATTGCTGAGGGCAGTGACTTTGAAATTTCTAATTTTTTTGACCATGACTCTGGAGAGGTCTGTTTAAGGCAGTCAATGCAAGGCTTAATTTAGGCACTATTTAAAACTAAAGAGGTTCCATTTGCTGAGATATTCCTATAATGTTTTAAATGAGCAGTGATAGAGGGAAGCAAGGTTTTAAACTCAGCTAGTATTTATTTTTCCTCAGTTAACTTGGTGCTTATGAAAGTTAAGGACTAACAGCGCTGTGGAGTTGAGCATACTTTACTTATATAAGTTTTCACCCAGACATATTTTCCTGGTGCTGTAAGCTTCCATATAGTTCTGTGAGTGTACATCAGCACTGACCTGCATGCTATGAGACCACAATAATTTTGATATGCCAGCAGCCACATTGTACCTGGCTTGCTTTGGATGGGAAAAGAAAGGACAGTCTCTTGGCCTGTGTTGGGGCCGTGCTTTAGTTGCTGTGTTCTCCAGGCTCCAGCTTCGTATTCATCTCTGAATCATACTGTATCACTGAGGCTTTTTTTAGTTTAATAAAATATGCTTTTCTCATGCAATTTGAATGTGCATACACTGGTGTTTTTGACTGAATTTGACTTTGAGCCTCATGGTACTTTTACACCAGTTAGAAAAATGTAGTCAGACCCAGAGTATTCTAAAAAATATTTGCATAGCCCTTTGAAACAACCCCTTTTTTCATACAGCTATAATAGGGGTGTGAACAAGAACATATAGTTTTCACGTGTCTTTTTGGTTTAGAAATATTTGGCCTTTTTTTCTGCATTGAAGTATGTTGGGAGAATGATTGACATGCTCACGAAGGTCATTTCACATGAAATATTACAGTCCTGTGTGACATGAAATGATATTTCAGATATGGCCTTTCAAGTTTAAATACGTGGTCTTCTTTTGGTTGGTGAATAATCAGCTCTGAATTTATTGTGAGCAATCAATCTCAGTCCAATGGGGAAAGGAAGAAATATACGCAGCAGTCAGCAGATACTATGGGAAACTGGCTAGCTAAAGAATTGTGTCTTCACTGCCAATGACTTGCTTCCTCTTTAGCTTGTGAAACCTGATACACAAGAGCCACTGAGTTACTCTAGGCCCAGGAAAGCAAAAGCTTCTAACAGTACACAAAATAAATTTAGTACTTTTTGTTTTCTGAAAGCTAAATAAGAATGTTTTGAAATCTTGGCTGTAAGCTGTGCACTGAAACAGGTGAAAATGTGCTGTAGCTTTGTATGTCTAAAATGTTCTAGCATTACATTTCCCATGACAAGCTAAAGATCTGTGATTCCTAGCATGGCTGAAATGGCATGGTGCAATTTTCTGCTCTGTAGCCAAAACCCCATGAATAGATTGAGCTTTCATACAGGCAGAGAGATTTTGTGAAGGCTGTGGAACTGAAGAAGGGGGAAGAAGTAGTAAGCAGCCCTCACTGCATTAATAACATACACAGGTAATTTTGATGTGCCTGTTGTAGGAAGCAGACTGACGCCACCAACCAAATGAAGTCCTTGTGGGTGGTGGTTTATAATGGCTCCTGTGCCAGTATTTGCACATGGAAGGCCAAGAACCTAGAAGGAACTTTCCAGTTCAGAGCAGCAGCTGCAAACATGCTTGGCCTTGGTGAATACAGTGACACGAGCAAGGATATCGTGTTGGGTAAAGGTATGTCCTGCACTTTCTTATTCTGTTAATCAAGTGTTTTATACAGAGTAATTATACTGATTTCTGAAGAGAGACCTGCTATTTTATGATGAAGTTGCTGCACAAGTAAAATAATGTGTCTAAGTGGCTGATCATTAATAACATTCATATGGTGAGCCTAGCTCACCATGGGCCTGAACTTTGTTTCTGCTCCTTTATACTGATTTGTCTCTGTGGCCCTACATTGTGCATCATGGTATGATCCTTGAAGTAAATGCAAGCTTCTGTGCTGGGTAAGATGTGAAAATTACTTCTTGCCATCAGCCAGAATGTTAGACCTACATACCGGGGGTGTTTTTGAAAATCCCATTGTGAGTGGTCAAGCAATTAGCATTTTCTTGTTACATATATACTGTAGGTCATCACTGCAGGAATACTCCAGACCTAGGGGAAGAGAATTAGTTTGACCAAATGTACGTCTCCATACAGCCTATAAGAGAGCTTTGTACAGAGTAAAACTTTTACACAGCAAGCAGCTAAAGGGTCCTCTCAGGTTTACTCAGCTCTGTCAGATTGATATGGTTCATGTACACAGACATTTACCAATTTTCCTCTTCTATTTAACAGATACTGTGACCTACCCAGACATCACTGATATTGTTGCTGTGATTGGAGCAGTTGTGCTGGGCTTGTGTATGGTTCTGCTGTTTGGTTTTGGTATGCGGCTGAATTTTTTGCATATCCTTGGTTTGCCAGGCCTCAGTAAAAGGCAGTTCAGACAGCAGGGGATAATGGGCCTCCAGGTTTAGGGAAATGCTGAACTATCCCCAGTGTGGGAGCTGGGGGGAATTTGTGAGCTTTCATCTTTCAAAACCCTAGAGATAGCTGGTTACATTTTCAGTACCTAGGATTCCATCCTCAGGCATTTCTTGCCGTTGATTCCTTGCAGGGAGAGCACAGAAATGCTGAAGGAGCTCTGACATTCCTGTATCCTTATGAAAACTTGTACTTTGTAATTCTCAAGTTGGGTACTGCATTTGTTCATCAAAAGTTCCCATTTTTTTCCTCTTCTACTTTGTCCCTGAAGGAAGGATGCAGAGATTACCCTGGGATGATGGTCCTGCCCTCTCATTCCTCATCTTCTCTCTGGGACATTGCACCAACCCTTTGGGTTTGGTTCTTGCCACATTCAGAAGTGGGCACTTGACTGATTTCTCTGTTGTCTGTCTTTCATGGGAAAAGCTGGTGGCCAGATGGAAATGTCTTGCTTACACGAGCTGCTGGGGGATCAAGCTGAACAGAATAACAACAACAATAAAAAAACACTTGTAGCCTTTCAGTCTACTCACATACTGGTGTGCTCACAGAGTGAAAGATCTGGTGGTCTTCCTTTCTGTTCCAGTATGGTACCAAAGAAGGAAATCCAGAAAACCGTCCTTAATTGGGCAGATAGTGCTTGTCAAGGAAGATAAAGAATTAGCTCAACTCAGGGGGATGGCTGAAGCAGTGGGACTATCCAATGCCTGTTATGCTGTCAGGTATGTCCTTGGAGCAAATGCATTTTCTGAACAAAAACATGTAAAAGGGCTTCACTGGACTGTTTTTTATCAGTGTGCTCATCCCTGATGCCTTGACATGATGTTGAGGGCCACATCTGTACAACAGGGCAGGTCTGCTCTGAAGTATGCCCTGCCATGCTGCCTCCCTGGTGCATACCCTGGTCCGGATTGCCTCTAGCCCACCCTGCACACTGACTTTGGCAAGAAATGCAAGTGCAGGGGCAGGGAAGGAGACACAGTGTTTTCCAGTAGATTCTGAAACATCTAGATCTCATCTGAACTCCCCTTAAATGCTCCCGATGAGACAAATGTTTAAAATTTACTGTGTTCAGTTTTGGGCCCCTCGCTACAGGAAGGACATGGACGTGCTCGAGCAAGTCCAGAGAAGGGCGACCAAGCTGGTGAGGGGTCTGGAGAACAAGTCTTACGAGGAGCGGCTGAGGGAGCTGGGTTTGTTCAGCCTGGAGAAGAGGAGGCTCAGGGGCGACCTTATCGCTCTCTACAGTTACCTTAAAGGAGGCTGTAGAGAGGTGGGGGTTGGTCTGTTCTCCCACGTGCATGGTGACAGGACGAGGGGGAATGGGCGAAAGTTGCGACAGGGGAGTTTTAGGTTGGATGTTAGGAAGTACTTCTTTACCGAAAGGGTTATTAAGCATTGGAACGGGCTGCCCAGGGAGGTGGTGGAGTCACCATCCCTGGAGGTCTTTAAAAGACGTTTAGATGTAGAGCTTAGCGATATGGTTTAGTGGAGTACTTAGTGTTAGGTCGGAGGTTGGACTTGATGATCTTGAGGTCTCTTCCAACCTAGAAATCTGTGATACTGTGATACTGTGAAATAGTACCAGATTCATCTGAGAAACAAATTTAATAACATTTCAAGCATTTTTAAGTATTAACAAGTGACTAGTATTGCTGTTTTGTAGCACTCTTCCTTCTCAAGCAGAGATTGAATCATTGCCAGCTTTCCCCCGGGACAAACTGAACTTACACAAATTGTTAGGAAGTGGAGCCTTTGGAGAGGTGTATCAAGGAACTGCAGTAGATATCCTGGCAGATGGAAGTGGAGAAACCAAAGTAGCAGTCAAGGTAATCACAGCTGTGTAGTTCTCTGGCAGCAGAATGGGATGGACAGAGAGATTTGGCTCAGAGGTTATACCACCAAAACAGGCATTGTGAGATTTGGATATTTCCTTGCAGGATTTCTTGCAAGTCGCTTAAAGCTGAGCCTATCGCTTTGTAATGATTGCTGGAAAATACTGTTTATTAAAGGCCGTGTCTAAGTCTGATTGCTTTACTTAAGCACTGTGTGATAATGGTGGTGGTGACCTAAGTGTTATTACACTTGTGCTTTCTGTTGAGTAGACTTTGAAGAAGGGTGCAACAGACCAAGAGAAGAGCGAATTCTTGAAGGAGGCACACTTAATGAGGTAGGAAAGGCTTTGCCATTGAGTATCCTTTGTAGCTGTTATCATATGAGGGTGGTGGCCTTGAAGAGGAATGAGAGCAACACTTTCTCTAAACAAATTAGTGTGGCATTTTGGGGTGTTCTCATGTTTCTGCTAAAAAAAATAATACTACTGATGAATCTCATGAAAATAAAGCTGTAAGACTTTTGCAAAATTTAAGATACAGACTGCAAGTTCGTGTCATGGATCTTTTGGTTTTTGGACCCAAAAAATATTTCAATATCTTTGCTTCCCTAGTTAGTTGTTAAAGGTAAATGGGCAACTTTTGTCTAATATTGTTTTATGAAAATAAACATACCAAATAAACAATAAACAAAAAAACCACAATAATAAACAAAAACAAACAAACAAAACAAACATACCAAAACAAGCTGATGCCTTGCAGTTTCAATTTACTGAGGAAATTGTTTTATAAAAATGTGCATATTTTACCACTAGAGGCTGCCACATACTTCTACTAAGGTGTACTCCAAAAAATAATGTATGTCAACAGTGCGAGAACTTCGCATGGAAAGGTCAGTGTGTTAGCTGAGAGTTTCCAGAGAGAATAATAGAAGTTGAACTGAAGTTTTCAGTTGATAGCATAAAACTAAAAGTACAGTTAGGCTTTCAGATGTGCTGATCTGCACTTCTTTGACTTCTGTTTCATGAGTGCAGGATTATAATATTTTGAAAAGTGAAGGACTTCTTCCTGTACAGGAGAAATGCTATTCTAAATTTGAAATTGGTTTACACAGTTGTCTTTTTTTGTTTCCTTTTTTTTTTTTTTAATCTTGCATTACTTTGACTATCTGTTATTATACACTATACATTGAATGATGGAAAAGGCTTTTGAAAACTAAAAGGAAATCATATTGTTACAATCTAAATTTGTGATGAAGAGTAAGAGTTGTGTGTAAACTTCCTACAGTCTATCTTTGTCTATCTGGCAGTCATAAACCTGGTTAGGGACACTTTTCTCTGTAGTATGAAAATTATATGTACTCAAAATCCCTGAAGCTTCCCCAGTTCTGCCTTTTTTTTTTCTTTTTTTTTCCTTTTTTTTTTTTTTTCCCCCTCCAGCTATTAATCCAAAATGAGAATTCCTGGAAAAATATATTATTGGAAATTATATTTAAATGTAAACACTAATGTGGGCCCATGAATATAACAATCCAATGAGACAAAGAAGCAAAGAGAATAGGAAAGTTTAAGTGTTACATATTCACTGGAGTCTTTCAATAATAATAATAAAAAAGCATGTTTTACATGTTTTATTTATTTATTTATTTATTTATTTATAATGTGAAAAAGAGTGATTTAGTTTCCTCCTGGAGGGCTTAGACACTTTTTTTGATGTTCATCTATGAGGCCACCAATTAAACCAAAGGTAGAAAAGGCACATACATGGATCTGACTGTACAATACCTGATGTTCATTGTTCAAATATTGCTTGCCTCTTGGAAGTGTATTAAAATTCAGTAGTGGTGTTATGCTGTCCTAGTTAAACAAGGACTATTGGCTTCTTCTATAATTGCCATGCAAAGCTGTGAGTATCTGTATTTCAGTCATTTGATATTGGTGATTGGTGGGTCATTTGTGTACAAATATATGTAGCAAATTCCTGGGTGTATCCCATCACTTGGGAACTAAGGAATGACAGCTCAGTAGAGAAAGGGCTGTGTGAGCTCTAAGGAAAGTGCCAGGTGTTCCTTCCTCTGTTTTTGTTCTTGAGAGTGCCAAAGGTTTTCTGATTGAGAGGTATGTGCTGGAGGCTGGGGGGCACTGTCAAATTCAAAATCACACTTTTTGCTAAAGAGTTTTTGCCCACACCTAAGATTACGCAAATTGAAAGAGGTTAGAAGGAAAATGTTCCTATGTTGTATTTGTTTGTTTACTCTGGTACGTTTGACAGCTCTTTAGACACCATCAGTTTCCCCAACAGAGTCAGGTTTCTCTGTCTGATGGTGCAAGTCCTTTCACACAGCAGTGTGAAGAAAAAAACATTTTTAAACACAATAAATTTGGTTGTAAAAGCACGAGTAGTGATGGAGTGTACAAATGTTCTTCATTCCTTGAAAAGTGCTAGATCTCAGAGAGCTGATTGCTCTGTCATAATCCCATTTTTTTGGACACAGGCATTACTAGCATGTCTGCAGGTACTTGTGCATATTTTGTTTCTCTGGAAAATGTACTGTCAGAGACCATTCTTCTCTGGATTGTGGGAAAAATAAATTGCACTTTGTGCTTCTGCTTTTCTATGTGCTTTTCTCCAAATCAATAGTTCAACTGTGATTACTGTAGTAAAAATACTCTATTAAAATAATAGAGATACCTTTAACATATAGATGGCAATTCATGTTATTCCTAGATGAGACTGCCATTTGGCTACCTTGCTTTGCTTCCTGTAAACATGATGACGTCTGCTTTTAACATGTATGCATACATTAGATTGTTTGTCAAAGTACAGTGTAAATCTGTATTTTGAAAAGATGTCCCTGAAATTGTCCCATTATTGAGCAAGTTCAGGCATTTTAAGTTATAAAATCATGATGTTGGTAGAGGCAGGCTTGTAAATGCTAAACTGCTCATTCATTACTTGTAGCTATATGCAAATTATTAACTGTCAACCAATTGGACTTTTCATACATAATCTTACATCATTTCCTTCTCTTCAGTAAATTTGATCACCCCCACATTCTGAAGTTACTTGGAGTGTGCCTGTTAAATGAACCTCAGTACCTTATACTGGAGCTGATGGAAGGAGGGGATCTCCTTAGCTATTTACGAGGAGCCAGAAAGCAAAAGGTAGGGTAAAGACCCTGATGGGTCTATTTTTAACCTGTCGCTTCACACTGTTTCTCAGTTTTAATCTTTCTCAAAGGCCATGCTGATGTCCAGCTTTTCTGCATCTGCAAGCTCAGACCTGGTTGTTCTTTAACACCCTGGGACCTCAGTGTTGAGTGCTGACCAGGCATGCTGTGAAGAAGATTGAATGTCATGTTAAATGTCATCAGACTGAAATTGTTCTTTTTTTTTCAGTCATGATATGTCTGCTGAGTTCCTTTCTATGAACAACATGAACAGTGTTTTGAAAAATGATTATACATAATGGTATCTGGTCATCATACATCATGCATATGATACATCATGTATCTGGTTCACTAGACCACAATTTTTTTTTTTCTGCTTTGAATAGTGGAAATATCCTTAATGTGATAAGCAGAATGCAAACACATAAGTGGATACTGTCCTTGTGCCTGTATCCATAAAGTCTTTACAGTAAAGAGGAGAAAAGAATAAAGAATAAATCTATTTAATTAAGAGGTTAATTAATTTTCATAGGTAGCATGTAGATTAAAAGCATTAATGGTAGGATTATGTTTATTAATTATATTATATTATATTATATTATATTATATTATATTATATTATATTATATTATATTATATTATATTATATTATATTATATTATATTATTATATTATATTATATTATATTATATTATATTATATTATAATATAATAATTATATATAAATATAATTATATTATTAATGGTGTCAAAGGGGCTTGACACTGAAATTTTATAGCATCGTAGCAATCATCTAATTTATGTAGATGATCACATCAAATCCACAGTCATTACTGAAGTCTACCGATACGTATATATATGTATGTATTCTGCTGGAATAATATATTCTCTTAATACAGCAGCAAGCAAACCTGCTATGATAGTGGGAGGAAATTTCTGGTGTCCCATTTCTGCAACTGCAACAAAGAAGTGATTCTGAAGTCCCTAGGTTATTCTTAGCCCCAAATCAAAGAACAGGATGTGTTCACCTGCCTTGCAGTGCTGTGATTTAGCAGTTTACCCTGCAAGTAATTAGCATTTGCTCTATTGGCATACAGATAGTTTGCACCTGTTTTGGAAAAATCCTATAAATTTCAAAGAGAAAACAATACTGTATAGGGAGGCTGTTATTCTGAGTTTGTAAAACTGGAAGACATGGGTAACTTCTGCCTTTGTTTCTTGTAGCTCCAGAGTTCCTTACTGACAGTGACTGACCTCTTGGATATATGCTTGGATATTTGCAAAGGCTGTGTCTATTTAGAGAAAATGCGTTTCATACACAGGTACAGAACTTATTTCCGTAGTATTCCAAGGCTTACTGACAGTATCAGGAGTAATTATTTTGCCTGAGAAAGATATCACAATATAACAGGAAAAGTGAGAGCACTGGATTAAAATAATGTGATGCAAAGGGGGAAATCCTTTTGCCGTCTTTATCCATCTAAGTGGATGACCATATAGGACACTGAGTCAGACTCGGAGGTGCACAGGGAGAAACCAAGAGGTGATAGGAATAAGCTGCAGCAAGTGAAGTTAGCTAGTATTGTTCACAATGAGCAGTATCAATCATTAGAACTTGTTGTCCAGCAAAGCTGTGTCACCTCCAGCCTTGCAGATATGCAAAACTTAACAGGGTGATGCCCCAGACACTTGATCTAGTCTTGAGGTTGGTGCTCTTCTGAACAGGGGGGCTGAAGCATCTGACCTCCAGAGGTCTCTTCTGACCTGATTTATTCTGCAATGCTAACTCCATCCTCTTGTTTTCTGCCTTACAGGGACCTGGCTGCTCGCAACTGCCTTGTATCTGAGAAGGACTATGAGAGCTGCTCCCGGGTAGTAAAGATTGGTGATTTTGGACTTGCCAGAGATATCTATAAAAATGATTATTACAGGAAAAGAGGAGAAGGCCTACTCCCTGTTAGATGGATGGCTCCTGAAAGCCTCGTTGATGGTGTCTTTACAAATCGCTCTGATGTCTGGTGAGTTATAGCAGGCAAGAGCAGTGGGGATAGTAATACTAAATCCCACAGCAAGAAAATATTGGTTTGCAGTAGCAATAATAGGTTTGTATATTTCCAGCTCCGATAATTTATAAGCTAAGGCAGATTTCTTCCTAAGTGGTGTTTACATGAGCTAATGAAAAGTTTGGCACAAGGACAGCACCCGCATGGAAGTATTTCTTTACTTAATGCTTTGAGATCTAGCCTTGGATTCTGGCTGGAAAGAATTAGTGTCACTCAATCAAACAATTTTGTACAAGGCCTACAATGTGATTTTTTGCTTGCTTGAGCAGTGAATTGACTACTCGCATCCTGTTCTTTCCACTTTGTTTTTCATTATGTTAATTGACATTTCCTTCCTACCAGCAAATACTTTCCCCTTATCATTTTATCCTGTTCTGGCAACTTTGCTATTTTGAAGCCCAATCTTCACAGCATCATCAGGGGACGTTCATGGTAGTTTGCTGTGGTGGTTTACTTGAAGTGTATATATGGACGGGCTTGGGTTTTTAGGGAAGAAGTGGAGACCCACTGCCAGGAGTCCTAGAGAAAACCAAACCAAACCAGATCCTTTAAGCTTGAGTTTCACACAATTTTAGATTGGGTAACTGTGGATAAGAAAGGGTGTGCTGTAGCACACTAATCTTGCTGAGGTCTGCAGCTCTCAGTTTAATTACCACTCTTGCATTTATCTAAGAAAACCATTTCATGCTTTGTACCAAACCCAATGAGGCACTGATTGCTTTATGAGTGGTGCTTAAGAGATCTTGTAAGTGTCTCTATTTCCAATGACAACTCCAGATATTTCTAAGTGCTTGTTTAATTGAGGACATGCTCAAGCAGAGAGTGGTGCTCGGGGAAGCTGTGGGTATTCAGCGTCTTCTAAGTTCCATCTCAGTCTGGGAAAGTGTGTCTGTTCCACATATTTATTTTAGCTATTTCAGAGGCTGGTTAAAGGATGTATGAATTGTTTCACATAAAATTAAAACTAGTTACTCTTATTTTTTGAGTCTTATTATTAGATTGGAGTCATTTTAGTTAACTGTTGATAGGGAGCTTGCTCATCATGACATTGGTAATTAAAATTTATTGTTGGTGTTTCTTAGGTCTTTTGGAGTCTTAATGTGGGAAACATTAACCTTGGGTCAACAGCCATATCCAGGTCTCTCCAATATGGAAGTTTTACACCATGTACGATCAGGGGGAAGGCTGGAATCTCCGAGCAACTGTCCTGATGACCTGTAAGTTAGTTTTGTTTAAATATTGTTGATAATATTCATGAGACATCAAGAGGGTTATTGCCAGCACACCATCATTTTGAAAGTCTACTTATACCCATTCAGAGTTCAACAACCTACTTTTTTTTGTTTGTTTTTGTTTTTAGACAGAACAGCTTGCACTTGTAGCTGCCAACTTGCTACTAACTTCCAGTAGTGCAGCCTGTGAATGTGAACTTCAGCTGCAAATTAAGTCTTGAAGTTGAAAGGCTGATACATATTGGTCTTTTAAACAGGATTTCAGAGATAATATAAATTCAGTCTTGGACATGAATCCAGCAGTAATGTGATAAGAGGCTGAGAATGCCTGATCAACCAATTCAGTATTGGTTAGAAATTAAGATGACTGTAAGGAAGAATTTACCTCTCCCTCTTATACCATGTGCCTACAGTAGCAGATATAACTGGCTTTCTCATTGATAGCTGCAGAAAATAGGCTAACATTAGATTATATATGGAAAATAAACCATACTCTCTTTGCAGATCTCTGTCAAAAAAGACAACAATAAAAGCTGAAGCTGAACAACAAAAGTGAATTCTACACTTCTGGTTAGTCTTTAACTGAACCGGATAAACAAATCTTTCAATTTCCAACTGTTTCTTGAGCACAAAATTCAGATGTAATTAAAAGAAAAGAATGAATATATATAGTGGATCAAACTCATACTGGCCAGAGGTGTATGAAGGAGGAAGTTGAACCTGAGCCCAGTGATCACTCAGTATTGTCTAATTTCACGTCTCAATTTCTATACGCCCACTCTGCATAAGCAGTCTCAGCCATGCACTTGACAGCTGGTCCTACAAATGGAAGAAGGGGCTACTTAAAGTGCACAATTCTTACTCCTGGAGCTGAGAAAATGGTTTGAGAATAATTCTGTGATTGACAAGCCCACATCTCTGTGATAGGTCTCACATTAATTACAATGTTCTCAGTTCCAGAGGGTATGATAATTTATCATTATCTGGGTATAGATGAAATACCATATTAACAATTTAAAAAAAAAAAAAAAGAAAAAGAAACTTCAGCACTTGGAAGAACTAAAGACATTAGGATTTTGTTTTAAGAACAGAGTTCAAACTGGAAGTGACAGAACAAAGGAGAGCCCAAGAGCAATTTGTTTCAATATTTTCTGCTGAAAAATGTTTCCATAAAAGATTAACTCACACCTAACCTTTGAATATAAAAGCATGGTAGATAAGGTATACTCATGAAACTAGTTTGATATTCAAACCTACACAAAGGCTTATAAGCTGCCTTTAAAATGGTTGACCAGATCTTCAGCATAATCAAGGCAACTGAAGTTTCTTTTTCTTTTTTAAAGTTACAGATTTCAGAAATTAGTATAACAGGTAGGCCTTAAACACAGGTCCGCACGTTGTAACTTGTAGGATCGGGACCTAATAGCTGTAACCTAGTTTTTGAAAGCCAAGGGGCTGAATGAGCTCTTAGATTCTTGTACCATCTTTTTATCTCATTTGGTGAACACTCAGCACCTGCATACAGATTCTGTCAGTAGCCTAAATAGCTTTTTGCTACTTTGTTCGGTCATTAATGGCATGCTGGGATTCTTGACATTCCTGCTTTCCTCAGTGTGGTTTTGAACCTGCATCAGGACATCAGCAGTCAGTAATTGTCTCCTCTGCACTTTGGCTTGCTCATTGTCATTTGACAAAACAAAACATCACTGATAGGAAGAGAGTTCAAAGGCCAAACTACTTCAGCTGAGAAGTGTTTAGGAATCTGTGGTAGGCTTACACTGCAAGGGCAAGTAGGGCTGACACAGAAACCTCGGGGTGTAAAAGGCATTAAGGAAGTGGGTTTGTTTTTATTTTTTTGGGGGGAAGCAAAGGGAGACGAGTTCTGCCCCTCATTTCCCCAGGATATGATTCCAGGTCCACAAGATATTACTTCAAGGAGTAATCATCTGTTTCCCCTAGAGAAGTATGGATATGCAAAGCTTGGTAATGAATTGAAAAAGGGGCTTTGGGATCTGTAAATGGGCTATGTTTATTGAATTATGAATTCAAATATATGAGTGGCACTAGTTTTGCAGTCAGAGACATGTATCTGGTCACCTCGGTGTGAGGCTTGCATGCAAGAGCATGGTGAGGTTTGGGCAGAACTGAGCTCATTTAACAGATCCTGAAAAGCTGCAATTGCAATCAGAAGAATTTGTACAAGTGCAATGCCACTTACTGACATGAAGCTGCAGTTTCACCAAATGCTCACACCCTTGCAAAGTTGTATGACTGAGTTTGCTGAAGAAACTTTTGATGACTACAGACTTTTGCTCTTTGATTGCAGGAAAGTTCCCCTGGAGGTTTTGGAGGGTGGGGGACAAGGAAGGCTTGCTCAGAATGCAACAAGTGAGGGCAGGGACTTTATTTTATTCTAACAAATTTTCTAATTTTCTAAGACAGTCCCCACATCAATGATATTTTCCATTTTGTGTGTGAGAAAATTGGTAATGTCCTGTAGCTTGTGTGCACTAAAGCAAATTTCAGGAGTAGTTCACTTTCAACCTCCAATGTCTGCTACTCAGTATTAGTTCTTTGGTTTTCCAGGCTCTCAGCTTCTCCACAAATGCAGCTCTGTTGGACACATGGCTACCTGCTGTCCAGCCCAGATAAAACACAGCTGTCATGTGTAGGTGTACATCTAGGTGTACAGGCAAGCTCTTAAACCTAACATAAAACTTTATCTGATGATGTGTTTGGAATTGTTATTTTTCATTTCTTCTTGAAAGGCTTTCCCCATGATGTAGGGCAATCCTCTGAGTCTCATCCTCATACTAAAGCAATATATTTGCTAGTGCACATTTGGCCCCCAAGAAAATACAGGAAAGCGCTTAAGCTGTCATTCATGTACATCTTGGCATATTAGCCTAGCTTTCATCCTCTTGATTGGTCTCATGCTGGTGCATTTCTGGGCTAGTGAAAGTTTATGCCATGTGACTTAAAGCTTCAGCTGCTACAACATGCCTTGAAATCTAAAAATCATGCCATAAATAGCTGTCCCTGCAAAATTTGCATATATTTTCTGGCTTCAGTCATTAGAAACCAAAACTTTATCTGAATTAAATAAATTAAATACTATATCTATTCTACCCGGTATTAATATTTTAAGACAACCAGCAAGTAATTGTCAGTTTTTTTCTTTTCTCCTTCATTGAATATCTCCTCTTTGTAGTGAAACTGAATGGCTTTGTAAAGCAGATTGTCCAATAAAAACTTTGTAGTTTTGTAAATAACTTTGTAGTTATTTACAAAGACAGAAGTTGGTCTTAGGAATGCAAAAATGTTCAGAATATGCATTTGTCAAGTTTTTGTTTCATACACACTCATGTATCTTTTCTTATTTCTTTCTCCCTCTGCTGGCTAACGGCTCTCTGTTTCTTCCTTTCTATCAGAGCAGCAGTGTATTCAGCAAGCTCTGAACACTCCGTTGCTACACCTTGCACAAGGCTCTGTTCATCAGGGTCCAGGTGCTAACCTTGGAGCACAGCACCTGAGCTCTTATTCTTTTCTTGGATATCCTGCAAATCAGCCTGACAAGAAAGTAGATCGTTTGGCTTCCAGGATCCAAAACTGGCTTTTGAGTTGAATGTGACAGACATTTTTTGTCAGCAGAAGGAAAACCAGAATTAGTTCACCTCATTTTGAGTCCAATTCAGTACTTTTCCTTCTATATTTCCAGTGTCGTCAATAACCAGTTCACCTGAAAGTAAGTAAGGAGAGGAAGTGATTCGGTGTGTCAGGAAGTCACTACCACTTTTTAGCTTCTTAAAACAAATTTTCAAGTTTTCATTGAATTCTTTTGAAAAGCCAGCATCACTCTGCCAGTTCTGCAACTGCATGATATAGGTTGATGAAAAGTGGTTCTGAAACTATTTTTCTAATTTTTTTTTCCATTCAACTACAATGATTTGATGAAAAATATCAAAAATCAGAAATAGATTTCTCTCAGCTGTCACCAAGAGTTTTGTAAAACACTGAATTGTGGTGAAGGACAGCCGTCTCCTTTTTAACATGGATAAGTGAGGATCTGAGCAAGCCAATTCATTTCGCATAACTCAGTAACGCCTGGTATCACATAGCAGCAAGTCTCTGAAGCTGTTTGTCAGGGAGGATTTGAACTTAGGGCTTAGAGGTGAATACTCTGCATTCCCGTAACAGCTTCCTGAACCATCCTTTCACTGACTGCTTAAATGCTGCACTCCAGTTTTGAAACCCTAAGACCCCTCTCCTCTCCCAACACTTAGCATATCCAGGTGCTGGCTGCATTTTGGTTTTCAACCAGGCTCCCCCTGGCTTTTGTAGGATTTGGCTTTGTGTAGCTGGGACTTGCTACATTTCATGCCCTCAAGTAAGCAATGTAAATCAGTCCTATCCTTTAGACAAACAAGAATGGCAGTTTTTCTTCTGAATGGTACCAACAGTTTTGTTCAAGGCAGGCTAGGATCTCTGCCAGATCACCCAGAGGAAACTCATGCCATTTTTGCCTTTGATGGGAAAATGCTCCTATTTGTTTTACTCTGGAGGCAGAAGTCTAAATTAACCTTCCCTGTGCTGGAGGATTTGCTTTCAACCTCCCCTGAAGTTGAGGTGGTGTGAGTTGAAGGATAATTAAATAAGTTGATAACTTCAAGTTCATTTTTAGTGTTAGTGATCTTTCTTCTGTGAAAGGTTTATTTCCTTGTCACCTTTCCCAGAGAATGTTGGTCAGTTTTTAGGTGAGAGTGGTGAGAGCAGGTATTAATGGCAAAAGTGTCTTTCTTTCTTTTTTTTTTTTTTTCCCTGCAATGTTGTAGATCCCCCCAATCTCAAAAATGTCCATTGTTGAAAAATTGGAAGTATTCATAACGAGTATTCCCAGCAACTGACCTTTAATCTACTTTTCCTTCCCTCAGCAGCTGGTGATAATATTTGCACCACATATAAAGTTTTCAGAAGTTGAAAACCTAGGCTGAACTTGCTTGTCAGATGATTTAATGACAAGTGATGAGATGAATGACTATTATCTTTAATATTTGCAATTTAACACTTTTTTTTTTTCTTTCCAGATGTGATTTAATCACAAGATGCTGGGCCCAAGAACCTCACAACAGACCTACTTTCTTTTATATTCAGGACAAACTGCAAGAGATAAGACATTCTCCACTGTGCTTCAACCATTGCCTTGGAGACAAAGAGGCAGCAACTGGAGTCACCAACCAAGCTTTTGAGGGTAAGTCTGGGCAGCACCTGCTCTCCTCACTGCCTCAGCCCCATGAACTGCAACAGAGCGTGATTCAGCAGTTCTTGTCATTAGTCATTGCCGCAAATTCTCTGCTGATAAAATGGGAACAGAAGAGACTTACTTACTTCTCTCATAATGAACTTGTAAAGATGCATTAGGTGCCACTGTGTATGATGCATTAGGTAAAGCGTATATAAGATTACCAAGCAAAAAAAAACCAACGCTGTGAGGTTGAGACTGAGTCTGCCTCACAAGACACATCCAACTTGCACCTAAATTTCCATTTCTTCATTAGCTAAAGATGGCAGTTGGGCAGTTTAGGAGTACCGGTTCAGCAGTTGCCTGAAGGGGGACATAAATTAGGTACCTAAGTAAGGCAGACTTTATCCTAGCCTGAACTGTGATAGCTTCAGTCAGGAATCGTGGTATGCCTGTGTTCTGCACACTGAATGAATAAAACAAGATGATGTTAGGGAAGATATGCTTAAGACAGTCTACACAACAAAATCCAATTAGAGAATAACATTGTTAAAGTCGTGAAGGCAAGAATTCAAAAAATAGGTGATGCCAAATTTGAAGTTGCCTGTGCAACTATGATTTGGAGCATCTAAACATGGAAATGAAAACAACTGACTGGAGCAGAAGCAGGAGCTTTTCCAGTCCTGAAGTAATTCCTGGTTAAACGCAGGGGAAAGTGAAGTCTTTGTAAACAGTGTGATCTGAAAATCTTCAAAAAGAAAGCTTTCTTTGATTTCCCCTTTATTTATCAGTCTTTTTCAATTTAACCTGTTTTCATAGTATGGTTTTCTAGTGAAAAAACAAAAATATTGTAAGAAAAGTGCTTCCCATTCTAAGAAAGCAAAAACTACTTGTTTATAAAATTTCTAAAGAGTTTTTTTTTTCCCTCACAAATGATATTGAACTGGGAACTCACCCTGTTTCATAAACAGTTTTTATACATCAGTATGTTGTGATTTTCTAAATAAATAAAGAAATAAATTGCTGATCCATTCCAGGAATGATGCAGTATTCAACTACACAATTTTGTAGTAATTTTTCTAGATATTCTGTCCATGTTCAATTCCATGGCATTTTCCAATGCTTGGTTAATGATAGTTTATTTGATATTTTGCTAATCTTTACCATTCAGTGTAGCTTTACAGGTGTGAGCCTCTCCTACTTTACCCATCATGATTTCTCTTTGTCAGATTCTCTCTGTGCATGATATGGTTATGTGTAAAGAGGGTAAAGACTAAGGCTAAAGACTTTATCATTGACATGATGGACCAAAGCAACTTAGCACCCATAACCTATAATTTCCTGCTTTTTTTTTTAATGGTTGATTTTGCGTCCATATGATGCATATGAGTACAGCCAATTAATTAGGCACTTTACCCAAGCTAATAGGCCTTAAATTTTGGATAGATGTTACCTCACCTAAATGCAGCTGTCCAGAAGCTAGCAGCGTCATCTAAGATATTCAACAAGGTATCTCTGTGGCCAGAAGGAGAAACAGCCATGTTCAGAGAGTGATGACTCTCTTGTTTTAGGCATGTATCGTAGCAGGAAAGGAGTCATCTTTTGCCCTTCTCTCCACTGACTTCTAGATGACTCATTGTACTGGATTTGGACATGATTTGGATTAGATGTTTAATTTTCAGAAGGCTACCAAAACACAACATGCACTGGACACAGGGCTGTGTTGATTTGGCTGCTTCCATCTACTCCTGAGCTAGTTTGATTTCCTAATTTAGACATCTGTGTGTTCCCTGACTCCATGAGAAGAAAGAAGACATGAAAACTAAGGGCGTTAAGGCAGTATTGTGGCATTAAATCAATACCAGTTAAAGAACTTCAGCAGGGTTGAAATTTTACATGTGCACCGTGCCTTTCTGCTGCTTGATGTTGGGGAACAGACAGGAATATAGGTTGTCATTCTTTTGGTGGAGCAGGCATGACACATGTAATGTGCAATGAGTTTAGTTTTGTTGCAAGTCTCAGCTTAGCATGTTCCAACTATAATCTTTGCTCTGCTGTTAACTTGCTCAGGCTAGGCAAATCATTGCTTTCACTGGGATGACAAATACATGTTCTTAATATAAAAATCATCCTTATGCCAAAGTTGTAGGTTCTGCCATACTGCAGAAATCACAGAGAAACATTGATTTATTTCTTTGCCATGGACAAAAACGGTGTTCTTAAAAATGGTGAAGTTATTGAAAAGGAAAATATGGATTGAGACTGACACGAAAAGTTTGGTTTGAATAGGTAACATTTGTAAAACAGTTTACTACACAAAACATGGTTGTGTGGTGGGGTTTTTAGGGCAGTTTTAATAATAGTGCTACTCTATAATGTACATTACAGGGAATCTGTTGGCAATGGTCATTTTTTAAATTAGGCTCTGTATCTGTTTGTGATAACCTAATTGGTAAAATCTGACCCACTATGGTAAGCAGGGCAATTCCATATAGGCGGAACTTTGGCAGTATCTCTCAGAACCAGAGCCTATTTTGCTCAGCACATTCTCTTCCCTAGTCTTACCCTTTTCCCCATTAGCTGCCCTATTCCCTCTCAAAGATTCCCTCTGTTCTTTCCTTAACATTGTGTCTGCCCACGTGGTGTTGCCACAGACCCACTGTTGCATCTGCATTGGGACAGGAAGGCAAAGCAAATTTTTTTAATGTTTGTTTCATCTTTTCACGTTCCAGTTCTCAAAATTCCTCCTTAACTTCTCCCCAGGCTCATGTGGTGATTTTCACACAGAGAATGTCCATCAGAAAATGGTGTAGCTTGAATGTTAACAATATGGCTTGAAATTTATTCATCTACATATTGTCCTTTCATATGATTGCATTTTAAGTTACTAAACACTTGATAAGCTCTTTACAAGTCTCTATGACAAACATACTTATTTCTCCATATATTCATAGTTAATCTGTCAGCTATTTGCATCTTTCCCCAAGAGGGTTTTTATAAGTCCATTAGAACTATGCACTGCATACTTGACTGAAGGCCTGGAGTCCTGGCAATACTTTAATGTTGCCAGATTATCTGATCAGAGAACAATGCACATCAGTTTTCTGTAGATCTCCAGCCCTGAAATTATTGAACTGTTTTTCTGCCTTCAATGTAAACCCCCTGCAGTGGAGTTCAGTGTAATGCTGGCTCTGGAAGTATGGTTGATTTAAGCAAGAACTAGTAATTCAGGTTCTAGTCAGCCTTCCAGACTAAAACACACACTCTTTCATAACCCTGCCATACACCGTTTGGGGCACAGAGCAAGTCTCAGTCAGTGATTTATAAAATGCTGTATAACAAGTAAGTGATTTTTAAAATAACCGTAACTTTGGATTCATTTTTATCTGGGACTGAATGGAGCTCTTCTTGTGTTTGTAGGAGTAGTAGAAACATGACAGCCAGAACAAATAATCCAAAATACTGTTCCATGATGGATTGTCCCGGACAACATTTTCCAAAAATGTTACGCAGTCATTGGCCTTTGTGTGTAATGAAACTCCTGTCATGAGCCTCCCGCCAAGAAATGCTTGCTCTCACCAGGAGACGTGGTTCCAAAAGAAAGAGCCAAATGTCAAGCAAAGTGAAATGATAGACCTCAAAATAACCATGATACTTAGCCCTATGTGGAATCATACATCTTCCAAATTCGGTTGAACCTTACCTGCTTGTACTTAGTCACACCTTTCGCAGGTCCGTACGTGCTGTTAGCACTATTTCATAGGTGGAAGAGCTGGAAAATGTTAGATTTCCATATTAACATTAATACTGGTGCGGTATGTCATGTAGACTGAAAGTATGGGTGAATTAATATAAGGAGTATGTTAGTGATCTGGACTGCATGCTAACAAGATAGTGTAGGGATGGCAAAAGGGACACCAGCCTTGTTACTGCAAGCTACCCTTCTAAAGGAGGCAACGAGTAGTGATAAATACACCCAAGCAATACCGGCAGGTCCTGGCACTGCTGCTTAGGAAGGGAGGGAAGGAAACCCAGCAAGAGTCTGACTCCACTGCCTTGATTAAAGGATGGTGGGGATGGCCGGCTATATGCAACAGTAACTCTTGCAGCACTGGAGAACCAGGCAGCAGCCCACCAGGATGTGCAGATTGGTTCTCAGGCTCCAGCAGCAGTGGTCTAAAAACGGTATTATTTTTACAGAAATAAACATCACAGTCAGGAGAACGTGAGTCTGTTTCTTTGGGTTATCAGTCTGCAAAATAAGCGCTGCAATGAATACTTTATTAGGCCTCAGTTCCACTCAATATTTTCAGCATTTCTGTTGGGTCTCTATGGGTATTTCCTCACCTACCTCTCACTGATTTCCAGTGAAACCCTTATCAATGAGAGTTATGTACCTAAATCCACCTGTACCCTGTTACTGCTGCATTTCAGCAGCTGGGCACAATACCAGTCCCAGCAATCATTGCAAGTGCTCTGTATCACGGCAATGTAAAGGACCCAGAAATCTACCAGTTTAGAGTTTTTCCTTCTTGCTCTTACAGGTTTTCCTGGGGCATTGATTGTGGGCGGGCAAGAAGAATTAACATTTTTAGAGTGAGGGAAGCACTTTCCATCAGGAGGACTGAGACATCTGTGGGTTACCTTAACGGTTTTGAATCAAATGGGAATTGATTCAGCAGATGCCCATCCATTGCTGAAACATTGGCTGTTTTTCCCCCAGTTGCAGTAAGTGCAAAGGAAATGTACAAAGGATTCATAAATCAGCATGCTAAAAAGATGGTCCTGCATTGCTGTAAAAATAACCAGTCCATCTATTTTCAGACACAACTTTTTACATGTGTACATGCAAGACAGCATGATATTTTTTCAGGTCCCAAGCATTCCCCTTTACGGATGGAAACACCTGTTTGTTTTGGCAAATGTCTTTGCCGACATCAGACAACTGGGCATTAAGCAGCTGGAGCAGCTCCTTGCCTTTATGACCCAGTGGGACTATTCTTATCAGCGCTGCTCTCCCCAGTCCGTTTTGGACCTTTAAGGAGAAAATGTCAAACTGCTCAGAAACTGTCAGAGCACTACACTGTTCCTGCTAGAAGTGTCTCCTCTTACAAAAGCAGATATAAGGTTCTTCAAGGGTCCCTGAGGAAATGCAGGCCAGTCTGCTGTGCCAATTTCCATGGATACCTTGTAGTTATCCTGTAGATAGGAGGGAATTTTACCTTCAACTGACAACATTTCTTCTGTGGTGATTTTTTTAAATCACTTTTTAAAAGACTGTTAATGTGCTGAGAGTTGTACCTTTGGTAGAACCATGTGGATCATAGATTTTTTTTTTTTTTGGTTCATTCTTTGAATGGAAGAATTTGGTGAGGAGAGGAGTTCTGGCATGACTGGACACAAACAGCAACTACAGAAAAAAAAAACAAAAAAACTCAAAGGATGGTTACGTTTGCCCACAGTATTTTGTTTTGTTTAAAAGCCATAAATGCTTTTGTTTAGAAAGAGTAAAAGGAAACACATTTGGCCTCAAAGAGATCATTTTTTAATCCCCAAACTGGAGCTGCCTCTTGAAATATCTAGGAAGAGATTTTTGCAATTTCTCCTTTTTTTTTTTTTTTTTCCAAAGCCAGTTGTTCAGTGTATTTACTTTTTTTTTTCCCAGCAATTAAGTTACCTGCTAAAATTTTTTTTCTTTCTTTCTTTCTTTCTTTCTTTCTTTCTTTCTTTCTTTCTTTCTTTCTTTCTTTCTTTCTTTCTTTAATTCATTGCAAAATTTTTGAGGGTGTTTGTTATTAAAATCTGGGATCAGTGATCTCACCATTAATGATAATAGCTGCCTTCTCTGCTGGCTGAGTAGTGCTGGATTGCTGTTCCCTGCGTAAGAGTGATCAGTTTATTTTCCTAAAACCAGCTGCCTTTTAAAAACTGTTCTGCACACCTCTCTGGACTTAAAGTAATCACTTGGACAAACGGAAGCTCCTCTGAAGCAGATGTGTTGATAAGAGACATTTTTTAAACCTTGTATCTAGCCTCCTTTGTATTTTTCTGAAATTCAGTAATCCTCTTCCCCACTTAGCTTAGTGAGTGCCTGACCCAGAGCCTGTGGAGGTCAGTGAAAAGACTTCTTCCAAAACAGTGAGTGGTTACAACACTGAGGGAAAAGGTAAACTTGGTGGTGTGACCATTTCATATGTGTAACCTAGACTAATGCTGTTTGATTCCAGACAGCGCACATGAGCCATATGACATTGCAAGAAAAGTAATGCTACTACTTTGCCTTGGACCGAGGGAAAAATAAATAAAATCAGATGATCTGATTTCTGTTGTATGGGTACAAAGATATAACCAACTGAAAATTAAGTACTGTGTTTATACTGGCTGTCTAAGCTGTTTGAAAGTCACCAGAGAGTTGTAGACATGTCCAGGGGACGTTACTGCGTAAAGGTAAGTGTGAATAATAAGCATCTCAACAAAATGACTCATCCCTCTTTTCTCTCTCCATTGACTGTAAAGGGAGTCTGGACAAGGAGCCTAAACTAAGCACATAAGATCTGAGTAATTAAAACTTGGTAAAATGACTCCTACTTTGTGACCTAGAGAATGGGGATGCTTCCCTGCTTTTATATATATATAGACGTATTGTATTGCAACAAGTGTGAAACTGGCCTTTTTTGGTGCTCTTATATTAAAAATGATAACAAACTAGTTAATAAACAGATTTATATCTGTATTTCCCAAGACAGCATCTTGCACACAGGGGGTTCGGTCCACAAATCTCTAAAAAAAACCCCTATCCAAATAAAAATAAAAAACGTCAGTCTGCTTCAAGAAGTTTAGTGCTGTAAAAGTGCAGGATGAGCAAAATTCTTGTTTTTAGCATCTTTAGTGTCTGACAGAATAGCAAGGTTGGTGAGTCACCCTCAAGCCATGCGAGATCATATGCTTCATTAGACAGGAAACACAGATATATCTCCACTGATATATAATACAGAGTGGGGTATTAAAACGGATATATATTTGTTCTATTTATATTCTTACTGGCAATGTGCAGACACTGAAACACAGCACCTCCAGCTCCAGGTGGCCAACAGGTATCACTAAAACACTCCACACACAGGAACTGTCTCCTTGAGCTAACTGACACAGCTGAGAAAGAGCAGTCAGGGTTCAGTAACCACCTTTTTCTCCCCGAACAAAGATACATCATCAAGCGCTTCTTTTGAATGCTTTCAGAGCGCGGTACATCTTTCTGCCATGCCAGCAAGTCAGCCAGTCTCTTCTTCACCTGCACGTAAATTGTGCAGAAGGGACAAAAGGCAGAATATGTATGAGAAAAGCAAGAGGATGCTAATGGGAAAAAGTAAATGTGACCGCACTTCCAAAGAAGTGATTCTTACCCTGTTGAAGGTGCTAAGCATTGTATATGATTGCGTTGCCCGGAATTAATAATGTCTCAGGCTGGAAACTTAGCTGGTGTAAGGCAGTGGTGTCCCACTGTTTTCTATGCAGCTTTGTTAATTTGTGCTAGCTGAGTATCTGGCCATGAAACAGCTCTATCAGAAGACCAACATCTCTAAGATCAGTTTGCTCACTCCCTACCAATCAGCTTTTCTAATGACTTTTTTTCCTCTTCTACATTGTTGTCTTCTGAAATTAACACCCCACCCCACCCCCCAAAGCATCTGCTTATCAAGACATCATAAAAATTTGCACCCTTCCAGGCAGGATTTCAAAGCATGCTGTGAGCCCTCACAGCCTGACGAGAAGGCAGCAAAATGCTCCGTGCGATGGTGATGCTCCGTGCTCCGGCTGCCCCGTGGCAGGAAGCAGCCGATCGAGATGCTGAGATCTGGAGGGGGAAGCACAGATTTTATCAGGTCAGGACCAGTCTCCTCAGAGGAGGCTAAGCAAGCAAACTCCATCCCTCATGAGTATGAGTCAGGCGATCATCGTTTCTTGTATCACTTAATGCAAGGCTCTTTAGGACATGGTTCTGCTACCCCTGGAGAGGTGCACTGTAATTAATTTACCTGCAGTTTGGCTCAGATGTTGTGCTTACCACTGCTATTAGGGAAAATGTCCAGAGAGGTCAGGGTCACATGCATTTAGGACCTGAGACAGGTATCTATGCAGCTACAGCACAGAGCTTTGAAAGTGCCATTTTATTACTGGAAGCAGTCTATCTGAGGGCACACAGAGCTTAGTGGGGACCAACTTCTCAGCAGAGTTGTTCGCTGCCAGTACAGAGCTCTGGGCTGCCAGAGCTAGCCTGCCTCATGCCCTGAGGTAGGTTGTTTGAAGTGAATGTGGGTAACTCTACACTATGCAGCAGTTCCAGCATAGACAACTCCTCAGGATTTAGGTGTTTGGAGTCGACTCCTCAGCACGACTTCAGATTCCATGAAGGTGTTCCTTGGACGCCTCCTCTCAGGGCGTTCTGTTGGCTCAGCCAGGCTTTGCTTGTGAAATCTGAGGGGATCACATCACATGGTTTATCCTGCATTTACTCACGTATAACCCAGCATGACTATACATCAATCAACTAATTTTAGCAATGTTAAAACTGAAAAGAAAAGAATGATATCTCATGAATATGCTGACCTGCCTCCCCACTCCAGCTTGTCTCTATCTTCCTTCAAATTCTTAACGTTTTTTGGAAGGGTCTTCCTAAGATTATTCAGACTTCTCTGTGCTGGCTTATGGCTTCCCAGGGTGTTGGTGATGCTTCTAGTTCTCACATTTCTGGGGGAATTTCACAGCACATAATGATTTTTTCTTAACTGCTCATTTTCAGTTTCTTCTGTCTCCATCCACCATATAACTAAGTGAGCAGAAACTGCTTGCTTGCTTTGCTGACTTACATGAGAGGCAAGCATCGTACTGTGTAACCTGACATCTTTGCATAGGTTTTTTGGCTTGTACATCAGAATGGTGCTAAGCTTCCATGGGTGCCGAACGCTGTGGTAAGAGGAGATGACACAACAGCAAAGGAAAGGGCACTTATACTGAAAAATCTCATTACAACAATGGCTATGTAGCTTGTATGTGTTGTGTCAGAGGAGAAAGGATATCAACATTGTATACTTCTGTCTTTTGATAGGGAAAGAGTATTCTGCAACAAATAGTCTTTCTTGCTGATTTTGTTTCCAAAACTCGAGAAGTAAAACCGAGGCAAGATATTTGATTTTTAGCTCTTTTTCTCTGTAATAAGAAACGCAGCGGCATATAGGCTAAGAAAGGATTATAATATTTTATATATTCTGTAGTTCTTCAGACCTGTTGGGGAAAGAATTAGTAATGTATCTATATATCTGGTAAAAATATCTCAGTGACCTCATACTCACATTTGTGTAAACATCACCTCATCAGTTCCAGATACTTATACAGGAAACAAATCTGAATGCTCCTCTAGTGTTCTATACTTAGGCAGGTCAGCCGGCATATGTCTGGTCTCTAAATACCCAGTTTTACTTGGGTCTTTATTTTAAGGTTTCTCTCTTAAGAGTTTGCCGCAAACATGCCCTCAGCATTTGCCAGCGTGCCTTTTCCAAAGCAGCTTGCGCCTGAGGGTTTCCATTAAAAGAATTATTGAACAAAAACCACATACAAAGAAGAGCTGTACTGTTTGGTGAAGGCTTGGTTGGGATCAAGTTACTAAATATTGCCATAATAGTCCTGAACTAACAAAGTGAGTATCAAATGATTTTTCGTAGCTGTCAGTCACTGTGGTATGTGAAGACAGTTTGTTCTGTCCCAATCCCCATCTTGCTAACAGGTTTCTAAACTCCAAATTCTCTTTCATATTTTTCTTTGTAACATTTCCTAATGGACTCTAGCATGTGGAAATGACTTTTGACTTTGTAGCTGGTGTGTGCGTGATTGTAGTGACATAATAAATTGTATGTTGCCCGCTGCAACAGCACAAAGCTTGCGAGCCTTATGAGTAGAGAACTGTGAATGTCACATGCTTCATTTTCCAGTTGTGAAGTAAAATAAGGAGGGAGTGTAATAAAAAAAGGTATGTGTTACTAAGAATAAATGTACAAAATAGCAACAATTATAACTTGAGCCTTTAGTTAATCACTTTTACTTTTTTTTTTTTAATGGTTTTCAGCCAACCATGTATATGTGAACACTATCAAAATAAGAAAAAAAATACAGTTTTTAGGAATTGGCAAAGCACACTTAATTGCCAACTTCAAGCTTCTTGAACGACAGAGCATTACAATTCATCTAGAAAGAGAGGATATTATAATTTAGTAGGTAGAAAACTGCCTATGTTGCAGGACTCTTTAGCAGTATTATTGTATTGTTAGCAGGGTTACACAAAGATACAGGTTAAAACTACTTTGGCTTTATACAGGCTGTCTTTAATACCAAAAGAAGCAAGTTTTATTCATAACTGTATTGCTGCCCGTGAAGGCATGAATGGTGACGACCAAGCGTCCCTAAGTGATTTGGCTAAAGATATAATCCACACAGGCAATAGCAGAAAATAAGTTTGATTCATCAGTCACTCTTTATGCAGTCACTAGACCAACTTTCTCCACCAGCTGACTTTGCATGCTTTCAAATACTACATGTATATCACCATATGATTGTCTTTTTTTATTATTATTTTAATGCAGATTCGGACAGTATACTTTCAACTACACTAATGGAAACAAGGGATCAAGAAGGCTTAAATTATTTGGTAGTAGTCAAAGACAGCAACCAAGATCAAGGGAGCATCAATTCTGAGGAACTTAGTTCAGTCTGATTCCCTCTGTTTGAGGACAGAAGAGAAAGCTCTACCGAAGACGACGTAAGCCAAAGAAAATATTCTGCACTTTATCGTACTTATAATGTAACTACCAGAGAATGTCATAAGGTATTGAATGATGTGTAGACTAAGACAACAATTACATACTTTTTGATTTTCTAAATGTTATGGTTCAGGTGTTTCACAATAAATAGTTTAAGGAAATAAAATTTTTAATCAAACATCAAATAATTTTATTGTGATGCTGATTAACTTTATGCAGCCACATTCACCTCAGACATAGACAGTCCTTCCAAAACAGAAGAACTGGTATGCTGTCTCACAAAAGGGACCAACTTATTCATGAAAAAAAGAAAAAAAAAACAAACAGTTGAAATCTAGCTTCATTGTGTGCACACAAGGATGTACAAATGGAAAAACTAATATAAGTTGTATTTTTATGAACTCCAAATCTGTAAGCAACTGACAAGAGGTGGCTGGGTTGTTCACTGCAGGGGATGGTCTATTTTATTATTTAATTTAAACAAGTGCTTGCAATCATCTTGAATGTAAATTGTGCAGCAACTGATCTGTGAATCTAGATGTTTTCTTACGTTTCTTTTCCTTTCCATTTTTAATATTGATCATCCTCTCGTTTCTTATTAGACTGGATAAAAGGAGATACTTTTCCTTGATGTGTTTGGAGATCTAATTAAAATATATAATAAAACAATATATAAATCATTACTGAATAAAAGACAGAAATAAGCTCTATGGAATGTATCATGAATAGTAATTTGCAAATTTTGCAGTTATTCATTGACATCTGTCAGGAAGATAGAATCATGTCCACTTTTATGCAAATATTTGATCATGGGAGATGCTGGAGAGTAGTAAAGACACCATCTGAGGTCAGAATGTAGACATTTTTAAGGTGCTCCTCCACTGAAATCAAGTTCTAAAAGTCTCTTAAATGGAGAATCAACATAGGTAAAAGATTTGATTTTTTACCTTTTACTTCAAATTTAATAAAAAATGAGGGATTTTGAATTATGATTCTTTAAAATTCTCTGGCAAAACCAATCCAAGTAGTCTGTAAATATAAATCAATGTTTTTCTCGTTTGCAGATTAACCACATTTGCACATGCACAAGCAACATTTTCTAATACCAATAGTTGCAGCATTTCTATCTTTTTTTTCTTAAGTTATGCTCACCAGGCCATGAATGACAGATAAATAAATACTGTATAATGTTTCCTCTCTCTTCAAGTGCTATTTGATTGATTGTACAGCCATTCCTTACATTTCAGTAACTTAAACATGAATAATGTTTACTAACCAGTAACATGTGCTAGCCAGAAACCAGGAAGATCCCAGTTTTGTAGTCACCCTACCTGGATGAATTTGCGTGCATGTGTAATTCAATCTAACTGAAGAGGACTGCTCAGTCTGCTAGCTGCAAACAAAAGTTTGAAAATCAACCTGACTTCATATGATATCTTTTTCATTAGCAGGAGAAGCCTTCAACCCTGTCAAGAAGCTTGTCTAGGCAGCACCATATCCAGGCCTCATGACAAGGTCTGTGATATGATAACTGAGGTCGATTCAGTCATATGTTGGTCTGAGTTGGAAAAGGATCATGTAAGAGCCTATTCAACATGGGTAAATTGGGTTAGTGGATAAGGTGAATGTCAGTGAGAGAGCAGTCAGAAGAACCCTTGAGTTCTTTACAAAGTCACACATACCCAGAGCTGCACAGAAAGAGCAGAGGGAAGATGTGTTGCTTTGTTTGCATTTTCTAAGTGCTGCAAGACAAAACTAGATTTGATGCAGGATTTATCACAGCAAGATGAGGAAGAAAATGTCAGGTTTAATGCATTGCCAATAAATGATACTCAGGATATTGACCAGTGATCTATGGTGATTAGGTGCAAAAGGCACTTCAAGAAAGCCTTGAATTTAAGTGTCTTGACTTTCAAGGGTATTTTTTTTTTAAATAAGTGTAAATGGGTTTAAGGATTATACTGTCTTTTTAAGGAGGTATGTATTTAGGGGAAAAAGGAATCCTGATGTGTCAGAAATGTGTTAAATGTGAGATAAGGGTACAAATGAATGTCATTATGACAACACGTGTGACATACTGCTGAGAGTCTCATCCTCGAGTGTAGAGTTAATATTGTGCATTTTTACCTTCCTTGTTTAAGACATACATTGACAATGAGTGTAGGGTGTGCTATCACCCTAAGAGGAATTCTTCCTGATTTACCTTATGAGCCAGAGGAAGCCACCCACATAAGATGAGAAACCATTCCTGTGAAGATTCTTTCTGCATGAACTGGAGGAACCAGAAAGAGGTGTTTGGAATCTGAATCATAAATGCACAGGAATTCCTGCTGGCAATTCTGAAAGCTTCTTAACAAAAGCATCATTCTCTGGCTTGTATAAAGCAGATGGTCCCAGACTTCACCTGCTGCAAATCAGGTTAAATACGCTAAGATAGGCTGATGCACAGCAGTGGAGAAACTGCTTCTGGTAGGGGAGCAGATTGTCAAGATTTGGCATGAGTTTGGCAAGTACTGCTTTAGTCATTACAAGGCAAATTTTGACTGTTTCAGTGCAGTGTGAAGTTCTGGCCTCAGTATCACCAGCCTTATAGAAAGTATGACTGGCACAGTCTTGAAAAGTCCCTGGTCAGATAAGAATTGGAAGTGCTGGGGAGTGGGAATAACAGTGCTACTTTAGCTGTAGTCAGGTTGATGTGATACTGCAGTCAGGCAGTGCATGCACCCAGCAAAACTGGCAGCATTCACACTACCATCTCTGACTAGTTCCCTATGGAACAATGCAAAAATAACATCCCAAGAACCTGAGAAATAAAGATCTAAGAGGAGATATTATCAAAACTCAATGTCAAGAGATATTTTATGTTGTTTATGTTATGTTGTTGTTATGTTGTAACTCTAGAAAAGAGAATGTGAAAGAAAAGCTAGATCCTGTCCAGTAATGAACAACCCTAATGCACACTTTTTTTTTTTTCCTGTCCTCTACATCAGTTTGGGGTTTATCAGAAGTTTTCAGAGTATTAAACACCTCCTTCTTCCTTGGTCATGATATGGCATCATCAGTATGGCTGAGTGGCTGCATAGTTCTCCCCATTCCTGCTCCATGGGGATCCAGGCTGCTTTTTCTCTGGTGAATATTCCTTCTGGCACACAACATTCTGGGGAGCTGCAGGGCTGTTTGCACATTTCCTTTCTGTCCTAAGTGGCATTGGAGGAATTGGTGAAGCAAATTCTGATCTAGTATAGAGCTGTGTTCACCCAACTTAGTGGCTCGTCTTCTCTCACAAATGACTGCTGGTTATACAGAAATAGCTGGACTGTGGAAGGAGCAAGGTCTGCGTGAATGCCACCCCTTGGAGGGGACTATCTCACTGAACACAGAAGGAGTCCAGGAAATTAGTTTGGAGTAGACTTCCTTTTTATAATAGAGAGGGAAGTGGGGGAACAGTTGCTCCTTCTTCTCCTATTTCATGGTATTGAAACTTTACAGAGTTCTGTTGCTCCCACACTCACCCACAGGCAGCAACTGTTCCCCACATTGAGGGTTCCTAGCCTAGTGGATTGTTATCCTGCAAGATCTCTTCCATCCCCTTGGCTATCCTCACTTTTCTTCTCCAGACTGTGCCCAGTTCTACAAGCTCCTTTCTGAGAGCAGATCAGGAACACGCAGAGCATTCAAGATTTGTAGGTGTATTCAGCTTTCTTCTCCATTACTTTCTTAATCAATCACGCTGTTTTATTTGGGTTTTGACCACTCTGAGTAGCGAGGTTACATATTCATGGGATATATACATATACATATCACAGAATATCATTATACCATGGGATGTAACATATACGTGAATTATATATTATATTCTTGGGATTATATTATTAGGGGGACTGGAGAGGTAGGCACTGATCTCTTCTCTCTGATGACCAGTGATAGGACCTTAGGGAACAGCCTGAAGCTGTGGCAGGGTTGGTTCAGGCTGGGTGTTAGGAAAAGGTTGTTCACCGAGAGGGTGGTTGGGCACTGGGACAGGTTCCCCAGGGCAGTGGTCACAGCACCGAGCCTGCTGGAGATCAAGAAGCATTTGGACAACACTCTCAGACACATGATCAATTTTTTTGTTTTCTTTTTGGGTGGTCCTTTGGGGACCCAGGTGTTGGACTTTATGATCCTTGTGTGTCTCTTCCAACTCAGATATTCTATGATTATTTCATAATCCCCAAATGTTGTATCTAAGTAATAATGGCCTTCCTGGAGCCTATCCACTAATTTGTGAAGTTATGATTACAGTTTTACTGTATATTTTACTTCATCTTTCAATCACTCCATATTTGAATTTCGGCTGCTGTTTTATTGCCTGGTCACTGAGGTGCATGAGGTCCTCTGCAGCTCCTCAGAGCTGGGCATCTTCCTCACTGGCCTACTTTAACGCTTCACGCCCTCCAACCATGTTCTTTCTGACTATGCCAAATCGCACAAGTCCTAGCATAACTGGCTCCCCTGGTGAGCTCATTTCCCTCCAAGAACTGATCATTTATTCCTATCTTTTGTCTCTGAGCTTTTAAGAAGATATGTATTCTGGTGAGGACCCTTCCTCATACGGAAAGCTTAGCTTCCTTAACAGTCTTTGGTGGAGGACTTCGTAGAAAACCTTTTGGAAATTCACATCAACCATATCAACTGGATCATCCTTATCCATGTTTGGTCAGTTCAGAGAAGTCTATTAGTTTGTGAGGTGGAAGTGCCCTTTTCAAGAGGCTGTTAGCTTTTGCCAAGTAAATTGAATTGAATATCAGCATTGAATCTTTCAGCATCTGGTGGCTTTTTACTTTCTAATCTGTCTTCTTCATATCGTGGTAAGCACCCCTGCTAAGACAGAAATTCAGAAAGCTGAAAATCCGCTACATATGCGCAGGGTATTGTATTTTAGGTATAAAATATATCAATACGGATGGATGAGAAATATTTACTGCTACCTATGAACAGTATTTACCATGACATAACATCAGTGCTGTGGTGATCAATTAATGTTTGTAATTTATTTTGTAAATTGGAAGGGCCAGAGCAGATGTTACTTATTTACTAAGGCAGCATTTTCAGTGGCCTCACTTCTAGGTCTGTTGTCCTCAGACCCCTCAGTCGTTTGATCTGCAGAAGGCAGTAACACCCAACCATTGGTGCACGTCTGGGTTTTGGGGTTGAGCTTTTGAGCTAGCACGTACTGGTGACCAAATCTGTCCAAAAACTGTTCACCTCACTTTTATTTATTTATTTATTTATTTATTTATTTATTTATTTATTTATTTATTTAATTTGGGAACACAATCAATAACCTACAAAGCAAAACCCAACACTTTTTGACAGAATTATTGAGTCCTTACCAGGTCAAAGAGAAGGTTGTGGAAAGTTTATGTGTAGCTATTGAGAGATATGCCAAGCTCCAGTGGGACCACTCAGTTCTTCCCATGTGCTCCAGAGAGAGTGCTCAGCCGCTTAACATGAGCTTGGGGAACCTGCCTGTCAAGAGCTCTGAACAGGAAGCATGTGGCTTGAAAACCGGTATTTTTGAGAGGTGAAATAAAAGGCAAAAGAGGTGTTTGTGTATCGTTTCATCACAATGTATCACATTGGACTGAAAAATGTGGGACATTAAGAGGCCTTCTTTTCTTTTTTTATACTTAATGTTTGTGTCTCCACCACAGCCTCGCTTCTCTATGAAGCTCTAGCCCAGAGCTGAGAGTGAAGTTGGTGTTCCTCAACTTTCCTGGTACCCTAGGTAACAGAGTCTAGTGACATCCTCCAGAACACAAGATCCCTCAAAATTTAGTTTCCTTACTACTTTTATGGAGGGGCACAAAGGACTCACAGCAGGGGCACTGCACTCTTGCGTGACACCCTGCAGCAGTTTTCATCAAAGAAAGTTTTACCATCTATTTGGATTGACTAATGTCTCTCTCTCTCTCTTTTTTTTTTCTTCTTTCTTTTCTTTTACATCTATGGAATGCTGCCTTTGATGGATTCAGTCGTCAGGTTTGATTCCACTGAGCATAACTGAGTGAAACTGATTCTCCGCGGTTTGGGGTTAGGACAATGCATTTTAACAAAAACTGTGAAGGCAAGATTTCTTCTAGTAGCAAATCTACCTCTTTCTACACAAAGATGATCTTAATTTGGCTATAACAGAGATGAAAATAGTCATTATAGTGAAGAATGTCTGTAAAATTGCCCTAACAACTCTGTCAGTGGATGAAAACTCTTATTTCACCTTCATTTCTTTTAATTGATTCTTGAAAGTTTTTCTTACACATGCACACTGGAGTGAGTTGCAGGAGCTTGCATACCAGGTGGATTTTTCAAACGATCATGGCTCTATTTATAATGACACTTGGCACCTCTAGCTGATATTATGTTTTAACTCTAATAAATAACCAGAAACCCTGTGCTTCAAAGCCAAGTGATGATGCCAAAATATTGTCATTATTGCCAGTGGCATGACTGATACTACCGTATAAAATAACCTTTTTTATAATGTGTTAACTTCTTCAGATGACGTCTTCCATTTGGAGGGCGTTCATCACTGCCTTCTATCTTTTACGGTAAGAAGTGAGCTGTAAAATAGCCACTCTCAGTGTGGATACCAATCTCTTTTGCAATGCTGTTTACATAGCTGGCTCTATTTTTTTTTCTTTTTTTTTTTTTTTCCCTCCTATCTTCCCTAACAGTATAAGTCCCTCAGTGACTCTTACAGATGAGGCCACTAAAATACCTCTGTGGTCTTATGCAGTACGGTAAGCAACTACAGTTACTTTCCTATCCATTCCATAGAAAATTCAGTGGAGTTTCAACATTGTTTTATGGCACTAAAATCTCAGTACCCTGTTTAATCTCCTAGCGTATTTCTCTTCACGTATCCAATTTTCACACCTTTCCAGGAGGCCTGACCATGCCTAAGTTCTCAGTAATTTCCAGTCACAAATATATTTGGCTTTCTCTTACAGAGAAACAGAAGTGGCGGAACTCTGGGAGTCACAGAATTAACCTCTTATAAGAATATATTCTCTCACATCTTCGTATTTCTTTAGTCTGACCTCACCACATCCCCGAGGATGGAAATCAACCCACACAGTCCAGCCCTATGGTCTTCAATTAGGATCTTGCCAGCTTTGTGCTTTTCTCAGTTTGTTTGTTGACATAGTCTTTGCCATCTTAATAGAGATATCACTCCGTAATTTTTGAGCTTGGTGCTTAAGGCAATAAGAATTATCCTCTGCTTGAATCTGCTAAAACAAAATTAATAACATGATCTGTGTGTACAAACACCATGCATGCGGATAACCAATCTTATACCTGCTAGCCTTTTTTTTTTTTTTTTTTCATTAAAACCACTCTGCATTTGCAGACAGAAGGGTTTTGCTAATTTGGAGAAAGCTCTGAGAAGACTCCCTGTGCCAGCAGTGCATATCTTGAAGAATAAATGTTTACTCTGGGGGTGAGTTCCTGACAGAAAGTACCGATATAAGCAAATTCTGTTGGAATCTGTAGGAGTCTGGGTGAATTATAGCTGAATGTCTGAGGATCGCCGTATCAGGAGAGGTGCAGCTCTCAGTACCAGTGTACAGGAGCTGCTAAGTACGCCTCTCCACTGAAAGGGAGAGCTATACGGCTGTTGTTATACCCACTGATTTCATTTCCAAAATTAAAAAAAAAAACAACACAGATTGGTTTGTATTCACACTGTAGTTTGTGTATGGTTGTGTCATTCTAATTCATGAACAAAACTTTCCAAAACATAAATGTGCAGTGTCTGATGTGACTACAGTGTGACACACTGAGAGTGTTGCCGTAGACTGGGAAGGAAGATGATTAGGTTTTGCTGGTGACCATGGACTAATTTTGGAAAGAAGACAGAAGCAGTCAATGTACATCACACACAGGCTTAATCCTCATCTGAGCTTTCCCAAGTACTTGCTGCTGGAAAATAAAAAGTAGTTAAGGAATTAACTTTTTTATTTTTTTATTTTCTTTTTAAATATCCCACTTGGCTGCATTTTGAGTATGGGTGAATTAAGATTACTTTTATGTCCTTTTTCCACTGCCATTCTTTAAGACTTGCTATTGCAATCGTATGATGAGCAGATGCAAACAGCCCTGCTGTCCCGCTTTGCACAGAGATGTCAGGGAGAGGATGGCCGAGATAAACCAGAGCCAGCTGTCAAACACATCCTCACACCTGTCCCACCCAGAGGTGGCTCTTGGCTTCAGAGGCACCATAGCCAGGTTGGGTGCTGTCATTTCATGGAAGCAAGCTGAGAAGGGACTATCGGTTCTGCTGCTTGACAGCATCCAATGTTAAATTAAATGCTATTAAATGCTAAATAGTGTTTAACTTAACACTGAATTAAAGCATTAAATAATTAAATCAGGCATCAAAAAATGAGGAAAAAATGACCCATTTAGGAAAACCTCTAAAAGTCTTCATGCATGTATCATGTGGTCTTGCAGCAGTTACTCTAGAGAGTTTCTAAAGGCCTGGTGAGGTGACTGCTGCCAGGAAGGACAAGGGTTTGACCTTATTGCAGCTCAGTTCTCAGGTGTGCATGCAGCAGACATGCTGTCAGTAACATCCAGCTTTCCCACCCCTCACTTTTGGGTTGTTCCTAAACTTTTTTCAGGATCTTTTTTCGAAAGAAATGCCTCCTGAAATTTCGAAAGAAATGCATCCTGAAATGCCTTCTTATGTTAACATAGGCATGAATTTCTGGGGGAAACTTGTTACTAAGATCCTCTTCAGCAGTCTTTGAGACAATTTTGTGCTATATGATGAGTAACATGCAAAGATCTTGATGGAAACAATATAGGAAAATGAGGAAACAGAGTGACTGTAAGTGCCCTATTGCTATGATGTTTGCACAGTTGTGTTTTGGCTCGGATTATAGACCCCTGCAGCCTTCAGGAAATATACATGTTTCTAGCGCATGAGAAACAAAAAAAGAAATGGAGCAATAAGATGACTTTTAGAAGAGAGACTTGTATGGGATTGGACAGTGACAAAAATTGTGCCTGTTATTCTAAGGGCTATGTGAACACAGGCATTGCAAATTCTTATCTGATTTGCACGTTTTTATGTTTTTTAAAATTGCAAGAGTATTGTAAAACAATAAAGTGTCCTGGGAAATGCACTGCCAGAAGAGGGTAAACAAAAACACATACAAGTGCCCTCTTAGGCACAGGATTTGCATTTTCTTAGCAGAACAAACTCTCAGCCTTGGCTCTCTGTGCTCTCACTGAAGTGGAGGTCATGGCTAGTGACAACTGGGAGCTGTTCCTGGAGTCTCTCTTGCCTTTTTAGGTTATGAGGGTCTCTGTGTGTTTAGGATAAATATGATTGACAGCTCCACTCCGGCCCCAATTAGCACCCTATAATTTATTAGCTTCTGCTTTCAGATTATGCGCTAACTTCACAAATATTTCAACCACGGAAACAGCAGCTATCAAGTGTCTCTTTCCTGATCCAGCTCCCTGTGACTGCAGTTAAATACACAGACGGAGCTGTGCAGGTCTGTCAAGAGAGAATAATCATTTGTGTCTGTGTGCAAGTGGGGCTGTCGCAGCTCTTTGGGACTCTGCTTGTGGAAAAAAAAAATCCCTGGCTCTGCTGGGCCAGGGGTTCAGAACTGGTTCCTGCTACCAGGGAGCAGGACCGGAGGCCAAGGCGCAGGCTTTTTTTGGTCCAGTTTTGTTTCTCGTACAAGTACTGACACTTCAAACACATGCAAGCAGCGCTGATGAGAAGGCCTGTGTCCCTCCTACTGCTGCCCCTTTGCTTCTCATGGGGCTGGGTGGGTAGGTGTGTGAGGGGAGAGGCTGCCTGAGGCAGGGCAGCTGTGGATGGAGGTTGGGGAATGCAGCCCGTGGTTGGGGAGAGGAGGAGAAGCGAAGAAGACGAAAGACAGAGGTGTGGGTGCTGAGCCCGGAGGCATTGTGCCAGGTGGGGCTTGGAGGGGCTGCGCCTGGCGGGCTTGGGCAGGAGGAGGGGGCATGCACCTCTCCGATGCAATGTGGTCGTGGGTGTAGGCACAGCATTCATGGGGTGTCCCTGCCTGGGGAGGCAGCAGAAAGTGTGCTGCAAAATGGCTCCTTCTGTGTGGTTAGAGATGGACAGGAATGGTAGGACCTTTCTGGTCTGAGCTGCTTGTCAGTGCAGTAAGGCTAGAGGACAGGCTAACTATGGTGGAACTAAAGGAACGGATCACTTCCCAAGGCTGTATCCTCAAAACTTAAGGGCTGACTGAAATAAGGCTTTTTCTTTTTCTTTCTTTCTTTTTCTTTCACCTTTTTCTTTTTTCCTTTTTCTTTTTTCTTTATTTTCCTTTTTTTTTCTTTTCTTTTTCCTTTTTCTTTTTTCTTTTTTTTATTTTCCTTTTTTTTTTTCTTTTTTTTATTTTTTCCTTTTTCTTTTTATTCTTTCTTTTTTCTTTTTTTCTTTCCTTTTCTTTTTCATTTCTATTTTTTATTTCCTTTTTCATTTTTTTTTTTTTTTTTTTTCTTTTTCTTTTTTTATATTTTTTCTTTTTCTTTTTCTTTTTCTTTTTCTTTTTCTTTTTCTTTTTCTTTTTCTTTTTCTTTTTCTTTTTCTTTTTCTTTTTCTTTTTCTTTTTCTTTTTCATTTTCTTCCATTTTCTTTCATTTTCTTTCATTTTTCTTTTATTCCCTTTTCTTTTTCTCTTTTTTCTTCTTTCTTTTTTCCTCTTTCTTTTTCTGTTGTTTCTTTTCTCTTTCATTTTTCTCTTTTTTTTTTCTTTCTCTTTTTCTTTTCTTTTTTTCTTCCTTTTTTTCCTCTTTCTTGTTCTATTTTTTTTCCTTTTTCTTGCACTACCTTCTAGTCCTATTTCCCTATGCAGAATTGCCTAACCTGCAAAACAAGTACCTCACTCCTCCAAGCAATCACACCACAAGTCTCTCTCCTTCCCCTGCTGCAACTGCTCCTCTGGGTGGCAGGCCAGGGAAGCCAGCCAGGACACCACAATCCCCCAGAGGAGCTGACTCGCCTTTCTGTAATCAAAAGGGTATCTTAATTACAACCCTTGCCCAGAAAAAGATGCACGGGAACTGCCGGTCAGAGGCCCCTGCTGCATCTAAGGGCACCCGTAGCATTTTCCTCCCTTCTAGGAAGGGACCAACCTTTAAGCCCTCTCTACGGCTTGTCACGAACCTAAATAGGACTTCAAAGGTAAAGCGAGAAGGGATGGCTTCTGACCCAAGGAGGAGACAGGGCAGATACATTTCCCTGGAGACGGGCAGTGCACAATCCAAGGGAGGCGCAGAGGGGTTTTCAGACTTTCTCCTCCCCTCCTGCTCCCCTGGGGGCTCCAGCGGGAAACCCAGTGGGACAGGTGGCAGGAAGGGAGGAACATTTACCCTAAAGTGAGCTGACATGAGGCTGCAAATGCAGGGACACATATATTTGTCTCTAAGGAGCCCTGTGCTGCCTTCTTGCAACTGCAGCTATTTCACAGGGAGACCCTTGGTAAAATACAGTGGAGACTGTGGCCACAAATACCATGTCCCGTCCCCACTTTCCCTGACAAAACATCACTGTCAACCTCCGCATTCACTAGAAGAGTTTTGCTCTGTGCTGCGCTCAGTTTCAGTTATTTTCAGAGCAGGGATGAAATTTCTGCAGCAAACATGCCAGAACTCACTCTGCACGTTGACACTCAGCGGCTGAGCAGATTCACCTCTGTGCCTGCTTCGGTGCCAACCTGCTGCCACCCCAGGCCCTTTGCCTCCTGCCCTGGTGTCTGCACGGAGGGGCCATGAGTGGTGTTTGTTTGTTAGGGCATAGCTGGAGAGCAGCAAATGGTGCTAACCAGTGTGCCATGCTCACAGGAGGGGCACCTGGAGGGTCTGCTCCTCAGGCTGCAGAACTGGGACCGACAGCCCTGCTCTTCTGGCGTGGGATCAGCATGCAGCATATAAGACAAATGTAACATATAAGAAGCAAGTGTTTTGCATTTACAGATTTCTTGCACACTTTCTGGATTAAGCAATTATGCTGTGATGCGAAGAGGAATAACACAGATTTATGAAATGGCACTGAGGTTATTGCATGAGGAGCCTCCCCTCCCTTGTGCCAGGCAGCCTGAAGCACAGGATGAAGTTCCTCCTCTAGCAACATGAGCTGCAGCCCCAGTTCTGCAAAGTCTCACTCCCAAGCCTAAAGGTGGGAGCTGTGAGCAGCCCCCACAGTCAGGATAACCCACAGAGCCAAGCTCTGCAAGGTTTATCCAAAACAGGGCACATACACCTCCAGACTGCAGCGCATCTGGAGTAGGAGCACTTTAAAAAGGTGGTTTGCACAGCACATAATGCCATAAGCCACAATCCTGACTTTGGTGTTTGGATGTTTCCATGATATGACAATAAAAAAGTACTTGGAGAGCAAATATCAATAGCAATATTCATGTATTCATTGCATAAATCCTCGTGCTTGAAAATGGTCAAAATCAAAATAAATTGTAAATGCCTATGAAGTAAACGAGTGTTTTTTATTTACAAAAATGCTTCCAAATGTATTTGGGCTGTATTCCCCAGTCATCCTCATTAGGAGGAGAGAGAGAAAATGAAAAAGAAAAAAAAAAAAAAAAGAAATTGCACTGAAGCACAAGCAATGCTATAGCCCAATTAATCTGCCTTCTTTCTTGATAGAAGCCTCAGAATACTTTTGGTTTAACCAGTACTATAAAGCCTGTAGTCGTTTGCTCACACTTTACAGCTTGTCTGGCATCTTGCTGACTGGGGACTGAGGACGAAATGCCCGTGAGTAAGTCTGGTTGAAGTGACCATGGCAAGTCATCTCCTGCCATTTGCCCAGCTCTGGCTGGGGATGCTTTGCACACTTTGTATTTCAAAGCCCCTCCTTGCCAGCTTCTCACAATATTTGCTCACACTGCTTTATTATTTTCTTGCTCTTAACATTCCTGTTCTTTCCCATAAATTATTTCTCTCAGTTATTGCTGAGCTGGAACCTAGGAGAAGCAAGCTCTGGTTATTCAACACTTTGCCACCTTACACCAGGTGTTGGAAGGTGAAAACCCTCAGAACAGTACAAAAGTCCATTTTCTAATGCTGCTTCTCCTGGTGAGAGGACTGTCCTCTCACACACACTGAAATTTATCAGCCTCCAAAGACATTACATTAAGAAAAAAAATGGAACAAAACAAAATGCTGTAGTGTTGGGATCAGATACTTTGCATGTAAAAACATCAGCTTTTAAGTATAGGGGGAAATTGCCACTTTTGCACTGTTTCATTAGCCATTCATCATTCTATAATAGCATTTTAACTTACCAGTGCAAAATAACCGTGCTGATTATTACAGTCCTTTCTTCTATTGGCTTTGTGAAGAAGCACCTCTTATTACGGGGTGCCACCTTTGCTTTAACCCACCTTAAAAATACACTGTACACTAAAATGTGTTGCCACAGTCTTGCTTTTTTATCTTTTGTATTTATCACCATATTTTTTTACTCATTAAGAAAATATTTTCAATTACCAATATTTCTATTTAGCTTTAATGCGAAGTAATAAAATAACTCACTTCATCCACACTACAGGTATTTTTCCTATTTCATCCTGAAGTTTCTAGTCTGCCTCATTTCTCTTTCTTAGTTTTAATTCTTCATAAAAGCACACAGGGTGAAAGAAGGAGATACCTTTAATGCAGCTTTCCTACCGTTAAATAGATATCTTATTCCCTCTTTCAAAACAAAACAAAACAAAACAAAACAAAACAAAACAAAACAAAACAAAAAAACAGCTATTAAAGTGACAAAATGACAGCAACAAGTAGACAAAGGGAAATGTTAAACCTAGACCTATTGTTCATCATGGGCCTTTCCTTAAAATTGTTGGGTTGAGGGCAAGCAGTTTTTCATTTCCTTCCCCCCTTCTTTAAGAGGGCTTAGCTTTCACCATAAAATGTTTCTTGTAAAAAAAAAGAGAAAAAAAAAGAAAGAAAACAAACAACTGTTACGTATCCAATGCAAATGCCAAACTGAGAAGTGCCACCTTGGTTTTTGTATTTCTGGAGTTTGAACAGTTGTCCACAGAACAGCTGCATTTCTGCAAGCCCAAGGCAGGTGGCCCAAGCTAGACGCTTGCCACTCATAACCACAAAGCTGAAAAATCTGACCAGTTCCTTGGTAGTCCGAAAATGTTCATGAGTTCCAGTTTCTTCTCCTTTTACTTTTCTATAATGTAAAGTAAAAATCCAGTTCAAAACTACTAAATAGATTTTCCCATGTTGCATTCGAGAAATAATCTTCACTGCCATAAAAAAATATTCACACCACTAAAAAAAAATCAACACAATTTCCTCTGTCCCCTGTAAGAAGGCCAGTGGTTTTGCATCACTGTCCATGACATCATTTGACTCTTTTAAAGCAGTCCGACTGCAGTTCAGGGAGTGGAGTTTGGTTAAATAGAAGTTCACAGTCTTTGGCTCTCCTCTCTCAACAGAAGAGTTTTCCTCTCCAAAATAAGTCTAAAGGACTGTCCTTGCAATGCCAGGTCGCCTTAAGTCCCGTTGTCTTTCCCCGAGCTGCAGGGCCACGGTGGGCTTGGAAAAGGGCAAGGGGGGTCTGGGAGGCTTTGAGTCAGCTCGTCAGCTCAGAAGGGATCCACCACAGAAGGAGTAACGTCGAGCTGCAAACCAAGACCAGAAGCTGTTACAAACTGACCCGACTTCAGCTCCAAATGCCACCATGCCTAAGAGGCAGAGATCTAGAGGGGAGAGCCAGGGGAAGAAGAGTGAAGGACAGCTCTAAAACCAGTACAGATCCTTGCTTTTGTCCTGAGGCTGCAAACCTGAGAACGGAGAGAAGAAAAAAAAGGGAAGAAAAATAGGAACAGGCATTTAAGGACAGAGAAAGACAAACTTCATTTCTGCCACACGAGATCGGAGGCTCAGCCTAAAGCACGGGCTCCTAAAGCAGGGCTGGAAGGAAACAGTGAGACGAGAAGAGCATGGGCTGCTCCAGAGGCAGGCACGCATCCCTGTTGAACCTGAAGCAAGGATGCCGTACAGAGCCATTTGTGGCTGTGGTCACCAAATTGCAGCCAGAGCGGGCTTTCCTCGCCTCTGCTGCCACTGGCTGAGGAGCAGCCACTGCTGGCTACACATCTGTCACCTCTTTGGCATGGCTGCAGGCCTTACGTCCAGGCACCTGACCAGACAGATGCCTGACACCAGCCTCACTGGCCACGGCGATAACCGTTGCCCTTTTTCTTTTGTTCTTATTTTTGCTGGGCAAATGTAATTGTACTTTTCAAAGACTGGGAGAAAAAAATAAGTAGCTGTGGCTGTTTATAAACCTACAGTACTTTACAGAGCCATGCAGCTGCCTGCACACCTGCTCCATGGCAGGAGCCCAGCGATGGCCCTCGGGGCTCCATCCTGCTGCCAGCCCTTGCAAGGCCAGGGCAAGAGGGCTCCAAAGCAAGAAGGGCACATGGGCCAGAGCCAGGAGGTCCCAACCCCAATTTGTTTCCCCTTAGGGCCCCACCATGTTGGGTCCTCCCCTCCTACCACCTTCATGGGGGTGGCCCTGAGCTGGGGGGACCCAAAGGGGCTAGGGGCTGCTCTTCACCTGGGTCCACATTGAGGCCAAGGCTCTGCGCCATGTCCCCTGCTGCATTGGGGAAGGGTGCCGGTGTTGTCCAAGTGGCGGCAGCGCCCGCCTCGGCCTTGCCCAAGTCGCAGGGAGGGCTGACCGGTGTGGGCACGGCGGCAGGCGTGAGGCGGTGGGGGCGGACGGAGGCGGTGGGCACCAACAGCGAGCCATAGCGGGGGTCGAAGTGAGGGCCGTAGACCTCGTGCACGGCAGTGGGGCGAGGGTAGGCGGTGCTCTGTGTCCCGAGGTAGGGGTGGTGGTGGTGGTGGTGGTGGTGGTGATGGGCATGGTGCCAGGCCTCAGGGCCGCCCTGGTGCAGGTGGCCGTGCAGGGAGGCCGGTGCGTAGGGGTCGGCGGCGGCGGCGAAGGGTAGCTCGCTGTGGGCGGCGGCGGCCAGGGGGCTGCTGAGGGTGGCGGGGACCGAGGAGGGCTGATAGGTGCTGTTCCAGAAGGACGGGGGGAAGCTGCGCTGGCTCATCGGGAAGGAGCCGTCTAGGTGCGGGAGAGAAGAAAGGAAAGGGAGGTGAGCACCCAGCAAGCCCTCGCACTGCCTTTATCCCCCAGAGCACTGCTGAACACAAGGAGACACTTTCCATGAGAACAGATTCCTCTCCAGCTACACATCCAACACGCCTAGCCCAGGGATGATCCATGAAAATGAAGTGATTTGCTCCAGGTTTCTTATAGTAGCTGCTTAAGGAAAAGACTGTTACCTAAGGCAAGGTAAATATCTCTCCCTCAGTAGTGGAAACTGAGTCAGAGCTATTGTGCACCACAGTAAGTTCCAGGGATGGATTTCTCTTGTTTGTTCATTTGTTTGTTTTGTCCTAATCTCCCTGTGAAAACGTTTATGCCTGACACCTTGGAGGATGCCCTGACCCGGACAGGAAAGCCACTGCTTCCTCGGTGAGGTTTCAGAGCAGACAGTAACAGTGTGAGATGTGACTATGTGCCAGCTTAAAGTTTTGAAACATCTGGGGGCAATTTTGTCATCTATTGCGTTGGGCTTATGCCTGTTTATTGGATATACCACTAACATATCTGGGAAGCATTCTGCAGATCTTTAGGGATTGGCAGGGTGAAGGACAAGGACCCTGCATTTTCCTTGCTCAGTAAGACATGTGTGAGGTGGAATAGTGATTGCTAATAGAGTACAGAGATAGGTGCTACGCATGATTGGTCGGGAATGCACAGCGTTGCTGAAACAAATGAAAATGTGCCCTTAATCCACATTTTCTGGGGAGGTAAATTAGCTCAGAGCCCTGGCATTACTCAGGAGAAAGGGAAGGAGTTCATGACGGACAAGGAAGTCTTTCTGCTTTCAGCACTGGGTACCTTCCACCCATGAAATACTTCAACTAGCGTTTCAGTCTCAGAAGCCACCAATGAGAATTTCACGGACAGACTGGGAAATTAGCTCTCAGCTGTGCAGCTGGCCTGGCGATGGGGTTCCGGGAAAGCAGCGCCCATGGACGGGTTATTCCCTGCCACATCGGGTACCCCATGAGCCCATCTGGGGTAAAACAAGACATGGCAATGGAGGATCTGTGCAATTTGGGGTCCTTGCCGCTGACGAGTGCAATGACACACATTGGGCGACACATGGGGTCGTGCATCGTCCAGTTTGCAGCGGTGGGAACCTGCTGAGCTCCTTCCCGCGGCCACTTGTCCTTCTGCTCCCGTCTCCACTCCCCACCTCACCAAACCCAAAGCTGTGGTGGCCGAGCCGGGTCCCGCAGCCCTCCAGCCCCGCGCCCCGCACCCGCGCGCCCCGCACCGCGCTCACCCCGCCAGGAGCCGGCGTTCCTCGCCTTGGCGCTGCCGAGGGAGAAGCTACTGGGCTGGCTGAGGGCCCGGCTGAAGTGCTCGTCCACCACGGCGCTGATGTCCCCCTGGAAGTAGGTGAAGAGCACGCAGCGGGAGCTGATGTACTCGGCCTCGGGGGGTCGCTCCTTCTCGGGGCTGCAGTCCTCCTCCTTGATGCTGGCGGCGGCGTGGCCGGAGAAGGAGCTGCTGGTACTGGCGCTGCTGCCGCTCTCCGGGGCTTCTTGCATTTTGGAGTAAAAGGCGAGTTTCTGGAGGAAGGGGGGAGGCAGGGAGGGAGAAGCGAGAGGGTCACGCCGTGCAGAGCTCCGAGGTGCCCGAGGCTCGGCGCTCCCTCCGCGCTCCCGCAAAAGGATGCAAAGGGTTGCAAAAGGATGCAAAAGGTGGCAGAAGGATGCAAAAGCACGAAGAAACCCTCCCGCACAGGAGGGGAAATACCGAGGGGGCGAAAGGCGGCGGCGGTGCCGGCAGCGGGGGGAGGCGAGCGGCGCCGGGCTGCACACCGAGCGCACGGCGGAGAGGAGGAAGGGGAAAAGAAAAGAAAAAAACCGAACCAACCAAACAAACACAAAAACCACAAATAAACAACCCAACGCCGGCAGCCTCAAACACTTTTCAGGGCAAAAAGCACCGCCTCGGCCGGCGAGAAGCCTCAGGTATTTCCTACGAGCTTCCACTGCCCCTGCTAGGTTCCGCCGGGGGCAAGCAAGCCGCAGGCGCTGGGAAGTTTGCTGGGTGTTCCCCGTGCCCTCTGCACCCGTCTCAAAGCGCCCGCAGCCGCTGGGACTTTCTTAGAAATAAGCGAGGGGGCGCGGAGCCCCTTCTCTTCCCGGCCGCTGCGGGTCGGGAGAAGCAGCACCGGGGCCGGGTGGAGGCAGGGAGGGAAGGAGGGAGCCCCGGGCTGAGTCCCGCGGGGTATTTCATAGCTGAACCATGGCTCGAAATCCGGCTGAGAGTCACGTCGTGACCGCCGCCTTTCCACTTGGCTGCCGGCTCGGCCATTGAGGTAATAATCATCCCCCTAAATAATGTCACCCGTGCGCGGACGGGCCCGGGGGGGTGGGGGGGGGGGCAAGGTGGGGGAAGACATCATTTGCTATTTGTAACAGGTATTCCGGCCCCGCTGCCAGCTGCCCGAGGTGCCACCCGGGTGGCCACGCCGTGGGGACGAGGAGCTGGGCCGGGGGCTGCCGCCAGCCCGGGGCGCTTCTGCCTCCTCCGCTCCCCTTTTTCGTTTGCAGGGAAATTCCGCCTTCCGGCTCTGGCAGGACTAAGGGGCAGGAAGAAAAATAAAAAATAATAATAATAAAAAAACCAACAAACCCACACCCCACTCCACCAAACGAGTGGAAGCGCCGTGCAGCAGGTGCAGCCCGGGGGGGAAGGAGCGCGCACCCCGATGCGACGAGGCCGCCGCGCACGGGGGCTGCAAATGCCACCAAACGTCCCCTCGGCCCCCCCAGGGCACCCGCCTGTCCCTCGGGGGC